>NC_137148.1:59291305-59897555 GCF_951394435.1 Stenella coeruleoalba
AGGGCAGTTAGGAAGAAAAGATTGGGAAGAAAAGACTAGTGTTCCCACACTTAATATGCACTCTTAGAGCACACAAAACGTGATGGCAAAGATAAAATGACGTGATCCTGGCACATTTAATGTGAAGAATAAATCTTGTTTCTATGCATCTATTTTTCTACCAGTTTCTGAAAATGATCTTCCCTTTGTATCTTGTAATGATCTAAACAATCAGTTCCTGGCATTTATTACCCAGCAAGACATTTACTGAATCTCAGTTAAAAAGCAGTATGAAAAAGAAGACCTCATCTTTTCTCCCAATGGAGA
Organism: Stenella coeruleoalba; assembly: GCF_951394435.1. Classification (NCBI taxonomy): domain Eukaryota; kingdom Metazoa; phylum Chordata; class Mammalia; order Artiodactyla; family Delphinidae; genus Stenella; species Stenella coeruleoalba. The sequence goes on from NC_137148.1 coordinate 59,291,612, forward strand.
CTTCATAGGTTTTTTGCAGCTCCTTCAAGCTGTTGATCTGGCTGCACAGTTGTTTTATATCTGCTGCATGCTTTTCTCTCTCTTTTTTCATTTCCATTCGGTGCCAGTCAATAAAATTAAGTCTCCATTTACTTAGTTCAGATATGATGTTTGTCTGAAAAATAAATATACTGACAATTAAGTAGTCTGTTCCTTAATACCGCTTCATAAAATGACACTGAAATTAAGAAAAAATTTTTAAAAATCAGAACAATCAACATAAGAGCTATTAAAAAAAAATCCACTAATGAAAACATCTGCAAGTTCAACAGTCACAGCTCTTCTTAGTTCACATTCACCATACTAAGGACATGATTTTTTTCCCTATTTTAAGTTACTTTGTATGAAACCTTAGTGTCATTAAAATATTTTTTAGGTCTCATTCATTAATAAACAGTTCCTTTGTTTACTCAAGGACTTAAATATCCATATTAAGGTAGATCAGACAAAAAGGAAATGCAGGACTATGGCCTAGGCTGAGCCACAGGACTAGGATATTATTTAGATAGAGATGAACAGTGGAAACCATTGGAGTTGATGTTTTCTTCCTCCAAATCATTCATCACAACAGCCACCTTACAACAAATTGCTAAGACTGATCCCTTTTCACCCTACTGACTGGCATAAATAAAAAGACCAAATAATCATGTTATCAAAAAACTGGATAACAGTATTAAAAAACTGGGTAACAGTATGGTTAACTGAACATAGGACAATTTTTAAATGGTTGGTGGTACATTACTCCAATGGACTTAACGCCACGATTAGAAGTATGAAACCTGTTCCCTGGAGAAAAATGATAGAAATTATACTAAAAGATTACTTCTAGAATTTAAGGTTCCAAATAATGGAGAAAATATAGATGCCACAAAACTCTCATGACCATAATTTCTCCACATACGTGAATACTCAGCTTAGTTTTCTCAAACTGTTTCAGAAGAACTGTCATTTTCTCCATTATATTTTAAATAGCAGAAAAACTGCCATTTCTGGATTACTTTGTTTTATTTAGAGGCCATTAACATCACCAAAATAAAAATCAATTTTTATTGATTTATCAGTTACATACTGTGGTTGCTATAAGAGTGGCTATAAAATGAATACATGTTGCTAAAATTGGGTCTTATGCTTCATATAAAAGGAGACATTTCCATTAGTCATAGGTACGATGTGGGAAAGGCTCAATAGGTGTCTCTCTCAGTCACACAGGCTGAGCCTTTCAAAACATCTCGAGAAGTTCAGTAGCACATGGAGAGCTGTTCCAGCAACTATTTAAAACCTTGCTATTCAAAGTATGGCTTCTGAACCATCACCTGGGAGCTTGTTAGAAATGCACCATCTTAGGGACGTCCCTGGTGGCACAGTGGTTAAGAATCTGCCTGCCAGTGCAGGGGACATAGGTTCGAGCCCTGGTCCGGGAAGATCCCACATGCCACGGAGCAACTAGGTCCATGCTCCACAACTACTGAGCCTGTGCTCTAGAGACTGCAAGCCACAACTACTGAGCCCACGTGCCACAACTACTGAAGCCCGGGAGCCTAGAGCTTGTGCTCCACAACAAGAGAAGCCACCACAATGAGAAGCGCGCACACAGCAATGAAGAGTAGCCCCCGCTCACTGCAACTAGAGAAAGCCCATGTGCAGCAACGAAGACCCAATGCAGCCAAAAATAAATAAATAAAACTAAATAAAAAAATTTTTAAAAAAGTGGTACAGGTCTAACTATGTGCGTTTCAAAAAAAAAAAAGAAAGAAATGCACCATCTTGGACCATGGCCAAGACCGACTGAATAAGAAGCTGCAGTTTAACAGAATCCCCAGATGATTCATATGGATGTTAACAATTGAGAGGCATAGATTTAAGATACTGGACTGATCTAAGGCAACTAAAGTTTTTTTGTTTTTCTTTAACTTTTTAATTCAAAGAAAAGAAGAATAAACAGTGCAATCAAGAGCAAAACTGCTATACTACATATTAAACAATTGTAAGTGAACACTGTAATACCTTAAGACCTGAACTCCAATGATCAAGCACATTTTCCATCTTTTGAAGGTTTTCATCAGAAATAAGAAAATCGGTCCCAACTACTTCATGGGCATCTACAGGACTAGAATTAGACCTTGGTGAGGAAGAGTCAACTAAAAGATTCGAACTGAAGAAGTCCAAAACCAGGTGAGGTGACTTCCTTGGGGACGACACTGGTGATGACCCTAGAAGAAAAGAAAAGTTGGAGTGGTTAGCTAAATTGAAAATAACCCAAATTGGTAAGGAGTTATACTGGAAGCCTACAAGATGTCAGTTATCTATGGAGGCTGAGGAAAATGCAGAGAATGGACTTTCAGTGTACTGAATCTGGCTATTTTAAATTTCAGTATTGTCACTGATTTAGGACTGACCAGCACAAGAAGTCTCCTACACTTCCCTCCCCCAACCACAAATGACCTCTATCCCAAATAAGGATGTTTCATATACCTAGGTATAGCCTGAGCTGAAACTATTATCATTCACATCATCATATCAACATTTACTAAGTGCTTTTCATGTTCCTGTAATAAAAACGTCATAAGGATGAGCTCATAATACACACTACTCTAAGAAAAAGGTATTATTATCTCCATTTTACTGATGAGGAAACTGAGGTTTAGAAAGGGTTAAGTAACTGACCAAGGTCAGAGTGGCTGTATATAAGTCATTATTACTTTATGTAAAACAATGGGGTGGGTTTTAACACTACTAAAATTCAACACTATAAGAGACTAGTTTAGTTTATCAAACACTCAGTTGTAAGGCACCCTGTGAGCCTTCAACATATAGATGAGAAATATATGTAACTATATATATGTACGTACATATGTACATCACTCCCACCTCCTTCCCATGTACATGGGGGGTTGGTGTGAGAGCCAGAGCTAGAAAGAGAATTGGTATCTATCTTTAAAAAGCACAAAATAGAAAAGTTACTATTTTATCACACATGAATATTGGAATTACAGACTATTCATCATAACTTCTCATGTATCTCACACTTTTACTATAAGGGTCCTAATAATCAAGACTGAAGGGCTTTCCTCTTTTCCTTACTGAATGTATCAAACAAAGAATAATCTACTATAGAACTTGTTACTTAAAAGTAAATCTTTCCAGAATACTTTGCAAAAGGGAAAATCATTCCCTAATACATATATTTTGTGTAAAAAAAATGTATCAAAAAAATGGTTCAGGCTAGTCATACAATGAAACACTACCTACTTGTTCTGAAGATGGTTAAGGAACCCAAAGAAAAAGGCAGAATGACAAAGTACATGAATATTCTCTTTTACTACAATTAGATCTGCGCTCAGGGAAAAAGCATGGCTCTGCTTTTTTGTTGTTGTTTTTAAATATATACTCACCTTTTAAAAAATAGCATTAACTTAAGAATGTGGGAGGCTCCAAATCTTCCATTTATAAGTGAGAAAACTAAAGGATAGAGGCATTTCTTATATGGTGGCTTAAATGGTCCTTACATTAAATAACACTGAATCGGGCTTCCCTGGTGGCACAGTGGTTGAGAGTCCGCCTGCCGATGCAAGGGACACGGGTTCATGCCCCGGTCCGGGAAGATCCCACATGCGGCGGAGCGGCTGGGCCCGTGAGCCATGGCCACTGAGCCTGCGCGTCCGGAGCCTGTGCTCCGCAACAGGAGAGGCCACAACAGTGAGAGGCCCGCGTACCGAAAAAATAAAATAAAATAAAATAACACTGAATCACATAGTAAGAAAAGTCTATTTTTATTATTCTACGTCAAAGAAGAAGTTTCAGTCTGGTGTTAGTATGCTTTTACAACCTCTTTAACACTTGCTAATCTCACCCTTCAACAAAGAAAAAACAGACTTCAGGCTGAACATATCATCACTACTAGTGTTCGGTCAAAATTTAACAACTTTGTTTTAGTTGCATTTATTTTAACCATTGCTTTATAATTGTAACAAGTATATATTATTTTTATGCGATAATCAATAATGACAGATATAAATTTTCCTTTTAAAATGAATTTAAGCTAAAAATGAATATAGCTAAAGAAAAACACTAAATGATAGGACAGGTGGTATAAAGATGGGACAAAAGTCATTAAGTTTGTACATGGATGCCTGAAAGTTGGGAAATGATGTTCTGGTTTATGAAAAAAATTAAATTGGCCAAAATGATATCCCATTAAATCTTTAAAAATATCTGCCCTTTGGGACTTCCCCGGTGGTCCAGTGGGTAAGACTCCACACTCCCAACACAGGGGGCCCGGGTTCGATCCCTGGTTGGGGAACTAGATCCCTCATGCATGCCACAACTAAAAGATCCCACATGCTGCAACGAAGATCCCATGTGCTGCAACTAAGACCCGGCACAGCCAAAATAAGTAAATAAATATTAAAAAAAAAAATCTGCTCTCTAATCTAGCAGCTTTAAGAAAAAATGCCACACATTATAATGCATTAACCTGTCTTAATTGTAGTATCTGGCATCTTACAAAATAATTTAATTTTATTTTTTTTAAAGATTTTTTTGATGTGGACCATTTTTAAAGCCTTTATTGAATTTGTTACAATATCGCTTCTGTTTTGTTTTTTTGGCTGCGAGGTATGTGGGATCTTAGCTCCCCAACCCGGGATTGGACCTGCACCCCCTGCACTGGAAGGTGAAGTCTTAACCACTGGACTGCCAGGGAAGTCCCCAAAATTATTTTATTTTATTTTATTTATTTATTTTTATAAATTTATTTATTTTTGGCTGTGTTGGGTCTTTATTGCTGCACACAGGCTTTCTCTAGTTGCGGCGAGTGGGGGCTACTCTTCGTTGCGGTGTGCGGGCTTCTCACTGCAGTGGCTCCTTTGTTGTGGAGCACGGGCTCTAGGCACGTGGGCTTCAATAGTTGCAGCATGTGGGCTCAGTAGTTGTGGCTCACGGGCTCTAGAGCGTGGGCTCAGTAGTTGTGGCGCACGGGCTTAGTTTGCTCTGCGGCATGTGGGATCTTCCTGGACCAGGGCTCGAACCCGTGTCCCCTGAATTGGCAGGCAGATTCTCAACCACTGCATCACCAGGGAAGCCCCCAAAATTATTTTAAATAGTATTACTTAATAAATTAGTAATAATAGCATTTAAAAATCCTGCCAATAAGTAATATGCTGCAATTATTCTCCTTACTACATGGATAATATTCACCAAGCACAAAATGTTGTATATTAATAAAAATAAGCTAAGGAAAAGTCCTACCGTCTGTCTTTGAATGACTTGAAATATTTAAATCACATCTTTTTCCAACTTCCATCCTCGTTTCTCTTACTGCAGGGCTATTTCCTGCTGAAAAGAACGAGATTTTTCTTTTAATTAAACCTAACCAGTCTTATGTAGAATGCCTAATCACACACACCTAATTTAAGAAGGTAGCTGTACACAAGTCAGATTTTAGAACAAGGAAAATACAGTATGCTGGGATACAGGAACATTAAGACAAAGAATAGGAAGAAAAAAAAGTATGACTCGAAAAGTCTTATTGTATCATTAATAAGCTCAATTCACCCAAAAAATATGGATGAAAAAGAATTCAGTCTACTAATGGCATTCAATTCACACTAAAAGAGTAAGTGGATGAATGACATTAGAACTTAGAAAAGCTGTCTTATCCTACAACACTGGATATTTCCGGGGCCCGCTGCTTTTCACTAGCTGTCACAAACTAAAGTGACACTGGTTCCCCCCAAATAGGGACTTCTTTACTTGCACCTCAGAAACCTTTAGTTAATACATGGCGAAAAGGAAACTGGGAAAAAAAACCTCACAAGGATGGCTGTGTCAGAGGCTTACAGAGACTTTGCCAACTTCAACACAAGCAACGGCAATACCAAGAGTAAAGAGAATGGGATAAATTTACATAGTCCATTCTAACCAAGTCTGTGTGTGAATTAGGATATCTAAACTCACTGCATGTTGTATGCTTAGATCTCAAGTCCTTTTTGAAAAGGGCAGAGCATAAACAAATGAATACTATCTTACATGCTAGAAAAGACCAGGGTTCTTGGGTCCAAAGTGATTGCTTTAAGACAGTATTCAGCACTTTGGGTTTGCTCAGTAGGAAATGCATATAATCAAAACATGGTCGAGATCACTGATGGAGAATGAATAAATCCAAGGGTCATATCTCTTGAAGATCAACAGAATTTGGGCAGAAAGTGTTCAGTGTTAGTACGTTTCAGTGTTAGAAGAAATATGTAGAAGAAATATGTATGTTTTGAGGTTCTGGTCCTATTTGTTGATCCAGTGTCGTAGGCTGAGGAGCAATGAAAACTCCATGTCTACAGAGGGAGAGGAACAACAGACACTAGGGCTGTGACTTACCAGGAACCCAAGAGCCTGCTGGTTCTGACTAGGCTGTGTCATGTGCTTCAACAAGGGATCCTTGGAGTTATGCTTATTGTTGATAACTGCCCATTATCAGGGCTGTTTTAGGAGGGCTATCTGTGCCCCTTGAAAGAACACTTGTTTTGAGTGAGCTGTTTGGAATCTTGTATCAAATAAGGAACAGATTGGTAAAAGGAGCTTTATCTTCCTTTCTCTACCTTTCACTCACTCATCTATCAACACACATCCTGGTTTGTGTTAGTTCTCAATTCTATCAGTGACACAGTTCAAAAATGGGTTCACCTTTGCGGTAACAATCCAAACAGTCCTCCAGGCCCGTATAAATACTGCTGACAAAGTCCTAGCACATGGTTCGTGAACTTAAGGGGTTCTGAGGGCTACCTATAGACCATCTCTAATTTGGGGGCTTGAGCATTTCGTTTCCAGTGTCTCCTGGCATAAAACCATTGTAACAAGTACAGAGATGCAACATACTCCGTTGCTCTAATTTTATGACTTTTCATAAAATAGCTAAATGAAGTTCAAATAAAAATCTAACTGTTATAGAAGAGCCAAGAAAAACGTATTAAAATGTAAAATTTCCCCCAAATTATAGTGATATACACTGTTGATTGAGAAGAATCACTGGAGAAGTATTTTCACAATCAAAAGTCAACAGCATTAAAAAACTCAGTAACATCTTAAATGAAGAGACATCTCGAAAAATATACATAACCTGGATTTTGAAGAATATCATCAATTATAGTAGGAATTCTAATATCTGGCACCACTTCTCCCTTAGAATGAGACGGCTGTGAAGCACTTGATTCAATATTTGGAGTCACTATAGCATAACGAAGCAGTTCTTCATACTCTTCCTATGAGAAGCCAACAATAAATAATGTATCATATCCCTGTCACAAGGGACACTCAGGCAAAAGAATGGTAAAGGCACAAAGATGTTTTCTACTTCAGTTCCCGAAACAGTATGCCCAAACAATAGTAAGGAATGTGTACTTTTGATTTATGTTTTTTATTCATCATTTACTCACTCTCTTGTAGTAAGTAAAATTTCTTAAAAACAAGCAAAAAATCCAACAAATATACCTACCCAAATTTCTTCTAGTGCTAATGCGTTAGTACCCATATTCCTTCAGCATGTCAATTTAAAATGGTGAGACAGATTACCTAGAGCAGTTTCCTGAAGCCGATCAACATCTACAACACAGAAGAGCCCTCTTTCAATTGGCAGCTGCTCGCAGGTGGGAAAAGACACGGCAATTTCTCTGCTTTTCTGAAATTTAGTTCTAAGATGCTGCTCCCAAAGACTCCACAACAGGAAGGTCTAGGGATGAAAAGTGGTTTTGGCTCTGATCAATCCCTGCTCCCACCCAATTCTACAACAACCCTGAGTCTCTTTTCATATGTAAGCATGGAAAGAGTATGAGAGATACTGGGAGAGAAAGAATACTGAAGATAAAAAGAGAACACAATGCCAACCCTCATTCTACCTGCTGGCACACCATGGCACATGCCAAAGGAGGATAAAAAAAAGCATGCCATGAAGTGTAGACCTTACAGGAATATTCCTCAAGTTAAAAAAAAAAAAGTGGAATTTCCTAATATAGATAGTTAGATATTTGTTTAGCCAAACCAAAAAATTCTATCAGTGAAGTAAAAAATATACTGGAACTTAGTCTCCATTCAAAAGGGGTTGGTCACTGAGGCAACAAATATTCCTATTCAGGAGTAATTTCTAAGGATATTATGCCATGGACCCAGAGAACGTCTTTGCAGTAAAAATGGGGGGAAGGTTTTCAAGAATATAAAATGTCATTATTCTAAAGAATTAATATTAGTTTTTCTCCATAAAAAGTTTAGTTCAGATACAGAAAATTCTACTATCATCATTTCATTGGTCATAACTGTCTTATTATTTGATTCACCTTCAGGATGAAGAAAAATGATGCTAAAAATTACCTCCTTGAAGTGTCACAGTAAATATCTGCTGAATTGAGTTAACAGAGATTCTGTCTAAAGCAAAGAAAGAAAGAACCTTACCTTAATAAGACCGTCATGATATGCTATAGGTATTTGAAAATTAGCAACCCTTACTTTTTCCCTGTTTTCTATGAGCAAGAATATTTAACTGTCTAAACACACTCAAGTTTCTGGCCATGAATATATCATAGTGTCTTGTGTTTCCCAAAAGAATAGATGTAATTGCAGTCAGAATTCTGAAGTCAGAACTACCTTGTAGACTATGTAAGTAGTCAATATCAATAAGTTTCAAACTAGTTTCCAAGAAGGTACTTCAGGGAATCCACAATATTTTCTTCATATTTCATTTTTAAGCTATTTAACTCTTTAAAAAATTAATAAAAGAGCATACACTATCAAAGGTGACATATATACTAAATTTTAACAGGCCAGAAGCTGTATATTATTAAATTTGTTTGTTAGTTGGAATAAAGCTCCTTCTGCCATTGATGTCAAATTCTTGTGAATGTGTCATAGATTGGAAAGGTTGTAGCTCTGTACAAGTTTATGTTTTGTTGTTATTTTAACTTCACACCTGTACACATCTGCTCAAGTAAGCTGTACCAGTGAGCACACAACTATGACATAGGTGGTCCACACCAACTACCAGCCACTCAAACTCAAGCACATCTGATGGGGTCAGTCCCTCCTTATGACACGAGAGTGATGAGCTGTGTGGTAGCCAGTGACTTCACACCTTGTCGCATGCTTATCATTAGCACTTATTCTAAGTTTGAGTCTTTGGGTGCTGCTTGTGTGATAAAGAAGTTTGAAGATCTTATAAGGTGTTTACATTTTAGTATTAAAGGTCCTGTGAGTTTTTTCCCCACCACCACTAAGCAATTCTTACACACCACTTGGGTGTCCTATAATTCAACTCAATTCTGACACTTTCCACCAGAGATAGCATCAGATTCCAAAGGTGAAGGGATCAGTCCCACAAAACTGCCCTCCCCCACCCCACAACTTCAGATGCCAGTCGCAAGTCCAGGTTATCACCTGTGCTTCTGACCAACCAGCTATGGACTGGAGGTTCCAAAGACCCACTCCTTGGGTTTGAGTAATTTGCTAGAGGGCTCACAGAACTCGGAGAAACATTTTACTTACTAGATTACCAGTAAAAGGATATAACCCAGAAATAGCCAGATGGAAGAAATATACAGGGCAAGGCATGGGGAAGGGGCATGGAGCTTCCGTACCCTCTCCTGGCAGGCCAGTCACCCAGCACTTACACGTGTTCACCAACTGGAAGGTCCCCAAACCCAGTCCTTTTGGGTTTTGATGCAGGCTTCATTAAATAGGCATAATTGAATAAATCAATGACCACTGGCGATTGATTCAACTTCCAAGACCCTCTCCCTGAGGTCAGGGGGGTGAGACTGAACGTTTCAACCCTCTGATAACATGGTTGTCTCTCCTGGCAACCAGTCCCCATCCTTAGGCGAGGTCCAAAAGTCACATCATCAACATAACAAAAGATACCATCATTCTTACTAGTTAGGAAATTCCAATAGGTTTAGGAGCTCTGTGGCAGAAATGGGATGAAGACCAACTATTTATTATAACACAATATCACAGGTATAAATAAGTTAATCAGTTCTCTCCTGAAGGAAGTTTGGATATGGCAAAGATGAAGGGTGCAGGACAACACTGTTGCCTAAAGAGATAGCACTATATGGGAGAGGTAACATCCAAAGGGAAGGCAAGGATGAGACATCTAAGTCACAATTCCAGACCACTTTTACCCTAGTAAATATTCACACAGATACTTTTCCAATAGCTTCCCAATTCCTAAACCTGTTATTTCAATTAAAGGAACACATCTGTTTCATAAAATATTTCCCTAAAGCTTCTGTCATCTTATGCAGTGCCAGTAACAACTTACTCTACTTAGGCATAAACATACCATCCAGCTTTTCCCCTCTTAAGTAATAATAACCATAAAACCCAAGATATACCGTGTCCGTATTCTCGCATTTAAAATCTACTCTAGAAATCTGAATCCATATTTTTGATGATAAAACACTTAGAATTAAAAGAAATTGAAAACATTTCATATAAAAGCCATGCCTTCTGTAGTCAATGTACCTGTCACTGTCCAGGTCCTGGGCACCAGCAGGTGCTGAATGGTATGGCAACAGGGGCCAGAACCAACAGTGGAACACTGGGGAATCTAGGGCCCCAGAACTCTGGATGGCTTGACATTGGATTAATTTGCATTAAAGTGAAAGCAGCATTCACATGAGAGAGCTACAAAGAGAAAATTTCAAGAAAAAATATTTCTTCAGATTTCCAGCTTCTCCTCTCACTGTGTTGTTTGAAGCCTTTGTACAGAGAATGCTGGAAGCGTTCATGATTATTTTCTGAAAGGTTAATTAAAACAATGTAAGGTATTTCCCAAGGTTTGTAAAATAATTCCCAAAGTTTGATATTATTATAATTTGATACACATTACAATTGTAAATGGCATGAATGAATGAAAAATGTATTCCTAGTTTTCCCTCATATTGTCTCTTGTTTGAAATAAATAAGTCATGACAAATTTAGACATGTCTTCCTACCTGAAGATCTGAAGAGACAGAACTGCCTCGGTCGGATTCATTGTGCAAAACTGGAGGTGAGCATTTCTCCTCATCTGATGACATTCTGTACAAATACTATAAAACAGGAGAAGCTAACTTCAGTTTGTTTTTTGCAATATTTAAACTAAAGTAAAATGTTTTCTATATACATATATGTGTGTGTAATAACATCCTACCCTGTAAACAATAACCATTCCATATGTTAAAATCATTCAACATACTGAACACCCACAGACGAAATCACTGGGCAAGAAAGACAAAGACTCACTTCCCAGTTTATAATGTAGTCAAGGAGATGAGACAAATAAATGAAAGGTTAAAGAAAACATGGAGGCTCCCCAGAAAAAGCCATGGTAGGGGCTGCTGAGAATCAGAACGTGTGATCACTGTTCAACAGTGTGTGAGGACCTAGGTGCTGCATCCTTTCCCACAAGATACTGAACCAAGAGAGAAGGAACCACCTGTGTAAATTCTCTGCTTGGCGAACTGACCTTTTGGGAATACTATTTTAAGAAAAGCAAGCCCATATGGAACAACAGATTCTAATACCATGCAAAGAAAAATTGTTCAAGGTCTTAACCAAAAAAATAAATAATAATAACAGTACTGGTAGTAACAAGTACATAAGTTCCTTAAAAGGCATATTATGACTATTCAAATGATCCAAACACCAGTTATATGTAAGACATTGGTGAGAAAGGTAAGATGAAGAAGTCCTTGTCCTCAAGGACTCTGCAATCTGTAAGGAGGGCCAGACATGTATATATTAGAAATGACTGATGAAAAAAGTGCTGTTAGATCCTAAAACAACAGAGGCACAAGTAGGGAGATCAGAGTAGCCTTTTTCACAGGGTAGGATGATGAGGGTGTGAAGGAGTGGGAATAAACGATCAGGGTGTTGAAACCTGAAAGACAGATAAAAGATAAAAGGATATGCAAGGCAATAGCGCAGCATAAGCAAAGTCAATGAGGCATGGCCACACACTCCAGGAACTGCAAGTAGTTTGTGAGGCTAAAGCAAACGGTACAAAGCAAGGTTTGGCTAAGGATGAAACAGGCAAGGTAAGGAGCAGCCAGATCATGGAAGATCATAATTATGCCATGTTAAAAAGTTACGTCTTTCTTCTAAGAGAAGTTATTAAAGTCTTAAACAAGTGATAAGATGATCAGGCCTGTCTTTTAGAAAGATCACTCTGGCAGCTTTCAGGATGGATTTGACAGGTGGGATACTGAAGAAAGAGCAACGGAGAGCCAACTTCAGTAGTCCAAGAGATAAATGTTCCCTCTGGCAAATGGGGACCTGAATGGAGGAGGCAGCAATGGGAAGTGGACGGAGTTATGCCTGTGAGACAGTTGTGTTATGGCAGTGGAAATTCGAGATCACGATCAACAATTGGTTAAGGGGTTAATGGGAGGAAATGTTGATCTCTTCCAGATTTCTGGCTTGCAACTAGATGGATGGTAGTGCTACTCCCCAAGGCAAGGAATACAGGAAGACAAGCAGGTTGGGAGGAAGGGTAATGGACTCACTATCAGACTTGTTGGGTATGAGGTGCCTCCGAGGCAAGGAAGTGAGGCTGCCGGTATGCAGTATCTGGGCACACCACTTATACAATGCACAACTCCAAGGACTGCCATTCACAATGGCTACAATGTGAATGGTACTTTCTGGAGTTAAGCAAGGTGGGAGTCCTGCACTGGATGTATGTTTCGAGATTCATTTTGAGGAATCCTCAGCATAATGGGAACTGCTGAAAAAAGAGAGAGGATAAGATCACTTATGAAAAGGAGTGTGAGAGAGAGTGCTTATTCTGAGGTCCTTACACCCAAACTGTATGCAATATTTTTAGCACATGTGTATTTTTCTAGGAAGAGGATTCTCAGCTTCCAATATGTGTCCAGAGGGTACTATAACCTTAGTGAAGTTAAGGGCCACTACTGTAGCAAGAGGAGGGTTAAAATCAGAACCGCTAATATTTAAAGGGGAAGTGAAGAAGAGCCAGCAAAGATGGAAAAGGAAGTCAGAAGAGTAGAACAACGAGAACAGCATCACAAAAGCTTCCAGGAGGGAGTGGTCAGAAACAGATGCCAAAGGAAGATGAGAATCTGACAGAGTCCCTTGAATTTGGCAATCAGGAAGTTGCTGGGGCATTTAGCCTGAACAATTTCAGTGGACAGTGGAACAAGCCTCAATCACAGTGGGCTGAAAATTAAGAGATGAAGAAAATGAAATAGAAAGGGCAGATACAAGGGAGAAGTGCAATATTAGAATGGAAACATAGGTTGGGGTTAGACTGTGGAAAGGAAATTTCAACTTTATTCAATGAGCATTACTGTGTAGAGACATGATAAGTAAATGAAATCTCAGCATGACTGACTTTAGTTAAGCCAATTAGGGAGGATAAAATAAGCACATACATCTGCAGCAAGGAATGGCTGCTTCACGGACTTCAAATCCACCACTGTGGTAACTTTGTCCCTTCTATTTCAATTCCCTTCTTCGTTTAGGATGTGTTTGCAGACTGGTAATAAGGGGGGCAGGGGTTGGGGGTGCTGATTATTTAAAAAACAAATAAGCTGAGAAGTACGGTCAGATCTCAAAAAGGATTTCTGAATATACACACTGAAGACACAAAACAACTACTGTACTTTTGGAAAATATGCTATAAATCTTCCATCTGCCCTGTTTTGATGCCAACAAGGCATGACAGTTTATCTAAAACTCTACCAACAGTAGCATTTTCCTTACTGTTTCAGAGACAAAGGAGAAAAATGAAACTTGCTTTGATGGGAAGCAGATGTACATCAGATAACTAAATTTTCAGTATTCTCTAACCCAAGATATCAGAAACCACGAGATAAAAAGTTCCGAGCCCTTGTCTATTGCCAGAGAAATCAAATTACATCTTGGTAATTGCCTGGCTGATAGGGGAACAGGGTCCGGGAATTCAAATTAACCTCCAAGAGGCAGAGTGAATTAACGTGCGAGCGGGCAGCAGGGTGACGTCCCTGCGCCCTTGAGCTGTCTTAGCTGCAGGCAAGGAGAGGGGGTGCGCCAGCCCCTCCCCACGTCAGGGACTACAGAGGGAGAAGCAGCTGCGAGCAAGCAAAGGGCTACAAGTTCTCTTCAATCACTTTCTCTTACCCCTGTGTTAATCGAATTCTTACTTTAAAACACAGTATTAGCCATAAAAAGAAACGAAATTGAGACATTTGTAGTGAGGTGGATGGACCTAGGGTTTGTCATACAGAGTGAAGTAAGTCAGAAAGAGAAAAACAAATACCGTATACTAACACATATATATGGAATCTAAGAAAAAAAAAAAGGTCATGAAGAACCTAGGGGTAAGATGGGAATAAAGACACAGACCTACTAGAGAATGGACTTGAGGATATGGGGAGGGGGAAGGGTAAGCTGTGACAAAGTGAGAGAGTGGCATGGACATATATACGCTACCAAACGTAAAATAGATAGCTAGTGGGAAGCAGCCGCATAGCACAGGGAGATCAGTTCAGTGCTTTGTGACCACCTAAAGGGGTGGGATAGGGAGGGTGGGGGGAGGGAGTTGCAAGAGGGAAGAGATATGGGAACATATGTATATGTATAACTGATTCACTTTGTTATAAAGCAGAAACTAATACACCATTGTAAAGCAATTATACTCCAATAAAGATGTTTAAAAAAACCCCAAAAAACAAAGGGTTAGCCATGGTCATTTTACCCCCTAACGTTTTAAATGACCCGAACCTATAGCGACAATACCGCCATACTTCAGGCACCCCTCACTCCTGTCCTCTCTTCCGGGACGGCTCGGAGGGGAAAAAACCTCTCGACCCTTGCCGCCCCGCAGAACAGCTGAAGGGCCCGCGTTTCGGGAAGATGCCCTCAGCCCTGTCCTGTCCGATCCCCGGGGGCGCCAACCCAGGCCGAGACACTTTAAACCCCACTCCAGTGCCTCCGCCAGGGGCGCGGGGCTCGCCCGCGGCGCCGCTACCCACCACCTCGGCTCTCCGCAAACACGGACTCCTTCCTCCGCGTCTTGTCTCCGCGTCGCCGCTGAGACAACAACGAGTCCAGCGACTTCCTCAGCAGCAACCTGACAGTTTCAAACTGCACGGAGTAAATAAGGACGGCCCCGAGCATTGGCCCCGAGCTTCAGCAACCTGCCGTCTGATTGGTCTGAGATCCGGGGGCGGGGCAGGAGGGAGAAGCCGGAATTAAGTTTCTTAGGGAGAGCCCCGCCCCTTGCATCGGCTTGTTCAGAGGGGGAGGAGTCTTAGGGAGCCCCGCCCAGCGTACAGGAGCCTGTGATCAGTTCCGTTCTGCGCCTGCGGGAGACCAGGCGGCTCTGAGAGCGGGTTTGGTTAGAGACTGCCGAGCAGGGCTGAAGTCCCCTAGGATGTTATGCAGCTGTCTGTGCGATAATGCCCATAGCCTATGTGTGTGGTCCTCATGCATGTGAATCATCTGCTTCCACAGGTGCCCTGCAGCAGAATCACCTGCTGATTCCTTCAGTCTTAGGCAGGGCCGGGGAATCTGAATTTTTAACAAAGACCAACAGTGATTCTGACGCAGGGGTCTGCGGACCAGGCTTTAAGAAACTGCCGGACTAGGTTTTACTAGTGACTTCAAACGTGTCAGATTGCAAGGCAAGCCCTTCGGGCGAAGTGAGTATTGACCTTAGAATCATCATAAGTATATCCTGGCTGTATCACGTACTCACTGTCACCTTGGATAATGCTATCCACATATAGGCTTGTAGGGGGATTAAATGACTTACTAAATCTAAAATACCTATTGCATAAACATCAAAAAACTAGTCTTTCAGTTTATATTGGCATAACAGCTAGAGGTACGTTAGGATCCAGGTGGCAAAGGGAGTGCCCCAATCTGGAGAGCAAGTAATGAGATCCCGGTGAGTTTTCAGGCTCCCTGTGTTACCTGGAGGATGAGGTATCCGTTTCTTTTTCTGTAGATAGAAATGGCATAACCTGGGTCTCACCTACTTACCTGTTCACGGAGCCAGACTTCTATTTATACAAGCAATGAAATAAGAGCACCAGCAGTTTCTTCAGCATAAGCTATGTTTGTTCTCTGCCCCCCACCTTTCCCATGCTTATAATAAAGGACAAATTCCTATTGATAGATACAAATTCATACCTGGTCCCAAAATCTGTTTTTCAATTGAATTACCATGTGGTGACCCCTTACACTGTAATTGTTTCTGATTCGCTATCCCTGTGCCCTCCTGTACTTGGCTCCATGTTTCTCTTCTCTGTCCCTTTGGGGGGCAGATTTTCATAGAAAACTGTTGGCTAAGGCATGACCATTCTTCTGTGAAGCTACATCGAGAAAGAGAACAAACCTGTCTCCATGTTATGAATTTAGAACAGATTCTTTTTCGAAGGTTCCTAGAGGTGGAGCCAAAGAGAGAGAGGGAGACTAAAACCCTCCACAAACCCACGAAAATTAAATTGCCAGCTTGAACCCTGCGTAATTATTCTTTCAACAAATATTTATCTAACAGTCATCAGATGCAAAGCATTTTATTGGTGCTAGGAATAGAGTGGTGAATAAAATAGACACACTCTGCTCTCATGGAATTTAGTCTAATTGGAAAACAGACATCAAATTAACAATACAAATGAATAAATAGTTATGAATTATGTTTGAAGTGAGGAGAAATCAGGAAATGTCTGTGTCATAAAGTACCTTTAAGCTGAGACCTGAAGGATGAGTATATAAAGAACTTTAATAAACACACATAAAATGTTTTCTGTGTTCAGGGCACTGTACAAATTAATTCATTTAATTCTAAGATTCTCCCTGTGACTTGGACTCTGTTTCCATCTTCATTTTAAAGATGTGAAAATTGAAACCCAGAGAAGTTATGTGGCTTGTCTAGGCACACACAGCTAATAAGAGCAAAACTGGCATTCAAATTGAGGCAGTCTGGGCTCCAAAGTCCATGTCCTTATCACTCAAAATGTTCTGTTGGGAATAGCATCACTGTTATGGATTAGATGGTATCCTCCAAAAAAGATATGTTTAAGTCCTAAACCCTAGTACCTGGGAATGTGACCTTATTTGGATATGGGGTCTTTGCAGATATAATCAAGTTAAAATGAAGTCATACTGGATTAAGGTGGGCCTTAATCCAATGACTTTTATCCTTATAGGAGAGGGAAATTTAGACACAGAAGAGATACAGGGGAGAAAGGGAGGCAGAGATTGGAGTGATGCATCTATAAACCATGGGATACCAAGTATTGCCAGCAACCACCAGAAGCTAGAAAGGCAAGGAAAGATCTTCCCCTAGAGTGTTCAGAGAGAGCATAGCCCTGGTGACACTGTGGATTTCTGACCTCCAGAACTGTAAATGAATAAATTTCTGTTGTCTCTTATATACACTACCAAAAGTAAAATAGATAGCTAGTGGGAAGCAGCAGCATAGCACAGGGAGATCAGCTCAGTGCTTTGTGACCACATAGAGGGGTGGGATAGGGAGGGTGGGAGGGAGACGCAAGAGGGAGGAGATATGGGGATATATGTATACATATAGCTGATTCACTTTGTTATACAGCAGAAGCTAATACAACATTGTAAAGCAATTATGCTCCAGTAAAGATGTTAAAAATTTTTCTGTTGTCTCAACCACCCATTTTGTGGTAATATGTTATGGCATCCTTAGGAAATCAATACAGTGGCCAAGGCCTTGAGGTAAGAAAACACTTATTATATCTGGATGATGAATAAAAGCAAGTAATCTTAGTGAAGTAGGGACAGGGACAGGATAAGGCTGCAGATGGAAGTGAGGGTTCTATGTTAAGCGTTTGAGATTTTACTTAAAGTCCATTGGGATATTTTTAGATGTTCAGGAGAGAGATGAAAACAATTTAGAATAGAGAGGTTGCAAGGGAGATGGAGAGAAGATGACAGATATGAGATATATTTTGGAAGTAGAATTGATGGGACTTGATGAATTGTATTTGAGATGAAGGAGAGAAGTGCTAAGAAGGATACTATGGTTTCAAGTTTGTGACTTGAGCGACTGGGTGGATGACATTACTGAGAAAGAGAACACTGGATGAGGATCAGGTTTTAAAAGGAAAAGATCAAAAGTTCATTTTTAAATATGCTGTTTGTAATACCTGGACATAGCCAAGTGACTGTCCATTAGGCCATTAGACATATATGTCTAGAGCTCAGAAAAGAGGTCGGGACACAGATACGTAAATCAAGGAGGCTTTGCACGTAGAAATTGTGGAGGATTTCAAAAATGGCTCCAATTATTCATCTCTTACTATATCAGTGTCCTTTGCCATGCCTTCTCATTAACGGCAGATGGGATGTTAAGAAACATGATGGAGGCAGAGGCTTTTTTTTTTTTTTTTTTTTTTTTTTTGCAGTACGCGGGCCTCTCACTGCTGTGGCCTCTCCCGTAGCGGAGCACAGGCTCCGAACGCACAGGCTCAGCGGCCATGGCTCACGGGCCCAGCCACTCCACGGCATGTGGGATCCTCCTGGACCAGGGCACGAACCCGTGTCCCCTGCATCGGCAGGCGGACTCTCAACCACTGCGCCACCAGGGAAGCCCTAGAGGCAGAGGCTTTTAAGATGCTTGTTGATTGGCTTGGCTTGCTTTTGCCCTCTGTTATCATCATGAGAACGTGTCTCAACTAGCCTAGTGGAAGTTGACAGTGTAGTAGACCTGAGTTGCCTGATCATCCCTGCTGAGGCCATCCGAGATCAGTCTATAGCCACCTGACACCCAGACAGGTGGGTAAGTCCAATCAAGGATGGCAGGACCACCCAGCCAACCTGCATAGTCAGGAGCTAAATGAACATTGATTGCTTAAAGCCATTGTGCTTTGGGGTGGCTTGTTATGTAGATTTATTGTGGTAATAAATAACTGATCAGATGCAATTTAAAGTTAAGGAACTAGATGAGACAACCTGGGGGGAGAGAGTAAAGTGAGTAGAGAAGAGGGTTTAGAAATGAACCCTGGATTCTTCTAATGTTCAGAGGTTGGGTAGCAATGGAGGAGCCAGCAAATGAGACAGAAGGAGGGGCTGGAGAAGTGGGAGGAAAACCAGGAGAGGCTTCAGTAAAATCCTACTGAAGTGACTACTGAGTTTGTCCATATAGATGCCTTTCCATGGGCCCTAAGTTCTGAACCTCTGCTCTGATATGTTTCCTTTTAATCCCCACTGTTTTAGGTTAAGCTGTTGCTAAATTTGGACTGTTTCTCTAGTTGCAGGTCTTTATTTCTTCTTTCTATAATTCACTCTTCACACTGCTTATAAATTATCTTCTTAAATTTGGATTACATCACTTCTTCCTCAAAAACCTTCCTTGGTATTACGTGACATTCAAAGCTCTCCTAAATTCAGAAGATCTATCCCGGAGTTTTCAAATTTACCATGTACTAGGTGTACAACTTTGCGGAAGCTTTGTGTCCTTTATGAGCCTAAGCTCATCTCTTTAAAGTTAAGAAAATAATAGAATCTACCAAGTCTAAATCTAAAGCTAAACCTGAACCTGAACCTATATCTGTCTGTCTATCTATCTATCTATCTATCTATCTATCTATCTATCTATCAAAAATCTATTCCCTTCTTCCATAGTAAAATCATCAACTCTGAGCACATGGCTGCCTAGGTAGACTACATTTCCCAGTCTACCTGGCAGTAAAGTGAGGTGATGGAATATGAGTGGAAGTGAAATGGGATTTAAAACCTTAGTTATGCTTTCTCTAAGCCTTCTCCTTCCCCACTCTGTTGGGCTGAATGATCAGGTGGAATAGAACTCTGCCAGTTCTATAATATAGGAAAACAAACAAATCGTTTCTTTTTTTCCTTTAAGTCCCTGTATTTTTGGGACAATCTCTTATAGCCATCCCTCCAACTAATATCACAACTAGATCTATACAGATGGACATATGAATCTGTTGGGAAGCAATGTATGTGAAAGTACTTTGCAGTTTTTAAAAGTACAAAGGGTTCGGGTTTGTTAGATCTGGTGTTTTAACATTCTTCAAGATGAAAGCATGAACCTAAGATGGCTCTACGTACCTGTTGGGAGCATCTCTGAGTTATTATTGTTGGAAAGAGCTGAAACCCATGTTATTTTTGCTAAGCTTGGGTTAGGGGACTGATTTGAAACCTCTTTATCTTCCAGGTCATCCCTGACTCATCTAAAAAGACTGTCTCCTCACTCTATTATTTATTTAGCTAGGACTGTAAGGGAACATTCCTTGACCTGGAAGTCTTTAACATTGATGGCTTCTGTTCTAGGGTAGCAACCATAATCTAGTCTATCACTTTCATTTTGTGGAGGAATAAATTAGATCTAGAGAAAACTATATTTGCTTTCTTGGAATTGCCAAACTGGAAAGAGAGAGAAAGTGTCAAATAAAGAGAAGTCCAGGGAAAAGGAATAGGGGTGGAGATGGGGAGAGATTTCAGGGTCAGAACCCTTGCTAGGACCATATTTGGGTGAGACTGCCATGGTGTGCCCTAAAGTCTTGATACATTATAGCTAACCCCATGGATGTTTTTCCATAAGACTGCTGGACTCACAGATTTTCCTTCCCTTCTTTTTCATCCTCTACTCCTCAATTCAGAGGTACCTGCCTTTGTCACAGCCTCTCAGGCTGGACCTTGTTTCTCCAGGTTACAAGTGGCTGACATAGTAATTTAACCTCCACAGATGAGAGAGGCACAAGTCTCCAGAGAGGTCCATTCCTTATGAACTATGAGTACTGGCCTTCTGGAAACAATGCTCTTGTTTTTCTAAATCAGAAAAGTGACTTGTTGGTGAAATCTGAGTTCCGGCAGGAAGGGTGCAAAGAACATGGTAGATTATTTTGGGGAAAGTGGCTTACAATGCATGTCCCCACATAGAATTTCTGTAGCTGGACTGCGTAGTCTATTTAGAATCCCAGCGCACACTGAGAGCCAAAAAGATGGATTCATTGAACACATTTAACTGAAGGACAGCAGAGGCAGAAAGACTGTTGATAAGCAAAGACAAAGGGAGGTGGTGGGCATTGTGGGCACAGTGGTCTGCAGATGAGGCAGCATAGCAACGCTGTGCAGGGGTGGGTATTTGTAGTGGAATAAGAGCTTATTCAGAATATTTTGATTCCCTGGAATCCACAGTTGCATTTTGCTACACAGCATTCCCTGGTCTTTTTATGGCAGAATAGAGTTTGTTTTTTAACCCTCATCATCAGCCTTCTCTGTTCTTCCTAATTATAAAGACATGCCCTTGAATCCCTCTGTTAGCATCCTCTAGCCATATAAAAACTTCCTTACTCTTATCATTTCTTTCTCCTGTTAAAACAATCTAGGACTAGCTGCAAGAAGCACCTTAATTAGTTTTTCACAGAACAATACTACTTGAGTCCCACTGATGTTTTGAGTGCTCTACAGATGTTATATTCTTGGGTCGTTAGGGCTTCTGAGGGTAGGTTTGCAGACACGGGTAATTCAGCTCAGTGATGAGAATCTATGCAATTCTTTTTTTTACTATAATAATTTTTTAAAATTGAACTATAGATTTACAGTATTGTGTTAGTTTCAGGCATACAGCAAAATGATTCAGTTATACATTTATATTCTTTTTTTGGATTCTTTTCCATTATAAGTTATTACAAGATATTGAATATAGTTCCCTGTGCTATACAATAGGTTCTTGTTGTTTATCTATTTTATATATGGTAGCGTGTATCTGTTAATCCCATACTCTGAATTTATCCCCCCGCCACCTTTGGTAACCATGTTTGTTTCTATGTCTGTGACTCTGTTTCTGTTTTGTAAATAAGTCAATTTGTACTATATTTTTAGATTCCGCATATAAGTGATATATAACATTTGTCTTTCTCTGTCTGACATCACTTAGTATGATAATCTCTAGATTCATCCATGTTGCTGCAAATGGCGTTATTTCAGTCTTTTTTATGGCTAAGGAATATTCCATTATATATGTACCACACATTCTTTTTTTAATGAAATAATTTTTAAATTTAATTCATCATTTTCAAGGTATCTTTATTTTTCACACATCCACTAAAGATCAATGTGGACTTTTTTTTTAATTTTTAAATTTTATTTAATTTATTTTTTTATATAGCAGGTTCTTATTAGTCATCAGTTTTATACACGTCAGTGTATACATGTCGATCCCAATCTCCCAATTCATCACACCACCACCCCCAACCCCTGCCGTTTTCCCCCCTTGGTGTCCATACGTTTGTTCTCTACATCTGTGTCTCAATTTCGGCCCTGCAAACCAGTTCATCTGTACCATTTTTCTAGGTTCCACATATATGCATTAATATACGATATTTGTTTTTCTCTTTCTGACTTACTTCACTCTGTAGGACAGTCTCTAGATCCATCCATGTCTCTACAAATGACCCAATTTCATTCTTTTTTATGGCTGAGTAATATTCCATTGTGTATATGTACCACATCTTCTTTATCCGTTCATCTGTCAATGGGCAATTAGGTTGCTTCTATGACCTGGCTATTGTAAATAGTGCTGCAATGAATATTGGGGTGCATGTGTCTTTTTGAATTATGGTTTTCTCTGGATATATGCCCAGTAGTGGGATTGCTGTATCATATGGTAATTCCATTTTTAGTTTTTTAAGGAACCTCCATACTGTTCTCCACAGTGGCTGTATCAATTTATATTCCCACCAACAGTGCAAGAAGGTTCCCTTTTCTCCACACCCTCTCCAGCATTTGTTGTTTGTACATTTTCTGGTGATGCCCATTCTAACTGATGTGAGGTGATACCTCATTGTAGTTTTGATTTGCATTTCTCTAATAATTAGCGATGTTGAACAGCTGTTCATGTGCTTCGTGGCCATCTGTATGTCTTCTTTGGAGAAATGTCTACTTAGGTCTTCTGCCCATTTTTGGATTGGGTTGTTTGTTTTTTTAATATTGAGCTGCATGAGCTGTTTATATATTTTGGAGATTAATCCTTTGTCAGTTGCTTCATTTGCAAATATTTTCTCCCATTCTAAGGGTTGTCTTTTTGTCTTGCTTATGGTTTCCTTTGCTGTGTAAAAGCTTTGAAGTTTCATTAGGTCCCATTTGTTTATTTTTGTTTTTATTTCCATTACTCTAAGACGTGAATCAAAAAGGATCTTGCTGTGATTTATGTCAAAGAGTGTTGTTCCTATGTTTTCCTCTAAGAGTTTTATAGTATCAGGTCTTACATTTAGGTCTCTAATTTATTTTGAGTTTATTTTTGTGTATGGTGTTAGGGAGTGTTCTAATTTCATTCTTTTACATGTAGCTGTCCAGCTTTCCCAGCACCACTTATTGAAGAGACTGACGTTTCTCCATTGTATATCCTTGCCTCCTTTGTCATAGATCAGTTGACCATATGTGCATGGGTTTATCTCTGGGATTTCTATCTTGTTCCATTGAGCTATGTTTCTGTTTTTGTGCCAGTACCATATTGTCTTGATTACTGTAGCTTTGTAGTATAGTCTGAAGCCAGGGAGTCTGATTCCTCCAGCCCTATTTTTTTCCCTCAAGACTGATTTGGCTATTTGGGGTCTTTAGTGTCTCCATACAAATTTTAAGATTTTTTGTTCTAGTTCCGTAAAAAATGCCATTGCTAATTTGATAGGGATTGCATTGAATCTGTAGATTGCTTTGGGTAGTATAGTCATTTTCACAATATTGATTCTTCCAATCCAAGAACATGTTATATCTCTCCACCTGTTGGTATCATCTTTAATTTCTTTCATCAGTGTCTTATAGTTTTCTGCATACAGGTCTTTTGTCTCCAGTGTTTCCTTAATTTCACTTTCAGATTTTTCATCGTTAGTGTATAGGAATGCAAGAGATTTCTGTGCATTAATTTTGTATCCTGCAACTTTACCAAATTCATTGATTAGCTCTAGTAGTGTTCTGGTGGCATCTTTAGGATTCTCTATGTATAGTATCATGTCATCTGCAAACAGTGACAGTTTTACTTCTTCTTTTCCAATTTGTATTCCTTTTATTTCTTTTTCTTCTCTGATTACTGTGACTAGGACTTCCAAAACTATGTTGAATAATAGTGGTGAGAGTGGGCAACCTTGTCTTGTTCCTGATCGTAGAGGAAATGCTTTCAGTTTTTCACCATTGAGAATGATGTTTGCTGTAGGTTTGTCTATATGGCATTTATTATGTTGAGGTAGGTTCCCTCTATGCCCACTTTCAGGAGAGTTTTTTTTAATCATAAATGGGTGTTGAATTTTGTCAAAAGCTTTTTCTGCATCTATTCAGATGATCATATGGTTTTTATTCTTCAGTTTGTTAATATGGTTTATCACATTGATTGATTTACATATATTGAAGAATCCTTGTATCCCTGGGATAAATCCCACTTGATCATGGTGTATGATCCTTTTAATGTGTTGTTGGATTCTGTTTGCTAGTATTTTGTTGAGGATTTTTGCATCCATATTCACCAGTGATATTGGTCTGTAATTTTCGTTTTTGGAGTATCTTTGTCTGGTTTTGGTATCAGGGTGATGGTGACCTCATAGAATGAGTTTGGAAGTGTTCCTTCCTCCGCAATTTTTTGGGTAAGTTTGAGAAGGATGGGTGTTAGCTCTTCTCAAAATGTTTGCTAGAATTCACCTGTGAAGCCATCTGGCCCTGGAGTTTTGTTTGTTAGAAGATTTTTAATCACAGTTTCAATTTCAGTGTTTGTGATTGGTCTGTTCATATTTTCTATTTCTTCCTGGTTCAGTCTTGGAAGGTTATACCATTCTAAGAATTTGTCCATTTCTTCCAGGTTGTCCATTTTATTGGCATAGAGTTTCTTGTAGTAGTCTCTTAGGATGCTTGTATTTCTGCGGTGTCTGTTGTAACTTCTCCTTTTTCATTTCTAATTTTATTGATTTGAGTCCTCTCCCTCTTATTCTTAATGAGTCTGGCTAATGGTTTATCAGTTTTGTTTATCTTCTCAAAGAAACAGCTTTAATTTTATTGATCTTTGCTATTGTTTTCTTTGTTTCTATTTCATTTATTTCTGCTCTGGTCTTTATGATTTCTTTCCTTCTACTAACTTTGGGTTTTGTTTGTTCTTCTTTCTCTATATTTTTTTTATGAAGAGAAGGAAGAGAAGCTAGATCCAGCATTTCAAAGCAGGTTTGTACACTGTTGTCATAGACTTTGTTTAATCTCCTTGATAGTACCATTTGAATAGATTTTTGTTGTTCCAGTTTGTATGTGCGGGGTCATGCCAATCAGTCCACCTCCCATCTATGAACATGTTCTAAAGTTCAACTGTAAATTTATTGTTTGTAGGTTGAAATGCATTTTTCTACCAAAAATATGAAAATGTTTTAACTCCAAGGGCAGCTCCACTATGAATCCATAAATAGGGCTGAAATGTTGTTCACAAGCAAAAAAAAAAAAAAAAAAAAAGTACAAAACAACATTGTTGCAACGCTAGTAGATCTAATAAAGAGGAGAAATAACCCTGAATAAAAAAGATTTTATTGTGTGTTTATCTTGAATGCTGATGAGAAAGGAATCGGGTGATATGATGGGAGTGAGGATACGCTATTGATTCAGAGGAGGCTGCATGAAAATGTTATTGAATACCTAGGTAATTGATGGGGGGATGGCAGCAGAGGAGAAGACATGGCAAGATTAACGTGAAACAGATCTATGTTTTCTGCTCTACGATAGTACCTGGGGCTGCCATACTTCTAGCCCTTGTGATCATCTGTGCCTGCCAGTCTCACAAAAGATACTTCGTGAGTTGAAATACTAGTCTCACTATATACAGCCTGTGTATGTGTCTTAATGTGTCTCCCATTTCAGAATCTGTGGGAGGATAAGTGAAAGGAGGTGGGGATTCCCGGAACATAGGCTCCATCTTATTGTTTATTAGTTGGGGTCTATCTTAAGTCTGATATTAATCCCATTATATATACCCCTTCCCTTCCATCCCTTGGGTCTCCTAGGTCCCCTGGCCTGCATCAAATTCTCCTGAATCGGGCTTCCCTGCTGGCGCAGTGGTTGAGAGTCCGCCTGCCGATGCAGGGGACATGGGTTCGTGCACCGGTCCGGGAAGATCCCACGTGCCGTGGAGCAGCTGGGCCAGTGAGCCGTGGCCGCTGAGCCTGTGCGTCCGGAGCCTGTGCTCCGCAACGGGAGAGGCCACAACAGTGAGAGGGCTGCGTACCATAAAAAAAAAAAAAAAAAAAAAATCTCCTGAATCGTTTACTAAAACATAGCTTGCTGGGCTCCACCCTCCGTTTTTCGGATTAAGTAGGCTAGGGGTGGGCCCAAAGAGTTTGCATTTCAAACCGGTTTCCAGGTGATATTGATGCTGCTGGTCTTAGGGCCACACTTCACCCTGCGTCAGTCCCCTCCTGCCCCTTGTTGTGAGGCCGCATACTCTCTGGCTATAAGCTTCAGCCTTCTTCACCCTGTCACAGTCAGACATTTCTATGGCTCTGCTCTGGGCACTCCAAGCTTCCTATCTGGTCCTCTGGAGGTTGAAGTCCATTCTCTTCCTAAGCCCAAAAGATACTTTTCCAGACTAAAGACTGTGGAGCCCTGTTCTGACAACTGTTCACCTTGGAGATCTCTGGGATTCTGGATCTTGGAAATTTCATTCTCACTTCACTCGTTTCCCCTGTTCTTTTCAGTTGTCTCCTGCATGTCCACCCCCCAGCAAATCCACCCTGCTGAAGCCAGCTTTTCACTGCCTCTCCTAAGTAGCACCAGGTCTTAACTCATCCTATTCGTGGCAGATTGTGATCCTGAAAGCCAATTTGTGTCACACATTTCCCCTCCACTAGCTTTTAGCAGACCTCTGTTTCTTGCCCCAAAGCTACGTGAATGGAAGGTGGGAAGTGGCTTCTGGGGATGTAGTTGCACAGCCTTGGCTCTCAGATAAGTTCAGGTACTTCCCATGTACTATCTCATCACTCCATTGTTGACCTTTCTCTCAGGAAAATGGTTTTTCAGAATTGCAGTTTCAAGCTCACAGTGGCCTTGGAGTAAAGCCAAGGTCTCTATACTATTTCTTTTATTTGGCTCCTACCAACCTCATGACAAAGCCTTACTCGTCACTGGTTTCTGTGAATCAGAGGAGCTGGCTCACATACAGTCACAAGGAGCATCCTCTCAGGTACCATGAAGTGCTTGCCATTTTTTCTTTCTCACTCAGGATTTCTTCCTTTCTCAGTGTGTCCTCAGGTGACCTGCTGCTGAGACCTCAGATTCCCTCAGAGACACTGCTGTGCCCAAGGTGCCATCACCTCCCACACTCACTTGCTCTCTCTGTGGCCCTGCTCTCTCAGACCCCTTCCAAAAGCACTGCTGCTGGCTGTCCTGTTACAGCAGGGGTGAAACAGCCCAGGTCAGGCCATGTCTCTCCTGAATGCGTTGGCCCCTGTTGCTGGCAGATTTGCTAGGGTCCTGCCTGTTGATGCGGAAACAGGTGGTGGTGCTGATATGATGAAGACAATAGCTCTCTGTTAAAATGGGAAGGATTCTTTGGTGGCTTTTGTCTTATGCTTTTTACCTGGGTTCCAAGTTAGTGCTTCCTGATGTTGCCAGTGACTGGAATTTAGTGAAGGAGCCTTTGGAAGAGATAGCTAGCTGCCTCCCAGAAGTCGGTTGTGTAGAATTAGTGCTAAGAAGTAGCTGTGCAGGCATTTAAAAATCTTTCTGAGCCCCCGACCCCATCTTTGTATTCAGGGGAATTTTGGAACTAGTTCTCTGCAATGTGAACAGAGCTGATGTATATTGTTTCCAGGCCAAGGAGAGTTTAGAAGTAGGTGTGCCTCCTTTCTGTTCTTTCTTTCCCCTCTGGCTGGCTCTAAGACTTCAGGAAATGTTAGAATATAGGATGAAAGGAACCAGGATATTCGCCTTGGACTCTTCTATAAGCAAGAAATATATTTTCTGTACACTTAAAAATGATTAAAACGGTAAATTGCATGTTTTTTCTTTCTTTGTTTTTTTTTTTTTTTGCGGTACGTGGGCCTCTCACTGTTGTGGCCTCTCCCGTTGTGGAGCACAGGCTCTGGATGCGCAGGCTCAGCGGCCATGGCTCACGGGCCCAGCCGCTCCGCGGCATACGGGATCTTCCCGGACCGGGGCACGAACCCGTATCCCCTGCATCGGCAAGTGGACTCTCAACCACTGCGCCACCAGGGAAGCCCAAACTGCATGTTTTGTATAGTTTACCACAATTAAAAAATTACATTTCTACCATGATAACTTACTGGAAATTTGAGGTTTATTTGTATAGCAGCTAATTAATTCTCAGCTTCCTAAATTTGTTCTATTTTAGATCCATTTCCTAGAATCCCGGTACAAGTTGCACACAGAGTGCAGTAGGAACAACACTCCAAATTTCACTTCTCTTTTCATATTGGCCCTTCATCCTTGGCAAGCCTTTCTGCACCTGGAGCCCCTTAACATTCCTTTATAGACCTTCTTAGAAACAGACTCTTGTTATTATAGAATAGTGATTTGCCTTAAAGACCCTAGGACAAGGTACATGGATTTGAACTCCAGCTCTTCCCCTTACTAGCTGTGTGACTTGGGCAAGTTACTTAACCTCTGTGTGTCTCAGTTGTCTTAACTGAAAAATGGGGCAATAGCATTACTTACCTTCAAAGGTTCTTGTGAGGATTCCATGAGTCAAAACAGAGAGAGTACACATACCTGGCTAGAGTATACATCACTTCTACCTAAGTTTTAACTCTGCTACTATTGATAGTATACCTCACAGCCCCTCCAGTCCTACCCACACATGGATGACTCTTGGGTAGATAATTTAAGTTTGAGCTGAGCTTCTTACTACAGAATATCGGGTTGGCCAAAAAGTCCGCTCGGGCTTTTCCATAAGATGGTACAAAAACCCGAACGAACTTTTTGGCCACCCAATAATAAAAGGCCATATTAATAACAGATGTAATTTCCCCTCAGAAAGGGCAGATCCTCCTTACATTTTGGAGTACTCAACCCCAAAAGTACTTGAGTAATTGTCATGTATCAAGCACTTTGCTGGACCATTTAACATATATTTTGCTATTAATTGTTATAAAATTCTGCATAATTAAGCCATGGGAGAAGAACTAAAAACTTTGTTTGATAATAAGTGGGGAATTGTGATGCAATATTAACCATTATTACATATTACAATACTGCATTGTATATTTATCTCTAAAGTATAGAATTATGTTTTAGAATGTAATTGGCATTTTAGAATTTTAATTAATAAGGAAAAAAGCAAATTGATGAAACCAGATCAATTAAAGATTGTTTATTTCCTAGAAGAGAAATGACATTAAAAAATGAGATTTTATAATCTTTCTCAAGTGTCATCTTTATCCATTAAGAAATGTAAATACATAATTCTAATATTATATGAAGCATTCTCTATCATATACCTTTAAAATATATATGTGTATGTATATATATATTTCTGTTAATATAAAAAAATGGAAAGTTCATTTTGAAAGTTATGGGTTGATAGAATTTTATATTTAAAAAAATTTTGTTTTTGTTATTATTCAGTTTATATAAATCATTATTTTTTCAAGATTAGTGGGCATGTATTTGAAGACTATTCTAATAAAAATTCAAGTCATTGGTTTATTTTTATGACCCTGAACAGTTATAAAATTTATGTAAACACCTCAGAATTCTAGAAAAAATATATGCTAAGAACATGCTCTTCTATAAAATCAAATTTTAAATTCAAGATTGTAAAATACCATGATAGTTCTGCCTAGACTATAATTCAAATAACTGAAATTCATTTGAGGATGTTGAAAGAAATGTGTGCAGTATAAACGTATTAATTTTACCATGAGAGTAAATGAAGGGATGAAGTTGATATGCTGAATTTCTTTTTCTTTTTTCTTGTTTGGCTTCTAGTTATTTTATCATAGTTTATTATTTTAACATTATTAAAATAATACAAAAATAGTGAACTTAAAAATTCACTATAAATAGAAAATAATACACCCTGTATATTCAAACCCAGCTCCAACAACTATCAACTTTCCCATGGTATTTGTTTCATCTAGCCTCTCTTTTCTTTTTTTTTTAACATCTTTATTGGAGTATAAATGCTTTACAATGGTGTGTTAGTTTCTGCTTTATAATAAAGTGAATCAGCTACACATATACATACATCCCCATATCTCCTGCCTCTTGCGTCTCCCTCGCACCCTCCCTATCCCTCCCATCTAGGTCGTCACAAAGCACCGAGCTGACCTCCCTGTGCTATGCGGCTGCTTCCCGCTAGAAATGCTGAATTTCTAAGGCAAGTCATATTGACTACCCAAGCATCTTTAAAAACAAACTCTTTGGACAGGCGGTGGCGCATGCGCAGTAGAAGGAGGTCCGCGAGCTGCGTGGGCTTGTGCCTAGGCGCCTGTGGTTCGTGGCCTTGTGCTGGTACCGGGGGCACCGGGTTGGCGACTTTGGTACTCTTGGCGTTGGGTGGGCGGTATCTTGGGGGTGACATGAGCCAGTGGCATCATGCCCACGGGCGCTGGGGTCAGCATCGCGGCTTTTCCGGACGTTCGTCGGCCAAGAGGAAGGGCGGAAAGCACATCCTGGAAAGGTAATACGCCTTGGCCCCTGGGCGTTGCCGGTGGAGCTCAGAGCTCCTGGGCCTGGGCTTCGTCTCTTGTGCTATCGCCTGTCACAGTTGCCCCCATGCGCTGGCCCATCCGTGCTGTGCTAGGGGGTATTGGTCGTCTCGCGGTTCAGTTCACAGTAGCTGAAAGGGACAGTGTGTGATGTTCTGATTTCTCCCCATCGTTTTAAAAGGGAGGCTCTGGCCATTGCTCCTCGGTAAAATGCAGAGGGACTGCTTTTTAAGATGGGACTGTCAGTGTTGGGGACACTCCTTAATTACCAAAATGGAATCCCCTTCAATTCCTCAAGCTGTGTTGTTTAGGCACAGAAAATGTGAGTAATAGTCACTGGAACTAAGTTTGAGTGAAAAAAACCCACTGGTACCGCCGAATTTTCCATCGAAACAGTTGATTTGTGTTGTCTCTTGGAATTATAAAGGGCTTACTGTTGCTTCCTAACCGGTGTCATTTGAGAGATCTACCTCTGTATGTTCAAATGATTAATTTTGAGGCTTTGCTCATATGTGCAGTAAACCCTTTAATTCCCTAAGACCTTCCTTTCCTCCAACTCATACCCCATTAAGCCCGCTTCAGTTTATCTCCTGAATTTCTTTTGAATCTGTCAACTCTTCCTCAACATCCTAATACTGAACTTGCCTGTCTGTTGCAATTAGGTCCTAACTAGAGTCCATATAGGGAGGGTGGGAGGGAGGGAGACGCAAGAGGGAAGACATATGGGAACATATGTTTATGTATGACTGATTCACTTTGTTATAAAGCAGAAACTAACACACCATTGTAAAGCAATTATACCCCAATAAAGATGTTAAAAAAAAAAAAAAAGAAAGAAACCTTAAAAGCAAGTTGGAACATTGCTCATAAACATCGCTCAAAAACATTGTTTTGAGAATAGAAAACAAACTGTTGGCCTTTAACACTCTGCGTGGTCTAGAATCCTCTCTGCTTCTCTGGCCCCATCTTGTGCCACTTTTGCCCTCACTTTCTATGCTTCAGATACACTGAATTAACCTTAGTTCTAACTCATCTTACAGAAGTCAGTTGAGATATTATTTTTCACTGTGATTCCTAGCATTAAGGAATTTTATTATCAGGTTTTGTATGAGGACTAAAAGTAAACTGTGAAAAAAAAAAACAAACCAAACTCTTTAAAAGTAAACAGCTGGAGGAGCTTCAAGATGGCGGAAGAGTAAGACGCAGAGATCACCTTCCTCCTCACAAATACATCAGAAATACATCTATATGTGGAGCAACTCCTACAGAACACCTACTGAACGCTGGCAGAAGACCTCAGACCTCCCAAAAGGCAAGAAACTCCCCATGTACCTGGGTAGGGCAAAAGAAAATAGAAAAAAACAGAGACAAAAGAATAGGGACGGGACCTGCACCAGTGAGAGGAAGCTGTGAAGGAGGAAAGTCTCCACACACTAGGAAGCCCCTTCGTGGGCGGAGACTGCGGGTGGCGGAGGGAGGAAGCTTCGGAGTCGCGGAGGAGAGCGCAGCAACAGGGGTGCGGAGGGCAGGGCGGAGAGATTCCCGCACAGAGGATCAGTGCCGACTGGCACTCACCAGGCCGAGAGGCTTGTCTGCTCACCCGCCGGGGCGGGCGGGGCTGCGAGCTGAGGCTCGGGCTTTGGTGGGAGCGCAGGGAGAGGACTGGGGTTGGCGGCGTGAACACAGCCTGCAGGGGGTTAGTGCGCCACGGCTAGCCGGGAGGGAGTCCGGGGAAAAGTCTGGACCTGCCGAAGAGGCAAGAGACTTTTAATTGCCTCTTTGTTTCCTGGAGCGCGAGGAGAGGGGTTTAAGAGCGCCGCTTAAAGGAGCTCCAGAGACGGGCGTGAGCCGCGGCTATCAGCGCGGACCCCAGAGATGGGCATGAAACGCTAAGGCTGCTGCTGCCACCACCAAGAAGCCTGTGTGCGAGCACAGGTCACTATCCACACCTCGCCTCCCGGGAGCCTGTGCAGCCCGCCACTGGCAGGGTCCCGTGATCCAGGGACAACTTCCCCGGGAGAACACACGGCGCGCCTCAGGCTGGTGCAACGTCATGGTGGCTTCTGCTGCCGCAGGCTCGTCCCGCATCCGTATCCCCCCCTCCCCCCGGCCTGAGTGAGCCAGAGTCCGCGGAATCAGCTGCTTCCTTAACCCCGTCCTGTCTGAGCAAAGAACAGACGCCCTCCGGCGACCTACACGCAGAGGCAGGGCCAAATCCAAAGCTGAACCCAGGGAGCTGTGAGAACAAAGAAGAGAAAGGGAAATCTCTCCCAGCAGCCTCAGGAGCAGCGGATTAAAGCTCCAGAATCAACTTGTCGTACCCCGCATCTGTGGAATACATGAATAGACAACAAATCATCCCAAATTGAGGAGGTGGACTTTGGGAGCAAGATAGATTATTTTTTCCCCTTTTCCTCTTTTTGTGAGTGTGTATGTGTATGCTTCTGTGTGAGATTTTGTCTGTATAGCTTTGCTTTCACCATTTGTCCTAGGGGTCTGTCCGTCCGTTTTTTTTTTTTTTTTTTTCTTTCTCTTGGGGTACTTGGGCCAATCACTGTTGTGGCCTCTCCTGTTGCGGAGCACAGGCTCCGGATGCGCAGGCCCAGAGGCCATGGCTCAAGGGCCCAGCCGCTCCATGGCATGTGGGATCTTCCCGAACCGGAGCACGAACCTGTGTCCTCTGCATCAGCAGGCGGACTCCCAACCACTGCGCCACCACGGAACTCCTATTTTTTATTTTAATAACTTTATTTGGTCTTACTTTATTTTATTTTATTCTATCCTCTTTCTTTCCTCCCTTTCTTTCTTTCTCTTTCTTTCTTTCTTTCTTTCTTTCTTATTTTTTCTCCCTTTTATTCTGAGCTGTGTGGATGAAAGGCTCTTGGTACTCCAGCCAGGCATCAGGGCTGTGCCTCTGAGGTGTGAGAGCCAAATTCAGGACACTGGTCCACAAGAGACCTCCCAGCTCCACGTAATACCAAACGGCGAAAATCTCCCAGAGATCTCCATCTCAACACCAAGACCCAGCTTCACTCAACAACCGGAAAGCTACAGTGCTGGATATCCTATGACAAACAACTAGCAAGACAGGAACAAAGCCCCATCCATTAGCAGAGAGTCTGCCTAAAATCATAATATGGCCACAGACACCCCAAAACACACCACCAGATGTGGACCTGCCCACCAGAAAGACAAGATCTAGCCTCATTCACCAGAACACAGGCACTAGTCCCCTCCACCAGGAAGCCTACACAACCCACTGAACCAACCTTACCCACTGGGGACAGACACCAAAAACAACGGGAACTACAAACCTGCAGCCTGTGAAAAGGAGACCCCCAAACACAGTAAGATAAGCAAAATAAGAAGACAGAAAAACACACGGCAGATGAAGGAGCAAGGTAAAAACACACCAGACCTAATAAATGAAGAGGAAATAGGCAGTCTACCTGAAAAAGAATTCAGAATAATGATAGTAAAGATGATCCAAACTCTTGGAAATAGAATAGAGAAAATGCAAGAAACATTTAACAAGGACCTAGAAGAACTAAAGAGGAGGCAAGCAATGATGAACAACACAATAAATGAACTTTAAAATACTCTAGAAGGGATCAGTAGCAGAATAACTGAGGCCAAAGAACGGATAAGTGACCTGGAAGATAAAATATTGGAAATAACAACTGCAGAGCAGAATAAAGAAAAAAGAATGAAAAGAATTGAGGACAGTCTCAGAGACCTCTGGGACAACATTAAATGCACCAACATCGAATTATAGGGGTCCCAGAAGAAGAAGAGAAAAAGAAAGGGACTGAGAAAATATTTGAAGAGATTATAGTTCAAAACTTCCCCAGTATGGGAAAGGAAATGGTTAATCAAGTCCAGGAAGCACAGAGAATCCCATACAGGATAAATCCAAGGAGAAACACACCAAGACACATATTAGTCAAACTATCAAAAGTTAAATACAAATAATAAATACCAAAGGCAGCAAGGGAAAAACAACAAATAACACATAAGGGAATCCCCATAAAGTTAACAGCTGATCTTTCAGCAGAAACTCTGCAAGCCAGAAGGGACGGGCAGGACATATTTAAAGTGATCAAAGAGAAAAACCTACAACCAAGATTACTCTACCCAGTAAGGATCTCATTCAGGTTTGATAGAGAAATTAAGACCTTTACAGACAAGCAAAATCTAAGAGAATTCAGCACCACCAAACCAGCTTTACAACAACTGCTAAAGGAACTACTCTAGGCAAGAAACACAGACAAGGAAAAGACCTACAATAATAAACCCCAAACAATTAAGAAAATGGTAATAGGAACATACATATCGATAATTATCTTAAATGTAAATTGATTAAATGCTCCAACCAAAAGACATAGATTGGCTGAATGGATACAAAAACAAGACCCGCATATATGCGGTCTACAAGAGACCCACCTCAGACCTAGGGACGCATACAGATGGAAAGTGAGGGGATGGAAAAAGATATTCCATGCAAATGGAAATCAAAAGAAAGCTGGAGTAGCAATTCTCATATCAGACAAAATAGACGTTAAAACAAAGACTATTTCAAGAGACAAAGAAGGACACTACATAATGATCAAGGGATCAATCCAAGAAGATATAACAATTGTAAATATTTATGCACCCAACATAGGAGCACCTCAATACATAAGGCAAATACTAACAGCCATAAAAGGGGAAATCAACAGTAACACAATCATAGTAGGGTACTTTAACACCCCACTTTCACCAGTGGACAGATCATCCAAAATAGAAATAAGTAAGGAAACACAAGCTTTAAATGATACATTAAACAAGCTGGACTTAATTGATATTTATAGGACATTCCATCCAAAAACAACAGAATACACATTCTTCTCAAATGCTCATGGAACACTCTCCAGCATAGATCATATCTTGGGTCACAAATCAAGCCTTGGTAAATTTAAGAAAATTGAAATCGTATCAAGTATCTTTTCTGAGCATAACGCTATGAGACTAGATAGCAATTACAGGAAAAAGTCTGTAATAAATACAAACACATGGAGGCTAAACAACACACTACTTAATGACCAAGAGATCACTGAAGAAATCAAAGAGGAAATCAAAAATACCTAGAAACAAATGACGACGAAAACATGATGACCCAAAACCTATGGGATGTAGCAAAAGCAGTTCTAAGAGGGAAGTTTATAGCAATACAACCCTACCTTAAGAAACAAGAAACATCTCAAATAAACAACCTAACCTTGCACCTAAAGCAATTAGAGAAAGAAGAACAAACAAACCCCAAAGTTAGCAGAAGGAAAGAAATCATAAAGATGAGATCAGAAATAAATGAAAAAGAAATGAAGGAAACGATAGCAAAGATCAATAAAACTAAAACCTGGTTCTTTGAGAAGATAAACAAAATTGATAAACCATTAGCCAGACTTATCAAGAAAAACAAGAAGACTCAAATCAATAGAATTAGAAATGAAAAAGGAGAAGTAACAACTGACATTGCAGAAATACAAAGGATCCTGAGAGATTACTACAAGCAACTATATGCCAATAAAATGGACAACTCGGAAGAAATGGACAAATTCTTAGAAATGCACAACCTTCCGAGACTGAACCAGGAAGAAATAGAAAATATGAACAGACCAATCACAAGCACTGAAATTGAAACTGTGATTAAAAATCTTCCAACAAACAAAAGCCTAGGACCAGATGGCTTCACAGGTGAATTCTATCAAACATTTTGAGAAGAGCTAACACCCATCCTTCTCAAACTCTTCCAAAATATAGCAGAGGGAAGAACACTCCCAAACTCATTCTATGAAGCCACCATCACTCTGATACCAAAACCAGACAAGGATGTCACAAAGAAAGAAAACTACAGGCCAATATCACTGATGAACATAGATGCAAAAATCCTCAACAAAATACTAGCAAACAGAATCCAACAGCACATTAAAAGGATCATACACTATGATCCAGTGGGGTTTATCTCAGGAATGCAAGGCTTCTTCAATATAGGCAAATCAATCAATGTGATACACCATATTAAAAAATTGAAGGTGAAAAACCATATGATCATCTCAATAGATGCAGAGAAAGCTTTCAACAAAATTCAACACCCATTTATGATAAAAACCCTCCAGATAGTAGGCATAGAGGGAACTTTCCTCAACATAATAAAGGCCATATATGACAAACCCACAGACAACATCATCCTCAATGGTGAAAAACGGAAACCATTTCCACTAAGATCAGGAAAAAGACAAGGTTGCCCACTCTCAGCACTATTATTCAACGTAGTTTTGGAAGTTTTAGCCACAGCAATCAGAGAAGAAAAATAAATAAAGGAATCCGAACTGGAAAAGAAGAAATAAAGCTGTCACTGTTTGCAGATGACATAATACTATACATGGAGAATCCTAAAAATGCTACCAGAAAACTACTAGAGCTAATCAATGAATATGGTAAAGTAGCAGGATACAAAATTAATGCACAGGGCTTCCCTGGTGGCGCAGTGGTTGAGAGTCTGCCTGCCGATGCAGGGGATGCGGGTTCGTGCCCCGGTCCGGGAAGATCCCATGTGCCGCAGAGCAGCTGGGCCCGTGAGCCATGGCCGCTGAGCCTGCGCGTCCGGAGCCTGTGCTCCACAACGGGAGAGGCACAACAGTGAGAGGCCCGCGTACCGCAAAGACAAAAAAAAAAAAAAAAATTAATGCACAGAAACCTCTTGCATTCCTATACACTAATGATGAAAAATCTGAAAGAGAAATTAAGGAAACACTCCCATTTACCATTGCAACAAAAAAAATAAAATACCTAGGTATAAACCTACTGAAGGAGACAAAAGACCTGTATGCAGAAAACTATATGACACTGATGGGAGAAATTAAAGATGATACAGACAGATGGAGAGATATACCATGTTCTTGGTTTGGAAGAATCAACTTTTTGAAAATGACTCTACTACCCAAGGCAATCTACAGATTCAATGCAATCCCTATCAAACTACCACTGGCATTTTTCACAGATGTAGAACAAAAAAATTTCACAATTTGTATGGAAACACAAAAGACCCCGAATAGCCAAAGCAATCTTGAGAAAGAAAAACAGAGCTGGAGGAATCAGACTCCCTGACTTCAGACTATACTACAAAGCTACAGTAATCAAGACAGTATGGTACTGGTACAAAAACAGAAATATAGATAAATGGAACAGGATAGAAAGCCCAGAGATAAACCCACCCACATATGGTCACCTTATCTTTGATAAAGGAGGCAAGAATATACAGTGGAGAAATGACAGCCTCTTCAATAAGTGGTGCTGGGCAAACTGGACAGCTACATGTAAAAGAATGAAATTAGAACACTCCCTAACACCATACACAAAAGTAAACTCAAAATGGATTAAAGACCTAAATGTAAGGCCAGACACCATCAAACTGTTAGAGGAAAACATAGGCAGAACACTCTTTGACATGAATCACAGCAAGATCCTTTTTGACCCACCTCCTAGAGAAATGGTAATAAAAACAAAAGTAAACAAATGGGAGCTAATGAAACTTAAAAGCTTTTTCACAGCAATGGAAACCACAGACAAGACGAAGGGACAACCCTCAGAATGGGAGGAAATATTTGCAAATGAAGCAACTGACAAAGGATTAATCTCCAAAATTTACAAGCAGCTCATGCAGCTCAATATCAAAAAAACAAAGAACCCAATCCAAAAATGGACAGAAGACCTAAATAGACATTTCTCCAAAGAAGATATACAGATTGCCAACAGACACATGATAGAATGCTCAACAGACATATGAAAGAATGCTCAACATCATTAATCATTAGAGAAATGCAAATCAAAACTACAAGAGGTATCATCTCACACTGGTCAGAATGGCCATCATCAAAAAATCTACAAACAATAAATGCTGGAGAGGGTGTGGAGAAAAGGGAACCCTCCTGCACTGTTGGTGGGAATGTAAATTAATACAGCCACTATGGAGAACAGTATGGAGGTTCCCTAAAAAACTAAAAACAGAGCTACCCTACAACCCAGCAATCCCACTACTGGGCATATACCCTGAGAAAACCATAATTCAAAAAGAGTCATGTAGGGCTTCCCTGGTGGCGCAGTGGTTGAGAGTCTGCCTGCCGATGCAGGAGACACGGGTTCGTGCCCCGGTCCGGGAAGATCCCACATGCCGCGGAGAGGCTGGGCCCGTGAGCCATGGCCACTGAGCCTGCGCGTCTGGAGCCTGTGCTCCGCAACGGGAGAGGCCACAACAGTGAAAGGCCTGCATACCGCAAAAAAAAAAAAAAAAAAAAAAAAAAAAAAAGTCATGTACCAAAATGTTCATTGTAGCTCTATTTACAATAGCCAGGACATAGAAGCAACCTAAGTGTCCATCGACAGACGAATGGATAAAGAAGATGTGGCACATATATACAATGGAATATTACTCAGCCATTAAAAGAAACAAAATTGAGTTATTTGTAGTGAGGTAGATGGACCTAGACACTGTCATACAGAGTGAAGTAAGAAAGAGAAAAATAAATACCGTATGCTAATACATATATATGGAATCTAAAAAAAAAGGTCATGAAGAACCTAGGGGCAAGACAGGAATAAAGACACAGACCTACTAGAGAATGGACTTGAGGATATGGGGAGGGAGAAGGGTAAGCTGTGACAAAGTGAGGGAGTGGCATGGACATATATACACTACCAAACGTAAAATAGATAGCTAGTGGGAAGCAGCCGCATAGCACAGGGAGATCAGCTTGGTGGTTTGTGACCACCTAGAGGGGTGGGATAGGGAGGGTGGGAGGGAGGGAGATGCAAGAGGGCAGAGGTATGGGGACATATGTATATGTATAACTGATTCACTTTGTAATAAAGCAGAAACTAACACACCATTGTAAAGCAATTATACTCCAATAAAGATGTTAAAAATAATAATAATATTCTATTGGCAAAAAAAAAAGTAAACAGCTGTTAATTCATTTATGGTCAGTTAATATATAACATTTATGAATATAATATGAATATGATAATATGAGTATATGATTTAAATTATTTTAAATTTAAAAAATTTATTTATCTATTTATTTATTTGGCTGTGCTGGGTCTTAGTTGCAGCATGAGGACTCTTATTTGTGGCATGCAGGCTCTTAGTTGTGGCATGCACGTGGGATCTAGTTCCCTGTCCAAGGATCGAACCCAGGCCCCCTGCTTTGGGAGTGCGAAGTCTTAACCACTGGACCACTGGGCAAATCCCAAATTATTTTAAATTTTAAGTAATCCTGTCTTAATAAAATTATGGAACCTTTATATGGGAGGGGTTTTGTCTTTTGTGTGTGTGTGTGTCTTTCTTTTTGAGGTTAAAGAGATTTGAAGGAAACTTAATGGAAGTATTGCTATCCAACATTATCATTTAGGAATTACTTTTCAGGGAAAGCAAAATCTTTCAGTATTTCTAATTAAATAACTTTCACCCTTCTAATAATAAAATTCTAATCACAAGTGACTATGAAAACTATAAATTTTCTCTTTTATTTTTTGCTTATGATAAAATGGCAAGATAAACATGTAATAACTATTTTTTTAAAGAGGTTTCAATTTATCGTTTTGTTATTTTTGGTATGTATTTTTCCTCTTCCTCCTCAGTTTCCTGTTGCAGCCTATAAAATTCCAATTTTCTTTCAACGCCTGTTCCAAATGCCACTCCTCTAAGAAGTCTGTTTTGTTTTTTTATTATTTCTTGTGACCTCTTCCCCATTTGTGCACTTTGTATGCTTAGCTCATATTGTATTCTGTCGTATATTGCTAAATCCTCTGCGACAGCGTTTGTGCCTTCCTCATTTTTGTGTCACCTGCAGAATTAAGCACAGATCTTACCTGCAATGGGCCCTAAATAAACATTTGCTGACTTAAAAATGCTGAATATGTAAGATTTTCCCCTCCTCTATAAAATGATTTGTGTTTGCTATTGATGCAAACCTCTCTCCTCATTTTATGTAGACCTACACATTCGTCCAGAATGAAGTTCAGCCTGCGGCATGACTCAGCAATGCTGTCCCTGCCCTGGTAGCTTTTACAGAATGGAAGGAAGTTTGTCACTGCCACACCAGGTGGCAGTGTGACCCAGGCCTGCATGGCCGTTAAGGCAAGTGTATGAGGAAAAACAATTCAGTGATTCTACAAAGAAAACATTTGAAAATAATTTAACACAAAAGGGATAAATGAACTCAATTTTCTATATTTTAATCAGAGATTCAAGATTTGTGTGATTTATATGACAGCTATTGACAGGGAAAAGTGAAAAAAGGAAGTATTATTTGCACTGCCAACAGGTATACAGAGAAATAAATATGTATCCTGGCAGACAAGAGCAAATATTTGCATTATGTAAGGGAATAGAAGTGATCATATTGAAAGTTATTGTTATTATATGGTTTTCTAGAGAATATTATATTATAATATTATATGGTTTTCTATGAGAATAGCTGTAAAAGGCACAATTATTCTTTGGAACTCAAATGGTCAGACTATCCTACCTATCAAAAATTAAGAGATTAACCTGATTCTCAAGAAATAGTATTTTTTGAAGTTATAAAATATTTGAGTTTTGGTGCAGGTGAATGATTTCTGCAAAATGTTTTCCATGCATGTATTATTGTCTTAAATTGGGATTACAGCTGAAGTTCCTCTGAATTTGGGATATGGCGAAATAAGGAATAATTGCATTATTCTGGTATCTACCATATTCCTCCATGAAGTAGCACACTCTGCAACACTTGGCACGTATTATCGCTTCTACATTTCGGTTGGTTTTCTGAGCATTTGTTGCAACTGTAAGATAGAAGCGCTCACCAACAGAGAGAAATCTCTCCTTTAGGGGTTATTGTGGACATTTGTCCTTTAGGGCATTTCTGATTACCTAGCACCTTTTGAGCACTCTGCTAATGTTTCGAAAATGTCCTGTTTTATGAGTCCACTTCCCCAGGTTGAAGCAGCAAACTAGTTTGCCAGGTTCCCTTGCAGCAAGGGCACAGGTGTATATGGCCTGGATTCCATCAATCAGATGTACTTGCACGTGACTTTGATTCAGCAGCGCGCAATGGGAGGAAGGAGGCTTGTAGAACTTGTCATCTGGCAAGCACAGCAACAATAGTGTTGGGGTTTTAGGGGGCATCACTGCCAGAGTTTCCAGCGTCTGCTCCTGAGCGTCACTAGCATGAACTGGGCAACGTCTGTGCAAGTCATGGTGGAGGTGCCAACCAGTGGCAGCAGGGGTGTTTGAGCTGTAGTGGCTCCTGCAGAGTAATTGGACATCGTTCCTGACTGCTCAGTGTCCAAGCCTGGTTCTCAAACCCTCTTGGAGGGTCTATGAGCTACCTACTAGCCTTTAATTAATTCTTTTTTTCACTTAAACCTTCCAAGGTAGATTCTGCTGTTTGTCACTTAAAACCCTGATAGAAACAAGGAATGAGAAGATGTACTCTTCTTTTTCTAGACATAAATTTTGGGATAAGTTGTAAAAACTTTATTGCTTTATAAATCTAGGGAAAGTTTGATATGAAACCAAGAAAGGAAACAAAGAAAGAATACAGTATAATAACTGTAATCTGGAACTGGTTAAAGATCCAATAAATGAGATAAAGCAACCAAAACTGAGTTAACAAGAAGTCATTTTAATATTTACATTTATAAGTAAAATGCTTTTTATAAATAAGAGGGAAATAGAGGACCTAATGTTGCCAATTCCAGAACCTTTGTAGATTCTGCAAAGCATATTGGGTTTCTTCTTGGCTTCTTCCACTGCTGGTTTAGCACTGAGCTTTCTTTAGATTCTTTCTCTTTAGATTCGTTCCCACTTATCCAGCTTTCAAAATTGTGCTGCAGTTGTCCCTTTTCTCTTTGTCCTTGTGGTTTTGTGTCCTTTAAAAAGTTCTTTCCTGATGTTTTAGTGTAGTTTTGAGGGGGAGTTGAATAAATGGAAATTTACCTGAAAAAAAAAATAAGGGGGATATAATTTGAATGTTCAAAACTAGGAATTTTCATGTTCATACTAGGAAACACTTAAATTTGATATCAAAGCGTAATTAGCAAGGTACCAGTCTTTTAGAAAAGCAGAATAGAAGACCTGCTGTTGTTTGACCAGTACCCCATTTCCCTTCTAGTTACAGAATCCCTCTTTATTATGGGGAACCCTCGGCATGGGACTATTCATGAGAAGATAAGAAATAATTGTTGAGAAGAGTGGGGCAGAGGATTAACCAGGGCCATGTTGGTAGCACTATGGGCCACCATAGTGTCATGAATTTAAAATGAGTCCAGTCATCCTAGTTGTGTAGTTGTTTTCCAGCCACGTTCACCTGATTAGGTGTGGGTGTGGAGTAGGCCGAATAAGAAGAGTAATTTAGTCTGGGATACTGTTTAGCCCGTTGAAGTGAAGGGCAAGAATGGTGAGGGATGCGAGAGAGTGACTCTAAAGATAGAGCATGGACTCTTGGTGGGATAAGGGAGAAAAGGAGGACACGAGGTAGGTGAGGAAGAATGAAAAGTTGGAGGGCCCACTGGGATCAAAGCACTGGTAATATATGGAGTGAGTGGGAGAGGAAGAAAGTGGTGGTCAGAGAATGGAATGATTGACATTGAGATGAAACATTTTTTTCATAAAAAAGATATTGTTTATGTATCGATTTTCAATAATACTCTTTCTTTAAATCAAAAAGTTAATATATAATTTATAATAATAAAATTCACATATTTTCAGTATATGGGTTGATGACTTGACAAATATATACACCTATGTAATTGCAATCAAGATCAAGATATAGAAGAG
The DNA here is from genome assembly GCF_951394435.1 of Stenella coeruleoalba. NCBI lineage: Eukaryota > Metazoa > Chordata > Mammalia > Artiodactyla > Delphinidae > Stenella > Stenella coeruleoalba. Next base: position 59,335,157 of record NC_137148.1, read on the forward strand.
TGCCATCTTTCCGAAGTTCACTTGTGCCACTTTGCAGTTGATTTTCAATCTCTCTGCAATGGGCTGAATGTTTGTCCTGTGGGCCCGCCACCCCACCCCGCCCCAATCCCTATCTTGAAATCCTAACCCCCTGTGTGATGGTATTAGGAGGCGGGGTCTTTGGGAGGTAATCAGGTTGTGAAGGTGGAGCCCTCGTGAATGGCATTAGTGCACTTATAAAAAGAGGCCAAAGAGCTAGCTAGCCTCCCTCCACCATGTAAGACACAGCAAGAAGATAGCCACCTATGAACCAAGAAGCAAGCTCTCACCAGACATTGAATCTGCCAGTGCCTTGATCTTGGATTTTCTAGCCTTGAGAACTGTGAAAAATAAATGCTTGCTGTTTAAGCTGTCCCAGTCTATGGTATTTTTGTTGTAAAAGCCCCAACTGACTAAACACTACCCTCACCCTCACCTTAGTGAAACACTGGTCTCAGTTTTTTAAATCGCTATAGATGAATTTTAACTTATATGAGAATTTCATACAAGTAGAATCATATGGTATGCACTCTTTTATGCCTGGCCACTTTTACCCAGTGTAATGTTTGTGAAATGCACCCATGTTATTGTGTTTATCAGTAATTCATTCCTTTTTATTTCTGAGTGTTATTCCATTGTATAAATATACAACAACCGGTTTATTCACCTGTGGGTAGACATTTTTGTTGTTTCCAGTTTGGGCTGTCATTAATGTTTATATACAAGACTTTATTTTATTTTAAAGTGATTTATTTATTTATTTTATTTTTGGCAGCATTGGGTCTTCGTTTCTGCATGCGGGCTTTCTCTAGTTGCGGCGAGAGGGGGCTACTCTTCATTGTGGTGCGCAGGCTTCTCACTGTGGTGGCTTCTCCTGTTGCGGAGCATGGGCTCTAGGCGCATGGGCTTCAGTATTTGTGGCGCGCGGGCTCAGTAGTTGTGGTGCATGGGCTTAGTTGCTCCGCGGCATGTGGGATCTTCCCGGACCAGGGCTCAAACCCGTGTCCCCTGCATTGGCAGGTGGATTCTTAACCACTGCGCCACCAGGGAAGCCCCTATACAAGACTTTTTATAGGCATATGTTTTCATATTCTTGGGTAAATACTTCAGACTGTAGTTGCTGCTATATAGTATCTGTTTTTACGTATTGTTGGATTTGATTTAACAATTTTTTTTTTTTTTTTTTTTTTTTTTTGCGGTACGCGGGCCTCTCACTGTTGTGGCCTCTCCCGTTGCGGAGCACAGGCTCCGGACGCGCAGGCTCAGCGGCCATGGCTAATGGACCCAGCCACTCCGCGGCATGCGGGATCTTGCCAGAGCGGGACACGAACCCGTGTCCCCTGCATCGGCAGGCAGACTCTCAACCACTGCGCCACTAGGGAAGCCCCAATTTGCCAATATTTTATTTAGAATTTTCAGGTCTATGTTTACAAGGCCAAGGGAAGTCACAATAACTATGAAAGAGGGAAGCACTTAGTTCTTTGCTGGGAGGTTGAGGCAAAACTAACCCTTTGGCTCTTCACCTTGTGTTGAAGTCGTCACAGCAGCAGTCCCTTGATCCTAAACAATGGTAAATGGAACCAGAACACATACAAGCCAGACGGAATCATCTACCACCGCAGCAAGAAAGGCATGAGAAATGAATAATGGGGCATGGCAATGAGGAATAACACGGAAATTCAGAGGCCACAATACTCCATCTTCATATCTACGTACATTTTCCCTACACTCCTTCCTGTCTTTGTTTTTTGGTTCTCTATGTACCCATATTCTTACGCAACCAGTCCTTAAGTTGATGATATTCTGATAGCAGCACAGGCAGTCAGAGACTCTCCAAAGTGACCCTGTACATTTGGGGGGATCAGCGGTATAATTTAAAATGTCCTTAAGAGGCAGACTGTTTTCAGTTGTAGCAGTGTAACCACTAAACCACTGTACCCAAAGGTGAGTCCAGAAAGGAGCAGTCACCCTGGATCCATGGAGTTACAGCTATTGACACCTGGATCAAATGTCCTCTTCCTTAAGTGTGAAATGTTTCTGGAGTGTTATTGCTTTAAAGACTATCAAGTTCCCAAAAAGTAAAAATTATTTATTCCTTAGCAAATAATTCCATTTGCAAGTTAAGATTTATAATTAATTTACTGGAACTTCTCTTTCCTGCATACTTTTTAAATACTCGACTGAATCTCAGGCATGTACTGAGGCAATGAATAGATTTTTAAGAAAGCAATCAAGATTCCAAAATGTCTCATCACAAAATTAGGACTTACATAAAGATAATTGAAGTAAAAGACAAAGAACACATTGTTCTCTCGACTCATTTCAGTTCTCCCCTGACAATGAATTTTCATCAGCTGCTTGGACGATTAAGATAAATTGATATTTTAAAGTCTGTGATTATTGTGACAGGAGTACAATATTTGTAGGCTTTTGTTTGTGTATTTATACTGATTATCTATGAGCAACTGTGAGTAAAATACCTTCTGTTTTAAAATTGCTCATTTAGTATAGTACTTGCCAAACATCACTTAAATGAATACTTATTATATGTGGAACACAAGTGCTTTAATGACTTGCCTTTAAAATATTTAATTGAGGGGAGGAAATGAAAAATGGAGGGACTATGATCTTAGAGCACAATGTAAATAGCTTCTATGACTTTGGGGGGAAGGATCTGTTAGAGTAAGTTTTCTGAACCCCTTTTTTATTTTAAACAATTAAATATTGATAATATTCTTTTTTAATAAATTTATTTATTTTATTTATTTTTATTTTTGGCTGCATTGGGTCTTCGTTCCTGTGCACGGGCTTTCTCTGGTTGCGGCAAGTGGGGGCTGCTCTTTGTTGCCCTGTGTGGGCTTCTCATTGCGGTGGCTTATCTTGTTGCGGAGCATGGGTTCTAGGTTCATGGGCTTCAGTAGTTGTGGCACGGGGGCTCAATAGTTGTGGCGCACGGGCTTCGTTGCTCCGCGGCATGTGGGATCTTCCCGGACTAGGGCTCGAACCCGTGTCCCCTGCATTGGCAGGTGGATTCTTAACCACTGCGCCACCAGGGAAGCCCGATAATATTCTTTTTAAATATAATGCTTGAGGAGAGGGACAAGATAGTGGTAGGGGATTAAGAGGTACAAACTACTATGTATAAAATAAAAAAGCTGGAGGGATATATTGTATAGCACAGGGAATAGAGCCAGTATTTTATAATAACTTTAAATGGAGTCTAATCTATAAATGTACTGAAGCATGATGTAGTACACTTGACACTAATATAATACTATAAATCAACTATACGTCAATCAAAAAATGTAATGCTTGATTTCCTGCCATCTTAGCAGAGCATACAGAATATAATCTATACTTCCTATAGGTGATAACCATGCACATCAATTCAACAAGGGGTGTTCCCCTTGAGGTTTATTAAAGTTTATAGACACCAAAGAGGTCAGACTGTATGGCAATTAGGGGCCATACAGTCAATTGCACGTCTGCCTCTTCTCTCCTCCCGTTTTCCTCCCTCCCATATCCATTTGCTTCCAACCTATTCATTTCATCTCAGGAAGACTGAGGGTTCATAAGGGGCACCAGATAACCTTGGTAATTCCTTCACTAGCTTCACTTTACATTCTTATACATTTTTGTTTTGAAGAGGGGCCCAAGGGGGACTCTCAATGCTTTCATGCGGGAGTCAAGTGCTTGTATTCACAGGCCTTTTTCTCTCAGTTTTGTTCCTATAGGTCTCCCAGTTTATTAAAGGTAGCAAAAGTGGGTAGCTGGAGATAGGGCACATTACTGGACTAAGGTCTGTGTACTTCACAAACTTCCAGTTCTAAGATGAATAAATTCTGGGAACCTAATGTACAGTATGGTGACATGGTGACTATAGTTAATAATACTATATTAGATACTTGAAATTTGATGAGTACGTAGATCTTAAGTGCTCTCACCACACACACACAAATGGTAACTCTGTGGGGTGATGGGTATGTTAACTAACTTGACTGTGGTAATCATTTCACAGTGTATACCAATATTAAATCATCGTGTCGTGCACCTTAAAAATATACAACTCTCATTTCTCAATTATACCTCAGTAAAGATGGGGGGGATGTTCTGTGTACTTCAGAGTGTAGGAAAAGCATGGTTGGCCCACTCAAAACTTGGCTTTTTTAGTCTTTTCTGTTTGAAGCAGATCCTGAGACAAAGATTCAAATAAGAGTACAGTTGGCCCTCTGTATCCATGGGTTCTGCATCCCCAGATTCAACCAACCTCGCATGGAAAATACTTGAAAAATATTCCAGAGTTCCCAAAAGCAAAACTTAATCTGCCACAGGTCGACAACTAGTTACATAGCATTTACATTGTATTAGGTATTATAAGTAGTCTAAAGATGATTTAAAGTACACAGGAGGGTGTGTGTAGGTTATATGCAAATACTATGTCATTTTATATAAGGGACTTGAGCATCTGTGGATTTTGATATCTGTAGGGGTCCTGGAATCAATCCCCCATACTGAGGGAGGACTGTCGTTTTTTTGGCAGGTGAAGGCAGGGCCATGGTGGCTTGAGAGAAGGAAGCAAAGGCAGTCAAAAGAGTGTGTGTTTATCGAGCCAGCTCCCACCACCCTCACCCTCTGCGGCCACCGAATACTGACTTTATAAAAACTTTATACAATGCTCAACTGTGGGAACAGTGAGTACAGATAAGCAGGAATTTTGTCTTATGTTGTAGTGGGAAGCTTTTTTTGGGAGCATCCTTCTATAACAGAAGTTTTCAATGGCTCTTGCATTACAACACCCCTGGGAGGAAATGATGGTTAATATTTATGCTAACTTGCAGAAGAGAAAATTACTCCTGGATATGTTACCGACCCTTTTTTTTTTTCTTTTGCGGTACGCGGGCCTCTCACTGCTGCGCCCCACCCCCACCCCGCCGCGGAGCACAGGCCCCGGACGCGCAGGCCCAGCGGCCACAGCGCACGGGCCCAGCTGCTCCGCGGCACGCGGGATCCTCCCGGACCGGGGCACGAACCCGCCCCCCCTGCATCGGAAGGCGGACTCCCAATCACTGCACCCCCAGGGAAGCCCTACCGACACTTTTGAGATGAGCCCAAACAAGGGTCCTGCTGCCCAGCGACGCTCACTCCAACAGAACAAGATCAAGTTCAGTTCAGAAGCAAAGGAAAGTTTTATTCTTGGATCAAAGAACCGAGAGGCAGGAGCCCTGGAGCACAGGCACTTCCCACGGGCCATGGGTGGGGCTTCTTTATAGGGTTCCCGTAGGGTGGAGGGTGGAGAGTGGAGGGTGGACGGTGGAGGGTGGAGGGTGGAGGGGGAAGGGGAAGGGGAGAGGCCTTGCCTCTGGGGCGCAGGCGCGTTGCTCACAGCTCATCAGACTGAGGTGCCCGGTGCCGCCATCTTGAATTGAGGTGCCTCAAGCAGCTGTTCGGCGCAGGGTCTACGGAGTCGGGGTGTCGATGTGGTAGTTCTGCACTGTGAGCTGTAGTCCGACGTGTTAGGTATAAGGCCTCTGCACATGGCTCCCTAGAGGTACGTGAAACCAGACTAAGCACAAAAGAAGAGGTTAAACCTTCTCACCTAGATTCCATCTTATTTTTTCCGGGGCAAAATAAATGGTTTCTGCCTATGACAGATATTCAGATATTTTTGTCTCCTAGCCTCCAATTCCAAATAAGTTTGTGAAAGTTGGCAAGTAGGTAAATATGTATATTCTTTTATAATTTTAATTCCTATGTGCAACTTTATTTCCAGGGCTAGGGAATTAGGGTCTGAGGTGATTCCGAAGCGTGAAAAGCACTTGTTGATGTGCAGTATTTACGCTATACAGTAAATCAAATGGTGCTTGCAATTCCTTTGTGAATTCGTCAGAAAACCGGGAGGTATCAGCTAATGTCTGGCCTTGGAAACCTTAAAAGCTCATTTGGGGATGGTGAGTCTTAGAGCAAGTTCCTGGTCTCTCCTGATCACTAGCACCTCCCCCTCCCACCGAGCAATGATCTCAGCTGTAGATGCCTTACCTTAAAAGCGACACTTAATTGTACAATAAAAACAAATGATTTAGAGAGTGCCGGTGGGCGGGGACCTCTTGGTGTTTAAGAGCAGAGCTGGGTGTGCTCTGCTGTGTCACATACTCGTGGGAGTAGCCAGGGTTGTAAAGAATAAGGAGGGTAACACGATAATTGGGACAAATCTTCTGTTCTGAAAACCTTTTGTTTTCAGGAATCCTTACACTCTTAAATATTATTGAAGAACCCAGAGACCTTTCGTTTACATCGTTACATCTGTTTATATTTACCATTTGAGAAATTAAATAAGAAAAACCTAAGTATTGGGAAGCTTACAAGCTCATAGTAGAGGATATGTTTCCAATATTTTAATTTATTTTAAAGATTTTAAAGATTAGAGTTTGTAATTGGCAACAAATACTTTGTTCTTTTCTTAAAAGTGACTGGAATGTGAAGTAATAATGTCCACCAATACCCAAATCCGAATAACCATACTTTGTCGGTGTTTTTTCAAGACAATGTGGAATCCCTTGAAAAAAGTGTGTAGTTCAGTTTGCAACTTAAATACTCACACAAGCTGTTTTCCTCGAGCCAACTGTTGTACTTTGGTATATAACAGAAGTGCTTTATGAATAGTTTCCATTTTATAACATAGAATATTAAAGGAAGCATACTCCAGGCTTCAGAACAATTTTTTAGTGCTTTTCCAAGGGCATTCTTAAGTGAAAGTGGCTTTTTTTTTTCTTTTCTAAACTGTGAGTGCATGGCAATGAATTATACAACTGCTAGAACAGTTTGGTGCCACTGCGTTGATTGGTGCTAAGGTGACAGAAGTTTTACCCACATTGCTTTTGCACCATCGGTGCAAATGTCAATACATTGAAAAAGGCAAATATCCTCTTAGGATTATTATGAAAATAGTTTGGACCTTGTAGATTCCCTTGAAAGGATTTGGGAATCTCCAAGAACTGGCAGACTATACTCTGAGGACCACTGATTTAAGAAATGCTATCTTTCGAAAAAAGACGTATTGAATACCTGTCACTGCCAGGCACTTCTGTGTGCATGGGACATGTCGGTGGACAAAACAAGGAGCTCTGCCTTCATGGAGGTTATATTCTAGCAGGGGTGGTGACCGACAATAAGACAATAAATACAATTAACAGGTATATTAGGAGACGCATCAGGAGGTGATAAGTGCTATGGAAAAATAAAAAGTAGAGCAAGGTAAAGGTGACTGGGAGCACTGGTAAGTGACAAGGAGCAGGTTAAAATTTTAGGCGTCATGGAAAAGAGGATACGTGAGCAGAGTCTTATAGGAGGTGAGGGAGTTAGCCACGTGGCTACCTGGTGGCGGAGCGTTTCAGTCAAGGGAACAGCTGTATAATGACTAAGTGGGAGTATGCCTGGCGTGGTGCAAAAAGCACAAGGATGCTGTGAGGAGGGAGTGGAGGGATTGAATGTTAAAGGTCTAAGATATGTGGTCAGAAAAGGAAAGGAGGGCACAGATTTTGTAGAAACGGAAGCTACTGGAGGGTTTTTAGCAGAAGAGTGACCTAATCTCTCTTATGCTTTCCCTGATTGTCCAGTGGCTAAGACTCTGCTCTCCCAATGCAGGGGGCCTGGGTTCGATACCTGGTCAGGGAACTGGATCCCACATGCCACAACTAAGAGTTCACATGCTACAACTAAAGATCCCGCATGCCGCAACTAAGACCCAGTGCAGCCAAAAAAATAAATAAGTATTAAAAAAAAATAAAAGGTTACTTTTGTTGCCATGTTGAGGATAGACTGTACAGGACAAGGTAAGAAAACAGAGATTAATTAAGAGACATATGTAGTAATCCAGATGAGATAATAGTGGGTCGGGCCAGAGTTGTAGATGTGGAACTGGTGAGAATGGAGAATCAGTAGAACTTCCTAATGGTTTTGATGTGGATGTAAGAGATATAGAGAAGTCAGAGGTAACTTCAAAATTTTTGGCCCGAGTAACTGAAAAGAGAGTGTATCTCTTATACAAAAATTAACTCAAAATTTATTGTACGTCTAAGTATAAAATTATAAAACTTTTAGAGGAAAAGAGAGAAGAAAGTCTTCTGGGTAGGCAAACAGTTCTTAAACATAACAAGAAGCATGACCCATAAAAGAAAAAAATCAATATATTGGACTTCGTCAAAATTAAAAATATTTGCTGTTTGAAAGATACCATTAAGAGAATGAAAATAAAGTCATAGCATGGAAAAAATTACTTGTAAATCACATACCTCACAAAAGATTTCTATCCAGAATATATTTTAAAAAATCTTTAAACTCAACAGGAAGAAAACAGTCCAATTTGAAAATGAGAAAGGGATTTGAACAATTACTTTGACAAAGGATGGCAAATAAGCATGTGAAAAGATGCTTAACATCTTTAGCCATTAGGGAAATGCAGATTAAAGCCACTAAGAGAGGATGGAAGGAAGAAAAATTCCAGTAGCAAGTAGAAAGAGAGTAGGTCTGGGTGAGCACAGGCCAGTGGCTCTTACACATAAGCAAATTTGCTGGCTATTCCTGGTGAAGGACTTCCTGTGTTTCAATTAGAAATAATGAAAAAGGAAGTAGGCATAACCCAAAGAACTTACCCTTTCCAATATTTTGAAATACAAATACACACACACTCACACACATATATACAATTTTGCATTTTGTATTTGAGTGTGTGTGTATACACATAGATACATACATACATAAAGCTTCTACTACAAAGGGCAGAACATTGGGGCAATAAAAAACATAAATGTAAAGAACAGGTTGTTGACATGTACCTCTGCTTTTGATACAGCATAGCTGGGGAGAACAGAGAGAAATGATTGATTTTTCCAGAATGTATTTAAACAACAGAATGTTTTGATTTCCTCTGGAAGAAAAACCTGCCCTCTGTTCTACCTGTTCTTTGAAGAATGCCTAAGGCAGGGCAACTAGTTCTTGGGTAACTGAACAGCAGTGCAGTCTTCTTTCTCCAGATCGCAGGTTGCCGTTTATTTTTTAAGCTGCAGTTTTGTGCTGTTATTTTTTTCCTCTCCATCTGATTCATTCTGAGTCATGGGGAGCATTCTCTCATTGTGATGGGGTGCCCTGCAGAAGAGAGCTGCCTTGCTTGTTCTGCACCATTAAATGTTTGCTTGAGTCTTCCTATCAGAAATAGTATGGAGGGTCACAACACAGGGGAAAAAAATGGGAGTGTGAGGATTCTGCCTGGGAAGACTCGGATTAGTAGAAATGGGAATTAATGAAGAGAGTTTTCTGTTGTTTTCCAAGGAAGAAAATAATGAACTAAGGTGCTTGATGGGCAGCTAAATCTCTCTGTGTGTCATGATTTTCAAGCAACTAAATAGCCCTTAACAATGGCATTCTCTCCTGATGAAAGATTCCATTCAAGCATGCCAGGTTCCCAGGCAGGGGGGAATGGGTTGAGGGAGGGATCACCTTAGTGGCAGAACAGCATTACCAAATGTCAGATCTCCTAGGTCATTAGCCTTGCCCATATACATTTACTTGTAATCCGTCAGTGGGGAATTGAAGGATGTTGTCCCAGTGACACTGAAAAGACATGATTTTCCAGGATATGGGAGGCTTCTCTTCATTAAGCTGAAGCTGAGCATAGCTTGAAGAATTTAATTTGAACAAAATGGCCCTGAACTCAGTGGGAGTTACTTCCAAGGATATAGGACAAGGGCACTATACCTTAAGGATATTAAAAGCTGGAATAGAATGAAGTGTGGTACATTTCTCTCCTTTCCTCCTTTCTGTGCTTAAAACCATTATGTCAAATGTAAGTATGATACATTTAGAAGATGGAGACAGTGAATCAAAAATCACTCTTTGACCTCTCTTTTGCCTCAAAACATTAAAATCCAGTTGATCTGCTATAACAGTAATAATTCCATTCACAATAGACAAGAACAATAACACCAGTAAAATCATAGAAAAATGCAATTTGTTGCATCAGTGGCAAGCAATTGGAACAAAATGCATTAGTTTAGAAACCATTCTGTGTGTAATTATGTGTATGTTGTGTATTAAGAAAAAATACACAGTGGTAGGATGTGAGGGATAAAATATCTTTTCATTGGCATGATCCTTTTACTTGAGAATCCATTCTATAGTTGTAAGTTATAAAAAAGCATATTTGCCCCCGAAACTGTGTAGCTTGCAGTAAGACCCATTTTCAGCACTTCTGAATTCAGCTCACGTAGCCTTCTTGTAGGCTGTAAGGAGGTTCAAGCTGTTCTAAAACAGTCATCACGATCCATTACACTTTGTTCCCTGTAGCTTTTGTTCCCAGTTGCATGTGATACTGTTGCTCGTGAAAGAAAATTTAAAATATATGCTGACTTTACATATGGAAGGATTATAGTTTCGCTTGTTCAAAGCATTCTTGAATATACCTTCTAGAATCTAGTATGAAAATCCAGGGCAAAGGTAACATTTCAAAAGAGGATATATCAAATTAATATTCCCTTTTTGTTAAAAGAATTATCTTAGGAGAAATGTACTTTTTGAGATTGTGAGTTTGTTTAAATGTGGGAAACAGAAGCCAGTAGTTTAAGCCTGAAAGGTTTACTGCAAATTCCTGTATCACTGAAGCAAAAGCAGTTTGCCTCAGTACACACTGAAGAAAATTTATCTTTAATTGGAGATTGTATTGATTTTTAATTAATAATAAAAGGCATCATATCTAATATTTTAGACTATGTTTGGAATATGTGTTCTCTTTTTGGATGTTGCAGATTATAGAGAAAGATCTTCTTTGAGAGGTAACACATATTTGAAGAGAAGACACATATTTTTATACTAGTTTATCCCTTCAAACGCTGCGGAAAACTGAATATTTTCTCCCAGGAACCTACTCCTGCTGCTCAGGATCATTATTGCTTGATGTCTTCCAGTCATTCAAGCTTCTTTGAGATATTTCATACTTTCTTTCTCTGTATAATAGTTGCCAGGTCCTACCAAGTCCTTTCTTTCTTTCTTTGTTTCTTTTTTTAAATTGAAGTGTAGTTGATTTACAATGTTGTGTTAGTTTCAGGTGTACAGCAAAGTGATTCAGTTTTATACACACACACACACACACACACACACACACACACTCTTTTTCAGATTCTTTTCCATTATAGTTTATTACAAGATATTGAATATAGTTCCAAAATCTTCTCTTTTAAAACTACTCTCCTCCATAAAATCACAGATTTTTATGTCCTAGAAGGAAGCTCCTATAGTCCAGTTTTTTCAAAACTTCTAGAGTAACAGAACCCTTTCTCTGAATGATCCCTAGAAGCCCCCAAATTACTCCTATTACTACTACTACTACTGTTACTGCTGCTGCTGTTGCTGAGTCTGATTTGGTCGAAGCAAGGGTAGACAGGAGAGTCACAGACCTCTATCTGTTTGGTCCATTTTTGTTGGCTTGTTGTCACCTTCAAAGATGCTTTATTTAATCCCAAGGGATCCTAGGAGTGGAGGAAACCAAGGTCCAGAGATAAGTGTCTTGTCCAAGATCATTAAGCCAGTTAGTGCAGAGCTGGGACTAGAAGTCAAGTTAAAGTTTAGTGCCCTTCAGGTCCATCACCTGTACCATCGCTATCACCACCTGAGACCTGGCTTATTGCAATCCATTCTTAGCTGTCTCTGATCTCCCCTCTCCTATGTCATCATTTACAGAACATATGGTATTTTGTGTTCTTTGTGTCTCTCCTCTGTACAACAGGCTTCTATGGCTCTCCATTTCCTATAAAATCAAGCCCCAGTCTTTACGGGTTCATTTCAGGTTCTTCATAATCCAGACTTTTTCTTACATTGTTCTCCAATCCGAAGCCACTGTGCCAGCCTGTTTGCTTTTTTCACTGATCCTTGAATCACCTCCAAGTCTTTCCTTATATTTTCCCCTCTACCTGGAATGCTGACTTTCCATTGACCCTGTCCTTCCAGACTCAGATCAAGATCCTTGAAGCCTATTCTAACTTTGCAGGTTCACAGTTACCCCTTTTGTCTTTTTGAGGACCATATGCATTCTGTACCATTTTTTGGCTTTTAAATTTCACATGGGTAAGAATATGTATTGTCTCATCAGTGAAAACATAAGTTCTGCTAGGACGTGGACCATGGCTTATTTTGTATGCAATACTGACATGGTGCTGTGTGAAAACCAACTGTGTTTTGTGAGTGAGTTAAATTGGACTGAGGTGATGAAAAATTCTCCCTGCTCTTGATCATCACACAGGGATCCACTGCAGCATTTTCCGTGTAGCAGATGATGGGTATTCCATCCATTTCATCTGTTTTCCTTTCCCACCATAAAAAATTAGATCTAAGATTGTCTCTTTGATCTTTTCTGTAACTATGCCATCAGCCTAATCATTAAAAAATTCGAATTGAATGTAAACATATGTTGATAATAATACTAATGTAAATGTTTTATTGTAAATACCTATTTCTATAACTTTTCAATAAATGTCTTTATACTTGTGTAGTACAATAAATGTAACTGCTTTTCAAAAATTAATGAGTCACACCAAAAGCCATATTTGCTCCTAGAGGAGAGGCTGTCCACGCCTCTCTCATGTCCAGATGGCAAACTCAGGCAGGACTCCACGTTTTATCTACCTATACATCTACAATTAAAATTCAGAAGGCAGGGTTATTTGAAATGAACAATGGAGTCAGAATTCTGATTGGTTATTGGTTTAACAATGAGGAATAACTTTGCTAATTAGGTTATAGGATGAGTATTTTATTTATTTAATTTTTAATTTTTAATTTTTTTATTTTTTGCGGTACGCGGGCCTCTCACTGTTATGGCCTCTCCCGTTGCGGAGCACAGGCTCCGGATGCGCAGGCTCAGCGACCATGGCTCACGGGCCCAGCCGCTCCGCGGCGTGTGGGATCTTCCCGGACCGGGGCCTGAACCCGTGTCCCCTGCATCGGCAGGCGGACTCTCAACCACTGCGCCACCAGGGAAGCCCTAGGATGAGTATTTTTGATACACCTTTGTTAATACCTTTTTAAAAAATATGCAAGCTGAAGATTTAACCCAATTTGTTGAAAACATGTTAACAATATTGAATATAATTAGCAATATCTTAGTTTTCTCAACTTGTTCTGGGTATATTAGGCTACAGACGATGCCACTAAATGAAAGATTAAGAGGTATAGTTAATAAGTATTTGAACAGTCTTGGAAAAGATTTTTGATATATTTCCTAGAAATTGAGAAATTGATGTCATTAATGATGGGTAACACATCTCTTCACAATTCAGGATGATTTTCATTTCTTTGCTTTCAACAAAATTGAGGAATGTATAATTGAGTTGTCAGCTGGTGGATCACAAAAATAATATTTGAAGATGTGTCACTGTGTGGTTTGGGAATATAAAGTGGAAGAAGCTCAAAGAGATGAATGACATTTCTATAGCAAATTTTGCTCCAATTCCATCTGTTTATATATGTTAACAAATATTCTCATAGCTCACAAAAAACACTTTAGAAATGATGCTGAACCCAGTCTCATTGTAGCTATAAGTAATATTCATCCACCAGAATATGAAATGAAATAAAAAATCCTCATCTACCCCATTAATGGAAGAATTTCCAAATTCTTTTTATGTTTAAAATTTATATTTATATTGCTTTTGTTAAACTATATATTAATAATAATTTTAATAATGACTCAATCCAGAAGGAAAAACTTTATCTGGAAGGATGAAACAGCACCAGTGAAAGATTTTCAAGAATAAAAATATTTCACGTGAAGATATTCTGTGGGGAAGCTGGAATGGAAACGCAAGTTCAAGGAGAAAAAAGAATGATATAAAATTTCTAAGTGTTGAAGATCAGATCGTTCACATAAATCTATATATTTCAATGGATGGTATTGGTTATTAATAGCTTTGGTATTTATATATTTTTTGATATATTAATTATTCCATTATTTTAAAATGTCAATTTTACAACATACCAAAAATCAAATCCTTTGCAACCATGTAAATTTAAAATGAAATAATTTAAATGTGAATTAATACTGTGTGAGTGGGTACATAGTTTTTCATAATTATTTTAGAGGGATACGTAAGTAAATCTTAGAAACTCCTCTGGCCAAGAGGCACTGAATGTCATAGCCTCTGCCTGTCTCTCCAGTCTTATCAGATGCTTCCCTTTTATTTGCTCTCTACTTCCATGGCACATTGGTCCTTTTTTAGTTCTCTGAATTCTTCTAGTTGCTTCCTGCCTAAGGACTTTTCCTCCTTCCTTATCTGCTCAATGGCACCACTCTGCCCCCAAAGCTAACTTAACCACCCTAGCCAGATGATGTCCACTCATCCTTCTGAACAAAACTTCAGTGTTAGGTCTTAGGGGAGCCTTCTTTAAGCCATTTACCAAAGGTAGGTTTCTTTAGACTCCTCCCTAACCCTGTAACACCTTGATCTTTTCCTGCATATCTCTTAGCCCAATTAGGACTTAAAAAGTTGATCATATATATATATATATTTTACTGTGAGTTCCATAAGGGCAGGTACCAACTCTATCTTGCTCACTGCTGTATCCCCAAGAGAATCCAGCACAGAGATGGTGTTAAAGATGGTGAAAAGAAATTATTCATGGCCTTTATTAAAGATGGTAAGGCAGACTTTATTCAGTTCCACTGTGATAAGTATAGGGACCACTTTGATAGAATTTTGCAGTGGAGAGAGAGATTGGGTTCAACTCCAAACACAGCATGGGCAAGTGGGAATTTAGGATGGAGGTCAGTGGGTGAAAAATTACTAAGGAAAATATCAGGAATAAGATAGAATTCTGGCTAAATCTATATAACAGGAGTCTTATTGAAAATAGGCCAGGATGATCATATATCACCTGGCAGTTGATAGAGGATAAGGAACCTGGTCAGATATCTTGCTAAAATGACTTAGCAGAGTTCTTGTTAAAACTGGATTTTATAAGGAGTACACAGATGGGCCTAGGAGAAGGGTTCAGGAGCCTGACTAAAGTTTGGTCAAGCAAAGGATCTTTGTCAGTGAGTGCATAGAAGTGACTCAATATTTGTTGAATGGATCAGTAAACAACACAGCTTATTCCTTTTCTTTTAATTAAAAAAATTTTATTGAAGTATAGCTGATTTACAATGTTGTGTTAGTTTCAGGTGTACAGCAAAGTGAATCTGTTACACAAATACATATATCCACTCTTTTTTAGATTCTTTTCCCATATAGGCCATTACAGAGTATTGAGTAGAGTTCCCTGTGCTATACAGTAGGTCCTTATTAGTTATCTATTTTATATACAGTAGTGTGTATGAGTACAGATTATTCTTAATATCTGTGTATGGTCACAGATACTTGTAGAGTATTATTATTCATTTAAGGAAGAAGGACTTTATTCATGAAAGATCTCAAGAAAACTTTATAGTTACATGGATCCAATAAGATTATGTACAAAAAAAAGACTTTGAAGGAGTTAAAATAATTATTCAGATGTTGGTTATTTCATGTAAACTCTCTGCATCACTTTGAATTCTCTGAGAAGCAGTCACCAAGATTGGTTCAGATTGTGGGAGATTTTTTGAGGAAAATGTATGTGAAAGGTAAAGGAGAGAGAGTGGGAGTAGGTGGGGAGAGCTTCAGACTGTAATGTGGTTAAGACACTTTTGAAGGAGAGGAATTTGAGGAAGAGTTTCAGACTGCAGTACAGTTCTAAGAATGTGTCAGCCAGATCAATGAAGAGTTCTTTAGCCTAAGTCACCTGTCAGAGGAGTTTCGCATCCTACAAGATGGACCTGCACTAGTACCCCTTCCATGCAGAGCCAAGACTTGGGGAAGTCTAGGGGAAGGAAAGCATGGCCTTGGTGTAGACATGGTGGTGGATCTCACGATCCATTCTGCTCCTGCCAGCAGGAGAGCTGAGTGGTGCATTCACACCCAGAAATCTAGAAGTGTATCGTCTGTCCAACCATTTTCTAATTTATCTATACACAGTGCTTGGGGCAGAGCTTATATTTTCTGATTTTTACTTTTCAATGAATGAGGTATATTTTCCTCCATGAATTTGACTGAGTTCATTCAATAATGCCACCAAGCTTTCTGGCCTAACTTCTGTTTGCCATCAGCTTATTGAATATTCCAGAAAATATGGATCTCACTTCTTCATGACCACCAGTCCATTTACCACTTGGAACTGACAGGTTGGTTCTTGGTTATTCCAGTGCTGGGTTAAAGAACCATAAAAAACAAAGGAATAAAGATAGGACTTTAGCAAACAGTCCTCGTTGTTGTTAAAGTTCTCTGGCATAACCACTTCCAAAATATTGCAACAAATAGGAATTCAAAGGGACAGAAATTCAGAAATATTTAATCATAAAAGCACCTCCAATGCCAATGGCTGATCACCGTTACCTGTCAGTGAGTTCTACTTTAGAGAAGTGCAAAGACCCAGGGATGATATCTTAGCACTTGTAACGGCTGTAGAAGGCCAGTTCCTGTCTTCTCCTTGGGGTTTCATCTGTCCTCAGCAGTTATAACTGAACCATTATTTCAATTTGCCTCTACAGGAATTTCGTTAATGGCTCTGCTACTACCCCTGTAAAGTCACCCTTGGAGGAAGAGTTTCTAGTATGGTTACCATGGTGATGCCACATGGATCAGTTTGCACTCTCTCTCTTAGATGACCCAGACTTCACAGACCTTGATTTTAGGCTAGCCCTGTACTCTCTTTAGGAGATTTGTAATTATGAGTCAATCACATAGAGCACTAATACTCATTATACAGAGGTTTAATATTAAAATAGTGTTAAGGGGTAAAAAACTTTCAACTTCGCTCCCTCTCTTATTATCTGTCATTCCCTCCCCAGGGTAGCCTGGTTTTGTATGTCTGTATAATTGCATGATGGTTTTGCTGGGTGTTCCTTTATTTTCTTCTTCTTTCCTGATTCTTTCACTAGACTACTTGGAGGCCTTTTTGAAGTAGAGTATAGATTAGGAAATGCAAAGAATATACATTTTGTTTCATATATAGTGACCACCTGTTTTCATTATCAAAGTAATATAAGAGTCTCTGGTCAAAATAGGATCAGAAACCTCTCTAGATCTCTCTTTGTCTCATGGATTGCCATGGTGATAGGAGGGAGGTAGAACTGGGAAAGGACTGAAACTTATTGTATATTTGAAGCTTATAAAATCCATGTGAACGTTTATTTCTGACTTGGACATTGACTGATCCCTATTATAATAGTGAAGGATACCATCTGTTTAAAAAAGTCTGTTAGCATCCTCCCAGGACTTTAGAGATTGTGGCTGTTGGAGAATAGGTTCTTGAATCTATAATACTGTTTAGTTTTACCCATACAACATTTGGCATGAAGAAGGAAAACTATAATATCCTGTGGTTGTTTGAAGGTGTTTAACGGTATCAGGCAAGAATTGTAATGGAGAAGCTCAAATGGAGGGTCCCTTTTCAACTACCATTTCAGCAAGAATGCTGATACCTGCGGAAAGAACATGCCCTCCAGTGAGAGAGAGAGAGAGAGAGAGAGAGAGAGAGAGAGAGAGAGAGAGAGACAGCGAGCTCTAACCATCATAGCCATGACAGTACTGCAGAGCTGAGTAGAGGGAAGAAAGCCTTTCACGCTGATTGATGGTGTTGATTTAATCCTCAGCCACTATGCATGAACAAGTCCGTGGACCAAGACTGAGAGCTATCTGTGAACAGACACAAGGGGCTCTGAGGAAGGGAGATAGCACAGCACTGTAGAGAAAGAGGGAAGAGGGACAGGAATGACTGGGCTCACGGTAGGGCATCCAGACAACAGCATCCAGTTACTGTCTCCTAATCACTCTGGTTGAGAGTTTCCTGAACTGTGTTCTACAGACACCAGTTCTGCGAGATGTTTAGATAAGACACAGCAAAAAGAGGATTCCATGGTCAAATAAATTAGGAAATACTACCTAGCATATCCTCCCTGGTGGAGATGTGTAATACATATGAATTAAAGCAAACAGTCTAACTTTATTCAAACCCAGTGTATCTCAAACCTTTTTGAATATAAAACCTTATTTTTATTTACTCATTTAGATATTTATTATTAATACCTAATGAAAAGTGTGTCCTGTTGAATACAATATGGAAACGCCATGGTAATGGTTACTAGTGATGAAATGTAGAGCAGTGAGAATTGGATATCAGAACCCAGTAAATGGCCTTTCGAGTTCTTGTATATGTACCCGATCCTAGCTGTGCGTCAGGATCATCGGTGGGGTTTGTAAAAAATGTCCATTTCAGATCTCATCCCTAGTCTAAGAAATCGGAATCCAGAGGATAGGGCCTTAGGATCTGTACTTTAAAAATGTTTCCCTGGCGATTCTTATAAGCCAGCCCAGTACTGTTCTATGGACCAGCATTTGCAGACCATTAAATTACAGACTTTGGGCTCAGTTGTTCCAGGAAAGATTTTGTTGGCTCTGTGAAAATCAAGTTAAATAATTCATGTAGGTAGTGTCACATAGTATATACCTAAACTGAATATAGCCCACCTGTAGATTAGAGCCAAAATTCTGGTGTCCAAAGTAGGCAAAACCCAGTAATTGTTCTTCTTCCAGAATTCTGCTTTAACAAAGTTGATTTTTCTGCATGTGTTACCTTTTATTTTTAACTAAAATGTTATTTAAGGAATTGAACGAAGGGTAGATGAAGACAGGATAGTATACAGAATAATTTTATAAATCCTTAGTTCAGTATGGAAGGATTCCATCTAGGGAAGTACAGACTAAACTGCCCTTTTAGTATTTTGGTAGAAACAACACTTATTGTACATGGAATGACATTTCAGTGCAGAGAAAGCTGGCAACCTTTATTGGGGAATCTACTCCAACAATCTTCTCCTGAGCATCTTCCTCAGACACCTGCACCATTCTTATAGCTTAGCTTGACTGTTTACCTGAAGGTGATAAAGCATGAGTGGTGATGGTTCTGATAAGGTAACTGTCTGTAGGTTCCTTAAACTCAGCTAAGAAATTATGGTTCTATGGTCAGAAACAACTGTGTCTAATAATGGTGATGTTGTCCATAATTACTCAGAGCAGTGATGGTTACAGTAAAGTAGGTAGGATTGGAACTTTAAGAAAACCTCTAAAAATCTGGATTGTTTCTGCAAAATAAACTCATTTCGTCATTGAGATTTCTTAGTCTAGCTCAATGGAGGAGAATGCACATTTGATAGGCTATTCAAAATAATTTCACATGTGATTTTTTCCTGGTGACCTTTTACATGTGAGAATTAATTCCAAGGCAACAAGCCTAGATCTCATCTAACCCAAAGACTGTTAGATGAGAATTTTGCCTCTGAAGCAGAAATTGTCAGGCAGGAAAGGAATGTGATACTTTAAGGCAGTGCTTCTGAAACTTTAATGTACATATGAATCACCTGGGATCTTGTTAAAATGCAGATTCTGGATGAGAAGGGCAGGGATGGGGCCTGAGATTTCTAGCTTTTCTTGCAAGCTCCTGAGTGATGCTGACGTGTAATGGACCTGAGGTTCTAAAGTATTTGGAAAGCTTTCCTCTTGGAGCATATCTGGAAACATAAGGAGAATAGTGTATTTATTATGCTTTACCCAGAAGCATACTGAACATACTATTTGGAAGTGCAGCTGAATAGTTACACACTATTTAAAAATAAGTTTCCTTTATGTTTCTTGCCTTTGCAACACTTACGGCTGCCAGCTGAACAAAGCTGGTGCAGTGTGAGTGGCTGCCAGTGGACAGTGACAAAAACAAGACTTACTGAAACAAACAAGGGTTTCTTATAAATAATTTGGAAACGATTTTGGAATCCATTTCTTGGCAATGGAAATAGTGCATTTCAGATGCTATTAAGTGATTGATTTATATGTGGGAAGGCCTCAGTTGGTAGTTCTGGAAATACTTAATGATGCTATGCCACCGTCCATGAAGTTGAGAGGATATCCTATAGAAAATGAAAATCCCAGAGGAAGGAAGCACATGCTGTCTCTGCACAGTCACAATCATCTTATACAAGCTTTGTGCTGGAGAACTGTGGTGATACAACCAGTTACAACTGAAATGGGCCCTCAAGGATAGATTAGAGACAAAACAGGAATCCACAAAACAGCTCCAGTATATGTTTGGACAAGCATCCAACCAGTCAACCTTTCTGTGTTTTTTCAGTCATAAGACTTCCTCTTTTTCTGTGATCCACTTGTCAAGTACATTTTGCCTTCACATGGTACATGTGATAGTCCAAAACTCAGTCACATTCTTCCCAGCTGTAAACTGACTGCAGAGATGACTAAAAACGACATGTAATTGAACTTAAAATAGTAATTTTGCTTTTTTTGTTCGATGCCACATTAGGAGATTTTGAGGGCTATCAGATTGGGAATACTTGGTATGAACTGGTGATAATATCTTGATAATAATTTATCATGTGTAGAGACAGGGTGGATACAGGAATTATATTTGTATTGAGTTGTTTTACTGAGTTAGTTTTGTTGTTATTGATTATACAAAAGAAATTAGTGCTATGTCATACACATTCCACATTTTTTTCAGTTTGCCTTTTTCTTTTGATTTTGTTTAGTGTCTTTATCCACACATACCTTTTGAAATTTGTGTTGCCTTCATACCACCAAGTTCACCCATTTTAAGTGTACAATTCAATAACTTTTAGTAAATTCAGAGTTATACAATCATCACCATAATCTGATTTTAGAATATTTCCATCACCTCCAAAACAATCCTTGTGCCATTTGCAGTTATTATAATTTTTGATCTATCTGAAATTTATTTGGGTGAAAGAAGTGGGTTAGGAATCCAGCTTTATTTTTTTTCCAAATGGCTAGCCTGTTTCCCCAACATTTCTGCCTCACAGAGTTGAAATGCCGCCTTTTATCCTAAACTAAATTTTTATATATACTTATGTTTAGGTCTGTATTCTAATCTGTTCTATTAACTGATGTTTATTGATCTGGGATGATCATATTTTATAAGTTAGTGGCAAATTATGATGTTTTAATTGTGGAGGTGCTAGATTTCAATTAGTATCTTCTTTTTCAGATTTCCCCAAATATCTTGTGTAGTGGGATAACTGAGGACATGGAAAGGAGACGTGACCCATGAGCCCCACCCCCAGCAAACTGGGGGCCGGCGAATAAGCCAGAACTGCAAACAGTCCTGATTGCTTTGAGCCCCCCCGGCAAACCGGGGGCATGCGAATAAGCCACAGTTGTGAACAGTTCTGAATGCTTCGAGCGCCCCCCCGGCAAACCGGTGGCCTGCAAAAGAAGCATTGGGTGCTTTGGGCACTGATCCATGTGATGTCCTCAGTATAAACAGAGTGGTGGGAACGCAAGGAGATGTCCTTGTGCTAGTTCAGTGTAATCAAAATAATGGTGGGAACTTTGTGCTGTTCTTGTGCTCAAGGACGAAGCACGGCAGGTGCTCACGAAAGCCAATTATTGCTTGTATAATTAATAAAAACATAGGTTGCTGCTTTGGCACTTCTGAAATGTTAAGAAAACAAGTCTTAAAGTGAAACCTAGATAATGCTTTAATAAAAGTTACCACAGCAAGACAGACGGCGCTGTTTTGCCTGAGCGAGCGGCAGCCCTCTACTGCTGTGCTTTGGCACAGTTCATCTCGCGTGATGAGCTTCCTTTCGGCCCTGTCCTAAGAAACGACAACAATCTTGTATGTCTATGTTTAGGTCATCTGGTCAAATGCTTCCTCCATGCCTTCATAGCTGCAGGTCATGCAGCTTTTAAAGTTCCTTTTTGATGCCTCTGGTTGTAAGATGACTGCCTCTACTACAATATCACCTCTGAATCCCAGGTGGAAGTAAGAGAAAGGGCAAAAGATGTTAGCTGACTGGTCTCCCTTTACAGATCATTCTGGGAGCTCCACCCAGTGACCTGTGCTTTCATTTCATTGGCCAGAACTCTGTCGTATATATACTCCGGTTTCAAGAAGGCTAGGAAATGTAGTTTATCAGCTGGGCACATTATCACCCCATTAAAAACCAGTATACTGTTGGTAAGGAAGGAGATTAGATATCAGTAGACACTGAGCAGTGTGTGCCACTTTCCTGTTCTAAGACATTTTTGCAATGATAGGACCAGAAATATCTTGTTTTCCTCTTGTTCAGTATAATATCAGTGTACATTCACACTCTTCAATTCACATCACCATACATTTTAGTAGGGACCAATTTATATGCAAGTATGTGAGCTGAAGCATATGACTGCTCCCAATAAGAATTATAGTACCTATTGTCTTTTGGTGTGAGCGATCATTGGGGAACACTAAACTTTTCTTTCTTTTTCACATTTTACCCAGTGATATTTGTGGCATGTGTCTGTTATTCTATTTAATGCACAGGAGTTGGAGATTGCCAACTTGATAGAAATGAGAATGGGGCAAAGGAAATGGGAAAAATAAGGGAAATTTATCAAGGATACACATCAGCATTTAAATGTTAAATAGCACTGGTTAGCAACTGGCTGCCCAATGCTTTGACCATAAGATAGGTTGAAAAAGAAAATGAATGTATAAATGATGTTAAAATAGAAATGAACTTCACTTTCCTAGAGAGAGTCTTCACAGAAACTTTTGGAGGAGAGGAGAAGCCAAAGCTGTTGGAGAGGATGCCGGGGTATTCTAGAAAAGGGGAAGCAGGGTGCCTTTTCAGGAAAGTTGAGCTAAAAATAGAGCCCTGGTATCCAACAGTGGCCTGGGCGCTTCAAACGCTGGGGTCCGTGCCATTGTTGTTTTTTTAGAAAAAACTTATTTTGAGTTAATTTTAGACTTACAGATGAGTTGCAAAATAGTACAGAGAGTTCGCATATACTTTTTAAAATAGTTTTTTAAAAAAATTTATTTATTTTTTATTTATTTATCTTTGACTGCGTTGGGTCTTTGCTGTGCGCGGGCTTTCTCTAGTTGCGGTGAGCGGGGGCTACTCTTCATTGCGGTGTGTGGGCTTCTCATTGTGGTGGCCTCTCGTTGTGGAGCACAGGCTCTAGGTGCACGGGCTTCAGTAGTTGTGGCACGTGGGCTCAGTAGTTGTGGCTCACGGCTCTAGAGCACATGCTCAGTAGTTGTGGTGCAGGGGCTTAGTTGCTCCGCAGCATGTGGGATCTTCCCGGACCAGGGATCGAACCCATGACCCCTGCGTTGGGAGGCGGATTCTTAAACACTGCACCACCAGGGAAGCCTGAGAGTTCGCATATACTTTTCACTTTGCCTCCCCTTATGTTAAAATCTTTTTTTTAAATTAATTTTTATTGGAGTATAGTTGCTTTACAATATTGTGTTAGCTTCTACTGCACAGCAAAATGAATCAGCCATACATGTACATATATCCCCTTCATTTAGGACACTACAGTGCATTAAGTAGAGTTCCCTGTGCTATACAGTATGTTCCCATCAGTTGTCTATTTTATACATAGTATCAATAGTGTATGTGTGTCAATCCCAATCTCCCAGTTCCTCCCACCCCACAACTTTCCCCTTGGTATCCATACATTTGTTCTCTACCTCTGTGTCTCTATTTCTGCTTGGCAAATAAGGTCATCTATACCATTTTTCTAGATTCCACATATATGCATTAATATATGGTATTTGTTTTTCTCTTTCTGGCTTACTCTCTGTATGACACTCTCTAGGTCCATTCACGTCTCTACAAATGACCCAATTTCGTTCCTTTTTATGGCTGAGTGATATTCCATTGTATACGTGTACCACATCTTCTTTATCCATTCATCTGGTGATGGACATTTAGGTTGCTTCCATGTCCTGGCTATTGTAAATAGTGCTGCTGTGAACATTGGGGTTCATGTGTCTTTTTGAATTATGGTTTTCTCTGGGTATATGCCCAATAGTGGGATTGTTGGTTCATATGGTAATTCTATTTTTAGTTTTTTAAGGAACCTCCATACTGTTTTCCACAGTGGCTGTATAACATCTTATATAATGAAATAATTATAACAACTTGCTGAGGGAATTCCCTGGTGGTCCAGTGATTAGGACTCTGCACTCTCACTGCCGAGGGCTCAGGTTCAATCCTTGGTCAGGGAACTAAGATCCCACAACCTGTGTGGTGTGGCCAAAAAAAAAACTTGCTGAATTTCCAGATACACTAATCAGACCTATCAGTACTGAAGAGAAGTAGCAAGCCTTGGAAGTAGGGAAGATATAATTAAGTAAAGTATCTAGAAAAAGATTTTTTTTATTCCCAGATATTCCCAATCCATCAAATCTATTAAAAAAAAATAGAGTCAGGATTAACATTACTGATGGTTAGTTTTTAATGTGAGCAACTATCGTTTTGAAAATGAGGCATATTTTGTCCTGATTCTTGCATTGCTACTCACTCTGAAAATAACAGACACTCTGCTTCTGAATTTTAGCTCATAAAATAACTCTGGGTGTAGATTCAGTTCAGAAAATACTTTGGGCTTCCAGTTAAACAGTTTTATAAAATACAACAGCCCATCCCTCTTCCTGGGGGTATATCTAGGGTAGGACATATACCTATATACTACATTTTTACCAGTTGTTGGTGCAATAAAAATCAAGCATTTTAAAGAAGGATTAGACCAATATAGAGTTGTCTATCATTTTAGAAAACTGTACTTTAATGCTGTAGTTTGGTATTTATTCCAAATATTCCTGGTCCTTGTGACCGGAATATTCTTACAAGACACTCTCCTGCCCCCATCATTAGAACTATCACCAGCCCCCAGCCTCTCCCATCTCTCCCTCCTTCCCCTCCCATACTCACAAAGACACACATTTTCTCTCTAACACTCTAGGGCAGTTAAGTTCTAGATCTTTTGGGTCTCAGATGAACTGTTACTCCCTCACCAAACCCTGTTGTATTCAATCACCAGCATCTAGCACAATGCCTGAGATATAGTGGACATATAATTAATTTATATTATTCCTATTTTTCGGATGAGTAATGCTGCAATTAACATCATTGTGCACGTATTCCATCCATATTTCAGGTTATTTCCTCAGGAAACTAATTGAGTTTAAAGGTATGAATATTTTCAAGACTAAATATATATACTGCGAAATTGCTTTCTAGTAATTGTTCCAACTTCTACTCATACCATTAGTGTGGTCTTCCTGTGAGGAAGCAATTAAATCTGGGGGCACTGTTTTCAGGCTTCCTAAATTCTACAACTTTATTTTGAGTTGATTGAAAATGGATTTGCATTCTCTTTATTTTCCTCTGTTGTTTGCTTATTAAAAAAAAAATCTCATTTCAGTGAGCACTTGACTGACACACAAGTATATTCTCTTACAGTTTTCTTATTCAGTATCACATGATATCTATTCTGAAAGGCAATTTTTTTTTTTTGCCAGAGCCACAAATTTTTAATGCCTCAAGTTGAGCTGTCATCTAGTTCACCAAACCAACAAAAGGGTGATAATATATTTTATATAAATAATTTGGGAGGATTCCTCCTGTCAAAACAAAAAGCACCTCTAAAAATAAACCAATATTAACAGTAGCAATTGAGAAAAAATACTCTAGCAAGTCCACAAATGCTATTTCACATTTATCTTATGCTTTATGTGTGAAAGCCATATCATATACTGCAAATAATAAACTATATTTTATTATCAGGTGCATAATTCACGATATTATGTAGCAATTGAGGGGAAGGAGTAAAAGAATAAATGTTCTTTTACAGAAAACGTGGCAAAAACCAATCACCAAGATTAAGAGTTTTCCCCAGCTGGCTAGTGTATGAACAACACAAATTGGAGTTTGGATATGCTGATGTTTTATATTGATTCAGAATATTTGATACCCTATGTCATGGACTGACAGACTTTTTCTGTAAAGGGCCAACAGTACATATTTTAGGTTTTGTGGGGTCATTGGGGATCTGTTGCAAGTACTCAACTCTGCCATTTTAGTGCGAAAGCAGCCATAGACAATGAGTGAACAATGAGTTTGGCAGTGAACCAGTAAAACTCTTTTTTCATTTTGGTAAGAAGGAAAATTTATTTGGCTAGAGCATTTAAATAACGTAACTTTTTTTAAACCAATGAACTTGGTAATGCACATCATTTCTGCAAGATTTTGATAAATTACACCCTTGCATTTAAAGACATTTCCAGATACCCTCGAAGTAATTTACCACAGTTTTGGACGGCATCATTTATAGCTGTAAAATGAATTAATTTGCTATAATTTTATTAAATAAAATCGTACTTTTCTTTGAACTAGTATCTCCAGCTTAGTGAAGAGCAGCCTGACACATAAACAAGACCCTGGTTATTCAAGTGAATAGAATGTAGGTGCTGTCATCAAGCTGATCTGTATTCGTAAGATCATCATCCTTAGAAGAGAACAGGAGGGAAGAACAAAACTTGGGGAACGACTTGTCAACATCTAAATAATTTCTTCAGGACTCTTACGATTTTATCCTTTTTCATTTCCACAAAAGGCTGGACTTATACAGTAGTTAATTACATAATCTGAAGTTTTAGAGTTTTTTTCTTTTAGATTTTAGAATCGTATAGGAATATGATTAGTAAAACTCTTTGCCACAGTAGGAGGGCAGGAGGGCAGGAATTTGCTGACTCTTGGCCGATATGATAGATAGGACAGCCATAGGAGATGTTGCTCCAGAACTTGAGAGTCCAAAGCATGACTGTAAGGAAATACAGAAATGTTTATAAAAGCATGAAGAAACCACACTTTAAAAGTGGCAAATAAAAAAATAAAACCCATGTAGAGAAATTCTGAAATAATGTCCTGAAAGTTTTCAAAGCTGGTAGAAAGAGATGAGAAGAAACTGAGTTATTTCTAACATAGCAGCCTCTCTCACCTCAAGGCAAGAGGGAAAATAATTCAGAGGGTGCTGATGGTGAGTCAGGGGGACTAGGGATGTTTACTGGAGCTTGGATTGCAGGCTGGTCTTAATGGCAGAACCCCTAGGAGAAAGGACCTTTTTTCCTTAGGTATCTAAGGAAGGAATGAGCTATTGAGATGGACTTAGCTTGGTGTGTAGTGAGTGCTTTCTACTTGGTCTCATCCTCCCCTTCCCACGGTGGTGATCCTGGGGGCCAGCAAGGAAACTATGTTGCCCAAATGTTACCCAAATTACGATGGCCCAAGACCCACTGGCTTTATTTATCCTTCCCAAAGTGTACTCAGATATGTCAGAGAGGTCCTGCAGTGCTGCCTCTTATGTGGCAAGTACTTCCTCACCTTCTTGTCTTTCATTCTCCCTGTTACACCTGCACAGTGGTGCCTCTCTGGCTGATGGCCCTCATGCTTTGCACAGCATAGCTCTCCCTCCGCTGGTGCTGGTGAGCCCCACTGCTTTAAAAGAAAAGGTATATTTTTCTCCTTGTAGAGATGGCATTCAGCTTTGACTAAACTGTAGTGACTTAAGTGGATACAGATCTCTTTTTGTCACAAAATAAGTCCAGATTCCTTTTGTGTCACCATGCTTAGCCTGTGGTTTTTATCCTCATGATTGCAAATTGGCAGTTTTGCACCTCCATATCATGTCCACAGTCCAGGTAGGAAGAAGGCAAAAGGGAAAGAGTTGGTACCAGCAAACTTCTGCTTATGTAGTTTTGGCCCAAACTCTGTCAAATGGCTGTATATAGTTGCCACAACACCTGAGAAATTTATATGTATTTATTTTTAGTAGCCTCAGTAAAATGGTAGTTGGGTTAGCCAACCTGTACTGAATTTTCAACTTCTTGTTTACTTCATTCCACGAATAGGACAGTCCTTTCTCCTAAGTTCCCCAAAGTATAGTAGAGACTAGGCTTAAATTTATAAAGATAGTTCCCTTATTTTGAAATAGTTTAAGATTTACAAGAAGTTGCAAAAATAGTGGTACAGATCCTGCATACCCTTTATTCAGCTTTCTCAAATTATAATATCTTACATAAGCATAATATATTGTCATAATCAGGAAATTGATGTTGGTACAATACCATTAACTCAGGTACAGACCAAATTTGAATTTCACCAATTTCATATGCACTTTTTTCTTTTTTGGTGTATATTTCTATGATATTTAGTTGCATGTATAGATTTGAGGAACCATTACCACAATAGGGATACGGGAATGTTCCATCACCACAAAGAAGCTCCCTCATTTTTCCCCTTCATAGCCCCCTTCATAGTCCCCTTCCTCAACTCCTTAACAGCTACTCCTCTGTTCTCCATCACTATAATTTGAAAATGTTATATAAATGAAATAATAGTATATGAGACCTTTAAGTTGACATTTTTCACTTAGCATAGTGTCCTTGAGATCCATCCAGATTTTGAATGTATCAGAAGTTCATTCCTTTGCTGAGCAATATTCCATTGTATGGATATACCACAGTTTGTTTATCCATTCATTCCATGTAGAACATTTGGCTTGTTTCCAGGTTTTGAATATTACAAATAAAGCTACTATAAACATTCATGTACAGATTTTTGTGTGAACAAAAGTTTTAAGTTTTCTAGGATAAATCCTAGGAATACGATTGTTGGGTTGTATGGTAAGTGTATGTTTAACATTATAAGAAACTGCCAAGCTATTTTCCAAAGCGACTATATCATTTTACATTCCCATTGTCCATATTAGTCTTTTTTTATAAATTTATTTATTTTTGGCTGCATTGGGTCTTTGTTGCTATGTGCGGGCTTTTCTCTGGTTGCATCGAGCAGAGGCTACTCTTTGTTGTGGTGCACGGGCTTCTCACTGCGGTGGCTTCTCTTGTTGCGGAGCATGGGCTCTAGGCACGCAGGCTTCAGTAGTTGTGGCACGCAGGCTCAGTAGTTGTGGCTCACGGGCTCTAGAGCGCAGGCTCAGTAGTTGTGGCGCACAGGCTTAGTTGCTTCGTGGCATGTGGGAGATTCCCAGACCAGAGCTTGAACCTGTGTCCCCTGCATTGGCAGGCAGATTCTTAACCACTGTGCCAGCAGGGAAGTCCCCATATTAGTCTTAAGGTGGAAACAACTCAATCCAAAATATCCATCAACTAATGAATGGATAAACAAAATGTGGTATATCCATACAATAGAATATTATTTGGCTATTAGGAGGAATGAGATATTAACATAAGTTAATCATGTTTTGAAGAATACTTCAAAAATATTATGCTAAATTAAATAAGCTAGACACTAAAGACCACATGTTATATGATTCCATATCCTAGTCTGGACTAGGAAAGTCTATAGAGAGAGCAAGTTAACCAGTGGTTGGTGCAGGAGGTTGGAGTGACTGCTAATGGGCATGAGGTCTGGTTTTCAGGTGAGCAAAATGTTCTGAAATTAGATTGTGGTGATAGCTGTATACAGTCTCAGCGGCCATGGCTCATGGACCCAGCCACTCTGCGACAGGCGGGATCTTCCCGGACCGGGGCACGAACCCGTGTCCCCTGCATCGGCAGGCGGACTCTCAACCACTGCGCCACGAGGGAAGCCCTGTTGGAAGATTTTTAATCACAGTTTCAATTTCAGTGCTTGTGACTGGTGTTTATATTTTCTATTTCTTCCTGGTTTAGTCTCAGAAGGTTGTGCTTTTCTAAGAATTTGTCCATTCCTTCCAGGTTGTCCATTTTATTGGCATATAGTCTCTTGTGGTAATCTCTCATGAACCTTTGTATTTCTGCAGTGTCAGTTGTTACTTCTCCATTTTCATTTCTAATTCTGTTGATTTGAGTCTTCTCCCTTTTTTTCTTGATGAGTCTGGCTAATGGTTTATCAAGTTTGTTTATCTTCTCAAAGAACCAGCTTTTAGTTTTATTGATCTTTGCTCTCGTTTCCTTCATTTGTTTCATTTATTTCTGATCTCATCTCTATGATTTCTTTCCTTCTGCTAATTTTGGTGTTTTTTTTCATTCTTCTTTCTCTAATTGCTTTAGGTGTAAGGTTAGGTTGTTTATTTGAGATTTTTCTTGTTTCTTGAGGTAGGATTGTATTGCTATAAACTTCCCTCTTAGAACTGCTTTTGCTACATCCCATAGGTTTTGGGTTGTCATGTTTTCATTGTCATTTGTCTCTAGGTATTTTTTATTTCCCTCTTTGATTTCTTCAGTGATCTCTTTGTTATTTAGTAGTGTATTGTTTAGCCTCCATGTGTTTGTATTTTTTACAGTGTTTTTTCCTGTAATTGATATCTAGTGTCATAGCGTTGTGGTCGGAAAAGATACTTGATACAATTTAAACTTTCTTAAATTTACCAAGGCTTGATTTGTGACCCAAGATATGGTCTATCCTGGAGAATGTTCCATGAGCACTTGAGAAGAAAGTGTATTCTGTTGTTTTTGGTTGGAATGTCCTATAAATAGCAATTAAGTCCATCTTGTTTAATGTGTCATTTAAAGTTTGTGTTTCCTTATTTATTTTCATTTTGGATGATATATCCATTGGTGAAAGTGGGGTGTTAAAAGTCCCGTACTATGATTGTGTTACTGTCGATTTCCCCTTTTATGGCTGTTAGCATTTGCCTTATGTATTGAGGTGCTCCTATGTTGGGTGCATAAATATTTACAACTGTTATATCTTCTTCTTGGATTGATCCCTTGATCATTATGTAGTGTCCTTCTTTGGCTCTTGTAATAGTCTTTATTTTAAAGTCTATTTTGTCTGATATGAGAATTGCTACTCCAGCTTTCTTTTGATTTCCATTTGCATGGAATATCTTTTAACATTCCCTCACTTTCAGTCTGTATGTGTCCCTAGGTTGGAAGTGGGTCTCTTGTAGACAGCATATGTTGGGTCTTGTTTTGTATCCATTCAGCCAGTCTATGTCTTTTGGTTGGAGCACTTAATCCATTTCCATTTAAGGTAATTATCAATATGTATGTTCCTATCATCATTTTCTCAATTGCTTTGGGTTTCTTACTGTAAGTGTTTTCCTTCTCTTGTGTTTCCTGCCTAGGGAAGTTCCTTTAGCATTTCTTGTAAAGCTGGTTTGGTGGTGCTGAATTTTCTTAACTTTTGCTTCTCTCTAAAAGTTTTAATTTCTCCGTTGAATCTGAATGAGATCCTTGCTGGGTGGAGTATTCTTGGCTGTAGGTTTTTCCCTTTCATCACTTTAAATATGTTCTGCAACTCCCTTCTGGCTTTCAGAGTTTCTTCTGAAAAATCAGCTGTTAACCTGATGGGGATTCCCTTGTATGTTATTTGTCGCTTTTCCCTTGCTGCTTTTAATATTTTTTCTTTGTATTTAATTTTTGACCATTTGATTAATATGTGTCTCAGCGTGTTTCTGTTTGGATTTATCCTGTATGGTACTTTCTGTGCTTACTGGAGTTGATTGACTATTTCCTTTCCCATGTTAGGGAAGTTTTTGACTATAATCTCTTCCAATTTTTTCTCAGACCCTTTCTTTTTCTCTTCTTCTTCTGGGACCCCTATCATTCAAATGTTGGTGCATTTATTGTTGTCCCAGGGGTCTCTGAGACTGTCCTCAGTTCTTTTCATTCTTTTTTCTGTATTCTGCTCCCTGGCAGTTATTTCCACCATTCTATCTTCCAGCTCACTTATCCATTCTTCTGCCTCAGTTATTCTGCTGTCAATTCCTTCTAGAGTATTTTTAATTTCAGTTATTGTATTGTTCATCATTGTTTGTTTGCTTTATAATTCTTCTAGATCCTTGTTAAATGTTTATTGTATCTTCTCCATTCTGTTTCTGAGATTTTGGATCATCTTTACTATTATTCCTCTGAATTCTTTTTCAGGTAGGTTTACTACTTCTTCTTCATTTATTTGATCTTGTAGGTTTTCACCTTGCTCCTTCGTCTGTAACATATTTTTTTGCCCTTTCTTTTCTTTTTTTTTTTTTTTTGATGGGTGGTGCTGTATTCCTGTCTTACTGGTTGTTTGGCCTGAGATGTCCAGCACTGGAGTTTGTAGGCAGTTGGATAGAGCTGGTTCTCGGTGCTGAGATGAGGAGCTCTGGGAGGCCTCACTCCGATTGATAGTCCCTGGGGTCTGAGGTTCTCTGTTAGTCCAGCGGTTTGGACTTGGAGCTCCCACCACAGGAGCTCAGGCCTGACCTCCGGCCTGGGAACCAAGGTCCTGCAAGCTTCATGGCATGGTTAAAATAAAAAAAAGAAAGGAAGAAGAAAAGGAGCAATACAATATCAAAGAATATAAAACAAAATAAAATTAGAAGGATAAAAAATATGTTAGGAAAAATAAAACTATAATTGAAACAACCGCAACAAGGTAAAATTAAACCACAACAGAAAAAAGAAAAAAAAAAAGGTAGGGGGAACAAACCAAAAGGAGAGAACAATAAGAAAGTATAAAGAGTAAAATAAAATTAGAAAAATATAAGATTATTAGGAAAAATAAAAATATAAAAGAATCAACAATGAATCAACAAGGTAAAACAGAACCCTAATCTAAAAGAGGAAAAAAGAAAAAAAAAAGAAACGCCTTGGCTATTTCGGCTGTGTTTAGGCAGGGGTGGGGTTTAGGGTGGGGCGGGACCTAGGTGGGTGGATGGGGTGACGTTTAAGCATGGGGCAGGGTCTAGGCTCAGGACCCATGTAGCCGGAAAAGGCCCTGGTGGCTGGGCCTAGGCAGGGTGACGTTCCAGCATGGGACAGGGCCTCTGCTTAGGACCTACGCAGAGGGGCGAGGCAGCGCGTCTAAAGGAGGGCATCTGGAGTGTAGAGTTCTGGAGTTTGGAGATAGGGCCCTGGGTGGGGGTGTGTGGGTGGGGTTTAGGCCCAGCTCCTTGGAGGAGGTCTCCGAATATAGAGGTAGGGCCCTGGACGGGGCGTGTAGGGGTGGGACTTGGGTTCTGTGTGGCAGAAGGGTGGCTGGGAGGGCAGAGGATCAGACCTGGGAGCCCAACAGTCTTCCCGTTCCCTAAGTGGACAGGGAAAGCACTGGTTCCGTTCCCTTCCGTTCCTTCGCGCCCCTTCCCCACCATCTCCCCCAGGGTCTCCCCTGTCTCTGCTGAACCCCTAAGCGTGGGTGGGTCCCGCTGGGTGTAGGAACTCCTCTCCTCCCCAGCCACCCCTCAAGGGTCCTGGTCCCAGAGGTCCGGCCTTTACTTTTGCTCCCCCTTCCCTCCCTCCCACTCCCTCAGGACCGAAGCAGCTGGAGGGGACCTAGGTGGGCAGAGGATCAGGCCCGGGATCTCAGCAGGTTCCTGGGGGTCCAACTGGACAGGGAAAACCTGGCCATGCTCCCTTCTTATCTTTTGCCCTCCCAGTGGTCCCTCAATTTTCCCCCTTTGGGCATGGGATCCCTTCCCCTCCCCAAGCCGGCCCTCAGGGACACCAGTCCCATCCCGGCTCCACTTCTCCTCCCCCTTCACTCCCACCATGCCCCATGTCCTACCCAGTTGCTGGGGGTTTCTCCCATCCCCTTAGGTGTCCGTGGTCCCCCACCGGTGCCTGGTAGGTGCCCTAGTTGTGAGGAGATGTGAATTCCGCATCCTCCTAGTACACCATCTTGACTCTGCCCTCTCACTGATAGGGTTTTGATATGAGTCTTTAAGCAATTGATTTATTATGGTCTCTGTGCAGTCAAACCTCTCTGCTAATGATAATCTGTATTTGCAGCCGCTCCCCTGCACTAGCATCACTGCCTCAGCTCCATCTCAGATCATCAGGCATTAGATTCTCATAAGGAGCATGCAACCTAGATCCCACGCATGTGCAGTTCACAGTAGCGTTCATGCTCATATGAGAATCTAATGCTGCCACTGATCTGACAGGAGGCGGAGCTCAGGCAGTAATGCAAGCGATGCGGAGCGGCTGTAAATACAGATGAAGCTGCGCTTGCTTGCCCACTGCTCACCTCCTGCTGTGTGTCATGGTTCCTAACAGGCCACATACTGATACTGATCCATGTCCCAGAGGTTGGGGACCCCTGATGTAAAGGATCGATTCTGGAAATCTGAGTTAGTGACATTATATTTCTGTTTTACTCCAGATCTGTTTTAATGCCCATTATAGCTGTCTGCTATAATGGGTAGCCCATGTCTGAATCCAATTCTGGGAATATTCAAATCCTGACAATCTGATCAGAATTATACTCAACAAAATAGGATGGAATAAGACAGAAACATACTGAAATCTATCTGTGAAGACTCCAGAAAGTGAGGAGTCACTGAAGAAAAATTTGCTTAGTGTTTATCCAGCAGTGCTGAAGACCTGAAAGGTATCATAGTCTGAATGTTTGTGACTGGGCCCTCCATGTTCCTGGTACCTCTAGCTTTCTCCATAACAGGAACAGTGGGTTAATATGAAGTGAGGGAGAGTGTGTTGATCTCTTCAGTTCAAATGAATGGCTTCATTTTCAAGCTCATTAAGCACTCTTCCCCTCTGTCATGTGTCTTCTTTAGGTCAATAAAGGAAAAAACCCACACTGAAGTGTAACAGCACTATGGTTATTGATTCATTGTCTAGTAACTAAAGCTGATTTTACTTGTGGGTGAATCTCTTGTGGGTGAGATTCAAATCTCTTGTGGGTGAGATTCAAATTGACTAACAGTGAAGAAAAACACCTGTTAGTTTTTGATTCATTGTCTAGTAACTAAAGCTGATTTTACTTGTGGGTGAATCTCTTGTGGGTGAGATTCAATCTCTTGTGGGTGAGATTCAGTCTCTTGTGGGTGAGATTCAAATTGACTAACAGTGAAGAAAAACACCTGTTAGTTTTTTCACCATCCAAAGCATGCTCCACAATAACAAAATAATTGCATTAGACTTATTCTTGCTCTTAGGGATTTAACAGGCTAAATAATTGATCAATTTGTATTCCAATTCATGATTTAGAATAGCAACGGAGCTTCTGACTATGGAAAGGAAGATATTGATTTGTGACTTGGGAAAAAAATGGTCAAAATGTGGATGTGCCATCAACATGTATAACAAATGAATCATTGAGATCCTGACTGGGAATTGGCTTGTATTTAATTGCATGTGGAATAGAAGAAGTCTTTGAAGATGACTAGAAGGACAACAATGAGAAGGAAGAGGCCGAAGTGTCATCATTTAGTATTGATTCTGCTGAATGATTCTAGATGAAGCACTTCACCTTTTTGTTATCGTGGTGTTTTCATCCAAAAACTGCATATTTAAAGATTGTCTCTGATTTTCTGAGTAAGAATTTCTTGACAGGACTGAACTTGAAATGATCCAAGGACTTAGTCCAAGGACAATAGGCTCAGATGGCTTGTTAAAACTGTTAAAACTGTTAACAGTGGAGGTATAATAGGGGACCTTTATTTTCTGTAGTTCCCCAAATTCTGCTGTGAATAGGTATTGATATTATAATTAGGAAAAATTAATAAATGTAATTTAGCCAATAAAAATGGACTTAAACCTCATTGGTTGTATTCCCAACTGAACTTAACTGGATCCCCAAATGCCATAGTTACTCCAACAACCACGCAATGTGATGGAAAGCATGAAGGAGCAGAAGGTGAGATGGAGAATCATTAATCGTAATCAATTATAGTTAAAATATTCTACTTTTGCAAATTTTACAAATTTGCTGAAAGAGCAGATGTAAGATTCCTTCCCTGGGAACATACCCTGAGAAGAAGTTTAGCATGCAGTGTGTTTATTAGCAAGTGCCCTTGGGGTCAATACCTATGAATGAAAATGGAATGAGGCAGGATTGGGCAGAAAGAGAAGTTGAGTTGCCTCTGCTGACTTCATGAAAACCTCTGGAGATAGAATGACCTTTCCAAGTTGTCCACTTTTTCATTTTCATTATTTTTTAAAGAGGTAAAATAATCATATGGTAGAAAATTCAAAATATTCAGAAAGAGTATCCAGAGGAAATTCATTCTCCTACCTTTGAACTTCAGGCCCCAGGAAACTTCTCCAGAGTTAACCTGTTACCAGTTCTGTATATGTACTTCCAGAGATATTCTAACCATATAAAATCACATTCATATTTCTCTTTCTTTTTTCTCCCTTTTATACAAATGGCAGCATACTATACACAAGAGCAAGTGGGTCCACTACATTACAGAAAGAGAAGAATATGGAGCCCAGAGGTGGATATGTGACATTCTTTGCTTTTTCTAGGCCCTAAAGACTCAGTCTCAGATGACTGTCCCCCTGCCCTGATGCCCTTCCTTTTTCCTTTCCTATCCTCTCCTTTTTCCTACATGCCCAGCTTTATTTTGCTAGTGTGGTGAAGGCTGGGGAAGTCATAATTCCTGGCTGTGGTAGGCTGAACAATGGCCCTAAAGATATGTAGAGCTTAATCCCTGGAACCTTATAGGGCAAAAAGGATTTTGCAGATGTGATTCAGTTAAGGATGTTTAGATGGCGGAGATTATCCTGGATTGTCCGGTGGCCCTAAATGTAATCACAAGTATTCTTATAAGAGGGAGGCAGGGAGAGATTTGAGTCCAGAAGAAGGCAACGTGAAGACTGAAGCAAGACACTACTCTGCTGGTTTTGAAGATGAAGGAAGGGGCCATGAGCCAAGGAATGCAAGGAATGCAGCTCTTGAGGCTAGAAAAGGCAAGGACACGGGTCCTTCCTTAGATCCTCTAGAGGGAGAGCAGCCCTGCGACATCTTGATATAAGGCCAGTGAAATTGATTCCAGACTTCTGACCTCCAGAACTGTAAGCTCTAAGGAAATGAATGTGTGTTGCTTTGAGTGCCGATTTGTGGTGATTTGTTACAGCCACAGGAAGTGAATCCACTGGTCATATCCTGAACAGGCAGCAGTCAGCTGTTGGAGCCAGCAGCTTCCTCAAATCCTTCATCACAACAGGAGCACCCAAAACACAAGCAAACTTTCTTCTTAATAAGGATAATTTTCATGGCTTAACAGCTTCACTAAAAAGATTTCCAACTTCCTAAGAAGGAATGAGACGGAGGGGCCTGAAAACTCCACCCTGCCCCTAGGTGAGCTGGACACCCATCATTCCGTGCCTCTTCTATACGTCAGTGTTGGTCCTGGTCCAGTTTCTGTGAGCCAGGTAAAGGTAATGTGCCATTACCATCTAGTCTGCTCTCCTTGGCAATATGGCAACATGGAGAGGTTGTCAGTTCCGGCATTACACTCTTCTTTAGCAGACCCTCTCAGGACAGACTTGCTGTCAAATAAATTTTGTGCTTCTCTGTTCTTGTGAGACATAAATCTATCATACTATCCTTCCCCACTAAACTGGGACTGGGTCTCTGAATGCCTCTCAGTACAGAGCTCTCAATGGCTACTGACAAATGAAGGACATTGCTCAAGAGGTTTTCAACCCCAGTCATAAGGGCATGCTGAGCCTGAGAACACTCATGACAACTCCAGACTGACCGTATTTCTCCCACCAGACAGAGGAGAAATGACCTGATTAGATTTATAAATGTTTCTTTCCTTTTAAAAAATATTCCTTCAAAACCTCTTATGTGAATCATGAGTAGCATCCCTGGAAAAACTTCTCAATTATGAGGAAACTCAAACTGTGAGAACTCATTAAGTGTGTTAATTGTTCTGACCTCATCAGAGGAAGAGGTGTCATAGAAATGAAAAGATTTCTAGCTATGTTTATTTTAAAGTTGCAAACAAGTTCTTTAACAT
The DNA here is from genome assembly GCF_951394435.1 of Stenella coeruleoalba. Taxonomy (NCBI): domain Eukaryota; kingdom Metazoa; phylum Chordata; class Mammalia; order Artiodactyla; family Delphinidae; genus Stenella; species Stenella coeruleoalba. The sequence goes on from NC_137148.1 coordinate 59,372,791, forward strand.
TTATTCTCTCTGTTGGTTGGTTTTTGCATAGTGGCTACCAAATCTTATTGTGTCACTCTGTATTCAGCACCCTTCCTCTCAACTTTGGGTCACATCTGATTCCAATTTTGTTTCCACCTAAGGTACCCAGTGTTCTGCCTATGCCTCTGGATGGTCTCAAGCTCAGCAGTGCATCTCCTCATTCAGCTGTCTCACTATCCCCATTGGTGTTCAAGGTAATGGACATTCATTACTTCATTACTTCTCCTAGATCCCTAGGAGTCCAGTGAACAAGTCCGTTGGATCTTTGGTTGCCCTTAGCCATGGTCCTCCTCTTGGTGGAGTTGAACTTGGCAAAAGTAGGTTTGGTTCATTAGTAGAGATGACCCAATTTATGAGCTAGGCCTTTAGCACATGGGCTAACTGAGAAGGGAAAGTTTTCATGTCTGAGTGAATTCAAGGGTAGCAGAGCTGGCTTAATTGAATCTCTTATCTGTCCTTACATTTTCTTGCAATTCTTTTGTTCATAAGTAGTTTAGACATAAGTGTCTTTTGCAATGAGCTATGAGATGGAAATTTGCAATGGGAGAGAGCATGCTTTGTACATTTGGAACTGGTTCACTGCAAGTGGTACACTCCTAGAGGTCAACAAATGTGTTCATTTTGTTGGCCAAATTTTCCCAGGGCCCACTATCTGCACCCTCATAGCCACTATTCTAGAAAGCTGTTTAGAGTAAATCTGAAAAGCGTAGTCATAAGTTAATTAGACCTGTCTGCAGAAAGGAGAAGCTGACATCCCAGTTTTATTAAGAAAGATTTCTTGACAGGTTGACTGCTAGTGTTGAGTGTTTAATGTATGAGTATTAGGAGAAAATCATTCAGGAGCTTAGGGGATTTCAGCATGGAATGCAGACTGGGACAAGAGAACCTAAATGTATTACAAATGTTTTAAACAATCTCACCCAAGTGGGTAAAGGGAGATGTGCAGACCTAAGTCACTCTGGAAATGAGAGGAGATGGTAAGACTAAGGGCAAAAGGAACCGTATATGAGTGCTTACTCTAGTTGATGAAGTTGTGTCTCATGAGGGTGCAGGTTAACAATTCTAATACTACTGTACCTGTATACTGGAATTGAATAATTATCTTCCATGCAGAAGAATTCCAAATAATTTATGTAAGTACTTTGCTTAAAGAAGGGGGAGCATAACTGTTAGCTCTGCTCTCGAAACAGGCCCCTCATCTAAATTCTCAGTTAGGAGGGAGGTAATGAGAAAAACTTCCTGAGTCTTCTGTTTGTTAAAAATAATCAGCCTAAATTGATGCTCATGCAAAGAGACACATTTTGGGATGGCAAATTTTGTTCCCCTACAGTAGCCAGGTTTTAGGGGAGCTTTGTGAGCAGCATGACAACACTTACAGTAATAACCCTCTGTCACGAAAATGATGCACTGAATCCACTCTAAAAACCCCAGCCTTTCTGGTCTTTCCTATATGTCTTGACTACAGCGTCTCTCAACCAAGACAATGCTATTGTTCATAAATTGGTCCTTTGTGAAAAATATGATGACTGTATTGTCAGCAACTGCCAGCCATAGTTCCCTGATCTGGAATTCAGGGCAGACAGTCATCCCGTGGGCAGGAAGATTCTAACCCTGGAAATGTTGAGTTCAAGGTATAGAGATCTATTTGGTGATAGAAAAATAGGACTCTTAGGATGTCACATAAAATGGCAGAGAACACCAGCTCCTCACCGGCAAATGTGAACATACTGGAGGTGAGACAGCAGCCCATTCAGGCAATTTCTTAAGTGATAGCCCATTCTAAAATTGTGAACGTTCAGTTCAAATGGGAGTTGTCCAGTAGCACCTTTCACCATTTTACCAAATCTGATACTTATAATGGCTCAACAAAAAGTCATGGCCAGTCAGACTGCCATAACATGTGGGGCAAATAAAACTCATCCCTTACCTCCCATAGTGAGGAGGGAAATTAAGTAATAGAGACAATTTGGGCATGGCAACATTTATCTTCAGGTAACGTAGGATGCTTTGTCATGTAACCCAGCGCAAGAAGGAGCGAATATTCTCATCATAATAAGGCTGTGATATTTTTTAGTGTAAAATAACATCAAATTTATGCTATGAATTTATCGTGTGAGTTGGAGGGTGAAAATTAATCCTTATGGTGACAAAGTGTGTTTAACGTTTAGAACCTTTAAGAGAGAATGCGCTACATAGACCCCAGAGTAGAGGAGCCCCTCCATTTCTCCCTCTACCCTCCCGCAGCCCAGAGCCAGCAGCACCCACCCTTCCCCTCTGCTGAGCAGTGGGCACAGTAGACACCCTCTGGCACGAAACACTTGGGGTTACGGAATCTGCAAGACTTGGAGGGAAACGATGGAGACTGAGATGACTATTTTCGTGGGACGTCATGGTAGAACTCAGGGGAGAAGCTGAGCAGTGACTGGAGCAGGGCTAGCAGAGGAAGAAAGGGTTAAAGGACAGGGGCTGTGGGAGAATTAGGAAAGAGAGAGGGGGAGAACTAGGAAAGAAGCAAACACTCAGGCACCCTCCCAACACCCGCCCTGTCCCTATCCCAGGCCCTTAGTGAGGTTTTTTTCCCTGATGTGGGAGTGAGGAGTTACAGGTGGGGGCCCTCAGTCCCCACTCTTCCACACCTCTGCTGTCAATAGGCAACCACAGCAACATCCCTTTGTGGGTCACTAGACAGCAGGTGTTGTCTCCTCCTTCGGGTGCCAAGCCAGTGAGGGAAGGAGGAGGTCCCTGACACCACCCTCCCCGAGGATAATTCAAGGCAGATTCAAGGAGCTGCTTCTGACAGAAATGCTGCTCACAGCGTTCATGCAGCCATACAGATAGGGAAGTGAAGCAGCCATCCTGACCTATGGTTTTGGTTCAGCTCTTTTGACGCGGGAGACATTTTGTTGATACCATTCTGATGCAGCTGTCTGGAAGCATAGCGTCAAAGTCGCTGAGTCAAAATGTGAAAATTTTACCTTTATTACATAGTAATGTACACAGCAGGCACCTCACACCCTGACCCTTAGCTGCGGCCAAATTCGAAAATGGGGAATGGGCTGAGGTGAGGAGACAGTGTATTTCCTGAGATAAATGGTGAGCCTTTGATTCCATCCTTGCGCCCTTATTGTCTCCTCATTGACTCTTCCAGAGAAGCCGTAGTACTAAAGCTGTCGTGGAGAATGGCTGTGACAGCTCCCCTAAGAACGCTCCATGCAGTAGATTATGTGCATGATAAAAATAGGGAGCTACAGAGAGGCTGCATAACTGGTTATTTGGTGCAGAACTGAGTGGGCATCAGAGTTGCTAAGCTGTAGCGGGGAGGACAGTGAGAGTCGGGCACAGCTCAACCTCTGGGCCCAGCTTCAGGTATTACACCTCAGGCTTCCTCATAGTCAAATGCAGTATAAAAAGCATGACAGAACTTACAGGGAGAATGGGTCTCATGTTGTGCCATTAGGATTCTTCAATCAGGTGCTTTTTTTTTTTTTTTTTTTTTAAACCGGATGTAGTTATGCCTAGCTTGGAAGTAACATATATCAATCCTAGACAAGATAATTTGAGGACATCACAGTATGGTCCATGACAGAATTAATATAAGTAGTGACTCTTTCCAATTTTTGCTGGCCTTAGATTTTAGAGCATGTTGTTGCCATTGCTACCACCTAAATTTCACCACTGCCCCATTTCTTGTATCCCTAGCTTCACATCCACACTTTTAGTTTCTGTGTCTGATTCCTTTCCCCTGGGTCAAATGCTCTAGGTGGTGTGCCTCCCACCAAGACCCATTAGGAAGGGGATAATGTTCGGCAGCCAAAAGGACTTGACTACAATCCATGCTATTGGCTGCCCCACATTAAAGCACACTTTACTTCCCATGTTCACTTCTGATAAGAAGAAGGAAAGAAAGGAAAAAACTCCCTCCTTACATAATGCAACTATTTCTTCAGACACCTGAAAGCATACTTGTGCCTTCCCAAAGGTAGGCCAAATCTCCTCAGTTACCACTACCTTTCCAAATCCAACTCCATCTAGCTCTGCTACAGCTCTACAGCAGTGTTCTGCAGTTTGTATCCTATAATGCCAAATTACCCACCATCAACATGTTGTATAAAATAGTGAGTTCCATTGCCTTTCCTCCCTTGTAAATGGAGTTCCTGGACCAGAAGCAACATTTTATGGGACACCATAATGGTGAATAAGACCATGGATGGTTTCACTGGCAAAGCGTAGCAGGCAGGGATGGCAAATCCAGATCTGAAATAAGTGTCGATTATAGTGATTTTAAATTGCTACTCCTTTCATGAAGGAGAGGATCCAGTGTAATCCTTCTGTGATCAGATGAGCCATGAGCTCTTTGGGGATACTGGTATCATTTTTCATCTTTTTGCAATTCCACCCAAGGTTTAAATTCCCTTGAGAGGGAGGGTGTCTGATTTACCTAGACTGGATTCTATGCCCAACCACTGGTCAGGGGTGGAGCTTTAAGGGGAATTACGATTGACAGGAACGAAAAGTATGGTTAACAAATAAAAGGATGGGATGCTGGGCAGACAAAAAGAACAAAACTACATTCTACCACTTTGAGGCTCAATTCCCTCCCCTCCACATCACACATGGATTTTCAGGCAGAATTTTAAATGCCTTATCTTAATAGTAAAAAATACCTTGCGTACGATCGAGAACACGTTAGTTATTGTACTGAGCTTCAAGTTCAGGCTCTCTGGGTGAAGTTCATCCCTCTTCTAGTTCCATTGTGATTCTGCCTTGACATTCTAAAACCCCAAACTTGACTCTTTTTTTATTACTTAATTTGTGTAGGAGAGTCATCTATATTGATACATGTGGTTCTACTTCATTCCTTTTCACTACTATATGAATATGTTACAATTTACCCATTTTTCTGTTAAGGGACATTTGAATTTTTCTATTTTTGGCAATTATAAATAATACAGTGGTAAACATTCTTGTGTGTGTATCTTGGTTGACATGTACAAGAGCTTTTCTAGGGAACATCCTAGGAGAGGAATAGCTGAGTCAGAGTATGGTGCATTTCTAACGTTTTCTATTGTTCAGTTGCTTTCCACTTTATATTCCCATCAACTGTATGAGAATTTTATTTCCTGACCTCCTCAATGACACTCGTTGTTATCGGATATTAACAATTTGCTTATCTGATGGGTGTGATGGTATCACATTATAGTTCTTATTTTCCTCTCGCTGATGTCAAACTTAGGTGGCAGGTATTATTATTAATGCCATTTTATAGATGGGGAATCTAAGACTTAGAAAATAAATTGTCCAAGGCCTCGCAGTTAGTAGGGGACAGGAAGTCAGGAATGATCCTGGAGAATCTAACTCCAAGCTATAACATTTTAGCTAACACTTTACTCTTGGGCCAGAATGTGTTATTATAATGCAGAAACAATGCAAGAAATTGCATTTTTCTCTTCATTCTGTACTCTTCCAGTAGTCTGCCCTCTGTTCAAACTTCTTTCCATTCGTCTTTTTTATCCTTTGTTTCCTTTCTTCCATCTTTTCTCTTCCTTCTCTCCCTTAGCCCCTTTCTCCCTCCCTCTCTTTTCCCTTCTATCCGTATATTTTAAATATATTTTTAAAATTACTTAATTAATTTATTATTTCTTTTTGGCTGCGTTGGGTCTTCATTGCTGTGCTTGGGCTTTCTCTAGTTGCGATGTGTGGGGGCTGCTTTTTGTTGCGGTGCGTGGGCTTCTCATCGTGGTGGCTTCTCTTTGTTGCGGAGCATGGGCTCTAGGCACGTGGGCTTCAGTAGTTGTGGCACGCAGGCTCAGTAATTGTGGCTTGAGGGCTCTAGAGCGCAGGCTCAGGAGTTATGGCACACAGGCTTAGTTGCTCCATGACATGTGGGATCTTCCTGGATTAGGGCTTGAGCCCGTGTCCCCTGCATTGGCAGGCAGATTCTTAACTACTGTGCCATGAGGGCAGTCCTATCCCTGTATTTTAAAAAGTGATCTTAGCTGGGTTATCCTGCACAGGTCTTCATAGATTTGAGAAAATGAAGTGAATAGGCATAATAATAAATCTTGGGAGATTAACTGATTTTTCTTTACATTGTATGTGAAGAAATGACAAACCCACACATATGAAGGTTGAAGTGGAAAGAAACAAGGCTGAATCATTTGCGTGTGTATAATGTGGAAATGACTGTTAGCAAAAACTCTCTCTGGAGCAGCTGCCTCTGATACATACCACTTGTCTCCCATAATTAGAACAATTTAAGCTTCCTTAGGAACTGAAATTATGCAGCAAATTTATAATTAACAATAAAATGTTGAATGGAGAGCTGCCCTACCATTCATTCCTACATTAATTTCTCTTTTTAATTTCTTCGGCAAGTTCTGTTCTTAGCTAAAAAAGAATTATCACCTAAGTAGGTAATGTGAGGAATATGATTGTAAAACAAAATACAAGCTCAGGATGTTCTAAACCTTGTAGTTGCAAGAACAATGAAGTAAATTGGACTCAGTCACCAAAGCACCAAGTTCAGCAAATTTGTAGGCCTTTTGTTAGAAAGAAGATACAAGAAGTTGAATCAATATTTGTATACAGAACGTTATAGTTTATCATATTGCTTTTTTTCTTACATAAAGAGGAAGTCTCTCCTCTGTGCCCACAAAGCCTCTCTGCATCCTGAGGACGTTTTTGCCTAGGAAGCTTTTTGGTTTATGTGGTTGATACCATCATATTGCAGAAGATCCTTGACAGCAGGGCCCATGGCTTGTGCATTTGTGACTCTCACAGATATTAGCACCTTCTCTGTCACAAATGAGTGCACAATATATGATTACTGAATTAAGTTAAACTGAATTCAATAAAGTAACAAACATCCTGCTTTCTAATTCTGATCATGTCTATGAAGAACTGCCCCAGAGCACATGATGAACTGTTAAGATGACAGCACATCTCTTCATTTCCATAGCCCCAAACTCTGGAATACAACTCTGTAAATAGAAAAATTAAAGTATCCTAGGTGGGATATTGGGAGTGAGATTGTGGCATAGGTTAGCAGATAACCAATAAGAGCAATTCCACTTCTTGAGGTGCACCTGAAAAAGTGAAAATAATCTACCTTGGGTAGGTAGATTCAATCTCGTATGATTTTTTTTCCCCTTAAATTAAGACTTATAGGAAGTTTGGGGTGGGAGTGGAGAGTGAGTTGAAAAGAATATTTTAAAGTTAATTTGGAAGAAAAACAGGCAGGAGTTCACAAAATCTGAAAGAGTAGTAAGGAGTAAAAACTTCTCATGCAAGGTATTAAAACATATTACAAACTTTAGTTATTAAAACACAATGGCACTGGGGCAGGAACAAATCAACTTGTATATCTGTTCACCTGTTGGTAGACATTTGGATTTTTCAGTTTTTTGATATTATGAAGTGTTTATGAACATTTTTGTAGAATTCTTTTAATTCACTGATAATCTCTGCCTTTTAATTAGAACATCCAAATTATTTATATTTAGTGTGACTATTGATATGGCTGGATTTAAAACTACTATTTTGTCACCTATTTTTTTAATCTCCTCTGTTCTTTGTTCCCTTTTCCCCTCTTTCTGGGGGTTAATTGAGTATTTTATAATATTTCATTTGTTTCCACTATTGACTTATTAGCTATCCTTTTAGCTAGTAAGTTTGTTTATTAGCCTGTTTGCTTTTAGAGGTTGTTTTCTAGTTTAGAATGTGCATCCTTTGCTTATAACCTTCTATGGGGGGTGGCGGGGTTTGTTGCCCTTTCCCCAGTGACTTCCACAGAAAAATAGGGTTCAGGTGGGCTTTGTGCCTTTCCCACTCTACTGAGGGAAGCCCTCTCCTGTCTCTCACCCTGCCTAACCTTTCTCTTGAGCCCCTTTTGGCGTTCTCTGTAGAACTGCAGGTGAATATGAACACTTGTGTCTGAAGCTCCTGGGTGTTCTATGATACCACACTAATCCACACTGGCTTTTAGCAAGTTGTTAAGAATTTTAGCTGAATTCTTCTTGCCCACTTCTATGGTGTCCAGTGTCTCTGTCTCCCATACTCTGCCACAAGTAAGCCAATACTTCCACCTCCTTGCAGGCTCTTGTCTTTCTTTGGCTTTCAATCTACTTCACTGGCCTTTGATCTCAGCTCTCTGATGGGTTAAAGAAAATTGGGAATTAGCAATTAATTCATCTTTTTTTGTACTTGGGATGGAAATGATACCTTTCCAGCTACATGCTAGGCAGAAACAAAATTCTCACAATAGAGGAATTTTAATGCAGGAATTAGTACGGGAAAAGCTGAGAAGCCAAACAGGAGTTGGTGAGCAAATCAAAATTTGCAACATCAGGAAGCTGAGGCTGGGAGATGAAGGGAAGAGGTGCTGTTTAGGCCGGTAGCTAGAGTAAATAAGCAGAATCTGGAACCATTGAGGGGGCTTGTCTGGTGGGAGCTGGAGCCCTGAGGGAAACACAGACACTGTTGGAAATGGTACTTATGACATAGAAGGAGAACAAAGTACTCTGTCTTTTCTTTTCCTCTTGCCATTCAGTTTTCTGACAGTACCACCCATTGACCAAACCAGCTGTTTTCATCTGACATGGCATGGAGAATGTAGCTTGCAGAGACCAAATACCTACCTTATTAGACAGAACAGAGTAGATGAAGGATGAAATATAGAAGGGTGAAATATACCCTCCTCCATACTAAGCTTCCTCTATCTTATTAGCAAATGTAGTTATAACACGATTTTTGTCTAAATAAATAATGAGTGCTACACTATTATGAATATGTATGTACATGTCCACAACTGAGCCAAGTAATGTGTTATGATTACCTTCCCATTAAAATAAAAAAAATTGTAGTTAAATACACATAGCATAAAATTTACCATCTCAACTACTTCTAAGTGCACAGTTCAGTACTGTTAAGTATATTCAAATTGTTGTGTAACCAATCTCCAGAACTGTTTCATACCTGAAAACTCCCCATTTTCCCCTCCCCCCAGCCCCTGGCATCCACCATTTTACTTTCTGTTTCTGTGAGTTTGACTACTCTAGATACCTCATGTGAGGGAAATTACACAGTATTTGTTTTAGTATAATGTCTTCAAGGTTCATCCATGTTGTAACGTGTCAGAATTTCCTTCCTTTTTAAGACTGAATAATATTGTATGTATATAATATATTTGGTTTATCCACCCATTCATCACTATTTATTTGGGTTACTTCCACTTTTGGCTATAGGGAATAATGCCACTAAGAACATGGGTGTATAAATATTTCTTTGAGACCCTGCTTTCAATTCTTTTAAATATAAATATGTATCCAGAAGTGAAATTGCAGGTTCATATGGCATTTCTATTTTTAGTTTTTTGAGGAACCATTATACTGTTTTCCATAGTGGCTGCACTGTTTTACATTCTCACCAACAGTGCACAAGGGTTCTAATTTCTCCACATCCTTGCCAACACTTGTTACTTTCTGTTGTTTTTTTTTTTTATATAGCAGCCATCCTAATGGATGTGAGTTGATATCTCATTGTGGTTTTGATTTTCATTTCCCTAATGATCAGTAATGTTGAGCATCTTTTTATAAGCTTGTTGGCTATTTTAACATCTTCTCTGGAGAAATTCAAGTCCTTTGCCCATTTTTTAATCAGGTTTTTTGTTGTTGAGTTGTAGAAGTTCTTTGTGTATTCTCCATATTAATAGCTTATCAGATATATGATTTGCAAATAATTTCTCCCATTCTGTAGGTTGCCTTTTCACTTTGTTGATTGTGTCCTTTGACATACAGGAGTTTTTTATTTTGATGTAGTCCAATGATCTGTTTTTACTTTTATTGCTTATGCTTTTGGTATCATTCCCCCAAAATCCTTACCAAGTCCAAAGTCATGAAACCTTTCCCCTATATTTCCTTCTAAGAATTTTGTAGATTTAGGTCTTATACTGAGGTCTTTGATCCATTTTGAGTTTATTTTTGCCATGTGGTTTAAGGGTCTAAACACATTCTTTTGCTTGTGGGTATCCAGTTTTTCCAGTATCATTTGTTGAAAAGACTGTCCTTTCTCCATTGAATGGTCTTGGTACACTTGTCAAAAATTATTTGCCCATATATGTGAGGGTTTATTTCTGAGATCTCTATTCTGTTCCACTGAGCTGTATGTCTGTCTATCTTTTTTTTAATTAAAAAAATTTTTTTTAATTTATTTTTGTCTGCGTTGGGTCTTCGTTGCTGCGCACGGGCTTTCTCTAATTGTGGCGAGTGGGGGCTACTCTTCGTTGCGATGTGTGGGCTTCTCATTGCAGTGGCTTCTCTTGTTGCAGAGCACAGGCTCTAGGCACGTGGGCTTCAGTAGTTGCAGCATGCGGGCCCTAGAGCACACGGGCTTCAGTAGTTGCAGCGCATAGGCTCAGTAGTTGCGGCACATGGGCTCAGTAGTTGTGGCTCGTGAACTCCAGAGCTCAGGCTCAGAAGTTGTTGTGCACAGGCTTAGTTGCTCCACGGCATGTGGGATCTTCTTGGACCAGAGATTGAATCCATGTCCCCTGCATTGGCAGGTGGATTCTTAACCACTCTGCCACCAGGGAAGTCCCTATATGTCTATCTTTATGCCAGTACCATACTGTTATGATTACTGTGGCTTTGTAATAAGTTTTGAAATCTAGAAGTGTGAGACTTCCAACTTTATTCTTCTTTTTCAAAATTGTTTTGGCTATTCAGGATGCCTTGAGAGTCCATATAAATTTTAGAACAGATTTTTTTTTTTTAATTTCTGCAAAAACCACCTTTGGAATTTTGATTTAGATTGCATTAAATCTGTAGATTGCTTTGGGTAGTACTGACATTTTAACAACATTACTTTTTCAATAAGTCACCCCATCCCTGCACTCAGTTTTCTTTTTTTTTTTGCGGTACGCGGGCCTCTCACCGCCGTGGCCCCTCCCGTTGCGGAGTACAGGCTCTGGAGGCTCAGGCCCAGTGGCCACGGCCCACAGGCCCAGCCGTTCCGTGGCACGCGGGATCCTCCCGGACTGGGGCATGAACCCGCGCCCCCTGCATCGGCAGGCGGACCCTCAACCACTGCGCCACCAGGGAATCTCCCTGCACTCAGTTTTGATTGACCTTTCCCAAGCCAGAGAGATCTTCTGATCTCTGGTCTTTTGATCTTCTCCATGCCCTGTCTGAATGGACTGGTGGAGTACTCTGGGCACTGGGCTCCTACCTACTTATAAAGATTTTCAACCAATCCCCTTGCTCTCAGCCCAACCTAAACTGTTGTATTCAGTGATATCTGGTTTATCCAATTCTTGAAAATTCCCAAGCTTCAGTAATTTATCAAGTTTTTGACACATAATTAGGTCACTTCTTATTGGATTTTCCATTGCAGATTCAAGCTTATTTTGTCTTTGGTCTATTAGGCTACTTTTCATTTATTGTTCTTCAGTTTCCAGATTTTGTTGACATCTCTCATATGCTGTAATTATTTCCTTATTTTTTTCCCTGTGGACTTATAGTTTTAAATACCTTTTCCGTTCATTTTAGTGGGATTTCAGAGGAAACAAGGGAAAAACAATTATATTCTACCCACCATGTTTACTCATAAATTTATGTATAACATTTTAAATTATGAAAAAGCCTTAAAATAAGAAGTGGTTATATTGATAGAGTTATAATTAGGCAAATTAGTTTGCTGACTAATTCAACTTAAAAATAAGATATTTTGTTATTAATAGTAAGGTGATGAGGAAAAATGGAAATAGTGAGTTGCTTAAGTTATTAGATATTTAATTTTTCTCTTCATTTGACTAATTTTTTTATAGAAAATAAAGAGGAAAAACATGGCTTAAGAGGTTTTAATAATAACCAAACAACTTGAAATACTAAGAAAATGCAGAATACAAATTTGTAGATACAGCTTGATCACAAATATGTAAGTCTAGAATTTCAGGGTTAAAAGATGGTTCTTTATTTTCCCTCTGTACTCAATTAAAAATTGCTATTATAAATATTATTTACTTTTTCTTCGTTGTATTCAGAGTGCTTTGATGTTTACCATTAGTCGGTTTGAGTCCATAAAAGGGTAAGAAATAACGTCTGGATGGGAGCAGAGCCAAAGGAGACCAGACTAGAGAAAAAGGTTACATGTCATTGAAGATGCTGAACTCTGATAGGCAAGCAGCTTTTAAAGCAGTCCTTGATATTTTTTTCTGGATGCTATGACTGGTCATGACTTTGGATTGCCTTCCTCTTATCAGAAGATCAGCATATTTGTGATTGTAAACATGTTAGACCATGTTGGGAATGGGTATCTTAGGAACTATATATGTGGAAAGAGGTATTTTCTCTCCCTTAGTTTTCTGTGTTCTCCAAATTTTATATGAAACTATCTTATAGCTGCCAGTTGAAGAGAAGTTCAAGAGATTTCCAAAGGATGGGATTGACAGGATGCAGAGGACATAGGGTATACAGAAGAGGAAGGATCCTAGGTACCAGGCAGGAAAGGGGTGTAGTGCTCTGAATAGGCCAATGTAGCTCCTTCTAAGGGAGACATCCCTGCCCCTATTCCCTAACAAAAGAGCAGTGGTAGGTACACCTATGATCCCACCAACCTTGGGCGTAGCTCATTAGAAGAAGAATTAATTAGCTTTGGCCCAGAACTAAACTGTGGTGGTTTAATAGACATTAGCAAATTCTTTAAAACTCCTTTCTTTGAAAGGTGAGGTCTGTGTCCCCTCTCCTTGAGTCTAAGCTGACCTTAATGACCAGTTAACCAATAGAGTATGGTAGAAATGACACTATGTGACTTAGGAAGCTAGGTCAAAAGAGGCCATATATCTTTGACCTGGTTCACTGGAACAGTCACACTGGACTATTACACACCATGTAAGAATTTACATACCATGAAAGAATTTCATCACCCTGAGTCTGCCATTCTGCGATGAAGCCCAAACCACCCATATGGAGAGACCACACAGTGAGCCCCTGAAACCTCAGAACAAAGAGAGATGCCTGGCCAGCCACCAGCTGCTTCAGCACCGATGGTCTTCTAGTTCCAGCCTTTACCTTATTACAGCAGTGTGTCATGGGACACCCTGAGCCACAACTCCCCAGCTGAGTGCTTCTTAAATTCTTGACCCCCAGAAACAGGAAAGAAAAGAAAAGAACTGTTGTTGTTTTAAGTCACTAAAATGTATTGTTAACTGATACAGCTATAGATAATTTACTTACAGTACCAAGATATTTTCCAATTATTTATTGGTACATAGCAAACTACTCCAAAATTTAGTGATACAAAGCCTGCACTTTATTATGCTCGTAGATACTGTCAATCAAGAATTCAGGCAGGGCACAATAAGTATGGTTTGTCACTGCTCCATGATATCTGATGCATCAGCTGGAAAGACTCAAAGGCTGGGGCCTCGTATCATGTGGAAGCAGTTTACTCACACGTGTGTGGTGGTTGATGCTGTTTGTTGGCTGGAACCTCAGCTGCAGCACCTACCTGGCTCCTTTGTGTGGCCTGGGGCTTTCTCATAGCATGGTGGCTGGATTCCAAGAGGAACCTACTAGTTTCTTAAGGTCTGGTCCTGGAAACCTGCACAGGGTCACTTCTATTGTGTCACACAGCTTAGATTCAAGGGGAGAAGACATACACTCTCATCTCTGGATGGGAGGAGTGTCCGAGAATTTTGGATACATTTAAATTTCATCACACAACCCATAGGCTAGGTAGTGGTCTATAACATGGTCTAGCTCAAAAAGATAAAGTGGGTTAATTATTTTCTCTTTTTCAAAAGTTTAAATTAAGTAATGCATTGTAATACTCTAGTTAGAAGTGGGAGGTAGAGATGGAAGAAAACCATGACATACAGACAAGGCCATGAGTAAACCAGGGTTATGAAGAAGCAGAAACTATGAGAAAGCAGAACATCTGTTGAGTAGAGATACAATGAAGAGAGAAGGAGAAATGAAGTGAAAGAAAATTCATGTAGCCCTGGGGAGGGGTCATAGTAAAAGAGGGGAGTCTCTGGAATGGCCCCCCTGTCTGGCAGTTCCTGTTCAGTTCCAGGTCATTTGTTGCTTTTGACATTGGACTTTTCTTTCTTACCCAGTTTTCTAGGTCACAGTTAATCGTAATGTCCTACATGGCAATAAGCTGTGCTGAAATGAATGAGGCTGGGAAACAAGTTTCTTCTTTCCTCAGAGTTTTTACTGATGTGATGGTGAGAGGCACCATTAGAGAGAAATAACTGTGAAGTGGTGCTGCTGAGTAGTGAGAAAGAGCCACTCTGCTCAGTATGTCCACCTGACCTTGGCCATTATAGGCTGAGAAGAGGAGTGGGAAGCGAGCATGAGAAAATAACGCCTTATTTCTGAAGATGGATTGTTTTAGAATGCATTTTGAAATGGCAATGAATAACCAGTAGAGATCTGGTTTTATCCAACCACAGGGATTATTTTTGTAAATAAGGAATGGAAAAAAACTTCAAAACACATTTGTTCAATAGGTTTTCCCTGAAATTTGAGAACATTTGCATTATCTGGTATATGTTGGTCACATGATTACTTAATTCAGTGGCATACACTTTTTAAAAAATTTATCTTATTCAAGTATAGTTGATTTACAATGTTCTGTTAATGTCTGCTGTACAGCAAAGTGATTCAGTTATACATTATATATACATTCCTTTTCATAATGCTTTATCACAGGGTATTGAATATAGTTCCCTGTGCTATGCAGTAGGACCTTGTTGTTTATCCATTCTATAAATAATGGTTTGCACCTGCTAATCCCAAACTCCCAGGACATCCCTCCCCTCTCTCCATCCCCCTTGGAGCCACAAGTCTGTTCTCTGTCTCTGAGTCTGTTTGTAGATAAATTCATTTGTGTAATATTTTAGATTCCACATATAAGTAATATTATATATTTGTCTTTCTTTTTCTGACTTACTTCACTTGGTATGACAATCTCTACATCCATCCATGTTGCTGCAAATGGCATTATTTCATTTTTTTACGTCTGAGTAGTATTCCATTGTATATATGTACCACATCATTTTTATCCATTCATCTGTCGATGGATATTTAGGTTGTTTCCATGTCTTGGTTACTGTGAATAGTGCCCCCATGAACATAGGGGTGCATGTATCTTTTTGCATTATAAGTCTTGTCTGGATATATGGGGGGCATACACTTTTCAAAGAAATATTTTGTTACCCAAGAAACTAGATGTCTTCCCAGTACTCTTAAATGGGGTGTTTGGAGTTCACCTACTGCTATATATGGAGCTTCTTATCTAAAGGGATAGTTAGGCACAATGATTATATTAAATAACTATAATAAGTATTAAATGTTAGTGTGTCATGGTGAGAATATGTAAAAAGCCCAGGACTTTTTCAAAGAATGACCTTTGTCAGCAGGTACAAACCTCCCCTGACCTGACTTCACATTGTGTCTTTCCTGTCACGGCAAGAGCAGCTCGAAACATGCAACTTTATTAGCAGAATTTTAAGTGAGTCTTTGGTCAAAGAGGTCTGTACGAAAAAGACATATATTAGTATTATTCACATGAATAGTTAGGCTGTCACTAAGATACCACTATTGAAACAGCATTGACTCCAAGAATATCATCTTCCTATTAGAGAAAATAAAGAATTCTGAGTTGTGAATAATACTAATATATGTTGTACGATATGAAGTCAGGTTAGGGGAGGGTTGTACCTACTGACAAGGGTCATTCGAAAAACTCCTGGGCTTTTTACACATTTTCACCACGACACACTAACATTTAATACTTATTGTAGTTATTTAACCTAATCATTGTGCCAAAGATATAATTGATCTTTCTCCTGTAGGGGGAACATAGAGTAACAATGCTCTAATTTTGTATGTCTCTGTTCTATAATGACAGGCTGTCATTTTCTATCATTTACCAGAGGTGATAACAATGTGTGTAGGCTGAATGTAGTTGCTTAGTAACCACCTTTTAAAACTTTCTTAAGTGTAATTGCCTTTCTGCCAGGGAAATATTGATCCAGCTAATTTGCCCTGAACCACTCTCTAAGCAACTCAACATATTAAACACCCCAATGCTTTTAATTTCAAATTATTTGTCTTTTTAAATCTAAGGTAAGCCACCTTTGTTATGCCCATTATTTGTCTTTGAACAAAGTAAGACTTCCAAATGATTATTTGTACATTGCCATTTCCTCCGCTGTTTTTCTGTATATCTTTTCATATTGCTTTTTTTTTTAACAGTTGAGGATAGAAACGTGTGAAGAATCATGAAAATCTTCAGTTGCATTCTGAATAATTCTTAATGCTTTCAAACGCCACCAATCTCTAACTGTGTATCAAAACGTGCACCATATGAATGCTTTCTTTGCTTCTGTCCCTCATCCCACTTCTTGCAGTTAATCGAACACCTGTATTGCTATTGAAGAAAATCTAGAGTCTAAGCAGATACCTAGCACGTAACTTCAGTTTTTATAGTTGTGTCTGCCCATGCACACTGACTTGAAGGAGAAAATGGTCCAAAGCTAGAATTCTGTTAAATGTGTATTGTTAATATTGCAGGATAATATTTCAAATCATTAATTGCTGCACTATTTCAAGTCCACGTTGTATAGTTGCCCAGTTTTTCCCATGTGGCAGGACAAACTCAATGTAAGAGTAATTCACAGCTGAGGACAAAGCCGACTTATTCTTTTTTTGCGTTACGCGGGCCTCTCACTGTTGTGGCCTCTCCCGTTGCGGAGCACAGGCTCCGGACGCGCAGTCTCAGTGGCCATGGCTCACGGGCCCAGCCGCTCCGTGGCCTGTGGGATCTTCCCGGACCGGGGCACGAACCCGTGTCCCCTGCATCAGCAGGCGGACTCTCAACCACTGCACCACCAGGGAAGCCCCCGACTTATTCTTTGATTCTAAGTTTGAGGTGATTGTGAGATAGAAGAGACCAGAAATGGATTTGAGGAACTGAAAGAACATGTTTATATTTCTGCCTGCTAATCCCCAAACTTAATAAATGACATCCAAGCTAGAGACTAGGAGGGACTTAGAGAGAAGAGAAAGGAAATTAGAATCAGTATAGTGACTTCACACCCAAGTGTATGTCTCCATGCTCTCAAATTTTCCTTACATCTCAAGATCCCAGAGAGGAAAGTCCCAGGTGAAATTTGGAACAACTGCATGCCTCCAGAGAAATCCCTTGGTCTATGTTGTCTCAGAAAAATGGCAGAATGGTATAGATGGAAAAGAGTGGGACAGAGACACTCCCCTCTCCTCAAAAAACACACCACTTTTCTCATGGATCCTGAGATCCAGTTATTCTTGGAGCCCCAGCATGGGGACACAGAAGTTAGCTATGAGTGAGAGCTGATAACACATGCCAGGAGGTCACCTTACAGGGTGGAGAAGGTTTTCACCAAAAGAATGCTGTTTGTGCCCTCCGCCAGGGACGAGATAGATTGCAGAACTGAACCCAGAGGGCTGGCAGCACCAGAGAGCAAAGAGGGAGCTGATGGTCAAGAGCTCTGAGCTCTGCCTGAGGAAGCACTGAACACCTTAAACCAAGAGGACAGACAAGTTACACCCCCAGGGGACACCAGCAGAGACATGATCTCAGAGAGGTGACATATAGCCTACCAGTGCCGTAATGCTCCCACCTGGACCCAGATAGTATCCCAGAGAGAAGGATGGAGGAAGACAGAACATTTAGTTCACTAAGGTTTAACCTGGTAAGTGATTTGATTACAAGTTGGAATTGATCGAGTGAAAGATCACTGCTGGACCAAGAAAATCCAGGAACTACTTGTTTTAAGTTGCCTCCCCTTATACAGACTGGCGAAACAGATTTAATTGTTATACAAATAAAGTGAACATGTTTGCACCCTGTTAATTTGTACCTATGTGGCTCAGCCTGCTTTTGTGTTGAGATGGCAGGGGTTGAGGGGATGAGGGTGAAGGGGGCAGAGGAGTGTATTGAAGTTTCTATCCCATATGGGGTAGTTTGGTGATATGATGGAGAGTAGACAATCTGAAACAGGCAACCAGTTTTCTGTTTGGGAACAAATTATTTGATTCTACTGAATCTGATTTTTCTCATCTGCAGGAAATAGGAAATGTTCAACTTCATAAGGTTGTTGTGAGGTTATGAGAGGAAATATACTACACTTTTGGCACAGAGTGTCTGGAATATAATCACGGTATCGTATTCTTGACCTCCAGTGCGCCCCTTCGTCCCCACCCCACCCTCACTCCCTCCCACCCCTCACCATGAAAGAAGCCTCCACGTAGGCAGAGCTTCTTCTTTATTCACATTCGTATCCATAGTGTCTGGCACAAAGTAGGTGCCCCAAAAATAGCTGTTGAATGAATAAATTGGGAAGGAGCTCTGGAGAGATAGCTGGGAGTATTAAAGCGGGTTCTACCTATAGGGTAAGTCCCAAATGAAAGAAAAAACTTAGACTTCAGTGAGGTAAATGGAAGAACAGATGGTTATGAGTGAGTCTCAGGGGAGCAGGTTTTGATCACAGGGAGGGAAACAGAAAACAATCATAGTCATGGGCACACGTATGTTGACAATAGAAAGGGAATAGATAGCCATGGTCCACATTGGCGAAAAAATCCTGAGCTATAAAATCATACCTTTATAGACCACTGTTGTTTTTTCCACAAGTATGTGCATGTTTATGGGGAAGTGCGTGTGTGTGTGTGTTTCTGCTGTGTGTTTCTGAGTGTCTATAAAATACTTGGATTAGATTTTTCAATCTGACCTGCTTGTTTTGGATCTCTGTATCTACCTACTTATCTATCTATCCATCTATCATATGCAAAATGAGTTTTTCTGTATGAAAAATGTAAACAATAGAATTTAACTACATCACAAGATCAGTACTAATGCTTTAAGAATTTTTTTTCTTTACTTCTAATGCTTTAAGTAGCTTTAAAAGCTTGTAAAGATGAAGAAAATTTTTAAAGATTTTCATTTGACATTCAAGACCACTGTAGGTTTTTAGACTATAATTAGCCCTTAGACCTGGCTCATTTATAAAATGGGTAACAGAATTGACCTTGGAATAAGAGCAAAATCATAAAGGATAATGGGATTAGGACATAGTAAACCTTCTTTCTTTTCCTTTTGTAAAAATTTTAAAAAAATCCTTTAAAATCTGTAGTTCTCATTATTTTATCATAACTGCTAGGAATGATGGGTAATAGTTTTCTGAAAGAATAAAATTTTATATTTTTAATATTTAAAGAGATTTAATATCCTTGACAAAGTAAGTGATGCTCTTTAATTGTTTTTCCTGAAAATCCTTCTCATTTGATTTCCATATTCTTTGCCACATTAAGGAATGCGCTCTGTACAAAGTGGTCTACCCTAATGTTATGGCATTGTCATCAAGCTATAAGTAAATGCTCTTTTGTTTATGAGAAAAGGAAAAGGTTCTTATGTTTTTTTGAAAATAGCTATTTGAGTATGTCATCATTGAATAATGTAGAACAAATGTTTCATGCTTCCCATAAAGATCTTTCTCTGAGACCAGTAGCAGGAAAGAGTTGTTTAGGAGAAGCTAATAGAATCCAGCTGAGTGGGAAGGAGTTGGTCTAGTGATTCTCGAACTTTAGCATTGTGAGAATCGCCTGAAGAATTTGTTAAACTGCACATCTCTGCGCCTTGTACCCAGAGCTTTTGATTTAATGAATAGTGTAGTTGATTGAATGGTGGCCTCCAAAAAGATATATTCACATTCTATCGCATAGAATCTATGAATATTACCTTATTTAGTCACCCTGGATTATTGGGGTGGGCCCTAAATCTAATGATAAGTGTCTTTTTTTTTTTTGCGTTACGTGGGCCTCTCACTGTTGTGGCCTCTCCTGTTGCGGAGCACAGGCTCCGGACGCGCAGGCCCGGCGGCCATGGCTCACGGGCACAGCCTCCCCATGGCATGTGGGATCTTCCCGGACCGGGGCACGAACCCGTGTCCCCTGCATCGGCAGGCGGACTCTCAACCACTGCGCCACCAGGGAAGCTCGATAAGTGTCTTTATAAGAGATAGCACAGAAGAGGAAAACACACACATGGGAAACAGCCATGTGAAGGCAGAGATTGGAGTTTTGTAGCCACAAGCCAAGGAACACCTGGAGCCACTAGAAGCTGGAAGAGGCAAAGAATGATTCTTCCCTAGAACTTGGAAGGACATATAGTCCTGCTGATGCCTCAGTTTCCAACTTCTGGCCCCTAGAACTGTAAGAGAATACATTTTTGTTGCTTTATTGTAAATTGTCACAGCAGCCCTAGGATACTAATACAGGTGCAGATCAAGAACCTGCATTTCCTACAGGCTGATGCTCTGGTAAGTGGACTATGATTTGAATAGCACTGATTTAGTAGATGCTGCAAGTGTAGATGAAAAAGAAATCCAATCCAGGTATTCCATGAAATAGTTGAATGCAATAAATTTATTATTTATTTATTTATTTTTATTAAAAAGTTTAAAAAAATTTTTGGCTTCCTTGGGTCTTCGTTGCTGCACACAGGCTTTCTCTAGTTGAGGCGAGCAGGGGCTACTTTTTCTTGCGGTGCATGGGCTTCTCACTGCAGTGGCTTCTCTTGTTGCGGAGCATGGGCTCTAGGTGCGTGGGCTTCAGTATTTGCAGCATGCGGGCTCAGTAGTTGCAGTGTGTGGGCTCTAGAGTGCAGGCTTAGTAGTTGTGACTCATGGGCTCTAGAATGCAGGCTCAGTAGTTGTGGCACATGGGCTTAGATGCTCCGCGGCATGTAGGATCTTCCCGGACCAGGGCTCGAACCCGTGTCCCCTGCATTGGCAGGCGGATTCTTAAACACCACGCCACCAGGGAAGTACGGAATGCAATAAATTTAGATCATCAAACTGTTTAGGATAGCTGAAGATGAGCAAGAATGAAACTAAGAAGTTAGCTTGAATTACTTTCTCTCCTTTTTGATAGTTCCTGCTGCCTTAAGTGTTGTATGCTCACAGTAACCGGTTAACTCCTGGGTATCCTCTGGCCTCAGTTTAAACTTCATTTCCTGGATGGAAGCTTCCAGATTAGGTTAGCCTTTGTTGTAACACTCCAATAGCTCTCTGTACTTCTTTGTGGCATTCATTACCATAGTAATGATTGTCTAATATCTGACTTTCTGGAACATTGTAAATGTTAAAAGGACAGAAGCCACAAAATTCTTATGCATGGCTGTACCCAGTTCTTAACACAGAGTCTGATACACAGTAGGTATTCAAAAAATTTATCAATGAATGGAAGTGGAGCCCTGCCCTAACTAAGGTAGAATTAGTTTCAGAGACCACTACTCTGAGAATGTTTGCTGTTTCCCTATTGACTGCAGATCTTTTTTTTTTTTTTTGCGGTACACGGGCCTCTCACTGTTGTGGCCTCTCCCATTGCGGAGCACAGGCTCCGGACACGCAGGCTCAGTGGCCATGGCTCACGGGCCCCGCCGCTCCGCAGCATGTGGGATCTTCCCGGACCAGGGCACGAACCCTTGTCTCCTGCATCAGCAGGTGGACTCTCTACCGCTGCGCCACCAGGGAAGCCCCTGCAGATCTTTACTAAGCAGATTTAATAGATAAAAGCGATGTTAGAAGTCGACCAACAAATGATTATTAAGTACTTCTTTCTGTGCAGAATGATTTACTGAATTAGACTCTGAATCAAAAGATATGTTTTATTAATATATTCAAGAACTGTCCACTCCAATGATTGGTGTGATTGTGTTTTCACCTCTGAGGCAAGTTGATTTTCTGTCAATTTGTGTTATACATATGCAAAAAAAGATGACACTTTCTGGAAAGTATTCATTTTAATAACCACAAAATACTTATGTTTTTATTAGGCTTTTAAAGATGGGCTTTGAAACTGAAGCTTCTTTTTTTATAATCAATAATATGAAATTAACTTCTTGAGTGGACCATTACTTTTCATTTCTGAGAAAATGACCAATCTGTTATTATGACTACCTAACACTGGTAAGAATTTAATTGTTAAATCCTAGGCTATCACACAGATTGGTATTCAGTTTTGGTCAGGTCACTAGCTCCAGTTCTAGCTATGCAAGGTGACCCAGGAAATTTCAGCAGAAATTACTGTCTAACAGTAGCTCATTCTTCCTCTGTGGAATATCTTTTTTCTTAACGTTTCAAAGTTTACTTTTTTTCAGCTTTATTGAGGTATAATTGATGAATGAAATTGGCATATATTTAAAGTATACAACGTGATGATTTGATACATGTATACAACGTGAAAGGATGCTTCAGTGGGATATCTTAACAGGTTTTTACCAACCAGATAATATTTTTATATATTAGCTACTAGCTGACGTATATTCTGCTAGTAAGTGTAGTTTTGAATTAAAAACTTTGAGTCCAAGTTTTATTTATCTGAATCAAAAAGACCATATTCTTCTCATAAGACCACATATAAAAATAAAACAACTGGTGTAGACAGTTCCACTTCAGGCTAGGTTGTGGAAGTGCCATAGTGTGGTTGATAAGATGTAAATTTGGTCTTAGCCCATGGTTTCTGGCTCGCATATCCCAAAACTCTTGGAATTTTCTGAGTGATAAGAGCAATAGGAGCATCTTTTGTCATAACATATGTCTCTTGTCCTCAGTTTCTGAAATCACTTCAGAGCCATAAAGGTGAAATGGGGTCTTGTTAATCTAACAAACCCCTTTCCACCAAAACTGTGTTTATGTTAATGAGGTGACTTTTGGACCAACACCTAAGGATGGGGGCTGGTTGCCAGGGCAGCCAACCATGGGATTAGAGGGCTGGAACTTTCAGTTGTCCCCATGCCTCACCTCCTGGGAGGGGATAGAGGCTGGCGATCGGGTTCAATTACCAGTGACCAATGATGTAATCAATCATACCTATGTAATGAGGCCTCCATAAAAACTTTAAAGGATGGGTTTGGAGAACTTCCAGGGTGTCAAACACGTGGAGATGCGGGGAGATCGGTGCACTGGAAGAGGGTATAGAGACTCCATGCCCTTTGCCCATACCTTGCTCTATGAAACCCTTCCATTTGGCTATTCCTGAGTTATATCATTTTATGATAGACTGGTAGTCCATTAAGTAAAATGTTTTTCTGAGGTCTGTGAGCCACTCTAGCAAATTAACTGACCCCATGGAGGGGTCATTGGAACTTCCAATCAATAGTCAGTTAGGCAGAAGCCCAGGGAACAAACTTGACTTGCAATTGGCATCTGAGATTCTGGGCAGTCATGTGGGGCTAAGCCCTTAACCTGTGGAAGTTGATGCTACCTCTGGGACACAGTGTCACAACTGAGTTGAATTGTAGGACACCAGCTGGTGTTGGAGAAATTTTTGGATGTGTGAATTAAAAACCCCCACACACTGAGATTGGGTGCTCAGAACCTTTAGGAAGGGCATGGGAAACTTTTTCTTGGATTACCTTTCCTTGTAGTATGTTTTGTAATACTACAAAAAAATCTGGACAACATAAAACTCATACTTATCTATGGGACTTTTGAAGTGTGTTGGATGTAAGGAAGCCTTTACATACTGATTACCAGTGCCCTAAATCCTTCATGTTTGTTCTTTTTCAAAATTACTTTGGCTATTCTATGTCTTTTGCATTTTCACATAATTTTAAAGTCAGCTTGTCAATTTTTATTAAAAGAAATCCTGCTAGAATTTTAAGCAGAATTGCATTCAATCTATAGGTAAATTTCGGGAGATTTGATGTCTTAACAATATTGTTTTCCAAACCATGAACACGGTATATCTCTTCATTTCTTTAGTTCTTTAATTTCTCTCAGCAGTATTTTATAGTTTTCCATTTATTGATCTTGCAGATATTTTGTTACATGTATTCCTAAGTACCTTATGGGTTTTTTTCCTATTGTAAATGGCTTTGGATACTTAAATTTCAATTTCCAGTTTAATTGCTGGCTAAGATCAATACAATTACTTTTTAAATATTGACCTTGTATCCTGTGACCTTGCTAAATTAACAAATACTCCTACTAGCTTTTGTTGTAGATTCCTAAGAATTTTCTATGCCCACAATCATGTCATCTGTGAGTAAAGACAATTTTACACTTTCTTTTCTAGTATGCGTGCCTTTTACTCTTCTTGCTTTGTTGTACTGGCTGGGACCTCTAGTACAATGATGAGTAGGATTGGTGAAAAAGACTTATCTTCTTTCCACTTTAAAGAGAAATGTATTTAATCTTTCACCATTACATATGGTATTAGCAGTAATTTGAAAATGGTCATTTTCGTAATGAAGTCATCTTGCTATTTAATAACTGTAAAGTAGCAAATTGTATAAGCTCCAAGATCCATTTAGTCTACTACACAATTTTTTCTATAGTCAATAATGTTTGTACACATGTCAAATGTACTGATTCCTTTTTCTTTTCTTAGAAGTCTAATATTGGATGAATTGTCATGAATCTGAAATCGTCTATGTTTGTTCAAGGTGAAATAGCAATTTCTTGACTGAATACACATGACTAGGGATATGAGAGTCACTTTTGTTTTATCACTGAACCTTTTATTTATCACTTGAATGATACTCAGATTAAAGAGTCAGAATCCTGATATCTATCAGTCTGTGTCTCTTACATCTTCACACAAGAGGGCACTCACTTTCTAGGAGTTTATCTGTTGCCCTCAGGAGAAAAACCAACAACTCTTTGGAATACCACTGGGCATCAGTTCTCTGAAGAGCCAGGTCTGAATCATCTTTATTTACTTGTATTTCTCATTGAACTTGTGTGCATTTTGAATCACCTATATCATAAATAAGTTTCTGTTACTTAAGGCAGTATGATCATTTTTCTGTTCATGCCACCTGAAAGAACCTAGTTAATACATCTAAAATTAGAGTCAAGAATACATTATTAATTTCAGACTCCTTCCTCTGCTTGACCTGGAAAATAGCACACTTTACATTCTCCTGCCCTCCTTCCTCTGCCCCAACCATCCCTGCAATACCCTGAACAGCCAATGTTAATTTAACATGAGTCTATAGACCTATCTTGCTAGGGGGAGAACTGAAATGTATTAATAAATTAAAATACCGTTTTAGTGGGGGAGCAGCTTGTGTTTAGAGAGAAACTATGTAAGCATGATGCCATTTGCCTAGGCTCTAGATGGATGGCCAGACAACTTTGGGAAACGCATGGTTAGTGTGGAGAATTTTGTAATGACAAACATATATATACAGATCAGGAAATAGCTGAATGTCCTTTGGTCTTATAAAACCAAGGTTGTTATTTGGCAAGTTGTAAAATAAGGGAAATAAGTATTCTGCAAATAAAGAAACCAGGGCATTTTTCAGGTAGGCTTAACTGGCTGGACGTCACAAGGAAAAAGGTCTTGCTGTGGCAAGTTGTTGTCTTTGGGTGTTTTCAGGAAAAGTTCAGCCCCAGCAAGCACTGCTGGAGAAGAGGAACTGTGGTTGAAGCAACCTGTCCTCATCCTTTCTCTGCCCTTTCTTAGAGGACTGACCATCCCAACATGAAAGGCATCTTTCTCCATCTCTCTGCTTCTTGTGTTGCACGATGATATCACAGTCTCTGAGTAGATGCAGAAAGAGAAAGCATAATGATATCAGGGGTGGGATGGGGAACAAAACTGATTCTTGTGATCAGAACAAAATTTCCACTCTTTTTTTCAAAAATTGAGATATAATTGACATACAACATTGTATTAGTTTCGGATATACAACATAATGATTTGATATATGTATATACTGCAGTATGAATTAGTTAACATCCATCACCACACACGGTTACATTTTTTTTTTTGAGTGTGATGAAAACTTTTAAGATTTACTCTCTTAGCAACTTCTAATTATATAGTAAAATGTTAATAACCATAGTCACCGTGCTGTATATTACATCCCCAGGACTTACTTATCTAACAACTGGAAGTGTGTGTCTTTTCACCACCTTCACCATCTTTGCCAACTCCCTACCTTGTGCTTTTGGCAACCATTAATCTGTTCTCTGTATCTATGAATTTCATTTTTCTTTCCCTTTCTTTCTTTCTTCTTTCTCTCTCTCTCTCTCTCTCCCTTCCTTCCTTCCTTCCTTTCTTTCTTTCTTTTTCTTTCTTTCTTTCTTTCATTCCATGTATAAGTGAGATCATATGATATTTGTCTTTTTCTGTCCATTTTTATTTTACTTAGCATAATGTCCTCAAGGTCCATCCAAGTTGTTGAAAATGGCAGGAGTTCCTTCTTCTCTATGGCTGAATAATATTCATATATATTCCACATCTTCTTTATCCATTCATTCGTTGATGGACACTTAAGTTGTTTCCATGTCTTGGCTATTGTAAGTAATGCTGCAGTGCACATAGAGATACAGATATCCTTTAATTTCCCTCAGATAAATATCCAGAAGTGGAATTGCTGGATCAAAATTTTCACTCTTTCTGATGATGGCACACTGCAATGCTTGGCTCCAGGAATTACGGAAGAGGGCGCCTATACAAACACTGTTAATGTGAACTCAGACGTCATCTGTCAGCTGGTGTGGATTCCAAAATATTTAGTGTTTCAGTCCTTGATCTGGAAAGACTGAGACCTTTCTCAAATTTTTAGGGCCTGGAAGACTATTGCCAGGGTGTGCTGGTGAATGTTTAACCACCTGCTCTCTGAACAAAGAAAAAACTCCAATTTATAGTGTTCACCAATTTCTGTGATGTAGACACTCCGACCATGGCTGATTTCAAGCTACCAACGTGATGTTACTGAACTTGAGTAGAGATGCATGGTAGAATAACGTTAAGCAGCATTTCTACCACAGAGACACAATAATCTTTTTTTAAAAATTTTATTTTATTGAAGTATAGTTGATTTACAGCGTTGTATTAATTCTGCTGTACAGCAAAGTGATTCAGTTATACATATATGCATTCTTTTTCATATTCTTTTCCATTACGGTTTATCACAGGATATTGAATATAGTTCCCTGTGCTATACTGTAGGACCTTGTTTATCCATTCTATATACAATATTGATAGTTTGCATCTGCTAATCCCAAACTCCCAATCCATCCCTCCCCTACCACCCTGCTCTTGGCAACGACAAGTCTGTTCTCTGTGTTTGTGAGTCTGTTTCTCTTTCGTAGGTAAGTTCATTTATGTTGTATTTTAGATTCCACATATAAGTGATATCATATGATATTTGTCTTTCTCTTTCTGACTTACTTCACTTAGTATGATAATTTCTGTCCATCTATGTTGCTGCAAATGGCATTATTTCATTCTTTTTTATGGCTGAATAGTATTTCATTTATATATGTACCACATCATCTTTATCCATTCATCTGTTGATGGACATTTAGGTTGTTTCTATGCCTTGGCTATTGTAAATAGAGCTGCAATGAACATTGGGGTGCATGTATCTTTTCAAATTATAATTTTGCCCAGATATATGCCCAGGAGTGGGATTGCTGGATCACATGGCAATTCTATTTTTGGTTTTTTGAGGAACCTCCATTCTGTTCTCCATAGTTGCTGTATCAATTTACATTCCCACCAAGAGTGCAAGAGGGCTCCCTTTTCTCCACACCCTCTCCAGCATTTGTTGTTTGTAGACTTTTGGATGATGGCCATTCTGACCAGTGTGAGGTGATACCTCATTGTAGTTTTGATTTGCATTTCTCTAATAATTAGCAGTGTTAAGCATCTTTTCATGTGCCTGTTGGCCATCTGTATGTCTTCTTTGGAGAAATGTCTGTTTAGGTCTTCTGCCCATTTTTTAATTGGGTTGTTTGTTTTTTTTTTGTTATTGACTTGTATGAGCTGTTTGTATATTTTGGAAATTAAGCCCTTGTTGGTTACATTATTTGCAAATATTTTCTCCCATTCTGTAGGTTATCTTTTCATTTTTTAAATTGTTTCCTTTGCTGTACAAAAGCTTGTAAGTTTGATTAGGTCCCATTTGTATTTTTTCCTTCTATTTCTATTGCCTTGGGAGACTGACCTAAGAAAACATTGGTATGATTTATGTCAGAGAATGTTTTGCCTATGTTCTGTTCCAGGAGTTTTATGGTGTCATGTCTTGTATTTAAATCTTTAAGCCATTTTGAAAACAGATAATCTTAAGGGCATAGAGAACAGAAAACTGTAAAATTAGAAAGTTATGTGTTTTGAGTATTGATTGCCTTTGCTTTTAATATTGGAAGTGTAGAGGTAAGTGTCTTATTATTTGCAAATAATCTGATTATGTAGAACATTTAAGAGGTTTTGGGGCCATTTTCCCTCACTGTGGCTTTTTCACTTGTCCCTTTTACCTTCAGCTGCTCTGGATCAGAAGGGTTTTTTTGATGCATTGTCAGGGCTTCACATTTTGAGGTTTTGCTCAACTATTTGGTGCTGACTCACTTGGTGACATTAATGCCTGAGATATTTTGAAAGACCCACATTCTGATAGTGAAATTATAGCTCATTTACCAAACAAGATTTTGTGCCCAAATATCATTCTGAGCAGATTGAATGTCACTTCTTCCTACTCTTTTCCAGAATCCTAAATTATGTTTTTCTGTTGATTTATTCTGCTGATTCAATTTGCTTACTAAAGAATCTTTAAAATGTTTCAAGCTTTCAATTTTCAATATATGGCAAATATAAATTTGGACATATTCAACTGTCTGCCCATTACATAAAGAAAGCAGTATATAATTAGCTCTAAACAACGTAACTGTGATTTTACGATCATTTGAATTATCGTAGAATGATTTCAGTGTAATATTCTGTACATCCTATTTACAGTTTCTTATTTTACAAATGACATGAGAAGCAATATGAAAAACACATTCTGTTTAATAGTTCAGCGTTATGATTTATCAGATAATAAGAGAAAATAAAGAACAAAAGGATCTTTTTTCTAGAAAAATTGATTCTCATATTCTCTGTCTTGTTTAGAAATAATACAAAACTAAGTTTTTTAATGACCTCTATGGTTTTCCAAGCCACTGCTTGTTCAGTGCCATTCATTTATTCATTTATTTACCAAATAGTACCTACTGTGTATCTGCTCTGATCTCCTGCAGAGAAAGCTGACACAGGTGAGGGTAAGATACCAGGCTGGATAGTTAGAATGAAATTCCCCACAGAGATGGAACTTGCCAGCCAAGGCAGATCAGTTGCATTGACTTTCCCTGGCTGGCAAACTGGGACCTTGAAAATAAGGATGAGGGTGTCTGGGTGTTTGTCCCTAGGGAATTTACCTCTGTGTTCTCCTCTGAAGTCTCCATCCATACGTTGGAGTCCCGCCCAGCATGGCGGCAAGTGGTTTCCTTAAGGGCCCACCCACCTCCTCTGCTGGCTGCCAGGCTGATAACTGGGGTTCAATCCCAGCACAACACAGCTGGGGGTGCGCTGGGTCTGTTAAGGGGGTAAGAAATCACACTCTGAAGGATCAGCAAGAATTAGCTAGCATGTACCATCAGGGCCCAGGGAAGTCCCCCTTAGGAGTGAT
Organism: Stenella coeruleoalba; assembly: GCF_951394435.1. Classification (NCBI taxonomy): domain Eukaryota; kingdom Metazoa; phylum Chordata; class Mammalia; order Artiodactyla; family Delphinidae; genus Stenella; species Stenella coeruleoalba. The sequence continues at coordinate 59,402,320 of NC_137148.1, forward strand.
GAGGTTGGAGCCAATTCATAAAACACTTGAATATGAAACTCTTTAGGGACTGAATTTTTTCCTCTGCCATTTATGAAGAGAGTATTTAAAAATAAAACCAAGAGAGTAATATGAACACATTTGTTCTCTGAAGTGAGCACTTTGACTACTGTATGTGAGGTGGGTAAGAGAGGGGCAAGACTGGAGAGAGGGAGTCTCCGTGTCAAACAGTACTGGGACCAGACCTAAAAAACCTAGCTGCTGGCTTCAGGGAATACTTGCTCCTGGAAGAGAAGATGGTGAACTAACTGAAACAGTTTGCTCACCAAGACTCACTTAACAATCTTCTCTTCACTCTGCCCACCGATAAAAAGCTGTTATGTTGTGAGTTGAGAGTCATGATGCTGAGGGTTGAGAACGGGATTGGAAGTGAGGACGCAGAGTCCCCGGGCTGGGTGGTGGCAACGTCAAAGGGAAGGCAGACTGGGAGTTAAGACACCATCTTTCTGCTCCAGAGGACCGGCCCGCCGTGCTTGTTTCCCACTACTACTCCACGGCCATGACTGTTGACAGCGCTCTCCTGAAAAGTCTTCTCTGGTTCCTGGTGTGAATTGCAAGGCACAGGCTTTGCTTGAAAGATTCCTATCACGATTCCGAGTTTTCCTTCTTAATTTACCCAAAACAATATTTTATTAAGACAATTAAATCTACAAAAGAACAGCCAAGCAAGCAAGTACTTGTTTTCTTGCAAGTTTTAATTAGAAAGGAATGCCAAACACATTTGGGTATGTTCCTTCTCAGTCCTTCACACTTCTTTAACAATTTTGTACTTGGACTACTTTAATAATGTTTCTTTTTAATTCAGCCTGAATTCTATCAAAAATCAGATTTGCATATTTGCAGTACCTGGCGGTAGTAAGCTGTTGTCTCAGCCAGAGGAAATATGTTTTACTGGCTTAGGATGAAGAAATGAATTAAATTTCAATCTTTAGCAAGTTCAGCAAGTTAGAAAAGTCTGTGCAGTTCCCACCACACCCTTTATCTGAGTTTTTCTGCATTATTTCTCTCAATCAAGAAGAGAAAGAAGGGAAAAAAAAACAGCTTGTCAAGATCACCATATTAAGAGTATAAAAATTCTGTGGCTAGTTTCCTTAAGTAAAAAAAGTAATTTTCCCTTATATTCTTAAAGAAAATTTTTGTGGCTTTGTCCCCATCCCCATTAGCAGAGTCTAATAGCACTTTCCTAAGGGTAGGTTAGAAAGGAACTGAGGGATCCCTGGAAAGAAACTACTAGAACACAGACAAGAAGTCTACCACTTCCCTAGAGTTCCACTTACACACCTATAAGATAGTCAAATAGAAATATTAGAAACTGATAGTGAAAAATATGAAAGCGTGGCCCAATTTGCCAGGAAGATTGTCAGTTGTAGGACAGATGAGACTGAAGTGAAGGGTGGACTAATGTGAATCAAGGCTCTCCACTTGGGTCCTGGGAGGTCGAGGAACATAGTTCTCAGCAGAACTTCCTCTCCTTCCCTTATTTAGGAGGATTTGTGGTGTGGTGGCATGGGGTGACAAGGTGAGGGCCTGTGCCCCTGCGACATGCCACACTTAGTGGAGCCTGGAATGATTTTGTTCCTGGCTTACCCTAAACACAGACATCTGTCCCAGACAAAGAGTTTCATCTGGCTCCTCATGAGGACAAACATGCCAAACAACGAATCGGGGCTTTGCTACAGCTAATTCCTGGCTGCTCAATAAACAGAGAAGCTCAGCGCCAGCCTGAGGACTGTTCTCCCTGCTGTGACTGCCTCTGCCTTTAGCTCTGGCTTAGTGACCCAGGTGGTTCAGTTTTTATACTCTGAATGGAAAATTACATTAAATCCCAAGCTTTCACTTCCCTTTTTATCTGGGTCTGAAAGATTTGGACAAAGATCCAAATAATCTTGGACAGAATCCATCTCACTTCCCAGAACTGAACAAGTACAGATACCTCTTTAAGGGTGAGCAAACAGGAAAAATCCATCAGACATATGAAAAGATACTGCTCTTTAAAAAGAGGGGGCTGGGACTTCCCTGGTGGCGCAGTGGTTGAGAGTCCGCTTGCCGATGCAGGGGAGGTGGGTTCGTGCCCCGGTCTGGGAGGATCCCACATGCCGCGGAGCGGCTGGGCCCGTGAGCCATGGCCGCTGAGCCTGCGCGTCCGGAGCCTGTGCTCCGCAGTGGGAGAGGCCACAGCGGTGAGAGGCCCGCGTATCGCAAAAAAAAAAAAAAAAAAAAAAAAAAAAAAAAGAGGGGGCTGTGCTGTAGAACCAGGGCAAATGTCTTCTTATGGCCTGCAGTTACTGTTCAAAATAGAGGGGAAAAGTTCAAGTTTTAAATTTGTGATCTTAACATGGTAGAGAAGAGGTTGTTGAGTCTACAAAAATAAACAAGGTGGTCATGAAGAACAATCTGGAGCCAGAAAAAAGAGCACAGAAGAAAAACAATTGATGGTAATATTTAAAGCCTAAATGAAGATCAGATTTGCAGGATTTATTCCAAGGAATAAAGAGAAGAAAACAATGTGGAAAAAATTTAAAAGATAAGTAATGAAGGACTGAGCCAGGAGATCTAATATGCATGTAATAGAAATCTCAGATAAAGAGAACAGAGTAGATGTAGGAAATGAAATAATCAGGAAATAGATTTAAAAACTTTCTGGAGCTGAACAAATATTAAACATTAATTGTTTTCAGATTAAGAGGTCAACAAGTTCTGGTAAAAGTAAATAAGATCAACACCTAGACTAGACATATCCTGGCAAATACTTTGACTTTAAAGGTTAAAAAAAAATGTGTACATAATCAGGTGTTTAAAAAAGTTATCCACCAGGAAGGAGAAACACCAGGGTTTCTCTGCTATCAAAAGCCTGAAGATAAAGGAGTAATTGTTACAGACTTGTGAGGAAGAAAGATTGTGACACAAAAATTTTACTACATAGGCATTGAGAGAGGAATTTAAAAATAGAGTGTTACATTTTAAGAAGATGGAAAGGTCACATGTGCATAAATATTGTTAGCAAGTTCCAGTAAACATCTAGAGAACAGTTACTTTTCTTCTATTCATCTTGTAAAGCACAGAACAGATGGAAATCTTTTCCATTTATTTAAACAAGTTTAGCATGAGCCTAATGTCAAAATCTGGTGGATATAACAGAAGAAATGACAGAATAACTTCATATAAATGCAGATTTTAAAAGTGAGGGAAAAATAAGTAAATTGATTCAGTAGCATAATATGAAATAATATGCCAAGATTAGGTGGGGTTTATTTCAGAATTGAAAGGATGGTTTAAATATTAGGAAATCTACTGATGCAACATGCCATAAGAGGCCAAAGGGAAAAGGTATATGACCATCCAGATAGATGTAAAAAAGGTATTTAATATAATTCAACTCCAATTTCTGGTTTTAAAATGTTTTTAGTGAAAGGAGAAATGGAAAGAAGCTTTTTTTTTTTAATAAAAACTCCAAATCTATCATGCTTGATACTGAAGCAATAAAGGAATTGCAATTAATGAGAAGAACAAGACAAGAACTCCTGATATTACCACTGTTGTTTTGGGGAAGTTTTTGTTATAATTATATGAGAAAAAGAATTAAGAAGTATAAATACTGGAAAACAGACAAAAATTTTTATTTGCAAATGATAAGACTGCTTACCTGGAAAACCCCAAAAAGTAAGGGAAAAACTACTTACAGTTGCCAGTTAAAAAATAAATATAAAAATAAGATTGTTTTGTTATATGCTGGCAAGAACCAATTAGAAATTACAAAGGGAAAATCTCATTCATGATAGAACAAAAACACCAAATAATTTGGAAAAATCTTAACAAGAAATGTGTAGGGCCAATATAACATTTACTAAATTTGTTAGACAAGATGAAAAAGATCTGAATAAAGAGACATCATGTTTAGTATTGGGAAGAATAAAAATTATGAAGATATACATTCTTCCCAAATTAATTTATACCTTCTTGAAATTAATTCCAATTAAAACCCAAATTTGATTATTTTTACACTCAAACAAAATTGTTCTAAATTTCCCCTGGAAGAGTATTTTTGGGAAAAACAATATAATGGGGGAAGAAAACCCAGATATCAAAATATAATTTTTAAATAAAATAATTAAAACAGTAAGACACTGGAACAAGAAGGTATAGACAGATTCAAAGAAGAGAATTGGCAAACTAGAAAAATATCCTAGTAAATGGAAGAATATAGTATTTGATATAATATTTTAGAGAAATAAAGCTCATAGATTTCCAGTAACTGGCTATTTAAAAAGAAAAAATGATCATGTTAGATTCCTACTTCATAACTTACCATGAAATAAATTCCAGATAGTTAAAATACTTAAATATGAAAAATAAAGTCATTAAGGAGATTAGAAAGACATAGATGAATATATAATACAACTCTAGGCAAGGCCTTTTAGTACCAAAGTCAGAAACCAGAGGAAAACATTAGATTTTAGCTACCTAAAAATTAAAATGATCTGTTTATCAAAGTCATTATGTACAAAACATGAAAGCAAATGAAAACAAAATATATCATAATCTGTGAAACAAAGATTATAAAATTGGTCTAGAGTAGGTTCCAGTAATATTTGTTGAATACACGAATCAATAAGTGAAAATGTAAAGCACTCTTACGAAACAATGAGAAAGCCACTGAAGTCCCAGTGGAAACGAGGACATAGGGCATGAATAGCAATTTCACGAAAAACACAAGTGCTCAACATACATATAAAAAATTCAATTGTATTAGTATAAAATAAATCTAATTAAAATGTCATCATCTTTAAACTAAATTGGCCAATATTAGAAATAATCATAATACTTTAATCCCACAGATTCACATGTTCTCATACCTCAGATAATAATGTCAAGTGACATACTCTTTCTGGACATCAATTTGGGAATATCATTAAAAGTCTCAAAGTATTGGTTTTTATATCCTTAGAAATAGCCATTTCACTTTTGGAATTTTATCCTAAGGAAAAAATCAGACAATCACAAAGGAATTATTTATGAGGACATTCACTGCAGAACATTTAAAATTGCAAAAAAATAAAAAATAAAATAAATCTCTAATAAACATTGAAAAACGTTTTTTAAATTTTTATTTATTTATTATTTTTTAACATCTTTATTGGAGTATAATTGCTTTACAGTGTTGTGTTAGTTTCTGCTGTATAACAGAGTAAATCAGCTATACATATACATATATCCCCATATGCCCTCCCTCTCGCGTCTCCCTCCCACCCTCCTTATCCCACCCCTCTAGGTGGTCGCAAAGCATGGAGCTGATCTCCCTGTGCCATGCAGCTGCTTCCCACTAGCTATCTATTTTACGTTTGGTAGTGTATATATGTCCATGCCACACTCTCACTTCGTCCCAGCTTACCCTTCCCCCTCCCCATGACCTCAAGTCCATTCTCTACATTTGTGTCTTTATTCCTATCCTGCCCCTAAGTTCATCAAAACCTTTTTTTTTTTAATTCCATATATATGTGTTAGCATACGGTATTTGTTTTTCTCTTTCTGACTTAGTTCACTCTGTATGACAGAGTCTGGGTCCATCCACCTCACTACAAATAACTCAATTTCGTTTCTTTTTATGGCTGAGTAATATTCCATTGTATATATGTGCCACATCTTCTTTATCCATCCATCTGTCAATGGACACTTCGATTGCTTCCATGTCCTGGCTACTGTAAATAGTGCTGCATAAAATGTTTTTGAAGAATATTTGATAAAGTGAGAAAACACTCACAATCTAAATTTGGGTAGGAAGGCAAGTTGACAATGCTCTGTATTGCTGATACTAATAACAATATCTAACTTCTGTTGAGTGCTTGCTATATGCCAAGCATCATGCTCAGTATTTTACATGGAACATCTGCCTGTCCTTCAGTGGGGGTAGGTTCTAGGTTTATACCCATTTCACAAAGGAGGAAGCTGAAGTCTAGAAATTTGAGGTTAGAGGTCTGTCTCTTTTTGAGACTCTACTTAACCACCATACTATAAACTTCCACTAATTTCTTTAAACACATCTATAGGATACAGAGAAAGACTGATGAAACATCCTTTAAAATGTTACTAATGGCAGGAACAGTTGGTAATTTTTATTCTTTCTTTTTTATACTTTTATTATTTCTCCCTATTAATATGCATTGGTATTATTTCCGAGGGAAAGCTGTAACAGTTTTTAAAGCCCCCAAATTAACTGAGCTCAAGGCCTAAACCACCTCTTTCCCTTCCCCAGCACCCACCATTTACACAAGCTCTTACACCTACTTTATTTACATTTTCCTCAGTGAGAATTAATGTCCATAATGGTGGTCTTGACATAATATAGGATAATAAATCATTAAGGAGCTATTACACATAAACATAAACCCTACACTGGCTATACCCTGTACTGGAGTGCTTGAATGAGTGGAGCCAGAGTGCTGGGTTCAAAACCTCACTTGAACTTATCATTTATTTCACCTTGGGAAACCAACTAATCTGAGGAAATTAACAATTTTCTCAGTAAAATGAAGAGAAAAATGGTAGCTTCCTCCTTTTTGCAGTGGAGATTAAATGACTTAATATTGGGTTGGCCAAAACGTTTGTTTGGATTTTTCCATAACATTTTATGGAAAAACCCAAACGAATGTTTTGGCCAGCCTAATATATGTAAAGCATAGTGACTGGCCCATGGTAAGTACTACTCAGTGTTAACTATTATTTTTATTAGCATACTTATGAAATCTTGAAAGTACATAATATTATTTTAGAAAGGTTTTCAACAAACAATTGTTTCAGGTATATTTCTGGTTTATCTTGTTAACAGAGCTAACCATTGTCTGAACATTCTATTCAATGGCATTTTCACAATGGTATTATTTACCAGTCACTTTGATAATTGAAGAAGATGCAAGAAAATGCAAATTCTGATTAATCAGGAAATTAATAAAGACTGGGGCTCAACAAAAGTGAGTTTGGGTTCTGTTAAACTTGGAAAGATTGACTCCAGTGTTGGGGGGGTTTCTTGGGGAGGGCAAACAAAAATTTCACCGTGAATTAATCATGCTCCACAGGTGTGAGCACAACTTTAGAAACACCAAAAGGGCCCATATGAATGGACTATCTGATTGGCTTTGCAGTAGCACTAATAAATGCTTGACTTCTGCTAATGTGGTAATTTTGGAATGATAAGTGGAACCTGCCGACAATGTCATTTTGCTTGATTGCACTGTAATTGCTTTTATGTCATTGGTCTCAAACTGTGCATAATGAGAGACTATTTTAACTCTAATAATAATACACTTTGTTTTTACATGGCTGAATAATATCCTACAGAAGCAACATCCTTATGTTATAGAATAATGGCTCAATATATCCATTCAAGGAATATCTGCCTTTTCTGACTGTTCATAGACAGGGTTGATGGACTTGATTATTCTCATTTCACAATGTAAAACTGGGTTGAGGTATGTTTGCGGAGTATGTTGCAAACTTATGTAAATGATGAATTTAAAACATATTGTATAGAACTCAATAACAACATACTCATTCTGGTGTGCCAGCAGTATTGGATCTTCACAACACAATTAGTGATAATAATAAAAACCTTTGTGACATTTAAGATGCTAAATAATACTTGAAATTCAAGTCAATAAAAACAAGTAAACAATAGAATAAAGGCCATTTTGAGTGGCTTTTGATGCAACACGTGAAAGTTTTACAGGGCTTGTTTATCCTAGAGATGTGAAACATACAAGAAATTTAGTGCCCATTATTCCAAAGTGTGGCTCTTTGCGCCAAAACAAATTATAGGGATTACCAAGTAAATACTCCCCCTAATCATCCTATCACCCCTTCCCTCCAACCCTAATTTGAGTCTAGGGATGCCTAATGGTTTACACTGATGGGGCATTCCTCAATTTCTCTGTATCAAGTTACTCAGCTCTAAACTAATATTCACCTCAACCTTTGTAACATTTACTATGTGCCAGACACTATTTGGATGCTTTACATTCATTAACTCATTTAATCCTCATAAGAACCCTACAAAATGGGTAAATTATTGTCCTCATTTTAAATATGAGGAAACTGAGGCAGAAAGTGGGTACATGACTTGCTGAGGTCAAAGGGCTAATAAGTAGCAGAGCCAGGGAATCTGGCTTTCTAAAGATGGGGCAAACAGTTCATCACAGAATTGTTCAGAGAATTAAATAAGATATCCTATCAAAAGCTCCTAGGGCCCATAGCGTTTGTTCTAATGCTACCCCTATTTCTGCTCTATGATTTTTCTGTACTTCTTGCTCAGTGCAGGGCCTGATCATCTATTTCCTTTTAGTTCTCTTGCCCTGTGTCCCACCACTGACCATGAGGGACTTTGATGTAAAGCACCAATTCTTGGGAGCCATTTCTCTCCAGACATGGTACCCAGATATGTTTCTTCAGGTATCAAACGTTGCAGTAGTCATCATAGTAATTACAAGGACAACGCAATAATAATAATGGTAAGCAGCAGTGCCAAGAGAGGTTTGCCTCCCTGCTAAACCATTCCAAATAAACATGCATTATGAATACTCTTACTACACAAGCACAGCTTAAGATCCCATCCCACCAAACTCCCTTCTTTTCCAATTAAATTGCCCCCTCTAAGCCTTACGATAATGTAGAAATGCTTTTAATATAGGGATTCCAACTACTGATATTAGTGTTGCTACTGCTGCTGCTAATGCTAATGGCACTTGACATTTTTTTGGAGGAGTTGCCAAGCATTCTTCCAAGTATTTTACATATATTTCTTCATTTCACCCTTACCATAGTCCTATGAGGCAGGTACTGTTACTTCCTGCTTATTACCCTCTTCCCTCTCTTCCCACCTCCTCTGGAATCACAGAGCTCTAAGCTGCAGAGTCAGAGCTCAGGCAAGGGCCTGCCAGACTCCAGGCATGGCTCTTACGCACAGTTTCCCCCACAGCCGTATCAAGTGTCCTTGGCACAGTGCCTGTGGGCATCTCTGGGGGGTGAGTATTCTCTGCTCCGTGACCAAAGCAGGTGTGAGGGAGGCTGCAGGAGTGGTTGGTGGACAAACAGTGCTGTAACTCCCAGTCTTGCTTCTAGTTGGAATTAGATAGTACAGCATACAAATCCTGACTCAGCGCCCTGGGCTGCAGAATTTCTCTTGTTTATGGCAAGGCACTCTCAATAGAGGCTTTTATTTTACAAGCTGTATTTATAATAATTTTTGCTCAGTGGCAGAGAAAGCTGCATTTCACATTTGGATAACTGACAATCTGTGACAACTGTTTTTTTCATTGCTGGTCTAAGAAAAGTTGAAACAAATGTGACTTGGCTTTTTTTTTTTCCTTCCTGAGAGTTTGGCTACCAGGGAGGAAAGGTAGCCAAAGTTAGCCATCTGAAGTAAAGGGCCAGGTTAAATGACCTTGTAGAGTCCTTTCTGGCCTATGACTCTAGGGATTAGTGACAACTTTTTTGGAGACTTTGCTAAATCACGAGAGAAAGTAATACTCCTTTTCTATGTGTGCTACTGTTCCCTGCCTTGGCCCCTATCATCACTGTTCTTACACTCCTACTTTTTTAAGCAACAAGTCAGGTAGGCAGCACCAGTGATCTATTTTCATTTAAATGTCAGTGTGTACTGTGTCCTCTGCCCATCACAACTGAGCCTTCCTTAGGCGACACTTCTGTGGACCCTCTCCCTGGCCTTCTGCAGTAACATCTCTCAAACTGGTGTTTGGGTCCTCAAGTTCTATACGGTTCTTTAACTTGGTATTTTGATTTTTATGAAAACGTAAAACCTTTTTTAAACCAGATAAAAGTGAAAACCTCTTTTTTGCAAAGGTAATTCATGATTAAGAGATATTTTCATAAGACTTCACGTTCATAAATCAGTTTTCCTCAAATCTGAATTCCTAGAACTATTTTTTTAACATCTTTATTAGAGTATAATTGCTTTACAATGGTGTGTTAGTTTCTGCTTTATAACAGTGAATCAGTTATACATATACATATGTTCCCATATCTTTTCCCTCTTGCATCTCCCTCCCTCCCACCCTCCCCATCCCACCCCTCTAGGTGGTCACAAACCACCTAGCTGATCTCCCTGTGCTATGCGGCTGCTTCCCACTAGCTATCTATTTTATGTTTGGTAGTGTATATATGTCCGTGCCACTCTCTCACTTTGTCACAGCTTACCCTTCCCCCTCCCCATATCCTCAAGTCCATTCTCTGGTAGGTCTGTGTCTTTATTCCCGTCTTACCCCTAGGTTCTTCATGACCTTTTTTTTTTTTTTCTCCTTAGATTCCATATATATATATGTTAGCATACTGTATTTGTTTTTCTCTTTCTGACTTACTTCACTCTGTATGACACACTCTAGGTCCATCCAGCTCACTACAAATAACTCAATTTCATTTCTTTTTATGGCTGAGTAATATTCCATTGCATATATGTGCCACATCTTCTTCATCCATTCATCTGTTGATGGACACTTAGGTTGCTTCCATGACCTGGCTATTGTAAATAGAGCCGCAATGAACATTTTGGTACATGACTCTTTTTGAATTATGGTTTTCTCAGGGTATAGGCCCAGTAGTGGGATTGCTGGGTCGTATGGTAGTTCTATTTTTAGTTTTTTAAGGAACCTCCATACTGTTCTCCATAGTGGTTGTATCAATTTACATTCCCACCAACAGTGCAAGAGGGTTCCCTTTTCTCCACACCCTCTCCAGCATTTATTGTTTCTAGATTTTTTGATGATGGCCATTCTGACTGGTGTGAGATGATATCTCATTGTAGTTTTGATTTGCATTTCTCTAATGATTAATGATGTTGAGCATTCTTTCATGTGTTTGTTGGCAATCTGTATATCTTCTTTGGAGAAATGTCTGTTTAGTTCTTCTGCCCATTTTTGGATTGGGTTCTTTGTTTACTTGTTATTGAGCTGCATGAGCTGCTTATAAATTTTGGAGATTAATCCATTGTCAGTTGCTTCATTTGCAAATATTTTCTCCCATTCTGAGGGTTGTCTTTTGGTCTTGTTTATGGTTTCCTTTGCTGTGCAAAAGCTTTTAAGTTTCATTAGGTCCCATTTGTTTATTTTTGGTTTTATTTCCATTTCTCTAGGAGGTGGGTCAAAAAGGATCTTGCTGTGATTTATGTCATAGAGTGTTCTGCCTATGTTTTCTCTAAGAGTTTGATAGTGTCTGGCCTTACATTTAGGTCTTTAATCCATTTTGAGTTTATTTTTGTGTATGGTGTTAGGGAGTGTTCTAATTTCATTCTTTTACATGTAGCTGTCCAGTTTTCCCTGCACCACTTACTGAAGAGGCTGTCTTTTCTCCACTGTATATTCTTGCCTCCTTTATCAAAGATAAGGTGACCATAGGTGCGTGGGTTTATCTCTGGGCTTTCTATCCTGTTCCACTGATCTATATTCTGTTTTTGTGCCAGTACCATACTGTCTTGGTTACTGTAGCTTTGTAGTATAGTCTGAAGTTGGGGAGCCTGATTCCTCCAGCTCCATTTTTTGTTCTCAAGATTGCTTTGGCTATTCGGGGTCTTTTGTGTTTCCATACAAATTGTGAATATTTTTGTTCTAGTTCTGTGAAAAATGCCAGTGGTAGTTTGATAGGGATTGCATTGAATCTGTAGATTGCTTTGGGTAGTATAGTCATTTTCACAATATTGATTCTTCCAATCCAGGAACATGGTATATCTATCTCTCCATCTGTTGGTATCATCTTTAATTTCTTTCATCAGTGTCTTATAATTTTCTGCATACAGGTCTTTTGTCTCCTTAGGAGGTTTATTCCTAGATATTTTATTCTTTTTGTTCCAATAGTAAATGGGAGTGTTTTCTTAATTTCACTTTCAGATTGTTCATCATTAGTGTATAGGAATGCCTAGCTTATATAATATTTAGTTGTTTCCTCTTTATAAGCCATGAATATGTATGTGTTCTGAACCAGAAATTATTTTGAATCTTTGGTAGGTTGTAGGTGTTTAATGAGTAGTTTTTGCCTTGAAATCTCCCCAAGGGTAGATCACAAACCTTAGAGATCATAAGACATGAAAAGATGGTGGCATCCCAAGCCTTCCTATTAAACATGATAGAATGAGCACATTAGTTCTTCTCAACTCCCTCCCCTATTAAAATGAGTCAAAGGATAAATAAAGATGAAAAACCACAAAGACATTGAGAATGGAAGAAAGGATGGCAGCAGATGAGAGATAAAAACAAAATTTTGGAATATGGAAAGCAAATAGTTAAATGTAAAAACAAGTTAGCCTGCCAGAGAGAGCTGAAACTTACATGCCTATAGAGGAGAAATCAGTGAGGAGAAACTAATTTTTGCATCACAGAGCCCTAGAAAGGTTCAGGAATTGGAGACATTGGATATTCCTGAAGGTGAGATTACAGGGCAGAACCCCAAACAGAAAACTAGTTGAAAGCCTTTAGAAGAGTCAGCTAGATTTCCAGGTTCCTTCTTCCAGACCACTCAGCTAATCAACAAGCACACTCACCCAATTCAGCCCATAGCAGAAGACTGGATGTACACTTTCCTAGAGGTATTGAGCCATATGAGGTCAAGTCTCAGGGATACCAGACACAGATGGGTACAGTGGTGTGGTGCTGTGTTAAAAATAGGGTGAGGGGATTAAATGAAAATCCATAAGCTGAAGGATGAGATCCATCCCCAGTCTCTTGTTCTTGGCTCTGAGAATGCTGAGCCTCAGAGCCATAGGAGAGGTAGGAGATTAGAGCAGTTCCATTTGGGGAAACTTGCCAGCTTAAAAACAAAACAAAAAATACCTACAGATCCTGATATTAGAGAGTTCCTCCTAAGAAAAGCTAGGACCCACCTCAGTCAACAATATTGAAACCTTCCTGTTGACAGGTCTGGCTCATTCATGTAAAGCTTCCAACTGGGTTTTTTTTTTTTTTTTTTTTTGCGGTACGCGGGCGGCTTCTCACTGTTGTGGCTTCTCACTGTTGTGGCCTCTCCCGTTGCGGAGCACAGGCTCCCGGCGCAGGCTCAGCGGCCATGGCTCACGAGCCCAGCCGCTCTGCGGCATGTGGGATCTTCCCGGACCGGGGCACGAACCCGTGTCCCCTGCATCGGCAGGCGGACTCTCAACCACTGCGCCACCAGGGAAGCTCCCCCACCTGGGATTTTAATTCTCACTATTAATCATAATGAACAGTGTGGGATCATCTAACATTTGAAGATACCCTCTAACTTGAAATACAAAGCCAAAACTAACAGGAAAAAACGCAGTGTAAATGTAGGAGGAACTATCCAAAACCTGTAACTGATGATCGCTCTAGAAAGATTAAAGATAACGATTCGTGAAATAATAACAAGATGCTATTTTTTTTTAAAAAAAAGAATAAATATTGTCAGAGAACAAGAAAAAACTCTTGGAACTTAAAAACATATGGACAAAGATTTAAACTTCAAGAGGGGGATTAGAAGATAAAGATGACATTTATTGAAAGACCAAAGGTTAAAGAAGACAAAAAATACAAAATAGTCAAGAGGAGATAAGAAAATTAAAGGATCTGTTCAGGAGGTAGATGTTCAATTAATAGAATTTCAGAACCAGAGCACAGAGAATAAGAAATTGATTCACTGACCAAGGTGAATTTCTTGGAACTGAAAAACATATTTCCAGATTGAAAGGGTCCATTAAGTATATGAAGATACTTTTCAGTTAGAAGAGAGATGTTAAATTCTCTCAGATATATAAAACAGATTGCATACAAAAGATTAAGATAGGTATCACATTTCTTAAAAGAAACTCTGGAGACTTGAAATTGATGAATAATTTCTTCAAATTTTATACCCAGACAAACTGTTATTTAAGCATAAGGAAAGAAAAAAAAAAAGCCATGTTCATACCTCCAGGGTCTACAGATTTTTATCTCCTATACACCATTTTTCAGGCAAATACTGGAGGATAGTTGCCTTACCAAAATGAGGGACAGAAGTAGAGGAAATTTTCCTTCATAATACACCTGGGAATCCAGGGATAGCAGTGGCACACCTGGTCTAGAGAGCAGCTGGCCCAGGCTGGAAAAGGACATTACAGGAAGAATACCTTCAGGAAAATTGGACTCGTAGATTATTGGACAGCTTTGATCATATGGAAAATTGAATTGGGAGACGTTTTATGGAGCTATTTGAAGACAGTGAAAGTACTTGGAGATTTAAACCAAATGGGAAAAAAAAGGTAGTTAATTCCAGGAAAGAAGTGAATTAGGAAGGAAATATTATCATAGTATACTCTTGACTCCTTGGTAAACAATATTTATTTAATCATAAAAATGGAAAAATTGAATATGGGTTTAACTAAAAAAATACTGAGAGGGTGGGGGAGAGAAAATGTGTGTATATGACAATTGATATGAGTTAATTCCTTGACTTCTGTAAGTAGGCAACAAATTCTATTTAAGAGAAACAGACAAAAATGACATGATCAGTATTTTATTAAATTATTAATATGAAGGTAAATACCAAAGGAATTGGCTATGGTAATTGAAAGTTGTTGCCTTTTGGAAACAGGAAATTGTAGTGACGGGGATTGGGTAGGGGACTACTTGTTTTCCATTATGAGTTTGGTTCCATTTGATTTTTATTTGATATTTTTAAAATTAATTAATTAATTTTTGGCTGCACTGGGTCTTCATTGCTGCACGCTGGCTTCCTCTAGTTGTGGCGAGCAGAAGCTACTCTTCGTTGTGGTGCACGGGCTTCTCATTGTGGTGGCTTCTCTTGTTGTGGAGCATGGGCTCTAGGTGCACAGGCTTCAGTAGTTGTGGCACACGGGCTCAGTAGTTGTGGCTCGTGGGCTGTAGAGCTTAGGCTCAGTAGTTGTGGTGCATGGGCTTAGTTGCTCCACGACATGTGGGATCTTCCCAGACCAGGGCTCAAACCCATGTCCCCTGCTTTGGCAGGCATGTTCTTAACCACTGCGCTACCGGGGAAGACCCCCCATTTGATTTTTTAAATTATATACATATTTAATTGACAAAAGTATAAACAATTAAAAAGAAAAAGCTCTATAATAACCCTCCAATATATAATTGAAAATAAAAAAACACTACTCTGAAAATTAAGAGACAACATTTAGATGAATGCTGAAATTACAGTAGCTTCACAAGTGTGTGTGCATGTGTGTGTAGCACCGGCTGGGTTTCCCGTGTTGGGTGACAACTGTCCCTAGTCATCTCCCATTTCTGCACATCTTCTATCAATTTTTGTTCTGAACTATCTATTCCAGGATGTTTAAACAACCTGATTAAAAAATGGGCAGAAGAACTGAATAGACACTTTTCCAAAGAAAAAATGCAGATGGCCAACAGGCACATGAAAATATGCTCAACATCACTAATCATCAGGGAAATGAAAATCAAAACCACAATGAGATATCATCTCACACCTTTCAGAATGGCTATCATCAAAAAGAATGCAAATACAAATGTTGGCAAAGATGTGGAGAAAGGGGAACACTTGTACACTGTTGGTGGGAATGTAAATTGGTGCAGCCACTGTGGAAAACAGTATGGAAGTTTCTCAAAAAACTGAAAATAGAACTACCATATGACCCAGTATTTTCACTCCTGGATATATATCCGAAAAAACCAAAAATATTAATTTGAAAAGATACATGCACACCAATGTTCATAGCAGCATTATTTACAATTGCCAAGATATTGAAGCAAACTAAGTGTTCATCAGCTGAATGGATAAAGAAGATGTGGTATTTATATACAATGGAACAGCACATATCCAAAGATTGTATAAAAATTAAAAAAAATTTTTAAAGGATGTTTATGTGGTAAACAGACTTAGAAGCTAGAGAGACTACCTGTCTCCAGGACAGAAGGCATATTTGTTTCCTAACCAGTAGAATAAATATAATGTCTCCCTCCAGGGCAAAGCATAAGCAGATTTGCTAGTTGCCCCATTTAAAAGATAGGGTTTTCCTAAGCTCAGGGTTCTTTGGCTGTGATGCAGACCTACTCTGTGTTCTGTATCACCCCGTGGGATTTGGTGAGCAAGGAAAATCAATTTAAATATGAAGTTCATGCTGCCTACTGTGCCATGAGTAACAACATTCTTTGTCCTTGACCCAGGAGTCTCATGTGTTCTGCCAGAATGTATGAGCCTGTGGCAGATTAACTGGTTAGCTTGCAGGTAGAGTAAAAGGCTCAGACCCTTCAGTTTTTGATATAGAGAAGCAGACTGGGAGGAGATTTGCATGCACAAAGTCAATGGGAGATGCTCTTGAGAGCGATGCCATTGTGGGAACACAGGAAAGCGGGCTGGGCTGAGGGAAAAGTTAAGCTATTGAACTGCAGTGTGGCCACAAGCTTCAGTCAATTCCACGGGCAGTTCTGAGGCCTGGATGACCTTTCAGTGTTATCCCCAGTTGGAGAGAGAGGCTTGGGCCTGGAAGCTGTTTGCATGGTCAAGTCTTTATATTTGGGCTGCTCCAAGGAAGCCTTGGCCTTGGGTAAGTCAGCACTAGTTAGCTGAGGGCAAGTCCAGGAGATGGACTTGGTTGAGAGTTCTCAGCTGCCATAACTCCCATGAGCTAATGGAATGGATACAGGCAGGATAGCTTGGAGTTTCCTTTGCTTCATCTCTCTCCTTTCTAAGGAAGTTTCCAGACATCAGACTCTGCCTCTTTTTACCAAGGGATGTCTCTTGTGTGCATTTCCACTCCCTTCCCCATCTCCAACTTCACACAGATTCCTAAGTGACACACTGCCTTCCCCTCTGAGCCACCAGAGAAGGCTAGAGACCTCTTCAGCTTCTCTTTTCCTGACCCTGCCTGGGGCAGCTCCTTCATTGTACATTTGAGTAGAAAGATTCTTCCAGAACTTGAGTTTTGACTGAGCTAATTTTTTCTCATCTTCATCCTTCCATCCAGACTGCTAAAATTTCTCTGTTGCTTGTGAAGATACTGAAGCCATTTTGGCTTTAACCAGATATTTGCCAAACACCTTCTCTGGTCTAGGGGTTGTGCCAGACACTTAGGATCTAATAGATGGAGGTGCTCTCCTTGTTTGCTCACTAACTGTTCAACTCAGAGCTCAATTCAATCTGCAGACACTTACAGAGTTCCTACTTTGTGCCTGGGTCTCTTTCAGACTCTGGGATAGTATAAGTTAGAGTGCTCGTAGCTGCAAGAAACAAAGACCTGACTCAGGGTAGCTTTTAAAAAATAAGAGGCCCGAGGAATGGAGTCAAGATGGCAGTGTGGGAAGACGCCGAGTTAGCGTTTCCCCACAACTAGGTTGCCTGCCGGCCACTGGTGGGGGGACCCTGATGACCAAGGAGACAGGAGGAACCCCCAAGTGAACCAGTAGGACGTGGGGGGACTGAGCGGGAAGGAGAAGTGGAGGCCAGACAGGATCGGCACCTCTGACGCCAGGGAGATCAGGAGAGGCAGGTGGGAGGGAATTTCCGGGAGGAACGGGAGAGGAGTGGAGGGCATTTGCCCCGCCCGCTCAGGCCCAGGGAGCCTGCTGAGCTCCCAGGCCTGTCCCCTGCCCTCCAAAGCCCCCTCCAGGACACGTGCGTCCTTGGGGGCATAGGGGGGGTGGCCGTGGAGATCAGGAGAGCCATCCGGGAGGAGCCATAGAGGAGCGGAGGCTTCCTGGGAACTTGAGCTTGAGTGCCCAGGAACCCAGCTGGGCTCCCAGGAGAGGTCCACCGCCCTCTGAGACCAGGGGTGGGGGACATGCCTGGGCCCCTTCTGTTCCTTGAGCCTAAGCCCCACCCCCCACAGCCCGCAGGGCCTTTTCCAGCCATGTGGGTCCTGAGCATAGGCCACAGCCCCCACCCAAACCTCCCCCTTGCTTAGGCCCCACCCTCCACAGCCAAAGACTTTTCCTCCTTTTTTTCTTTCTTTTTCTTTTCCTTCCTCCTCTTTTTTACTGTTGTGGTACTGATGTACCTTCTGGTTGTTGATTCATCTATATTTTTATTTCTATATTCTTTCTAACATATCTGTTAGTTTCATAGTCTAATTTTATTTTTTACTTTGTTATTGTTCTCTCTTTTTTTTTTTTGCCACCCCATGTGGCTTGCGGGATTTTGGTTCATGAGCTAGGGGTCGGGCTTAAGCTCCTGTGGTGGGAACTCCGTGTTGGGACCACCGGACTAACAGAGAACCTCAGACCCCAGGGAATAGTCATTGGAGTGAGGTCTCACGGAAGTCCTCACCTCAGCACCAAGACCCAGCTCTACCCAACAGCCTACAAACTGCAGTGTTGGAAGCCTCAGGCCAAACAAGCAGTAAGACAGGAAAACAATCCCACTCATAAAAAAAAAAAAAAATTAAATGTCAAAAAAGTATGTCATAGATGAAGGAGCAAGGTAAAAACCTACAAGATCAAATAAATGAAGAGGAAATAGGCAACCTACCTGAAAAAGAATTCAGAGTAATAATAGTAAAGATGATCCAGCATCTTGGAAATAGAATGGAGGCATGGATTGAGAAAATACAAGAAATGTTTCACAAAGATCTATAAGAACTAAAGAACAAACAAACAGAGATGAACAACACAATAAATGAAAAATACACTAGAAGGAATCAAAAGAATAAGTGAGGCAGAAGAACCAATAAGTGAGCTAGAAGACAGAATGATGGAAATAACTGCTGAGGAGCAGAATAAAGAAAAAAAAATGAAAAGAATTGAAGACAATCTCAGAGACCTCTGGTACAACACTAAGTACAGCAACATTCAAATTATAGGGGTCCCAGAAGAAGAAGAGAAAAAGAAAGGGTCTGAGAAAATATTTGAAGAGATTATAGACAAAAACTTCCCTAAGATGGGAAAGGAAATTGTCACCCAAGTCCAGGAAGCACAGGGAGTCCCATACAGAATAAACCCTAGGAAAAACACACCAAGACACATAATCAAACTAACAGAAATTAAGTTCAAAGAAAAAATATTAAAAGCAGCAAGGGAAAAACAAAAAATAACATCCAAAGTATCCCCATAAGGTTATCAGATGATTTTTCAGCAGAAACTCTGCAGGCCAGAAAGGAGTGGCAGGATATAGCTAAAGTGATGAAAGAGAAAAACCTACAACCAAGATTACTTTGCCCAGCAAGGATCTCATTCAGATTCGATGGAGAAATCAAAAGCCTTTCAGACAAGCAAAAGCTAAGAGAACTCAGCACCACCACACCAGCTTTAAAACAAATGTTAAAGAAACTTCTCTAGGTGGGAAATACAAGAGAAGAAAAAGACCCACAAAAATACACCCAAAACAATTAAGAAAATGGTAATCAGAACATACATATTGATAATAACCTCGAATGTAAATGGATTAAATAAATGCCCCGAACAAAAGACACACACTGGCTAAATGGATACAAAAACAAGACCCATATATATGCTGTCTACAAGAGACCCACTTCAAACCTAGGGACACATACAGACTGAAAGTGAATGGATGGGAAAAAATATTCCATGGAAATGGAAATTGAAAGAGAGCTGGAGTAGCAATACTCATACCAGATAAAATAGACTTTAAAATAAAGACTGTTACAAGAGATAAGGAGGGACACTACATAATGATCAAAGGATCAATCCAAGAAGCAGATATAACAATTATAAATGTTTATGCACCCAACATAGGAGCATCTCAATACATAAGGCAAATGCTAACAACCATGAAAAGAGAAACTGACAGTAACACAATGATAGTAGGGGACTTTAACACCCCAGTTATACCAATGGACAGATCATGCAAACAAAAAATAAATAAAGAAACCCAAGCTTTAAATGACACAATAGACCAGATAAATTTAATTGATATTTATAGGACATTCCACCTGAATGTGGCAGAATACACTTTTTTCTCAAGTGCACGCAGAACAAACTCCAGGGTAGATCACATCTTGTGTAACAAATCAAGACTCAGAAAATTTAAGAAATTTGAAATCATATCAAGCATCTTTTCTGACCACAATGCTATGAGAGTGGAAATCAATTACAGGAAAAAAAATGTAAAAAACACAAATAAATGGAGTCTAAACAGTGTGCCACGAAATAACCAAGAGATCACTGAAGAAATCAAAGAAGAAATAAAAAAATATATAGAAATAAATGACAATGAAAACACAATGACCCAAAACCTATGGGATGCAGCAAAAGCGGTTCTGAGAGGGAAGTTTATAGCAATTCAGTCTCACCTCAAGAAACAAGAAAAATCTCAAATAAACAATCTAACCCTACACTTAACACAACTAGAGAAAGAAGAACAAAGAAAACCCAAAGTCCATAGAAGGAAAGAAATCATAAAGATCAGAACAGAAATAAATGAAATAGAATCGAAGAAAACAACAGCAAAGATCAATAAAAGTAAAAGTTGGTTCTTTGAGAAGATAAATAAAATTGATAAACCCTTAGCAAGACTCATGAAGAAAAAAGGGGAGAGGACACAATTCAATAAAATTAGAAATGAAAAAGGGTAAATCACAACTGACACAGCAGAAATACAAAGGATTATAAGAGACTACTACAAACAACTATATGCCTATAAAATGGGCAATCGTGAAGAAATGGACAAATTCTTAGAAAGGTACAATTTTCCAAGATTGGACCAGGAAGAATTAGAAAATATAAACAGACCTATCACAAGTAATGAAATTGAAACTGTAATTAAAAATCTTCCAACAAATAGAAGTCCAGGATCAGATGGCTTCAGAGGCAAATTCTATCAAACATTTCGAGAAGAGCTAACACCAGTCTCTCTCAGACTCTTCCCAAAAATTGCAGAGGGAGAAACACTCCCAAATTCATTCTACAAAGCCATCATCACCCTGATACAAAAACAAGAAAAAGATATCACAAAAAAAGAAAATTATAGACCAATATCACTGATGAACATAGATGCAAAAATCCTTAACAAAATATTAGCAAACAGAATCCAACAGCACATTAAAAGGATCATACACCATGATCAAGTGAGGTTTATTCCAGGAATGCAAGGATTCTTCAATATATGCAAATCAATCAATGTGATACACCAAATTAACAAATTAAGGAATAAAAACCATATGAGCATCTCAGTAGATGCAGAAAAAGCTTTTGACAAAATTCAACACCCAGTTATGATAACAACTCTCCAGAAAATGGGCATAGAGTGACCCTACCTCAATATAATAAAGGCCATATATGACAAACCCACAGCAAGCATACTCAATGGTGAAAAACTGAAAGCATTTCCACTAAGATCAGGAACAAGACAAGGATGTCCACTCTAACCACTCTTATTCAACATAGTTTTGGAAGTCCTAGCCATGGCAATCAGAGAAGAAAAAGAAATAAAAGGAATACAAATTGTAAGGGAAGCAGTGAATCTGTCATTGTTTGCAGATGACATGATACTATACATAGAAAATCCTAAAGATGCCACGAGAAAACTATTAGAATTAATCAATGAATTTGGTAAGGTTGCAGGATACAAATTTAATGCACAGAAATCTCCAGCATTCCTATACACCAATAATGAAAAATCAGAAAGAGAAATTAAGGAAACACTCCCATTTATCATTGCAACAAAAAGAATAAAACACCTAGGAATAATCCTGCCTAAGGAGTTGAAAGACTTGTACTCAGAAAACGATAAAACACTGATGAAAAAATCAAAGGTGACATAAACAGATTGAGAAATATACCATGTTCTTGGGTTGGAAGAAAAAACATTGTGAAAATGACTATACTGCCCAAAGCAATCTACAGATTCAATGTAATCCCTCTCAAACTACCAATGGTATTCTTCATAGAATTAGAACAAAAAATTTTACAATTCGTATGGAAACACAAAAGACCCTAAATAGACAAAGTAATCTTGAGAAAGAAAAACGGAGGTGGAGGAATCAGGCTCCTGGACTTCAAACTATACCACAAAACTATAGTAATTAAGACAGTATGGTACTGGCACAAAAACAGAAATATAGATCAGTGGTACAGGATAGAATGCCCAGAGATAAACTCACACACATATGGTCACCTAATTTACAACAAAGGAGGCAAGAACATACAATGGAGAAAAGACAGCCTCTTCAATAAGTGGTGCTGGGAAAACTGGACAGCTACATGTAAAAGAGTGAAATTAGAGCACTGCCTAACACCATACACAAAAATGAACTCCAAATGAATTGAAGACTTAAATGTAAGACCAGACACTATAAAAGTCTTAGAGGAAAACATAGGAAAAACACTCTTTGACATATACCACAGCAAGATCTTTTTTGATCCATCTCCTAGAGAAATGGAAATAAAACCAAAAATAAACAAATAGGACTTAATTAAAAGCTTTTGCACAGCAAAGTAAACCATAAATAAGACAAAAAGACAACCCTCAGAACAGGAGAAAATATTTTCTAATGAAGCAACAGACAAAGGATTAATTGCCAAAATATACAAACAGCTCATGGAGCTCAATATCAAAAAGACAAACAACCAAATCCAAAAATGGGTGGAAGACCTAAATAGACATTTCACCAAAGAAGACATACAGATGGCCAAGAGGCACAGGAAAAGATGCTCAACATCACTAATTATTAGAGAAATGCAAATCAGAACTACAATGAGATATCACCTCACACTGGTGGTCAGAATGGCCATTATCAAAAAATCTAGAAACAATAAATGCTGGAAAGGGTGTGGTGAAAAGGGAACCCTCTGGCACTGTTGGTGGGAATGTAAATTGATACAACCACTATGGAAAACAGTATGGAGGTTCCTTAAAAAACTAAAAATAGAACTACCATATGACCCAGCACTCCCACTCCTGGGCAGATACCGTGAGAAACCATAATTCAAAAAGAGACATGTACCATAACGTTCACTGCAGCACTATTTACAAACGCCAGGACGTGGAAGCAACCTAAGTGTCCATCAGCAGATGAATGGGTAAAGAAGGTGTGGTACACATATACAATGGAATATTACTCAGCCATAAAAAGAAAAGAAATTGAGTTATTTGTAAAGATGTGGGTGGACCTAGAGTCTGTCATACAGAGTGAAGTGAGAAAGAGAAAAACAAATACCGTATGCTAACGCATATATGTGGAATCTAAAAAAAAAAATGGTACTGATGAACGTAGTTGCAGGGCAGGAATAAAGATGTAGATATAAAGAATGGACTTGAGGACACAGGGTGGGAGGGGGAAGCTGGGGCGAAGTGGGAGTAGCATCGACATGTATACACTACTGAATGTAAAATAGCTAGTGGGAAGCAGCTGCATAGCACAGGGAGATCAGCTCGGTGCTTTATGATGGCTTGGAGGGGTGGGATAGGGAGGATGGGAGGGAGACGCAAGAGGGAGGGGATATGTATGCATATGGCTGATTTATTTTGTTGTACAACAGAAACAGTATTGTGAAGCAATCATACTCCAATAAATATCTATTAAAAAATATAAGAGGCCTACTAGGTTGACTAACCATCCAAGTTTGCCTGGGACTGTTCAGTTTTAGCATTAGGAGTCTTACACCCCAGAAAATGCCCCAGAACTGGACAAACCGAGACAGCTAGTCACCCTAGGCCTACAAGGCATGGTGCTTCCTCCTTTGTGGTGGGAAGCACAAGATGTAGTCATTTGTCCTTCACTTTAGAGGGGATATACTGGCATGTCCGAGACCACTGGACCCCTAAAATCTTCACAGATGGGGCAGGACCCTGTATCTTCTCAGTTTATCTCCCCAGCCTCTGGAATTCAGTACTTTAAGAAGGCCTCCAATATACTTGTTGCTTCTTGCTCATCCATTCAAAGTGAGATTAATGTAGAGGACTAATGTGGTGTTAGTCCAATAACATTGGTTATTGATCAGATCCAAACACTGGGTTTACCTGTGCCTGCAGTAAGATGTCCAGGACTCCTAATCCTTGACCAGCTGCCTTTATCTACCATCTCAGATTTCAGAGGGACTCTGCAGAGTAGAACATTCTTAAGACAAATGCTCACACTCCAGTACTAGTGCTAGGAGATTTGTGAAATACATAGAATGTGCACTCATGTTCTAGGTTTATTTCAGGAAAAGGTTTAATATATCATCATTTTGGTGCATCCAAGGACACTGATGCATAATCAATAATCTCTAACTACATTTTAAGTTAAAAATATTGATTCAGTACTTTAAAAATTATTTAACATAATGATTATCTATCATCATTTTTTAATTTCTTTGTTTCCTATGAAATAATTTTGATCTCCTTTTTTTCTTTTGTATCCGTTCTGGTGAATAATCTATTTGGGGAAACTTGAGTTATAACAGGTGTCATGAAATAGAAATGTTACCTCTGCAATGTAAAATGCATTTTCTTTCATTCCAGAAGTTTATTTTTGAGATATCTGCCTTGCAATGTCAGACTATGTAAATGTCTTTGTGACTTGGGAAAGAAATGTGCCACTGACGGACATGATTGAATTGTAGAGTAAATTTCCTTCCCCCTTTTCATCTTTATTAGGACTGTGTCTAGACTGTGAGACGGCACGCATTTTGTGTTGCAGAGATCTGTCTGAGGCCAGGAGGGACCTTTGATAAGTCACAGACCCAGAATGGCTTGAGCATGCTGGTCCATTAAAAATAGCTTAGGGTCTGATAAACCCTGACCTCCATAACAAAATTTGATCACCTGTTTCTTACTGCTTCATGTGCTTTCCAGATTCTTAAACTTTGGCCTCCATTTCCCAGTTAAAACTCTTTTACCTGCCTTTTATAACATTTGGCCTCTTTTATTCCTAAGACTTGATTTTGGCCTTGCACTAAAATGCCAATCCTTACTTCATGGGATCTATTTCTTTTCTGGTATTATGTATCTTCGTATATCCCCGGTTTGGGTCTTACTGTGGTTTATGTTGTGTCAGTCACTACCTTATTAACTGAACTGCTTGATGGGAAGATTTATAAAAGAGGCTGCTCAGGTGGAATTGTGGTGAGCTGTCTTGGGTAGATGAGATCTTACAGGGGAAAGTTCTATAGACGGTGACTATTTTCGATCCACCCAGCAATGTAGTCCCTCTTCCCTTTATTCCATCCAAATAATGTTTTTATTACTCTTCACTATGTTGATTTCTAGTTGACAGCTGACATCCACTTTTATTCTGGGACATATTGTGGGCTCTTTATGTGATTTAGGTAGAGTTAGACAGTCAGATGTATAATTATTTTCTTTTCTCTTGAAACAAGTTGGGAAAAAACTTGTACTTGCTTAATATGTCTGGCAAGATAATTTTTCTTAGGGAGAGGATTATATTTGGAAAAATACCTGGATAGGCACTTGGGGTAGAAAGTTAGAGACCAAAGAGATAGGTGTCAACTGGTGACAGAAAGTGAGGAAAGAGGGCAGACCCACAGAAAGGGGGTGAGGACTTATTTGTCATTTTCATGACAGAAGAGGTGATAAGAGAAGGATGGAAGGATAAAGTCCTGGTCTCTGAGAAGAGAACGTACAAAAGATGAACCCTTAGAGGTAAGGTGAGAGTAAAAACTTTGGAGAGTAGGAATGGCTAACAGAGGTTTTCAGAATACATTCTTGTACCATCCACAATGTGAACCCTTCCTAGGAATCTCAGATATTAAACAAATTAAGAATGTTTTGGGTAAGAATATATAGGCTTTTAAAATGAAAAACCACAGATGAACTGATTTGTCTAAGATGATTGAGTATGTTGAGGTGTCAGGTGAGGAAAAGACTCCTGAGAAGTGGAGAAAACACAACAGGGATTTCCAGATCTAATTGCCTTGGAGAAGTGTTGTAGTCCTGAAGGCCAGAAACTGCATGAGATGAGGCAATTTTACCCAGATCTTAAGAGGCTAAAAACTCCAACTGATATATGTATTATAGCCTGAATATTGAATAAGAGGCTTAAGCTTCTGAGTAGTAGCCTTTGGGCCAAGAAATCAGAAACACATTGACCTATGGAGACTTTCAATTGCCAATTTGTTGGTGTTAATTAAGAACCCACAAGATCATCAGGGAGGCCCCTGAGGAGTCACTTCTCTTTACTACGGGAAAAAGTTGGGCTCATTGTTCTTCTTTCTCCTGTCACTCTACTCCCTGTTCATTATGAAATGTGCTATTATGGTGATGGGAAGGGGAGAGGGCACGATGAGGATGGGTCTTGAAATGCACTGGGAAAGAATGCAGAGGTTTAACCATCTAAGTCTGTTATTCAAACTCTAGATTTGGGATTAAGATATTGAGTTGTCTGCTCTCATGATGCAAATGTGCCTTCATGAGCTCTGTAAAATTTTCTAGCTTCTGTGGGTTTGACTAACTTCTAACACTGAGATTTTCTTTTTTAATTTATTTGTTTTATCTATTTATTTCTGGCTGCATTGGATCTTCGTTGTGGTGCGCGGGGTTCTTCTCATTGTGGTGGCTTCTCTTGTTGTGGAGCACGGGCTCTAGAGCGCAGGCTCAGTAGTGGCTCACAGGCTCTAGAGTGCAGGCTCAGTAGTTGTGGCACACGGGCTTAGTTGCTCCGTGGCATGTGGGATCTTCCCGGACCAGGGCTCGAACCCGTGTCCCCTGCATTGGCAGGTGGATTCTTAACGACTGCGCAACCAGGGAAACCCTAACACTGAGATTTGATTCAACAAATTTGCTTCACATCTGCCATGTGAAGCACAGTAGAAAGACTCTGGAAGTAAATAAGACAGAGGAAGAGAGACATTCTTGCTGGAGAGCCCAGAGAAGTCACCAAGGAGAACAAGGATTTTGGACCTGTGGAAACTGGTGCAATTGACTGGATGTTAAGGGGAATGGTGGGAGTTGAAGCCACCAAGGTAGGCAGAGTTATCAACTTCATCTTTAGAATTCTGTTTTGAGATTTAAATTTTTGTTTACAGCTCAGGTTTCTACTTGCATTCCTCTTTTATTCAAAGAAAAAAGTCATCAATTAGCATAGTGTTACACACACTCATGAATAAAATCTTCTGGGGCGAATGATTAAAGAGGTTTGCATAAAGACACATGGATGTTGAAAGCATGAATTACACATTACAGCTCAAAACCAAATCTGTGCTCTTCACATCTTAGGGATGGATTTTGATAGTTTTTAGGTAGTTTGGTGTAGTTTCAGAAGGTTAGGGAGAGATGAACATTTTTTTTCTTCTTCTAATTCAGGTGATTAAATTATTGCCTATAAAAACATGATTTCTTTTGGCTAGGATATTTTGTTTGCTCAAAACAGGCCTTTGGAAGGTAAGTTGAGTACCAGCTCACTCTGGGGGCCCTTCAGATACTTCTGATGTGGATTACTTGGCATCAGGGATCCCAGAGGCTGCAGTTCTGAAAAAGAGAGGCTGTGGGTAGGCTTAGGCCAGTGAAATACCCCAGCAGCTCTGGGTGTCCTGGGACTTCTCACCCTCTTTGTGCCAATTGATTAGAACTTTCAGAGGATGGACTGTCCTCTGGCCACAATATCGCGAACAAAGTTGTCCTTTGCACATGTGAGTAGGAAAATGGAGCCCAAACCCTAACAAGTGATCAATATCACTGCACAATTTAATGACTTGACCTCCTATCCCCCTCCCAAGTTTGAGCCATCACTTCTGGGACTGGATCCTGGAAGAACATGGCTCCCATCTATCATCCTACCTTAGGCAGACATAGACACAGACAGAGATGAAGTCTATGATGTGAGAACCAGTTTTAGTAAATCCATCCCTTAAAGTACTATTTGTGGTCTGACTATGATGAATAACTCTTTGTTACTTGAAAAACTGTACATCTTAGTGAGAATTATCACTCTGTTAAATTCCTTTTTTAAAAAAATTGGAGTAAAATTGCTTTATAATGTTGTGTTATTCTGCTGTAAAATGAAGTGAATCAGCTGTATGTATACCTGTATCTCCTCTCTCTTGGACCTCCCTCCCACCCATCCAGGTCATCACAGAGCAATGAGCTGAGCTGCCCTGTGCTCTACAGCAGGTTCCCGCTAGCTAGCTATTTTACACATGGTACTGTATTTATGTGAAACCTAATTACCCAATTTGTCCCACCCTCCCTTTCCCACTCTGTGTCCACATGTCCGTTTTCTACGTCTACATCTCTATTCCTGTCGTACAAATAGGTTCATCTATACCATTTTCCTAGATTCCACTTATATGTGTTAATATATGATATTTGTTTTTCTCTTTCTGGATTACTTCGCTCTGTATGACAGACTCTAGGCCCATCCACATCTCTACAAATGACCCAATTTCATTCCTTTTAATGGCTGAGTAATATTCCATTGTATATATGTACCATATCTTCTTTATCCATTCATATATTGTTGGACATTTAGGTTGTTTCCATGTCCTGGATATTGTAAATAGCGCAGCAGTGAACACTGGGGTACATGACTCTTTTTGAATTATGGTTTTCTCAGGGTATATGCCCAGTAGTGGGATTGCTGGGCCATACCGTAGTTCTATTTTTAGTTTTTTGAGGAACCGCCATACTGTTTTCCATAGTGGCTGTATCAATTTACATTCCCACCAACAGTGCAAAAGGGTACCCTTTTCTCCACACCCTCTCCAGCATTCATTGTTTGTAGATTTTTTGATGATGGCCATTCTGTGAAGAGAATCCCCCCTGTGTGAGGGGATACCTCATTGTAGTATTGACTTGCATTTCTCTAATAATTAGTGATGTTGAGGATCTTTTCCTGTGCCTCTTGGCCATCTGTATGTCTTCTTTGGTGAAATGTCTATTTAGATCTTCCGCCCATTTTTGGATTGGGTTGTTTGTCTTTTTGATATTGAGCTGCATGAGCTGCTTGTATATTTTGGCGATTAATCCTTTGTCAGTTGCTTTGTTAGCAAATATTTTCTCCCATTCTGGGGTTGTCTTTTTGTCTTGTTTATGGTTTCCTTTGCTGTGCAAAAGTTTTTAAGTTTAATTAAGTCCTATTTGTTTATTTCTGTTTTTATTTCTGATACTCTAGGAGGTGGGTCAGAAAGATCTTGCTGTGGTTTATGTCAAATAGTGTTTTTCCAGTTTTCCTCTAAGAGTTTCACAGTGTCTGGTCTTACATTTAAGTCTTTAATCCATTTTGAATTTATTTTTGTATATGGTGTTAGGTAGTGGTCTAATTTCATTAGCTCTTCTCTAAAAGTTTGATAGAATTCACCTGTGAAGCCATCTGGTCCTGGACTTTTGTTTGCTGGAAGATTTTTAATTATAGTTTCAATTTCATTACTTGTGATAGGTCTGTTTATATTTTCTAATTCTTGCTGGTTCAATCTTGGAAAATTGTACCTTTCTAAGAATTTGTCCATTTCTTCGTGGTTGCCCATTTTATTGGCATATAGTTGTTTGTAGTAGTCTCTTATAATCCTTTGTATTTCTGCTGTATCAGTTGTTATTTCCCCTTTTTCATTTCTAATTTTATTGATTTGTGTCCTCTCCCCTTTTTTCTTGATGAGTCTGGCTAAGGGTTTATCAATTTTATTTATCTTCTCAAAGAACCAGCTTTTACTTTTATTGATCTTTGCTGTTGTTTTCTTTGATTCTATTTCATTTATTTCTGTTCTGATCTTTATGATTTCTTCTATGGACTTTGGGTTTTCTTTGTTTTTCTTTCTCTAGTTGTATTAAGTGTAGGGTTAGATTGTTTATTTGAGAATTTTCTTGTTTCTTGAGGTGAGACTGAATTGCTATAAACTTCCCTCTCAGAACTGCTTTTGCTGCATCCCATAGGTTTTGGGTCATTGTGTTTTCATTGTCATTTGTTTCTATGTATTTTTTTATTTCTTCTTTGATTTCTTCAGTGATCTCTTGGTTATTTCGTGGCACACTGTTTAGACTCCATTTATTTGTGTTTTTTACATTTTTTTCCTGTAGTTGATTTCCACTCTCATAGCATTGTGGTCAGAAAAGACGCTTGATATGATTTCAGATTTCTTAAATTTTCTGAGGCTTGATTTGTGACCCAAGATGTGATCTATCCTGGAGAATGTTCCATGCGCACTTGAGAAGAAAATGTGTTCTGCCACATTCAGGTGGAATGTCCTATAAATATCAATTAAATCTATCTGGTCTATTGTGTCATTAAAGCTTGGGTTTCCTATTTATTTTGTTTGGATGATCTGTCCATTGGTGTAAGTGGGGTGTTAAAGTCCCCTACTATTATTGTGTTACTCTCGATTTCCCCTTTTATGGTTGTTAGCATTTGCCTTATGCATTGAGGTGCTGCTATGTTGGGTGCATAAATATTTATAATTGTTCTATCTTCTTCTTGGATTGATCCCGAGATCATTATGTAGTGTCCTTCTTTATCTCTTGTAACAGTCTTTATTTTAAAGTCTATTTTATCTGGTACAAGTATTGCTACTCCAGCTCTCTTTCAATTTCCATTTGCATGGAATATCTTTTCCCATCCATTCGCTTTCAGCCTGTATGTGTCCCTAGGTCTGAAGTGGGTCTCTTGTAGACAGCATATATATGGGTCTTGTTTTTGTATCCATTCAACCAGTCTGTGTCTTTTGGTTGGAGCATTTAATCCATTTATATTTGAGGTTATTATTGATATGTATGTTCCTATTACCATTTTCTTAATTGTTTTGGGTTTGTTTTTGTGGGTCATTTTCTTCTCTTGTGTTTCCCACCTAGAGAAGTTTCTTTAACATTTGTTTTAAAGCTGGTGTGGTGGTGCTGAATTCTCTTAGCTTTTGCTTCTCTGTAAAGCTTTTGACTTCTCCATTGAATCTGAATGAGATCCTTGCTGGGTAGAGTAATCTTGGTTGTAGGTTTTTCTCTTTTATTACTTTAAGTATATTCTGTTACTTCCCCCTGACCTGCAGAGTTTCTGCTGAAAAATCATCTGATAACCTTATGGGGATTCCTTTGTATGTTATTTTTTTTGTTTTTCCCTTGCTGCTTTTAATATTTTTTCTTTGAATTTAATTTTTGTTAGTTTGATTAATATGTGTCTTGGTGTGTTTTTTCTAGGGTTTATTCTGTATGGGACTCTCTGTGCTTCCTGAACTTGGGTGACAATTTCCTTTCCCATCTGAGGGAAGTTTTCAACTATAATCTCTTCAAATATTTTCTCAGACCCTTTTTTTTTCTCTTCTTCTCTGAGACCCTTATGAATCGAATGTTGGTGTGTTTAGTGTTATCCCAGAGGTCTCTGAGATTATATTCAATTCTTTTCATTCTTTGTTCTGCCGCTCGGCAGGTATTTCCACCATTCTGTCTTCTAGGCTCACTTCTTCGTTCTCCTGCCTCATTCTGTTATTGATTCCTTCTAGTGTAATTTTCATTTCAATTATTGTGTTGTTCATCTCTGTTTGTTCTTTAGTTCTTCTAGATCTTTGTTAAACAGTTCTTGTATTTTCTCAATCTGTTCTTCCATTCTATTTCCGAGATTCTGGATCAGCTTTACTATCATTACTCTGAATTCTTTACATCTTTACTATTCTTACTGAATTCAGTTAGGTTGCCTATTTCTTCTTCATTTCTTTGTTCTTGTAGGTTTTTACCTTGCTCCTTCATCTGTGTCACATTTTTTTGTCATCTCATTTTTAAAATTTTTTGATGGGTGGGTTTGTGTTCCCGTATTACTGGTTGTTTGGCCTGACGCTTCCACCACTGGAGTTGGTAGGCTGTTGGGTAGAGCTGGGTCTTGGTGCTGAGATGAGGACCTGGGGGAGACCTCACTCTGATGAATATTCCCTGGTGTCTAAGGTTCTCTGTTAGTCCAGTGGTTCGGACTTGGAGCTCCCACCGCAGGAGCTCAGACCTGAGCCCCAGCTTGTGAACCAAGATCCAGCCAGTCATGCAGGGTGGCAAAAAAAGAAAAAAAGAAGCAGAACAATAACAAAGAGTAAAAAATAAAATAAGATTCAAAAACTAGCAGATATGTTAGAAAGAATAAAAAAATAAAAATATAGATGAAACAACAACCAGAAGGTAAAACAGAACCACAATAGTAAAAAAGAGGAGAAAAAAAAAAAGCCAGAAAAGGCCTTGGCCTTGGGGGGCGGGACTTAGGCAGGGCCTGGGTTTAGGCGGTGGGTGGGGCCTATGCTTAGGACCCACAGAGCTGGAAAACGCCCTGGGGGGGGTGGGGCTTAGGCTTAACACAGCAGGAGGGACCCAGGGACCCAACACAGCCTCCACCCAGGCTTTGGAGGATGGAGGACCAGATCTAGGACCCCAGCAGGCTCACTGGGCCTGAGTGGGTGAGTAGGCACGTTCCCCCCTGATCCTCTGATCCTGGAGGGCCCCTCTCCATTGGCCTCTCTTCTTCTTCCCCCACTCCCTCCCTCCTATGCCCCTAGGATCCCTGCAGCTGGATGGGGCCTCAGAGGGTGGGGGACCCGGCCTGGGGGCCCAGCATTCTTCCCAGGGCTGAGTGGGCAGGGGAAATGCCCACCATGCCTCCCTGATCCTCTGGTCCTGGAGGGTCCCTCCCCCACCATCCGCCTCTCCTCTTCCCCCCTTCTCCCTCCCTCCCATGTCCCTAGGACCCACAATTCTGGAGGGGACCCCGGAAAACAGAGGACCCAGCCTGGGTGCCGAGAAGGCTTCCCAGAGCCTGACTGGGCAGGGGAAATGCTAGGCACGCTCCCCCCGATCCTCCAAGCCCCCGAGGGTTCCTCCCTCTTCCCGACCACCCCTCAGGGACTCTGGTGCTGTCCAGCCTCCACTTCTCCTCCCTCTCTCAGTCCCCCCACATCCTACCTGGTCGCTTGGGGGTTCCTCCTGTCACCTTGAGTGTCGAGGTCCCCCACCAGCATCCAGCTGGTGCCCTAGTTGTGGGGAGGTGCGAACTCCACATCCTCCCACACCGCCATCTTGACTCCTCCCCCTCTGTTAAATTCTTGAGCTGACTAGACCCTGATAGGAAATGGAGAGGACATAGAGTTCACTTTTGCAAATGAAAATCAAGTCCAATTTCTTACTGGAAAGAGGGATGAGTGTAGATAATCCCAACACTTCAAATGATTATCAATGATAACTGGAGGTAAGCATGACCCTACTTCAAAATGTGTCCTTGGAGTGATGCTTTTAGCTCCAATTTAGGTTTTAGTCCTGCAATATGATATTACAACCATTAACCTTTCCGATTTAGGATTTGGGCATGAAACAAAGCAACGTTGCCTTCTGTTTTCTCCTGTGCTTCCACCCAGGAGCCACTGGTAGTGATCATAGGAGAACAAAGGCCCTTCATACATAATAACTCTCAAATGGCAAGCTTTTGGCTCCTAGTGCTCTGCTGGAGTCCTTGTCCTTATCCTCTGGGACAAATCATCTAGTAGGCAGTTTGATTAATGCATGAATTTAGAAATGCATACCCATGTTGCAAAATAAACTGGAAAAAGAAATAGCAACTCCTTTGGTTGGCTGTGGTGTTATATTGCTTTGGATGGAACTGCAAATGGAAACTCAGATGATTTTTTTTTTTTTTTTTTGTGGTACGCGGGCCTCTTACTGTTGTGGCCTCTCCCATTGCGAAGCACAGGTTCCGGATGTGCAGGCTCAGCGGCCATGGCTCACGGTCCCAGCCGCTCCGCGGCATGTGGGATCTTCCCAGACCGGGGCACGAACCTGTGTCCCCTGCATCGGCAGGCGGACTCTCAACCACTGCGCCACCAGGGAAGCCCTCAGATGATTCTTAAAACAATATAACCAGCATTTAGATCCACATACTGAGGCTGCAGATGAAATTTAAGACAGGGTAAGAAAGAGAGGCATACTGGTCTGCAGACAGGCAATCCAGCTTGTCTCTAGTTTCCCAGCTGATGCTGTAAAGTGGTTTTCTAACTCACTCTGTGGAGCTCAGAGTTCTCCATTTCAGAGCATCCTTGAGAAAAGGTGACTTTCATGCCTGCCTGCTCTATTTATTTTCTTGAAAATGCTGTGAAAGCTGTAGGGCTTTCTAACATAAAGTATTGCTATACCCTCTGTAGTGGATTGAATAGTGTCCCCCACAAATTCACATCCACCTGGCACCTCAGAATGTGGCTTGATTTGGAAGTAGGGTCTTTGCAGATGTAATTAGCTAAGATGAGGTCAACTAGGTTAGAGTGGGCCCGAAATCCAATGACTGATGTTCTTATAAGAAGAGACGGCATCATATACACAGACGCACAGTGAAGAAGGCCACGCGATGCAGAGACTGGAGTGATGCAGCTCTAAGTCCAGGAATGCCGAGGGTTGCTGGCATCCAGCAGGAGCTAGGAAAGAGGCATGGAACAGATTCTCCCTTAGAGCTTCCAGAAGGAAGCAATCCTGCTGACACCTTGATTTCAGACTTCTGGCCTCTAGAACTGTGAGAGAAGAAATTTCCACTGTTTTAGGCCACCCAGTTTGTGGTAATTTGTGAAGGCAGCCCTAGGAAACTAACACACACACTATCCTTCAACCACTTCTGGGTGATAGCTACTTTGTGTCCCACACTGTACTAAAAAATGAAGAATACAAAAGCTGTAAAAGATGCCCCAATGGATAGCACACACTTTTTGTGTTTGTTTGTTTTTGGCTGACCATGAGCCTTTTTTAACCAGCTCACCTGTGGTTGGAATAGGTAAATGTGACTCTGCAAGAGATACTGGGGTCATACTTGGCTTCAGAAAGGATCGTCATGTATGGTCCTATGCGTCAGGAGTCTGCTTTAGTTGCAGATAACCTAAAAATCACACCCAAATGAGATTTAGATGTCATTAGGTTTCATGTCTCAGCTTTCTTACTGTTTTTCTGTTGGCCTCTCCTCCTGCAGATGGCTTCTGCATGGAAGCTTCCTGCCAGGGAGCCCCAGGGGACACAGATGCAGGCAAAACTGGTTTATTTTTTTCACAGGCACATCTTACAGCAGTGGTTCTTAACTGGGGTTAATTTTGCACTCCCCAAGGGATTTTGGGCAATATCTGAAAAAGTTTTTTGTTGTCCAAACTGGGGCTTGTTACTGGAATCTATCAGGAATGCTGATATACATCCTAGAACGCATAGAGCAGACAGTCATCTTGACCAAAAAGTGAATAGGGCTGATATTGAAAAATCAGCCTTAGAGCATCTTTCCTGAAAGTGCTGGTGGAGAAGTTTCAGGGGGATTCTGATTGGCCCAGTTTTGGTCATGTGCCCAAGCTTGAACCAATTGAAGTGGCCATAATAACAACCCGTAGGGTCACATGGTTAACCCCATCTATGCCACATAAAAGAGGAGTAGTGCCCAAAGGGAGGAATGCTTGGGGGAAAATCCATGCTCATTAAGGAGACAAGTGGAGGAGCTCTGACTCTTTTGACTGTGAAATATTACTTAAAAGAAATAAGGTGATCTTGATCATGGCACATCTCCAAAGCAGCACACCAGGGCTCGATTATTCCTTCAGCAAATGCTCACAGAAATTCTGGCCTGTGCCAGGCTCTGTGCCAGGTACAGTATGCAGGGGCCAAGGTGGTGAGCTTCACTGCCAGGTTGTTACACTCTGGTGACACTTACAGGTTAATGGAGGAGACGGATATAAGCAAACACACATATAAAACTGAGACAAGTGCTAAGAAGGAAAAGAGCCTGGGAGAGAGTGTAATCGGAATGGCTTATCTTGGGTAGATGGGACACTTGTCATCTGGCATATGTGAGAGCAGAGGTGACATAACTATGGGTTTGTGCAGAAATGTCAGCGAGTGGTTGCTGGTGAGGACCAAGGTTGGCCCTGACTGAGATAGATTCTCTTTAGACCATCATGTATTTGGAAAGGCAGGTAGATGGTTAATTTTTGTTTCTTTAGTCTGATTCTGTGTAGCCTGGTAAGAAAAGAGATGAAGCAAAATAGTGAAATTGTTCTAATGTAATAGAGGCTTAAAGGAAGACAGACTATGAAACATGCCTTGAGGAAGCCAAACCCCAGAACCACCGCCATGAGCTTCTGACGAGGTCTCTGAGCCCTGTCCCTGCACAGACAGCCTTGCCCTTGCTCCTTCTCATCTCCTGGTAGGTGCATTCCTGGGAAAGGGGGATTTAACTGTGTGATGCTTTTGGCCTTGACCAGAGAATGCCAATGTTAGTTGGGCATGAGTCAGAAAGGGAGTATGACTTTTCTTTTATAACAGCTTTATGGAGCTTTTTGGAAGATACCATGCAATTCACCCATGTAAAGGATCCAGTTCAGTAGCTTTTAGTGTATTCACAGATTATGTGTAACCATGACCACAGTTGATTTGAGAGAATTTTCATCACCTCGGGAAGACTACCCATTAGCACTCACTCCCCATTCCCCTCTTTCTCCAGCCCTAGGTAACCTCTAATCTACTTTCCCTTATCTATGGATTTGCCTGTTCTGGACTTTTCATACAGATGGAATCATACAATATGTGGCCGTCTGGTTTGGAGTCTTTCACTTAGCATGTTTTCAAAGTTTATTCATGTTGTAGCAGGTGTCAGTACTTTATTCCTTTTTTTAAAAATAAATTTATTTATTTTAGTTATTTTATTTTTGGCTGTGTTGGGTCTTCGTTGCTGTGAGCGGGCTTTCTCTAGTTGCAGAGAGTGGGCTTCTCATTGCGGTGGCTTCTCTTGTTGCGGAGCACGGGCTCTAGGTGCGTGGGCTTCAGTAGTTGTGGCACATGGACTCAGTAGTTGTGGCTCGCAAGCTCTAGAGCACAGACTTCGTAGTTGTAGCGCACGGGTTTTGTTGCTCCGCGGCATGTGGGATCTTCCCGGACCAGGGTTTGAACCCGTGTCCCCTGCATTGGCAGGTGGATTCTTAACCACTGTGCCACGAGGGAAGCCCACTTTATTCCTTTTTATAGTAGAATAATATTCCATTGTGTCGATGTTACACATTTTATTTATCCATTTATCAGTTGGCAGACTTTTGGGTTGCTTCCAGCACTAATTTGTATGAATTAGTTGCATGTGCCAGGTGAGCAAGGGAAAGGATGAGTCCCAATCTGCCCCTTGGTTTGGGTGCCTGTGAGCGACTCACCCAACCAGTGACTTGGGACTTGTTAGTGCATTTCAATCCCAGCAATTTCCCTTCCTCTCCTTCCATGGACCTCTGGATTTGGTTATGCCAACCTCTCAGCCTTTCCACAATTCCATCAGTCCCTGTTTTGCCTGCTCCTCCAACTCTGTGGCTTTATTATTGCTGGTGGTTTTTGTTCCACCAGTCTCTGACAATCCTTCTTCAAGTGCTAGATAACCTCTCCAGCAGTACAGAAAATTTCAGTATCATCTCATATAATAAATGCCTATGAAGTTGCCTCATTTGGTACTTAAAACCCCCTTTGACATTCACTGTCATTCAGTGTTAGTGGTTCCTATAGACATCATGCTTTCTGATTGTAGGAAGGTAGATGTTACTGTTCTCACTTGCAGAGATGCTGATACTCAGAAACCAGAGGCAGCAGCATTGGCTTCAGAATCAGGCTTGCTGACCAAGCCTCTATTCCTCTTTCCTAAGGGCCCACGCTGATTTCCACAGTGCAGTGCTAACCGTGGCAAGATGTGGCCAAATTGGTCTGCTAATGACAGCCTGTCCTCATGTGTCAAGGTCCTGAATGCTCTTCCTGCTACCTTGGTAAGACATTAAGTACTGCCCTTCTTATGCGGAGGCAGCAGAGGCACTGGTGCTCCTGCTTGCCCTTTCTCCAGTACCACAGATGCTGTTATAATGTCACTTAGTCTAAACGGGGGAGGTGAATGGATCTGCACCGAATCAGTGACTAGTTAATTGCATTTGCTGAGTGCATGGTCTTCTTTCTGTTGATGCACTGTGGGAATGTGAGGACTAGAAAATGGTATGTTTGTGGGAGAGAGACACCAGCAAGAGGGAGACAACAAGTGGGCTAAAGGCAGAGGAAGAGGGATTATTCTTGAAGGCATTTTGTTTTTTTAACATTACTGTTGAGTGGTAAAATTGTTTCTGTTTCCAGTCTCTTTCCATTAAGACACTGTTGGGATACAAGGAGAGCATACATAACAATAAATACATGTATTGACCTTTAGTTTTAGCCTGTTTTTCCCTTTAAGCCCAAACTACTGTTAAGTTTGTTCTAGGATTTTCTCAATGGTTTCTTGTCCATGAATAGGTGTGAGTTGTTCTTATGAGGGAAAGCTAAGTTGGGAATGACCAATGCCACCATCTTGGTGATGTCACTCTCCTAAATATGTAAACTAATTAATTTATCTCTTATCTCTTTCATTTATCCTTCTCAACTTCCCCAAACAACAGATGGTATAATTATACCTATTTCCACGGAACCCTCTTGCATTGCTGGTGGGAATATAAATGGATACAACCACTATGGAGAACAGTATGGAGGTTCCTTAAAGAACTAAAAATAGAACTACCATACGACCCAGCAATCCGACTACTGGGCATATACTCTGAGAAAACCATAATTCAAAAAGAGTCATGTACCACAATGTTCATTGCAGCACTATTTACAATAGCCAGGACATGGAACCAACCTAAATGTCCATTGACAGGTGAATGGATAAAGAAGATGTGGCACATATATACAATGGAATATTACTCAGCCATAAAAAGAAATAAAACTGAGTTATTTTTACTGAGGTGGATGGACCTAGAGTCTGTCATACAGAGTGAAGTAAGTCAGAAAGAGAAAAATATATGCTGTATGCTAACACATATATATGGAATCTAAAAAAAAAAATGACTCTGATGAACCTAGGGGCAGGACAGGAATAAAGACACAGATGTAGAGAATGGACTTGAGGACATGGGGAGTGGGAAGGGTAAGCTGGGATGAAGTGAGAGAGAAGCACTGACATATATACACTACCAAATGTAAACTAGAAAGCTAGTGGGAAGCAGCTGCATAGCACAGGGAGATCAGCTCGGTGCTTTGTGACCACGTAGAGGGGTGGGATAAGGAGGGTGGGAGGGAGACACAAGAGGGAGGAGATATGGGGATATATGTGTACATATAGCTGATTCACTTTGTTATACAGCAGAAACTAGCACAACATTGTAAAGCAATTAAAGATGTAAAAAAAAAAGAGCCACTAGGATTCTCCAGAATATTCTAAGCATTTGAGTCTTAATAAAAATGAATAAGGATTTATATCTAGATGAATAAAATATCTAAATATGAAATAAAAAAGTAAAGTCAGTACTTTCCAAATACTTACTTGATTAAAAAAAAATTATACCTATTTCCCCATCCCCCTCACAAAAGACATAAAATCACAAAGAATTATACTGCCCCCCCTCCCCCCCACCACTGAATGCCACAGAGCCTAGATGATCCTTCCACAGACACAAGAATTGCCCCTGTTTGATCTAAGTGTGTCCTGCCCAGGAAGCTCCAGAGCTGTAGGATTATACCCTACTGTTCGTTGCTGCATCCCTGATGATGACTATCACAGAGCAGGCACTCCGTAAATATTAGTGGAATGAGTGAACCATTGTACATAGAAGGCTCAACAAATATTTGATTGATTCCAACTTATATCATGTTTAAAGTAATTTCATCTCCTTTTTTTAAAAAAATAAATTTATTTATTTGTTTTTAGCTTCTTTGGGTCTTCGTTGCTGCACATGGGCTTTCTCTAGTTGCTGTGAGCAGTGGCTACTCTTCGTTGCGGTGTGCAGGCTTCTCATTGCAGTGGCTTCTCTTGTTGCAGAGCACGGGCTCTAGGTGCGCGGGCTTCAGTAGTTGTGGCATG
The DNA here is from genome assembly GCF_951394435.1 of Stenella coeruleoalba. Lineage (NCBI taxonomy): Eukaryota > Metazoa > Chordata > Mammalia > Artiodactyla > Delphinidae > Stenella > Stenella coeruleoalba. Next base: position 59,442,041 of record NC_137148.1, read on the forward strand.
CGGGCTCAGTAGTTGTGGCTCGCGGGCTGTAGAGCACAGGCTCAGTAGTTGTGGCACATGGGCTTATTTTCTCTGTGGCATGTGGGATCTTCCCAGACCAGGGCTCAAACCTGTGTCCCCTGCGTTGGCAGGCGGATTCTTAACCACTGCACCACCAGGCAAGCCCTCATCTCCTTTTTGAATAGAAAAAAGAACATATCCCTTGGCTATGAAAAATGTCAAAAAAAAAAAATGATACACCTGGAGCAAGTGTGCGGGATATGATCAACTGGGACCTTGTTTTTGTTTTTAACCTCACATCACTTCTTTAGACTTTATTCAGTGGAGGGCCCTGGATGAAAACTCTGCAAGGCCCCATTATTTTTCTTCCCACCCTTAAGTTACAGTCAACCAAGTAGAAGAGAAGAAACAAACTGAAACAGGGGAACGTTTTCCACAGAAAATATTTGCAGAATTATTTCAGAATAAAGCCAAAGTAACGTACCTTAGCTTAATAGGTTTTAGACTATATTTTGAGATTACATTGCCCAAGAGGAAGATCAAGCCAGGTGGGCTGGAGTAACTCTGAATTGACCAAATTCTCTTTTTCTTATATGGCAGGAGAGTACCTTTGATTTGGGATAGAGTGGAAGCCATGAAGGCAAGAATCTAAGAATGGGCCTGATCCATTTTAGGTCAATCTGAACCAGGCCCTGATTCATTCCTGGTAAATGCAAACCAGGTTTTCTGTGAAGCAGGCTAGACCACAGGAATGGACCAGTGGGAGAGAAAGACATCAGATGCTTGGACCCAACCTAGTAATTTAGTCCAGTAGGGTTCCCCAAATGGTAGTGTCTTAAGGTACAGAGTGAAAGCGGGTTTGGTCTGTGTTGAAGTCCCCAGTATCTAATCCAGTGAGTAGGATATAAATCAAGAGTCTCCAGAAACTGACCGTACTTGAAATCAGGTAGGTAACAGTATCATGCTTCTGGATAATTCATTGCATTTGAAGGAAAAAATCCAACCTATGCTGGATGGTATAAATTAGAGCAGGATAAATCTCAGGGTCCCAGGCAAATGAGCTCATAAAAGGCTTAAGTCTAGGTGCTGGAGAGTGGGGAGATAATTAGAAAGACGTGGAAAGATTAGGGGTTAGGCAGACATGGGAGTAGTTTTGGGGTAGAGGGAGGCTGTAGTTCTGAAAACTTGTGAGTGCCTGAGTTCACTACATGTACATTGTATGTAGATGGCAAGACTGGTTCCAGACCCCATCTTCTGATAGGAATGATCCCACTAAACTGTCTGGGGACTCCCTAGGCTCCAGGATTGCAGGTTGGATGTGTTGAAAAGTAGTTGGAGGACACCAGGACTGGTGAACCATCCTTGCCTTGTGTTTCAGGAACAGAGCTCTTAGAAATACCATTGCCAACATGAACATTTCCAGAAAAAAAAAAGCGAGAGATTCTGGATTCTTCTCAAAAAGCTAGAGTATTTGAACAGGACTTGTAGGTTACATACCACTGAAATACACAACACAGAAGAAATCTGCGTACTGTTGTGATAAGTCATCTTTTGTTCTGATGAGGTGAGTCTTGGTGGGCTCCTGGTTAGCTTTAGGAGGGGTGCTGGTCACCAGAAAGACTAAGCCTTCATTAGAAGCTTGGAATGTTCAGCCCTATCCCCCATCCTCTAGGGAGGGGAGAGGGGCAGAAGATTTAATTAATAATTATTGGTCATGCCTGCGTGATGAAGCCTCCATAAAACCCCTTAACTACAGGGTTTGGAGAGCTTTCAGGTTGCTGAACACATGGAGGTATTGGGAAGATGGTGTGCCTGGAGAGGCCATGGAAGCTCTGTGCCCCTTCCCTGTACCTTGCCCTATACATCTCTTCCATCTGGCTCTTTCTGAGTTAATATCTTTTGTAATAAACTAGTAATAGTAAGTAAAGTGTTATCTGAGTTATATGACCCATTCTAGCAAATTGCTGAACCAGAGGAGGGGTTCAAGGGAACCTTCAATTTATAACCAGCCAGTCAGAAGTATGGGAGGCCCAGACTTGCAATTGGCATCTGAAGTGGGGGGCAGTCTTGTGGGACTGAGCTCTTAATCTGTGGTGTCTGCACTAACTCCAAGTAGTTAGTACTACATGAATTACGTTATACAACACTCAGTTGATGTCTGCATAAAATTGGAGAATTGCTTGGTTTGAAAACCCCATACGTTTGGTATCAGAAGTGTTGTAACCAGAGAAACAGGTTTTTCTTTAACCTCTCCATGAAACTATTTGCACTTTAATCCTTGTCTCAACATCTGCTTAAGATAAAGATTAAAATAGATTTTTAAAAAAATAGCAGATTCTTTTTTAAGAAGTCCAGGACAATACCTCACTCCTCCCTACCACACAAAATTGATAATAAAGATAGAGAATTCAGCCACAAGAAGGTAGCATGAGTATCTGACAGCTGTGCATAGCATTTTTGTCTGTCTGTATATAACCTCTCAAATGCTGAAGTTAGGTATAGAGCCATATCTAGAATGAAATATACCTAGAATGCTATTAAAAGAGGAACAAGAAGAGAAATAACATTAAAGGAGTATTTACCAGAGCTGGCACCAAATAAGGCACTTTCTACATATAATAATCTCACTTAAACCTCACAACCTGAGAAGTAGATATTGCCTTATTTTTTGGCTGAAGACGTTATTACACGGTAAGGCCAAAGAAGGTAGAGATTGTATCTTACTTGCCACTGTATCCAGGTCTTAGCAGACAGCCTGGCACATAGTTAAACTGGAAAAAAATATTTGTTTAATGAATGAACAAGTGACATTTTAAGTGGCTTGTGCAGGTCACAGAGCCAGTTATTTGCAGAACTGGGATTGTACCATATCATGCTACTCAAGGAACAGTAACCTACCATTTGTCCCAAACAACACTCCAACACTTTGATAAATGCAGTAAGCCCAAGCAAATTTCTTCTCCATGTCTCTAGAAGAAATAAAAGCTGGGGCTTTACACTCTTTTTCCTGTGTATTAAGTATTTTATAGGCAAGTGAACAGAATGATAGTGGCATATTTATTGTCATTTCAATGACAATTTTCTGTGACTTTTTGATTAAGTAAATGTTACATCTTGGTGAAAGATGGATGCTCTAAGAACAAAAAAGCTGATTTGGAGAAATAAGAGGAAGAACTCGATCATCACAGAAATGTCTGGTGCACAACAGCCCTTGGTACCATTTTGTGTGTGAGGCACTGTAGGCTGCTCATTCCGAGTGTCTCTTCGTGACTCCTCATCTGCCACTCAGACTGTTGCAATTAATCAGAACTAAAAAGACTATCTCTTGAATGATGGAATTTGAGGTGCTCATGCTGAATGACAGGAGTGATAGATGCTCCAAGAGAAACCAGAGGTCAGAGAACAAGAGAGAAGAGGATTACCTTAGGGAGTGAATTCTGCGGGAAAAGGACAAACACAGTTCCCAAATCCAACAGAACTAACACAAGTTTGTAACTGGAAACCAAATGTACTTTGCTATAAACACGTTCCAGTTCACAAAGTAGTGGGTGTAAGAAGTAAATGGTGAGATCTGATATTCACTGCATAATGAGCTTACATTGACTCTCTGATGCCAGGGAATATATCAGATATGCCAGCAGAATCCATGATTTCTTGATTTGGCAATTTTCTCTCTCATACCCAGATGGGATCCCACCAACTCCAAAACTTTGTTGAATGGATCTGTAAGTGCGAATGTAAACTTGTGAGCCCAAGGCTTATCATGGAATACTCTTTTTTTGTGTTGGTTCATTCTTTTTGCTCAACATGAAATAACAGTACCAGTTACTGGTTAGATTACATGATGACTCAGATTGTCTGAGGGCAAAGCAGGTTGATGAGGGGAAAAACATACTTTCTGCAATAAGAGTTGGTCTTCCAGTGCTCCACCATCTGTGATTCAGACGCTCTCTGTTTCTGCTCTGTACAGTGTTTCTCTACTTTCTGCTTCTATTTACTTCTTTGCTGCTTCTGCTTTATGATGGGAACCAAAACCATCCACCGAGTTGATTGTCTTCATCAGAATAATTTTACTAGTCCAGGAGACTCTCCCCAGGAAGATAAAAGTTGCAAATAACTTCATAGTTTGTTCCAGTAATTTCCTGGAAGATCCATTAACTCTTCAATAGAATACATCAAAAAACAGTTTATTCCCAAGACTCTTTGAACCCTTCCCCTCAAAATCCTTACCTAGCCATGTGCACCAATCCTAAATTATTATGTCATAACCCTGACCTTATCCTAATTAAGCCCCTCCCACTCATGAAAAGAACCAGACTTCAAAATTTCATTCAATATCCTGATTTTGCCATTTACTCTTTGAGATGCTACCAAGACTCTGTTGAGGTAGTATTCTCTCTCAGTAGGTAAACAATACACTTGGCTTTGTCTCATCAACAGGTTGTTTTGGTGATATTTTGGGGAGCCAGTATTTGACAGTGGCGCTTGTGTACTGCATTCTCTGTGTCTTTCTCCTTCAACTTTCTTTACTCCATTCCAAACTCTATATTTTAAACTCCAAACTCCGTGAGTGCAAGAGTTTGATAAGTTTGATTAACTTCTGTCATCCCTGTTGGTCAAAACTGAAGTACCAGGCCTCTTATGGGCTAATTGTCAGTTCAGGGATTTATTGTCAGGTGTCTCTCCTGGTCCAAAACATATACTCAGGTGGTGGAGATACGTGGCACAAGACATAGCCATACACGTTTAATGCATTAGCTATAGCCACTTTCTTAAGAAAAAAAGTCTCTGGGTAGCATTTCTTTAGAATGGGGCTGAGGGCATAGCAGATATCCTGAGAGTAGACTCTGGTAGAGCTATAAAGGAGAAGAACATTGTCTAGGAGATGAGAACAAGGATATGGTACCAATATCATGGTTTAAAGACTAGACCCACTTTTATCTGTTAACAGCAAAAGACACAACCAGCAAAGAACAGAGGATGTCAGATGTTTGGGGCTCCCCTGCCATTTTGTTTCAGTGGCTCATGTATCTATCAAGCCTTTGCCACAGATTGCTGTGAGCATTCAGTAAGATAATATGCAGGAGGTTATTCTTTAAACATGTAATGTGTAAAATGGTATCTGGTACCATTTTACATGTAAGAGATGTTTACATGTGCTCACAACAGTGAGGTTGCTCCCCGTGGGCACTGAGGCCAGACCTCTGTTCCACCAGCCTCATCATAGATGCACTCAAGCTGTCTTTGGGCCCCAGGAAACAAGGCCTCCATCTCCTTTGTCATAATCTGTAAATGGGTATCAAGGTGGTGTTGTCTGGGCCCTAGTAAGTCAGAATGTAGAGAAATTACTTTTACAGTTCCTATTCACAGCATTCCCCCATCCCCTCACAGGGCTGAGATAGCAAGTCCAGTATACCGTGTACACAGCGCACAGAACCACTCCTTCCCTCCAGCAGCAAAGGGCTTGCTCAGGAGATCAGTCTCATCATGGGCACTCCTCCAGGAGAGTTCCCTCCCGAAGGCTTCCCAAACTTCAACAAACAGGGTGCCAGAGGGCAGCCCCTGAAGTTCAACAGATAATCCTTAGAAACACCTGAGTCACCCACGGACTCAAGGGCTCAAACTCTGCTTGTATTTCAGTGACTAGCACTGGTTGTCAGTATCATCGGGGTGGAGAGGGAGAGTTCCTCATTATTTGCAATATTATGTATATTTAAAAATATATATTAATTTTATGAACAGGGAAGATTTTTTTTAAAACGCAGAGAACATAGACTACAAGAATAAGCCATTTGAGGAGGTTATAGTTTTTTCAAATAGGGTGATTTATCATCCCCTGTGGTGGTGAAATGTGACCCTTCAGATGAACTGGATGACCTCCTAACCTTAGGTTTCTACGAACCACTTGGGTTTCTTTTATTCTTTTCTTTCTTTGACTCACATCTAAGCCAGAGACAGTAAGACTCTTGTACAAATTACTGAATGCTGAAACTATTGAAACACTGACATCGGGGCTTCTTTGTGTTTCAGGTTGAAATGACTTCCATATAGGTCCCATTTAACTGTGATTGATAGAAAAAAGCAATACTCACTTTAATCAAAGTTGTATGTAATTTAGGAAAAGAATTACAGGCCAGGGTAGCTTGACACAGATATAAATTATCCTCACTGAGCTTATCCAAATTTACTTCTGCTCCAAGGCTTGCAGCTGTATGATGGAAGTTTCTTTCAGAGTTATTTTAGTTCACTTCAATTAAAAAATTACCAAGTATAACAAAACATTCTTGGAAAGACAGAAGGAATTCTTCGCATTTCAGTTGACGTTAAAAGAACTAATGAGCTTTGCTACTGATAATTTTTGCATCATGTTGGCTTCAAAGAATGATAATAATTCTTAAACACATACATCTTTTCCACTTTTGTTTTTCCTTTTTAGTGTCAGAGTTTTCCTGACACTAAAAAGGAGTATAGTACTGAAATATACTGAAGAGGCTGGCTCTGCTTTTTACCTGCATATTCTGTGTATCTGGTGGCTCTGAATCCAAGTCACTTGAATAATATTGGAGACCAAATGTTCCTGATGAACATACATTGTATATAGCTGGATATTGCCAACAAATAGGGGGGAAAAGGCTGATGTGGGCCAGAGCAGTATATACAAGCTGCATTCCTGCGAGGCTGAGTGTGCGCATGGCTACAAAGGGCCAAAATCCTTTGGTAAGCAATCCTCACAGTTGAATAGGGTACAAAATCTTAATATGTTAACCATTTAAAAAAAATTCCTCTTAGTGGTTCCTTTTAATCCCTATAGCTCTCCCCATCCCCACACCTGTTTACAGTAGACCAGAGGCATCAATTTCTTCTGGGAAGGCGTGTCATAGGAGAGAAAAAAAAAAAAAGAGGAATCAATTCTCAGGTTTGAGGTTCAAAATGGACTCAAGTCAGTTTGAAGGAAAAGTTTTGATTTCAAAATCCTGATTTTTGAATATCAAAACTAAGATCCTGAAAGACTCAGTGCAAAAAAGTCTTGCCATTAACACAGTTAGAAAGAATGCATGTGGATGTCAGAGCTTGTTTTTCTTTTTTTTTGTAGTCAATTTATTTTTTATATCATATTGGTCAATTAATTGGTCTATATTACACATTAAATTCCTCCCATATTAATTCCATTTGCTTACATCTGGTAATTATATCTCTAGAGAGAAGCAACTGAACTTTTTCTCATGGAAAATTTTCACAAATTGTCACGTCTAAACTTTTTTCTCTCTTTAGTGAACAGTTCCTTCAACATGTATCACACAGCCCAACTTCTGTTTGCTACATTATTTAGGTTCTTTTTCGTTGAATCATCACTATTTTCTCCACTTCCTTTGAAAATATGACAACCAGAACCGGATGGTACTAGCAAGCATGCCATTTCCATATAGCTTAGGTCCCATTTATGTAAGAATTCAGTAAAAATAAAAAAAGAGACATTTTCTACATTGAATGTTCCCATCTTAATGTGACTGAGGGCTATTTGAACAGTTCTAGCCCGTTGCACCTGCTTTCCTACTACGTAGGATTCTCTATTAGCATACCTGGGGCACAGATTAAAAAGACAGTATTCATAGAATTAATGGAAGACATTGTTCTTCAAATTTTTAAGGGCTATTTTTTTAATAACATTAAAAAATTTTTTTAATGAAATGGCCTGAGAAATTTATTAAAAAATCACTAAATATTAACTATTTTAAAAGCATATTAATAACCAAGTTGTAAAAATATAGCTAATAATAAAACAAACTTTTCTATTTATAACCCCAGTTTAATAAACAAACAGGCTGTTATCCTTAATTTTGAAGCATTTTTTATACCCATTTATCAATTAACCAAAATGATCTTCCTTTCTTCAGATGATTAAGCTATGTGAAGAAATGGTATTACTCATAAACATTGTAATTCTTTGAGTGGCTTTTCAGGATTGACATTAGAAATATTTAATTTCTTCAAAACACTGCCATTGCAGCTTTTCCAAATTGCTACTTCTTCATAGTATAATTCATTCACTCTGCTATTATAAATTTAGTTAAATCTGTTGTTATCATATTTCAGTTTATTTGCTATGCAATTTGAAGGATTTTAAATTGGCAGATTAATATTATTTACTCAGAATATTATTACTATAATTACTATTTGTAATGTAGAGCTTGTTTTTCCTGTTGGAGAGGAGCTATATATCCTACAGATTGGGGGAGGAGTTGAGGGACAAGACAGTTTGATACCATTGAGTCTTTCTGAGAAAGGATCTTGTGCTTTGACTCCCAAGTGGAGCTGAGCCCAGGGTAGAAGATCAGAGACATGTGCATGTTCTAAACCACACAGAGATTTGGGTTTCTGACAACAGATTGGATCTGTGCCTTGCTTTCTAAACCAAGCCAGGACATGTATCAAGCATCTAGAGAAGCCCTAGCATCCAACATGATGTGGGAGCAATAGAGTAGAAACGGATGCATGAGGCATCTAGGCAGATGGTATGAGAAAGCCCATAGAGCCCCTTTTGACTATTGTGAATAATGCTGCAATGAACATAGGAGTGCAGGTATCTCTTCCACGTAATGAGTTTGTTTCCTTTGGATATCTACCCAGATCCAAAAGTGGAATTGCTGGATCACATGGTAGTTCTATTTTTAATTTTTTGAGGAACCTTCATACTGTTTTCCATAGTGGCTTTACCAGTGTACCACCAACAGTGAACAAGGGTTCCCTTTTCTCTACATCCTCACCAACACTTGTTATTTCTTGCCTCTTTGATAATAGCCATTCTAACAGGGGTGAGGTATCTCATGGTGGTTTTGATATACATTTCCCTCATGATTAGTGATGTTGAGCACCTATTAGCTATTTGCATGTCTTCTTTGGGAAAATGTCTATTGAGCTTCTTTGCCCACTTTTTAATTGGGGTACTTGGTTGTTGGTTTGTTTGTTTTGCTACTGAGTTATATAAATTCTTTATATATTTTGGATGTTAACTCCTTATTGGATATATGGTTTGCAAATATTTTCTCCCAATCTGTATGTTGTCTTTTAATTTTTTTGATTGTTTCTTTTGCTGTGCAAAAGGTTTTTAGTTTAATGTAGTCCCAATTTTTTTTTTTTTTGGTTGCTTGTGCTTTTGGTGTTATATCCAAAAAATCATTGCCAAGACCAGTGTCAAGGAGCATTTTTCCCTGTGTTTTCTTTTAGGATCTTTACAGTTTCAGATCTTACATTTAAGTCCCAAATCCATTTTGAGTTAATTTTTTTGTAAGTGGTGTAAGATAGAGGCCTAGTTTCATTCTTCTGCATGTGGCTATCCAGTTTGTCCAACAGCATTTACTGAGGAAACTATCCTTTTCCCATTGTGTGTTCTTGGTGTCCTTGTCAATGATTAGTTGACCATATATATGTGGGTTTCTTTCTGGGCTCTCAGTTCTGTTCCATTGGTCTGTGTGTCTGTTTATATGCCAGTACCGTACTAGTTTTGATTACCATACCTTTGTAATATAGTTTGAAATTGAGGAGTGTAAAGCCTCCAGATTTGTTTTTCTTCCTCAAGATTGTTTTGGCTATTAGGGGGTCTTTTGTGGTTCCATATGAATTTTAGGATTGCTTCTTCTATTTCTGTGAAAAGTTCCATTGGAATTTTTAATAGAGATTGCATTGTATCTGTAGATCGCTTTGGATAGTGTGGACATTTCAACAGTATAAATTCTTCAAATCCATGAACATGGGATACCTTTCCATTTATTTTATCTTCCTTAATTTCTTTCATCACTGTCTTGTAGTTTTCAGTATACAGGTCTTCACCTCCTTGGCTAAAATTATTCCTAAGCATTTTATTCTTTTTGACATAACTGTATGGGATTGTTTTCCTAATTTCTCTTTCCAATAGTTGATTTTTAGTGTATAAAAATGCAACTGATTTTTGTATATCAATTTTGTATCCTCCAACTTTATTGAATTCATTTAATTGTTCTGAAAGTTTTTTGGTGGAGTCTTTAGAATTTTCTATATATAATGTCATCTGTAGACAGAGACAATTTTATTTCTTCCTTCCTGATTTGGATGCCTTTTATTTCTTTATCTTACCTAATTTATCTGGCTAGGACTTCCAGTATTATATTGAATATTGGACATCCACTATCAAGGAGGCCTACTCTTGCCACTCTCATTGTCTTTTCATTTTGCTGATGGTTTCCTTTGTTGTTGAAGTACATACCATTTATACCCAATTTTTTGAGAGTTTTTATCATGAAAGGATGTTCAGTTTTGTCAAATGATTTTTCTGTATCTGTTGAGATGATCATATGATTTTTATCCTCTATTCTGTTAATGTGGTGTACCACATTGATTGATTTGCATATGTTGAGCCATCTAGCATTCCAGGAATAACTCCCTCTTGATCATGGTATATGATCCTTTTAATGTGCTTTTGAATTCAGTTTGCTAATATTTTGTTGAGGGTTTTTACATCTATGTTCTTCAGCAATTTTCTTTTTTTGTAGTCTTCTTGTGTAGCTTTGGTATCAGCATAATGCTGGCCTCATAAAATGAGTTTGGAAGTGTTCCTTCCTCTTCAATATTTTGAAAGAGTTACAGAAAGATTAGTAGTAATTTTTCTTTAAATGTTTGGTAGAATTCACCAGGGAAACCACTGGGTCCTGGGCTTTTCTTTATTGCGAGGTTTTTTTTTTTTTTTTTTTTTTCAGTACGTGGGCCTTTCACTGTTGTGGCCTACTTGTGGAGTATAGGCTCTGGATGCGCAGGCTCAGCAGCCATGGCTCACGGGCCTAGCCGCCCCGCGGCATGTGGGATCTTCCTGGGCCGGGGCACGAACCCGTGTCCCCTGCATTGGCAGGCGGACTCTCAACCACTGCACCACCAGGGAAGCCCTATTGGGAGGTTTTTGATGATTGATTCAGTATACTTACTTATTATTGGTCTGTTTAGATTTTCTTTTTCTTTATGATTCAGTCTTGCTAGGTTGAATGTTTCTAGAAATTTACCCATTTCTTCTAGGTTATCCAATTTGTTTATATATAATTGTTCATAGTAGTCTTTCATGAACATTTGTTTTTCTGTGGTATCAGTTGTAATGTCTCCTCTTTCATTTCTAATTTTATTTATGTGAGTCTTCTCTTTTTTTCCTGGTTAGTCCAACTAAAATTTTATCAATTTTATCTTTTCAAAAAACCAGCTTTCACTTGTATTAATCTTGTCTATTGTGTTTCTAGTCTCTAATTTTCATGCTGATTTTTGTAATTTCCTTCCTTCTACTAACTTTCGGCTTAGTTTGTTCTTCTTTTTCTGATTTGTTGAGGTGTAAAGTTAGATTGAGATCTTTTCTTTTCCTTAGTGTAGGCTCTTATCACTATGAACTTTCCCCTTAGAACAGCTTTTGCTACATCCCCTAAGTTTTGGTATGCAGTGTTTCCATTTTCATTTGTCTCAGGATATTTTTATTTTTCCTTTGATCCATTTGGTTGTTCAGGAGCATTTGTTTAATCTCCACATATTTGTGAATTTTCCAGTTTTCCTCCTGTTTTGATTTATAGTTTTATAACATTGTTATCAGAAAATAAGCTAAATATGATTTCAGTCTTCTTAAATTTGTTGAGAATTGTTTTGTGGCCTAGCATGTGAGCTATCCTGGAGAGTGTTCCATGAATGCTTGAGAAGAATGTGTATTCTGTTGCTTTCAGATGGAATATTCTGTATGTATTGTTAAGTCTATCTGTTCTAATATGTATTTCAAGTCCAATATTTTGTTATCGATTTTCTGTCTGGATAATTTATCCATTGTTGACAGTGGGGTATTGAAGTCCCCTACTGTTACTGAATTGCTGTCTGTTTCTCCCTTCAGATCTAATATACTTAGGTGCTCCAACATTGGGTGCATAAACATTTACAATTATTATATCCTCTTAAAGAATTGACCCCTTTATCATTATATAATGAGACTCTTTGTCTCTTGTTACGGTTTTTGACATAAAGTCTATTTTGTCTGAAATAAGTATAGCTACCTCTGTTCTCTTTTGGTTTCCATTTGCATGGCGTATCTTTTTTCCATCCCTTAACTTTAAGCCTGTGTGTTTCCTTAATGCTGAAATAAGTCTCTTGTAGGCAGCGTATAGTTGGGTATTGTTTTTCTTACCCATTGAGTCACTCTATACCTTTTAATTGGTGAATTTAATTTATTTACATTTAAAGTAAGTATTGATAGCAAAGGATTTATTAATGACATCTTATTAATTGTTTTCTGGCTGTTTTGTAATTCCTTTGTTCCTTTCTTCCTTTCTTACAGTCTTCCTTTGTGAATTAATGATTTTCTGTAATGGTATGCTTTGACTACCTTATCTTTATCTTTTGTCTATCTACTGTAGGTGTTTTCTTTGTGGTTACCCTGAGGCTTCATAAAACATTCTATAGTTATAACAGTCTATTTTAATCTGATAACAACTTAACATCAATCTTATATAAAAATTCTACCCATTTACTCCACTCCATTTTATGTTTTTGTCACAATCTACATCTTTTTATATTGCGTCCATTCACCAATTATTGTAGCTATAGTTATTTTTAATATATTTGTCCTCTAACCTTTATACTAGAGTTAAGTGGTTAACATACCACCATATTACAGTATTAGAATATTCTGAATTTGACTATATACTTACCTTTACCAGTGTTTTTTATATTTTCATGTGTTTTCATATTACTTGTTACTGTTCTTTCATTTCACTTTGAAGAACTCCTTTCAGCATTTGTTGTAAGGCAGGTCTAGTGATGGTGAACTCTGTCAGCTTTTGTCTGGGAGAAGTCTTTATCTCGCCTTCATTTCCAAAGGAGAACCTTGCTGGTTAAAGTATTCTTGGTTGGAGTTTTTTCTTTCAAAACTCTGAATATATCATCCCACTATCTCCTGGCCTGTAAGATTTCTGCAGAGAAATTAAAAGGTTCACTGACATCCCTTGCCCTGTCTGAGCCTTCCTACCCCCAGCCTATCCCTTTACACTGGTCCTTTCTCTGGGGGGATGCTACTGGCCTTCTCTGCACTGCTCACACTCTAGAGTCAGCAGCCTTGAGCCCTCTGTCTTCAGGTACACAGGCCAGGCCCCCTCCATAGGAGAACCAAGGAATGTGTGCCTAAGGTCAGGTGGGGAAGCAGGGGCACCTGCTTGGGAGAGTACTATCTGGTCTTTGTGGCTTCCAGGAATAAGATTATCATGAATGTAGAAAGAGGATTAATTTGCAGTTAGGGAAAATATGTCATGTTACATTATAAAGATGCAAAACTCTAAAACAGAAAGGAGAAAAACTAGATCTGGTTCTGTAAAGGTAATATTAATTATAAAAATTTATGAGAACTTATCATTTATGGATAATTACCACATACACCAACATTTATGTATGTAGGTAATTTGTGTCCAATTAATTTTGTTGTAAGTTTTATTGGGTTGCACCATTACACAAATAATTATGATAATAAGTTAGTGTTTGCTGAGCTCATTCTAAGTGTAGGTACTATGCTAATCACTTTATATAAATTATTTTATTTAGTTTCATACTTTGCTCTCAGTCTTTGGTTACTTATTGAGCATGGTCTATCTTTTATATTTTAAGAGAAACAAACTACTTTTTTTGAACGAAAGAAATATTTATTTTATTTTTTGTTTGTTTGTTTGTTTATATTTTGTAAAATATTGGCTGGATCCTAAAGCTCTGGAAGTCCTGAGTACAGACTAGTTGTGTGTGTTTCGTATTTGTCAGAACTTTTACTGTCAAAATTCTATCTGTCATACCAACAAAAATAGATTTTTATGGGAATTTCCCCAAATTCTTCTTAGCCTCTAGCAGAAAGCAATGAAAGAAAAAGCTTGATGAGAGCTGGTTCATAAGCATTCTCTCTTCCCTTGTTTCTCCCCCGCATCCTTCCCCTCTCCTCTACTCCCCTCCCTTCTACTCCCTTCTATTCTCCTCCACTTCCCCCCTCCTCTCCTCTCCTCTCCTCTCCTCTCCTTCCATTCCTTTATCCTCTCCTCCTCTCCACTCTGTCTCTCTCCCCTCTCCCTGCTAAGTCTGGCAACATCCATTAAAATAGTCTCAGTTGCAATGTGGAGACATTTGGGAAGGGGACCATCTGTAAATGCAAACAGAAATGTTTCATGCTTCCTCGCATTATTCTGGAAAAGGACAAAAGTTTCCAAATTTATGTTTTACAATATCCTAGAAGGGCACATATTTCTCTGTGGACATCCAGCTGTGGTACACTGGGAATTTGAGATTGAATTCAGTTGAGGCTCACTGGTCCTATTAACAAAAGGAATTGTACGAAAGGTCTCTATGACATGCTATTTCCTTCATGGGTCAGCAGTTGGTTCTGCAGTGTGTGTGATGGCTTGAACACCACACAGAATTCTCTGGAAGGTTTGTAATCCAGGAGACTGCATTTCCGAATGCAGTTTCCGTTCACTGACCTTTATGAAAAAGAAAGACACTGCAAATTTGGTATGAAAGTTGGAAATCCATGGGTGTGAGCACTCTTCTAATTTGAAGCTTGAGGGTGCTTTCAGGAAAAATTTTAAATGTGAATAGAATCTACATTCAAGAGAAAGACACATTTGAGAATAGTATGTCAAATAATTTATGGACTGTTTATATTGATTTGACAATTAACACAGCATTGTCACTTATCACCTCCTTTCCCCAGGGCAGTGCTTACTTATATCAGTCCCTCACTAGGTGACTTCTTGAAAGAATCCCTAGCTCCAGAGCTCCAGGCCTCTGAGAAATCAGGCTCCATCTGGGCATTCTTGGTACTGCCCCTCCTCACTTATGTAAGCCTTCATCAATTCCATTCTTTCATACAACTTAAATCTCTTCACTTCTCTCCATCTCCACTTCTCCCACCCTAATCCTAGCCTTCATCATCTCTTGCCTGGACCACTGCCTCCTGGCTGGTCTCTCTGCTGCCAAGCTTACCCTCTCTGATCCATTCTCTATGCAGCAGCCATACTGGTCATGTGTATTGAGCTGCGTCATCCACTTCTCTTCTATCCTTTGGTGGCTTCCTATTGCATAGAAATAAAATCCCAACTTCCAAGACAATGGCTATGGGAAACACTGTGGTGTCCTGCCCAGATCCCCCTTTAAAAAAGGATCTGTTGCTCTGGCTACTGAGAATGCTGTTGGTGGATACCTTCAACTATCAGTCCCTTCAGTGGCAGGGAGCTGCCTTGCCTAAGGTCCTGCCCTTCCCAGGGTGGCCCACATCCAATAACAGGTTAATGCTGTGGCATAAATGCTTGGCCGTCTTGGCCTGAAAGACCATTATAGCTCAACATGGGATTGGCTGCAGCTGTCATGTGGGCCTGAACCTCAGCTCACTTCTTGCTCTGCCCATCTTTCTTACTTCCTTCCCCTTTTCCACATGTGTTGATCTAGAGGGAACTCTTTAATAAATATCCTGCAAACTAAACTCCATCTCAGAACCCAGCTTGCGACAGTGGCCTATAATGCCCTGTATTATCTGGTCCTTGCCTACTTCTCCAACTTCATCTTCTGCCACTGGTGCCCTGGCACACCACACTCCAGTCTACTTTCAGTTCTTGGGTTGTGTTTTCCTACCTTAGGATCTCTGCACATGATATTTCCTCTTCATCAAAGCTCTTTTTCCAACTCTAATTTTTGCTTATCTGTTCTCAACCTAAATGTCACTTCCTCAGAGAAGCCTCCCTTAGGCCTACCCCCACCATCATCATTAACCTAACAATATAAATTAGGTACTACTTCTTATTCTTCCTCATCATATTCTGTTCTTTTCCTCCATAAAACTGTTCACAATTTGTGATTATATATTTACTTGTCTGTTCACCAGTTTATACCCACTGTATCCTTGACATTTATGCCAGTGCTTGGCCCTTAGTAGGTGTTCAACAAATAATGGCTGAATGAATGAATGGCCTGGGAAGGGAAGGCCTGACAATCTCTAGCCCACGACCACTTATCCTTGAGATCACTATTCAGGGAGCTAGACTGGGTAGGGCTACCATGGGGCAGGACCAAAACCACCACAGCTAGTTGCTCAGCTGAATGTTTTGATATGGTTAAATATGTTGTGCATCTAGTGTGGAACCATCCAGGTAACCTCCTCTTACTTTTCTGCCTCATTCACTTCCTTTCTTCTGTAGAAGTCTGCTCCAGTTTCCTGTCTATGATACCTTTATGATTTACGTTCTCATCTTTCCTACCTAGGTTTGCTCATACCCCTGTATCCACCTTCAGTAGAGCCACCTCATTCCCCTATACCTTCAGAGCCTTTGGGGAGAGTCTCTCACCTTAGGCCACATACAGCCTTCTTATAAGGCACAGGATCACTATTCAGCTCCATTGGAACGTAGATACTATTATTTAGCATTTAGGTGCTACACCAGACAGAGGCTGAGAACTTTACAAGGATGATTGCTTTCAATTCTCATTCAATCCCAACCATTCTATTGAGTAATTACTGTTATTATCTCCTTTTTATGAAGCTTAGATGGTGAAAGTGATTTGCTCAAGGTAAGAGGGGACATTGGGATTCAAACTCACATGGTCTGATTGTAGGGCCAACCTATACTCTTAATCCTCCACTTCATTAGACTATGATCTTATAACTCACTCCACTGAGACAAAGGACATTGCTTTATTTCCTAGTAAACAGAGTTTGTTTCCAATTCTGCTTTGGTTTCTTTCTTTCCTTGTTTTAAAACATAAAGAAATTTTGAAAAAGGAAATTAGAGTGACTTAGGCCTTAGAGAAATGTCTCATTGTGTCATTGTCTTACTAATTTTGCTTTTGAGTCCTAGTCTGCTTATGGGGAGGAGGGT
Organism: Stenella coeruleoalba; assembly: GCF_951394435.1. Classification (NCBI taxonomy): domain Eukaryota; kingdom Metazoa; phylum Chordata; class Mammalia; order Artiodactyla; family Delphinidae; genus Stenella; species Stenella coeruleoalba. The sequence goes on from NC_137148.1 coordinate 59,458,930, forward strand.
CTGTGGTCATTATGAGGCCATTTGCACTTATGTCCTCTCCTCCTCAAGGATGGAGAGGATCAGGGAAGAAGCAGTGAACACACATTGGTGCCAGTACGATGGACAGGAGCATATAGAGGAAAACAATTTTTATTCATCTTCAGTCATCTCATGCTCTTTATCTTGTGTACTAACTTTGGTTACTTTGTGGACAAATATCAGTTGCTTATAAAATACTGACATATAGAAATGTTACCAATGTATTTAACTACATGGCAGGTTTTCTTGTAAGAAATGCCCATGGGCTTGTTATTTTTTAAATATATCTTACCTATAATGTAATAGTTTATATACTAATTTTTCTCAGACATGGTTGAAACTTCCTATTTGATTTTCCAATATGAAACCATGTATTCTAAATTAGATACTCAAAAGTGAATTAGATAAAATTTTAAAACGTCATTTTGTGTTTGCTCTTTGGATTATGAGTTTAAAACAACAAAAAGTGAACTTTTTCACTTCCAGATTGGTAAAAATTTTACCCGTTATTTTCATCAAAAATTGATAATATTTAGTGTCTGGTACTGATTAGAATGTGGGAGAAATATGTTCTCTTATATGCTGGAATAGGAGGGAAACATCTCTGAAAGTTGACTCAGCAATTCTGTTTCTTGGAATCTACCTTCCGGAAATACTCCACCATGTGCACAGTAATTGATGTATAAATCATTGCAGCATAATTTTAAATACTATAAGGCTAGAAACAACCATCAATAAGGAAAGGGTAATAATTATGGTTATAATTAAGTGTATAATTAATAATACTGTAGTTGCCATAGAGCTGTTAAAAACCATCAGGAAGATCTTAATTGACAAATATATCTAAGATATATTAATGATTACAAAAGCAAGTTATGAAAGAATGAATAAAGTATTATCTTGCTTATATTAAGGAATAGATGACATTTATATACATAGAGGCATATGAAGTATCTGAAATGTTGTTGTTAGTGTTTATCTCTGGAGAGTGCATGGGGAGGGCCAGTCTTTGGTGGGGAAGTATAGGACTTTTCACATTCACAGTCTCTCTATACATTTCTGGATCATTTAGTTTTTTTACATTGACTATCCCTACATGAAATACCTTTGTAACTTTGTAACAGAAATGAAAAATTATTAGTGTGAATCTACAAATGTTTTGGTTAGATTAAAATTATAGATTTCTATTAAAAACTGAGCTCTATGCATGGTGCATGTGGCATTTGAATTATGCTACATTACTGGGATATTATTGCAATGTGACCTTAGGTTATCACAATAATACCCTAAGGAACAGAAACTCATTTTAAAAAATGTATAGAATTAACCCCTTAATTGTAGGTTAAATTGTAGGAAAAAATGTAGAAGAATCTTAGGAAACTCATATAATCCAGCCTCTAGGGATCAGGGAAGTTCCAAAGTTTCTCTTTCCAGAGCCCCAGGGTCTCTTACATCTGCTTCTCTTCGCACATCTGTACAATTCCCCTCTGCAGACTGACATCCTCTGCTTTTTGTTTTTTTGTTTGTTGCTTTTGAATCATCCTCGGGTCTATGATTTTATAGGCCCATCACCATTTTGGGCAGAGGCAATTCTGGGAAACACTTTGCATAAAGATTTGATTCTGTTTACTCTAATATTTGATTTTTGAAATTAATTTCTAACTATTAGTATTTTAAAATTTATCCACATATAGTGACTGTTTTTGGTTCAGGTCCTGCTACCTAAGTACAGCCAAGTTTTACATAGAAAGACCTATCTTGTCAGAAGTTTGTGGACAGTGACATAAGGGGTGGGACCAGGCAAAGTGAAAAGGTGCATTACAGTGGCAAAGCCTGAGCTCATATGGCTAAAGACAGACTTCATATGTTATAAGTAGAGAGAAGAGCTTGCTGATACTGAGATTCTGAGCTAGTGTCTAATGATTATTCACTCTTCATTTTGCTTTACCTTTACTAATTTCCAAGGACATAAGTTGACTTACACATCTATTGATCCTAGTTGTAACATAGTCTTTAAGGCTATCATACTAGGACAGGGGTTTATGACAGGAATTAATTGGTAGTTGAGCAGTGTGTCAAATGTTTGTTACCCTAGCAATTATACTCGTCAGTACAGTCAGTCCTTGCCTTGCACAGTAATGTGGGAGAGAAACATGACCATGTAACCTGAGACCATGGAAAATGATCTTAATAATCAATGGGGAAATGATAATTGTTCTGTGATCTTTCAAAAACTTTGTCAAAACATTGTCTCTTCCTGTCACATTTGTATAGGGAAATAAAAAAGAGAGTGAAACTAATATGTACTTAGTACACTGTAAATTATTACATTAGAAACATTGAGAATTAAACCATTTTTTTTCTTTGTAAAAAAAGTTATCAAAGGTAGTTTGAGGAATAATTGCCTTCTTCTTGTCATATTATATACGATATGGAATGACATCTTTTCTGTGCCTTAGTGATTGTCACACTCCTTCCTAAGTTTGGATTAGCTCCCAACATTTCATTTTGTTCTTTCAATGTTGTGAAGTATCTCTGAGAGTTCATTTAAAGTAAAGCTCTTTGCTGGTGTCACTTCCTCTGGGACATCTTCATCCTTTTCATCATAATCATTTTTCTTCATATATGTTGATGAGTTCACCTTTGCCAGGTTCTTCCAGTTGCATATCTAGTGTCTCAGACGATGGCAGTGTCAATATTCCCATGATCAACTACTTCTTCAACTCCATTTATATTTGATTCAAATTTCACCTCTAGCATTACCGCTTTTTGCTTATTTTTTGGACTTCCTTCTTCATTGGCCAATTCCCTTTTTCAATTATCCATTTTTATAAAATGCCATGTGGGTTTATCAGTGGGAAACAAGTAGGCAACACAGCGATAGGCTTTGCTATGAGTGAACTGAATAACAGATGTGTAGACTTCTTTCAGAGTCCATGATTGATCTCTGATCATGATGTCTGTCTTATTTTTTACATAATGATTTATGAACTGAAGGGTTAGTAGTGAAGTCTGTAATTTCTGCAATTGCTCACTGTTAATGTACAGCGTTAACTGAAATTCAAGTTGTCTTATTGGGGGACTGGTGTTATTTAACTAAACTGTGGCAACTGAAATTTGTGCATATTGGTACTGTGCAAGCTGGGAACTGCAAAAGCAAGTTATGTATATGCTTGACAGAAATGCATACATGTATTCATCAAAAGACATGCATAAGAATGTTTGTAGAGTAGAAGAGTGGCCAAGATGGGGGAGTAGGAAGACCCTGAGCTCACCTCCTCCCACGGGCACACCAAAATTACTACTGTTTACAGAGAAGCTATTAATGAGAAAGACTGGACGACTAGCAGAAAAGATCTTCTGCAACTAAAGATATAAAGGAGGAACCACAACAAGATGGGTAGGAGGAGTGGAGACGTAGTAGAGTCAAGATCCATACCCTGGGTAGGTGACCCAAAACAGGAGGATTATTACAATTGCAGAGGTTGTCCCCAAGGAGTGAGGGCTCTGAGACCCACATGGGGTTCTCCAGCCTGAGGGTCCTGCACCAGGAAGATGAAGCCTCAGAACATTGGCTTTGAAGGCCAGTGAGCTTAGTTTTGGGGGAGCCAGAGAGCTGTAAGAAATAGAGCCTCCACTTTTAAAGGGTGCACACAGAATCTCAGCTGCTCCAAAACCCAGGACAGAAGCAGTAATTTGAAAGGAGCCTGGGTCAGTCCCGCCTGCTGATTTTGGAGAGCCTCCCAGAGAGGCAGGAGGCAAGTGGAGCTTACTCTGGGAACAGAGACACTGGTGGTAGCCATTTGGGGGAGCTTGTTCTACCACAAGGACATTGGTACTGGCAAGCACAATTTTGGAATCCTTCCTCTAGCTTATTAGCGCCAGAGCCTGGCCCTGTCCACCAGAGGACCCAGGACCCAACCCCACCCACCAGTAGGCAGGCATCAGCCCTGGACCCCATAGGTCCTGGGCTGACACACCAACTCTGGGACCCCAAGGTCCTGCAACCAGAGACCCTGGGACCTGACTCTGCCTACTGTCAGGTGACATCAGCCTGAAGACCACCGCAGCCCTACAACCTGTCATGTCAGGACACCACCCACCCACCAACAGACCAGCACCAGCCCCAGAACCCCCTGGGCCTTGACCCCACCCACCAGCAAGCCTACACCAGCTCTAGAACACCTTGGGCACCGCATCTAGCCTTCCCAGGATCTGTACCACCCAGCAGCAGGCCGATACCAGTTTGGGGACATACCAGACCCTGCAGCCAGCCATGTCAGGAGCTGGCCCTCCCCACCAGCAGGCCGCCACTAGATCTGCAATATCTTTGTATGGTGATATAACTCGACTGGGTGGCTTAAACAAAAGACATTTATTCCTCACAGTTCTGGAAGCTGTGAAGTTCAAGATCAAGGTGCCTGCCAGTTCAGTTCCCAATGAGGGTCCTCTTCCTGGTGTATAGACAGCTGCCTTCTTGCTGTATTCTCACACGGTAGAGAGAAGGCTCTGTTTCCTCCTATTTTTATACCAGTAATCCCATCCTGAGGACCCCATTCTCATGACCTCACCCAACCCAAGTTACCTCCCCAAGTCCCCTTCTCCAAATACTGTCATATTAGAGGTAGAGCTTCAACATATGAATCTGGGGGGAACACAATTCAGTCCATTCTGGACATGATCTGTTAACTTCCAATGGGGGAAAAATGAAGATTTCATATTTTCTCAACGTCACAACATAGTCACTCTTCCTATCCCCCATCTTCCCATATAACTGTACAATGATTTTAGTAGGTCAGATGAAACAAGAACCCAGAAGTATCACACTATTTAAAATGCAGTTGACTCCCAAATCTATCCCTCCCAAGCCTGATCTCTGTCCTGCCCTAGCAATCACACACAGCCTGTACCATGTCTGTTCAGGTCTCTGTGGCTTCACTCAATTGGCCCTCCTACCTGGAAGGTCTTTCCTCCTCTCCTTCACCTGCCTTCCTTTGTCTTTTAGTTCAAGTCTGAATTCAGTCCTGTCTCTTCCAGCAAACCTTCCCTTGCCCCTGCCTTACTTCCCCCTAAGGTCTCTTCACTGGGAACTGAACTTTAGTCCTATAATTATCATTCCGTGTTGAAATTATATGTTCAAGAATGTCTCCACCGCAAGACTGTAAGCTCCCTAAACAGAGAGACCTTGCTTTTTCACCTGTCTGGTTCCTAGTACCAGTACTATGCTTATCACATAATAGGCATTCTATAAATGTTTATTTAACAAGCACCATTGAAGTAATATTTGGCACTTTCATTCACCTGTGCCTTCAGGTTTTGTTTTTCTTAGTATCTGGTACCTTTGCTTCGATGGGACTAAAATTGTTTCCTACCAGTTAATGGTCCCTTTGGTTCACAACAAAATTTGCGGGCCATGCACAATTTGCAGAGACTCTAATATCTCGAAGACAAGAGCCTCAGTCACACTTGATTTACTTCTAAATGGGTATGTTTCTAACTTCAAAGTGTGACTGACCTCCTGCCGATTAGAGTCGCCTTGTACTAAATCATTAAAAGAGAGTTATAGGAAAGGGCAAATAATCCTTGTAGTAGTTACAACACTATTTCATGATGAGAAAACAAGAATGGAAGGTTTAATGACTAAATGGATTTAAATTGCAAAAGATTCTTAATCTTTTGTTACTTTATAATTGAAGTGTATAACCCTTAGGTCACAAGAGTATTTTTTAAGTGTAATTTTGTGTTTGTTTTATTAGTTCCGTAAGACCTACAACTGTGTTTTCTTTTTTTGTGGCTGGTTGTAATCTTTCTCTTTCTCCCTCCCTCCTTCCCTCCCTCCCTTCCTCTCTTTCTTCCTTCCTTCCCTCATAGACTTTTATTTTTTAGAGCAGTTTTAGGTTCATGGCAAAACTGAAGGGAAGATGCAGAGGTTACCCATGTACGTACTCCTTGCCCTGCACTGCATAGCCTCCCCCATTATCAGCATCCCCCACCAGAGTGATACATTTGTTACAAGTGATGAACCTACATGCATTTTTCCATTGTTCATTTAAAAGGAGAGGCATGTGATCTCCCCCTTTCCTTTCCTCTACCCACAAAGTAGAATTTAGATGTGATGGCCAGAGCAGGAGCAGCCACATTAGATCATGAGATAGAAGCTGTGTGCTGAGAATGGCCAAGCCATGAGACAGAAAGAACTGGGGTCTCCAGCACCATGGAGTAGCAATATTAGCCTAGGTTGCCTACCTCAGTCAGTTACGTGACTGAGAAAAAAAAAATGTCTAACTTGTTTAAGCTATTGTTTCTTTGCCCTTTCCCATAGCAGGATTTCAACCTGTATCCTAACTGGTACATAAATTCTCACCATTCATAATTTATTTCTAGGGACTAAAGCATAATATCATCTAGATTTCCCTCTTAAAACTCAACTCTTCTGGGAGAGGAGACATTAAAGTATTCTGGTCAGTAACTTCTTAATAAGAGTTAGGTTATCCAATTGCTTTTATTCATTCTCTATTTTCAGGTTTCTGGATTAAAGGAAGATTCTCTTATTAAGGTTGGCACTGTGTTATTCAAATTAAGAAATCTGACTTGGAATAGAGACCTGGTTACCTCTGCACAGGGCTGAGTCTGGAAGTGCCCATTAGTACAGCTCCAGAATTATCTACATGAGCAAGATCACATTCTAATGTGAAAGCTAATAAAGAATAAACCCTTCAGGAACAGGATTTAGCTGACAATTCATGGAGGAGTAGATGAAGAAGTCTAGAGCTTGTGATACTGCTTAAGAGATAAATATAAATTAAATACTTTTCAATTGGCAACTGGCTCTTAAGTGGGTACAACTGTTGATGGATATTATTTTAATGTGACTTTTCTCCCGAATGGCACAAATATTTTGTTCCCAGTGGAGTGGCTATGGAACTTAATGCTTCCAGGAGGACAGATCCTTTCTGGCTTTTCTGCATTCCTTCCTCCTCCCCCTCCCCCCTCCTTTTTTTTCAGGATGTAATATTCTGTCCCCTTTCGGCTCATTCATTTTCTTGTTCCTCTACCCCTACTATTTTCCATTTTTGATTTTTCCATCCTGTCTGCTCAACACTGCAAAAGATGTATAATCTACAAACCTGCAAATCACAAAGCAGTGTTTCTCAAAGTGAATCACTCCATCTGTAACTGCTATGCTAAATTCTGAAACATGGGCAACAGGAGATAGATGGTTGACCTTGAATAAAACACTTCACCTCTCTTGACTTCAGTTTTATTGTACTAAAATATGGAAATGGGTGTTCTCTAAATAGTCTTCTCCCCAAGACCACATCCATGGCCTCCTTTTTTTGTTAAAGACTCATTTGAGGTGCCAGTATTCATTTTGATATGTGTTAAATGATTCCTCTATCCCCCTCTTTATCCCCCTCACCCTTCTCTACTTGCTTTAGCAAGAGAACTTTTTATTGCTGCCAAAGGGGCCTGTGAAGATGGGAGAATTAACTTTTTGGGGCAGAAGTGTATCAATGTTTTTGTTCATTTAAAAAAAAGGTGCAGGACATGAATTGTTACAAAAAAGAAAAAAGAAAACAAAAAGAAAAAAAACAAGAGAACTAATTCATATAGTTGGCTAAGAACTTGGAAACTGCTTACCTACTTTAATGTTTTTTGCCCATCCACTTTTGTGGCTTTTTGAGTGTGGTATCGCTTAATTCATGTTGTCTTTTGGCCTACTGGCAAATATCCTGGGAAGTTAGTATTCAATAATCAAGTTGTTACTAATGTCTTCATTGATATATGTGTGTCAGCAGGCCAACTAAATTGCTCCCTGTTGCTTGGATAAAGAGATGTGTTTTACTGAAATTCCCATGCTGGCCAAGATGGGGTATGTAGACAATGGCCTGTCCCACTGGTCACAACTAAAACTCTGGACAGCATAGACAAGGTAATTACTTGAGGGCTCTGAAAAGTAAACGATACAAGAAACAGGGACTGAAGTCAAAACTTGATTAACAAACTGTAGCAAGAAAGAGTTTCATGGTTTGGTGGTCTTTTTGGTTTTTTCTTTCTCTCTCTTTTGACTCCTGGCTTTGAACTGGGGGCAGGCTGACATGAGCAACTGGGCAGCAAGTGTTGACCGGAAACCTGGGAGAAATCATCTCTTTCTATCCAGAGGATCAGGAAAAGGGACCCCTGCTTTCCAGAAAGTATGGAGGAGATTTCTTTTTTCCCATTTTTTACATGTTTCCTCTTCCATTCCTGACTCAGGGCCTGCCTTAGTCATGGCATTGCACTGCCACCACTGCGATGAAGTCACCTTTACCCCGAGAGAAGACTGAGTCCTGGGAAAAAGGAATTGGAAAAAGGGACCCCTGTGGTCCAAAGAGTGTGAGGAAATCCCCTTATTTTTCTTTCTTGTTTCCCTATTTCCTTTATTCTGAAGGTAGCACCAGTTATGTGGAACTGTAAAAAAGCACAGGAGGCTAGCACTCCATCTTTCTGGCCAGAGGAACTGGGAAAAACAAGTCACTATGAACCAAAGTGTGGTTGAAACACCAGAGAGAAAAGACTGGAGATGAGGATCCCTTAATTAGATGCACAAACTAATATTAGGTCCAGGCTCACCTCCAAGTTGGGCACATGTAGACCAGAGCCAAAGAAACAGAACAAAGACTTCCAGAAATAAATTGCCCTGTAAAATATTGACCAGATCTAACATCTGGGTCTTTACCAGCCAGATCCAAACAACCTACTGAAGGCTTTAAAAATGAACCGAGGGCTTCCCTGGTGGCGCAGTGGTTGAGAGTCCGCCTGCCGATGCAGGGGACGCGGGTTCGTGCCCTGGTCCGGGAAGATCCCACATGCCGCGGAGCGGCTGGGCCCGTGAGCCATGGCCGCTGAGCCTGCGCGTCCGGAGCCTGTGCTCCGCAACGGGAGGGGTCACAGCAGTGAGAGGCCCGCGTACCGCAAAAAAAATTAATGAACCGATATTGGAACCCACAGAAGGCAAGATAGACTTTATGGTTCAAAACAAACCAGGTTGATTGCCTAATCAAAAAAATTACATTCTCCAGAGGATTTTTTCTTGCAGTTTCACTGAGATATAATTGACATACAGCACTATATAATTTCAAGCTGTAAGACATAATGATTTGACTTACATACATATGAAGTGATTTTCACAATAAGTTTAGTGAACATCCGTCATCTCATATAGATACGATATGAAAGAAATAGAAAAAAATTTTCCTTGTGATTAGAACTCTTAGGATTTACTCTCTTAACACCTTTCATATATAACGTACAGCAGTGATAATTATATTTATCGTGTTGTACATTATATCCCTGGTACTTATTTATCTAACTGGGAGTTTGTACCTTTTGACCGCCTTCATCCAATTCCCCCTCCCCACCACACCCCACCTCTGGTAAACACAGATCTGATCTCTTTCTCTGTGGATTTGTTTCTTTGTTTTTTGAAGTATAATTGACCTACAATACTAGGTTAGTTTCTGGTGCATGATATCATGAGTCAATATTTCTATACATTTCCAAATGTTTACCACAGTAAGGCTGGTTATCATCTGTCACCATACAAAGATATTACATAATTATTGACTGTATTCCCCAGACTGTATGTTTCATACCCATGACTCGTCTATTTTGCAGCTGGAAGTTTGTACCTCTTAATCTCCCTCACCTATTTTTCTCATCCCCTTACTCTTCTCCCCTCTGGCAACCACCCGTTTGTTCTCTGTATCTATGAGTCTGTTTCTGTTTTGTTGTTTTTGATCATTAATTTGATTTTTAGATTCTAAGTATAAGTTAAATCATACAGTATATGTCTTTCTGTGACTGACTTATTTCACTTAGCATAATACCCTCTAAGTCCATCCGTGCTATCACAAATGGCAAGATTTCATTCTTTTTTATGGCTGAGTAGTATTCCTTTGTGTGTGTGTGTGTGTGTGTGTGTGTGTGTGTGTGTGTGTGTGTGTGTACCACATCTTCTCCATCCATTTATCTATTGATGGGCACTTAGGCTGCTTCCATATATTGGCTATTGTAGATAATTCTGCAATGAACATAGGGGTTCATATGTCTTTTCTAATTAGTGTTTTTATTTTCTTTGCATAAATACCCAGGAGTGGAATTGCTGGGTCATATGGTAGTTCCATTTTCAGTTTTTTGAAGAACCTCTGTACTTTTTTCCATAGTGACTGTTCCAATTTACATTCCCACCAACATTGTAGGAGGGTTCCCTTTTCTCCACATCTTCACCAGCATTTGTTATTTGTTGTCTTTTTGATAATTGCCACTCTGACAGGTATAAGGGTGATATCTTATTGTGGTTTTGATTTTCTTTTCCCTGATGATTAGTGATGTTGAGGATCTTTTCATGTGCCTGTTGGCCAGCTGTATGTCTTCTTTGGAAAATTGTTTATTTAGATTTTCTGCCCAATTTTTAATTGTCCCCAGAAGATTTTTTTTTTAACATCTTTATTGGGGTATAATTGCTTTACAATGGTGTGTTAGTTTCTGCTTTATAACAAAGTGAATCAGTTATACATATACATATGTTCCCATATCTCTTCCCTCTTGCATCTTCCTCCCTCCCACCCTCCCTATCCCACCCCTCTAGGCAGTCACAAAGCACCGAGCTGATATACCTGTGCTATGCGGCTGCTTCCCACTAACTATCTACCTTACGTTTGGTAGTGTATATATGTCCATGCCTCTCTCTTGCTTTGTCACAGCTCACCCTTCCCCCTCCCCGTATCCTTAAGTCTGTTCTCCAGTAGGTCTATGTCTTTATTCCTGTCTTACCCCTAGGTTCTTCATGACATTTTTTTTTCCTTAAATTCCATATATATGTGTTAGCATACGGTATTTGTCTTTCTCTTTTGGACCCAGTGTCTCACAACATAATATTCAAAATGCTCACTCTAGGATCAAAAATTACCCAATATACAAAGAATAAAGAATACAATTAATATGCAAACAAAACTAAAAGCAGCCCAGAAAACCCCAGGAAACAATGATCAACAGAATCAACATTAGGATGACTCAAATGTTGGAATTATCAGAAGAATTAAAGCCGCTATAATAACAGTGCTCCATGAAGTGATGGTGGGAACTCTTAAAATGAATGGGAAGACTGAAGTTCTCAGTAGAGGAGTAGAAATTATAAAAAGGAAACAAACATAAATTTCAGAACTAGAAAATATTATATCTGAATACCTGAACAAGGCTATCAATCAACTTGACGTAATTGATATTTATAGAATATTTCATGCAACAACCACAAAATACACGTATTTAATAATATACAGTATTCACTAACATAGTTCATATCTTGGACCCTAGAACAAACCTTAAAAAAACTAAAGAATTGAAATCATACAAAATATGTTCTCTAGCCATAATGAAATTATATAAGAAATCAATAACTGAAGGATATCTGGAAAATCATCAGATATTTGGAAATTAAACAACAGACTTCTAAATAATGAATAGGTCAAAAAAGATGTCACAGAGAAAATTAGATTATATTTTGAGTAAAGTGAAAAGGAAAACAGAACATATCACAATATGTGGGAGGCAGGTATGGTGGTACATAGGGTGAAATTTATAGCATTAAACCTTTGTGTTAGAAAAAGGAAAGACCTTATAATAACTCAAGCTTCCACATTAAGAAACGAGAAAAAAAAAAGAAATCCAAAGCAAGCAGAAAAATGGAAATTAACAGGAGATATAAAAAATGCAGACAATAATATCAATGAAACTAAAAGCTAATTCTTTGTAAAGATTTTTAAAAATTAATAAACCTCCACATTGATTGAGAGAGAGAACACATATTACCAAATCAGGAATGAAAGAGGAGGTATCACTATAGATCTACAGATATTATGATAAAAGAATAAGGTGTGAGGTAGAGGTAAGGGTTTTCGGGTTTTTGCTTATGGATAGCCTATTATTCCAGCACTTTTGTTAGAAAGACCAGCCTTGGACTTACCTGGTGGCGCAGTGGTTAAGAATCCGCCTCCCAGTACAGGGGACACAGGTTCGAGCCCTGGTCTAGGAAGGTCCCACATGCCGCGGAGCAGCTAAGCCGGTGCACCACAACTACTGAGCCTGTGCTCTAGAGCCCGCGAGCCACAACTACTGAAGCCCATGCGCCTAGAGCCCATGCTCCACAACAAGAGAAGCCACCGCAATGAGAAGCCCATGCACCACAATGAAGAGTAGCCCCTGCTCACTGCAACTAGAGAGAGCCTACGTGCAGCAATGAAGACCCAACACAGCCAAAAATAAATATAAATAAATAAATTTATATATAAAAAAGAAAGACTATACTTTTTCCATTGAATTGCTTTGCATCTTTGTCAAAAATTAATTGACTTATTTATGTGTGTTAATTTCTGAATTTCTAGTTGAAATCAGGTTGTATGAGTCTTTCAATTTTGTTCTCCTTTTCTGAAAAATTTTAAGCTATTACTGTTCCTTTTCATTACCAGGAATAACAATGAAATATTACATAGTAATAAAAACAAGTGAACCATTGATACACTTGACAAAATCGATGAATTTCAAATTTACTATCCTAAGTGAAACAGGATAGACTCAAAAGGTTACATATTTTATATAACATTTTGGGAAAGCAAAACTGTAGCAACAGAGATCAGATCAGTAATTGCCAGGGAAAGGGTTTGACTAAAAAGGGACAGCATGCAGTTTTGGGGTTAGTGGAACTGTTGTGTCTTAGTTGTGGTCATAGATACATGACTCTATATCCATTCATGAGAACAGAACGAACTGAATCGTAAAATGAGTGAAATTTACTGTATTTCAAATAAAAATGAAAATTTTAATATTTTTTATTACTAATCTTTTATCTTTGCATATCTTGCTCAAGACTGAAAGATCCAAGTATGAGAATCTGATTGGCTGAGTGTGGTTGGTGACCACGCCTTAACTTCCAGGGGTGGGGAGAGGTGGTCTTGGGTTGCTGTTGGCTTCTTTTGGACTCCCACAAAGTTTCATACAATTGGGAACTCTCCCCAAATAGGAAGAATTTGGAGGTGCCAGTGGGAATAAAGATAAATGCACATTGGGTCACCTTAATCAATACAGAGCATGAGAATCAGGAGTTGTGTCCTGATCCAACTTAGTCCCTCTGGGAATAGTGCTGAGGAAGAGAGAAGGCCCCAGTTTTGTCTTTGGACTGAACATTCACTCCAGATTCCTCTTTATCTCACTTTGGCTTTCTCTTTCTGCAGTCTCAATTCAGAACCCACAACCTACAGTCTGCTTTCTCCATCCCTGCCCTTGGAAAATCCCACCCCTTTCCACACTAGGGAGGCCATCATAGTCCTAAGACTCTCCCCATATCTTAAAAAGCCTGGTGCCTTAGACTCTGAATGCTAAAATATTTCTTCTCCCCAGGCTTTGCTGGATACAAGGGTGGGAGGGGAAGGTGAGGACATATGATTTGGTCTGTAGAGTACAAAGCAGATAATGAGTGTCCTAGTCCTACCAGTGGCAGCTACAGCTCATTTTCTCCGGAGTTACCCAAGGGCAAATTGTACCTGACTACAGTAAATATAAACATCTCAAATGAGAAAGGTATAACCTCTTATTAACTTTTCTTTTAACCTTTTTCTTACAAAATAATCACCCCGGGCATGATGGAGCTAAGTAACATTTGTCTCCTCCTCGATCTTGCTTTTTTTAAAAGGGGCTCCAAATTATGTTCTTTATGTTTTCCAAGTTTTTATCGAGTGGGAGGTATTATTCCACCCCATAAAATATCAGCTATAACTGAGCTCTGGGGCACCTTTGATGTGTTTACATGCATTATGAATATCTAAGAGGGAGTATAACAGGCTGCATTTCTTAGATTTATTCCATTACAGAATGTACGCTTATCCCTCTAGTGTTTCATGGTACATACTTCAAAGATAAGCATGATTGAACTGAATTGAATGAGGAGCTGGCATGAAGAGAACACATCTGAGAAATAGGCCATCACCAATGAGTTTAATAAATTACCAACACTCACATATGTTATGGTTTTCAAAAAGACCCCACATGGAGGGGAAGAATTAGAAAGTTATTTCCCATTTTGATAAATTATAAAATGATAAATATTACTAATTTTACTAACATTACTAACATTTATAAATATTACTAAATATTAAATTACTAAATATTACTTCAGTAATATGACTAATTTAATAAACATGAGCATTTTTTACATTCAAAAGAATACTCTCTCTTTTGAAATAGTCCCTTTCAATGGCTAAATACTTAGTCTGATGATACTACAATTGGTCAAGATATATTTGGAATTTACAATTGGACTATCCTTCATACACATATTGCTTCGAGAATCCTTAGAGATGGCAAAATGTCTTTTGAGGGTGGATTTTATTTTTTAAAACTGCCAAACATCACTCAGAGTCAAGCCAGATATAAATGGATGAATAAATTGAGAAACATTTTACTCTTAAGTGTGAGTTGGGTCTATAAGATTGAATTTCCTGATGGCCTTGAGAGACATTCCAAAGAAGGAATTCAAAAATATTTTTGAACGATGGCAATATCCCTGGAATAATTATGTTTCTTCCATGATGTCTGCCTTCATTTAGATACATGCGCTTTGCTGTTGTTACAGCTCTGTGTTACAGCCACATGTTCAAAGTCGAATGAATAATTCTAATTATCTTCAAAATCAGGGAAAATGGTAAAGAGTGAAATTTAATTCCCCTATGCCAACTCTCAGCACTCAGCCTCTCTCTCTATCCCTTTTTATTCTTGGTCTATACATTTGTATACAAAAATGCCATAGGATATTAAAACTATCTTGATTATTATAAGCTGGGTTTGAGCTAGTTCTGTTCAGGTAGTCTAGATGGTAGGAAGAAAGGGGTAAGTATTCCTGTATATGAAGGTAGAAAAAATGTTTGCCTCTAAGATCTATCTTAGACTCAGAAATTAATACACCAAATTGACCTGGCCTGATGCCTGATGTTTACTGTTTTCCAATTGGGTGCAAACACATCTGTGAGTTTTTGGTGATGAGCCAGCTGTCTGTACTCTTTCTAGTTGATTAAAATGCTCTCAGTAGAGATTCTATTCAGAATTGATCACTCTGCTTTTGCCTGCTGGGAAATGGCAACTGTCAGTGCTTCTTGAAAGCGGAATGAAAATATTATTCCATTTCAGCAAGGCTCTCTCAGATCCAAGGCTTCCCAATTTTTCAAGGTTGGAGAGCCTTTCTGAACTGTATCCCATGCCAAGGAACCCTAACCTGTGCTTCACGGGGTTGTTTTGGCTAAACAAGGAAGTAACAAAGGAGATTCCAATTAAATACACTGTCTCAATCTGGGGATTTACCTGATCTTCTAGAGATGCTTCACACAGAGAAAAAAAAAAATTATATATATCTCCCTCAAGGAGAGGGCAGGGATGTGTCATCACTGAAAAAAGACACTCATTCTGGTTATGGATATGGCTTTCCTTTCCCTGATCACCATATTTCTGTCAACAGCACTATTTGTAGACTTATAGAAAGCCTTATACACCATTATGGTAACCCACAGGAAACTTCTTTTCACCAAGGAACTCATTTTATAGCAAAGGAAGTAAGGTCATGGAAAAAGCTAATTGTTATCTCCCCTGCTTCACCCACAAGCAAGGAAATCTTTTCAAGTGATTGGTGAGCAGTAATAAAAATAATAAGAAGTCATACTCATGTAACCCAAAAAACTCACAAGTCTTTATTATAACCTAAGGGGTTCAGTAAGTACAGCCAGTGAAAATGGAATAAAGATTGATAAACCAACTTGCTTTTAGTGAAACTGAAATAACCCTGACCAAGATAATTCATCTGACATTGTTGAATTTGAATCTCTTCACTTCCTCTGATATCCAAGACACTCTTCTCCCACATTTTTCTTTTTCTATCCCGTTGGATCTCATAGCAATACCAACCAGAGGCCATCTACCACAAAAGAGACTGATCAATGAGATAGAGAGGAAGGCTTGTCCAGTGGAAGTCAGCCAGCTATGTTGTCCAGTCACTCCAGTGTTTGCACACTCAGGCCAATGACTTTAGAAGCCGTGGTGGCAGGGATGGAGGCTATCCGTGAGCCCAGCAGCATGGGATCACCAAAGATACTCTGGCAATTGCCACTGCTGAATGGCTGACCTGTAAACAGCAGAGACTGATGCTGAATCCTTGATATGGTACCACACTGTGAGGAAAATATGATGGCAGGTTTACTACATCAGACCCCTGCCACCCTGGAGGGGACAATTCATTCTTCCTAGAGTCAGTGCACATTCTGGATGTGAGTTTGCCTTCCTTGTCCCACAGTTCCTCAGCCAGTCCAATTACATGGAGCGTCTGATTTCTCGTGGAAGCCTATTAACAATGCTATGAACCGGGGACCCATGTAAGGGTGAAAGACACCAATGGACTTATAGTCACAGTATCCTCTGGTCCTACCTTCTATTATCCAAAAGTTTTCTGCATAATAGCGATTACATGGTACTGTGTTTTCAGTAGGTAGAACGCATGGGTTTGGGAAATGAGGTTAAAGTAAAAGTGGACCCTCTCACCATTACTCTCAGTGGCCCACTTGGGAAATTTGTGATTCCCATACGTGCAACTTTAGGCTCTGTGAGATCAGAAATCCTGACTCTCAGGAGAGGGACACATTTCCTAAGAGACACAGAAAGTGTTTCACTAAATCTAGAGTTACAGGAGATTCACTGGGACACCTCTTGGTGCTTCTGTGTCCGCAGATGGGTGATTACAACAACCATAGCCTGGAGTGGGAACAAGGGCTCGGACCTCTCATGGATGAAAGTGTGTGTAATCTCCACGAGCAAGCAACCTAGACCAGCATAAGTGCTGGTCAAGAATGAGTTGAGTCTAGAAGGGTGGGAAGGAAGGAGATGACAGATATCACTTGCAGCCTTAGGACCAGCTACAGCAGTGTGGACTGTATCTTGTCTTACTACCCCTCCTGTCATTAAAAGTCTTTCTTTTAAGAATGACCAGCTACCGCTTTGAAGAATCAGTGGTAGGACAGAGGGAACTTAACATAAGGTACAAGGGAGCTGAGTGATGAAAGAGATGTGCTATTCCAGACGCTGGCAGTGCCTCAGACTCACCATCCCCATGGGCCACAGCTGGCTGCCAATTCCAGTCTGCACCTCTGTGCCTAATGACTTTTTCTGAAACACCAAAAACCAGTTTGCCCTCGTGCACACCAGGCCTTCAATGCAGAGGAATTCACACTCCCAGGAGCAGCCCTCACTCAAGACTGACAATAATTGGTGCAGAGAACCCCAGCTCCCTCACCCCTCAAGGGGATAATTCTGAGGTGGGTGTTTGACACCATTTCCCAGCTACCTACAGTGGTAACACACCCCTCTTTGGCTGCCTTCCCTTCCCTGCCTCACTTCCCTACTGCCCTACAAAACTAAGGTGCCATCTAATCAGTCACTTACGGTAGGACAAGAGATTGGTCAAGGAGCCGGTGGGAAGCATTATCTCACACCCTAGACTCTGAGTCCAGAGTCAGCATTCTCGAACATGGCCTTGCCTCCCTGTTCACTCTCCACCATTAATTGAAAACTGTCAATGTATAGTCTGCATAACTTGTAAATGACTCATGGATACCCTTGCAAATAGAAGCACTGAAAATATCTAGATAGTATACTTAAAATTCGGAAAAACCCCTTTTTTAATAACCACCAGTGACCTTCTGAATTCAGAATGTAACCAGTGTAACCACTGCACGGAACAAGAGTCATCTGATGGAGCATAATCATAAAGGAATTTTATTTGCCTGATCAAAACCACTTGGTGAACTGGTTCCTTCTCTCCCTTGGACACCATTTCTGGTAGACCTAGAGTTTTTCCTACTTGTACGTAGATACTAAGAGTCTTCCAATTAGCCTTGGTCACACACGTACACATACATACACAAAAACTAGTTTCATTTCAGGTATTAAAAAATCCACTCGTGTAATAATTAAAACTCGAAACTCAGCGTGAAGTTAAAGCTCCTTTTCTCCCATAGTTTGGGCCTGCAGTTAGAAAGGCAGCTGAGATTACCTGCCCCCAGTTTCCGCACTAGGGTTTTTCAGGGAAGGCGGGGGCAGGGAAGTAGGTCTTTAGTGGAACCCCCTGGGTTTGGTGGGTGTCGAAGCTGACTCTCAGTGGCCCAGGTAGATCTTCAAAACTGTCTCTTTCTCTTGCAGTGCATTTGTGCATTCTTTGGAGACACCTCATAGCTGGTAAGTTTTCATCTGAAGTTCTATAAATGTGAGGGAAATGATTTCTCTCCAAACTAGCAAACCCCTGCCTCTCACCCCCAGACATCTGTATCTGCTGGTATTCTTCCTGTTTCCTTCTACTGAGGCAAACTTGCCTCTGGCAGGAACTCCTCTTGGGTACATACTCTTAAGGCAGCTTCCAGCTGGACGACATCTGGTTCCCAGAACACATTCTTGCATCTGTTGCCCTGACAAACTCTGGAGGGCAGACCCCTTTCAACTTGGCCACTCATCCTCACCCTTCAGGTGAGGAGATTCCAGTCACTGCCTCTGGCCTTGGAGGTTTCTCTGGTATAGATTTCCACTGGCCTCCTAGGCTCAGGGGATGTGTATCAGGTTCCCTATGGTTCTCCTTGAAGCATCTCTCATTATGCTTGAAGTGAGGGGGTGGGCCCTTACCCTCTCCCATTTTACAGTGGGGTGTTCACAGCATACCCACACTTCTCTCCAAGGAAATCCTCTCCCTGACCTCTTCACCCTTAACTCTTTGATACTCTTGAAGTGCACACTGGGATAAGAGTTTCAAAACACTTCCTTTTATAGGTGACTTGGTGGTTCCCTTTGGCAGACGAGGACCAATTTCTGTCTACTCTTTTGTTCCCCTACCTTTTCATCCCTCACACCAAAATTGTGACAGAGTCTTTCATTAACATCAGTTTTTATATATTCATGCATATATTACTTTACCAGTTATTTATTAAACACCTGCTCTTTGCACTATGGTGACTGCTAGTGACACAAGGATAAAGAAGACAGGGTTTCTAATAACAAATGCTGGAGACGGTGTGGAGAAAAGGAAACCCTCCTACACTGTTGCTGGGAGTGTAAATTGGTGCAGCCACTATGAAAAACAGTATGGAGGTTCCTCAGAAAACTAAAAATAGAATTACCATATGATCCAGCAATCCCACTCCTGGGCATATAGCTGGACAAAACTATAATTCAAAAAGATACATGCACCCCTATGTTTACAGCAGCACTGTTCACAATAGCCAAAACATGGAAACAACCTAAATGTCCACCAACAGATGAATGGATAAAGAAGATGTGGTACATATATACAATGGAATACTACTCAGCCATAAAAAAGAACGAAATAATGCCATTTGCAGCAACATGGATGCAACTCCAGATTATCACACTAAGTGAAGTAAGTCAGAGAAAGAGAAAGACAAATACCATGTGATGTCACTTATATGTGGAATCTAAAATATGGCACAAATGAACCTATCTACAAAACAGAAACAGACTCATAGACATAGAGAACAGACTTGTGGCTGCCACTGGGGGGGTAGGGAGAGGGATGGATTGGGAGTTTGGGGTTGGTAGATGCAAACTATTACATCTAGAATGAATAAACAACCAGGTCCTAATGTACAGCCCAGGGAACTATATTCAATATCCTGTGATAAACCATCATGGGAAAGAATATAAAAAAAGAATGTCTCTATGTGTATAACTGAGTCACTTTGCTGTACAGCAGAGATGGGCACAGCACTGTAAATCAACTCGACTTCAATTTAAAAAAAAGAAGACAGGGTTTCTGACTTAAGAAGTCTAGATATGAACAGATTATGCCTTGGAGACAGGCTAGTAAAGGACCTCTTTTCTAATTTTCTGCTATTTGGCTGGGTGGAGGCTATCCTTAGAGGAGACCTGCTCTCTTTGCCTGCCACCTGCAGGGAACAGCCCTTTTTGGAACTTCTGTCCTTTGTTCTGTGTTCCTTCTAAGGAAATCCCAAATACAATCTGGAGGGAATCGATTGCCTCCACACTTACCCTGTTTAACATCTCATGGGGTGTTAAGTAGTTAGAACTAATAATGCCTGTCTACTTAAAGCAGTAATTTTTGACTCTCTTCATCTTTGGGGGTGGGGAGCATGATAATGGTACTTTTAAAATGCTCCCCAAGTGATTCTAAAATGGAGCTAGGGTTGAAACTTATCAATGAAACATACACACACACAACAGCCTTAAAATCATACTGCTGCTCAAAGATTTAGTCTAGCTTCTATGATCATTGGGAGAAATATCAATTATGTAAATCCACAGAGATGGCATAATATACACTTCAGACAACATTACTTCATTGTTACTTTGTGGAGTCCATTGTCCACATCCTTATTCTTTATCTATCTTCTGTCAGTCCAAAGATAGAAATACCTGATTTTGCAAATGTCGTTCTCTCCGGTAGAGGGAAAAAGAAATATAAGACCAGTTCTATTCACAAAGAAATGAGAAATTGCACTAAAAATCAATACTCTTTTAAAGACTTGAAGCATCATTACTGCTTCCTCAGACAAAATTAGCAGTAATGCTTGTACATCACAATTGTATTGCGGAGTGAATTTGCTGAAAAGACTTTATAGTGAAAAATGATATTCAAGCTTAAGAGTGGCTTCAAGCGATTATAAAATCTTCCTGCCGGATGACCCCCCCCCCCACCATTTCTAATTCTTCCTGATGCTATTTTTATATTACCTTGAAGGTCAATCAAATATCAACAAACACAGAACTCAGTGAGTATATTCTATAATAACCATGTTAAGTCAAGTGCCAGACACTGTCTATTGCTCTGCTCTTTTATGACTTTTTACAACCTGTTTCTAATATTTATAGCTTTGTTGTTTATTGTATTCATGTTTATAAGTACATCATGCGTGCCTGCATGCATTCATTTATCCATTCCCAAACATTTCCAGAGTGTTCATATTAGATACAAGGATGAAAGGACGGGGCCCTTCCCTCCCTTGCTCTCTGACACCACTTTGCACTCACCTGGATCACAGCCGCACCCACTGGGCTGTCCTAGTGGATTGATTTGACTCCTAGGGACTCTGTCTTGTGCCTCTCTGAAGGCCCTCCCTTAATATTTGTGGGCTGGGGCAAGAATACAAATGGAAGCCCATACACCATATATCTACATATAAATATTTAAAAGTTATATATTAAGCTAGCACACCTCTAAGTAAAATATGCTTTCTCCTCTTACCTTGTAAATATACCTTCATAACTGTAAAATTGAAAAATACACATAAAGCCATGCTTTCTATATGACTGAAAGATAGCAGATATCAAAGATGACTTGGTTTAATTATTTTTAGCACATGTCTAGGTGGTTTAATTATTTTTGCATGTCAGTGGGCTGGTGCTATTTGGATGAGTAATAAAGACATACATAATTGATAGATTCTTATATATAGTCCATTAAATTGATTTTTCTTGCCTTCATTTTAGCAAATTCACTGATTTCCTTGTTGTAATCAAGATTTTTAGATTATTTGTATTCTCTTGAAAGAAATGGTGTAAAAGAATAAAAACTGAAGGTAAATGTATAAAATGAAAGCATAATTAGAATGTTTTTAAAAAATGTAAATTAAGGTAAATACGAAATAGAAACAAGTTACTGTGTATGTTTCAAAATGTTATTTTATTTAAAATTACAAAATATAATTAATAAATATCAAAATTTTAAGTAAAATTATTTTTGAAACCTGAAATCTCTGTTTTGAAATTTTAGTTACATAACATTAAATTATTTTAAATGAACCATTTGCATTTTTAGTTTTCAAGAGCCATCTAGTTAACAATGTAAAGAATTAGTATACATTTCCATGCATATTACATTTAGTTCTATATAAGTGCAAACTTGAAGTAATATACGTTGTTTAATACCATGAGATGCTTCTTGAGTCCTATATGCAACTGTTGTAAGTTTTGTGCTAATTAGCGGGACAGGAGAGTGAAGCCACTGGCATAGTTCTTTTGTTGTCAGGCTCTCAGTAAAGTCCCCATCTTGTTTTCAGCCCCCTTCTCATTCTTAACCTTCATACCTGCTGAATCCATGGCTGGAGCCTCTCTGGGCATCCTCTTCCATCAAAGCCCCTTCCAGAATCTTCTTGGGAAAGGCTTTCTCCACCACGTTCTACCGATCAACACACTTCCTCCACTTTCTATCTTTCAGACATCTGTTGAAATCTCTAATCCATTCATGGCTCCTGTCTTAGTCCCTTTACTGCTATGCATTTATTCTTTTTTTTATTCTTTTGCTCTCATTTTAATGGAGTTTTGGGGTGGGGAAGGAGGCTAATAAATATGTGTATTCAGTAGTCATCATGAAGTTTATGTTTCTTTTGCAACAATAAAAGCAATTTTTATAAACTAGTTAAAAGAAAAAAGATGATAGGAAGAAAAGTTAAAAATCTTTAGCTTCCCAATGAAACCCATAATTACGATAATATATTCACTGGTGCAGCCCAGTACGATCTATAAAAACTCTCCATTTTAATATTTAACGTGACAGTATTAGAGGGACATGTGCACAGGGCTGTCTTTATGTACAGATCGTGAATTGCAGACACATTCACTTGTTCCTGCTTATGATTAGGGGCACACTCACCGTGAGAGCAAGCGTTAAGAAGAAGGGCACCATCAGTGGCAATAGTAGGTGCTCACTGCCCACCTGAAGATCAAACCAATCAGCTCGGTCTCAGAGACACTAGACTCTCACAAACTGAACACATTAATTATAGTGCTTGGTGAGAGGATTATGGAGTAAGAAAGTAGAGCAGATTGATTCCTCTCCTCCTGCGAGGAATTAAAACAATTTTTTTATTGTGGTAAATACATATAACATAAAATTTCTATCAACCATTTTTTAAGTGTACAGTTCAGTGGTGTTAAGTGTATTCATATTGTTATGCAACCATTACCACCATCCATATCTGGAACTGTTTTCATCTTTCAAAAACTGAAATTCTATACCCATTAAACAATAACTCCCCATTTCTCCACTCCTCAGCCCCCGGCAAGCACCATTCAACTTTCTGTCTTTATGATGTTTACTCTAAGTACCTTACATAAATGGAATCATATAGTGGGATTGGCTTATTTTACTTAGCATAATGTCCTCAAGTTCTATCCATGTTGTAGTATATGTCAGAATTTCCTTCTCTTTTAAGGCTGAATAATATTCCATTGTATGTATATACCACATTTTGTTTATCCTTTCACCCACTGATAGGCACTTGGGTTGCTTCAGTGTTTTAGCTATTGTGAATATTGCTGCTTTGAACATGGTATAGAAATATCCAACAGAGATCTTGCTTTCAATTCTTTTGAGTACATACCCAGAAGTAGAATTGCTGGATAGTAGAGTAATTTCTGTTTTTAACTTTTCGAGGAACCACTATACTGTTTTCCATGGCAGCTGTACCATTTTACATTCCAAACAACAGTGCACAAGGGTTCTAATTTCTCCACATCCTTACCAACACGTAATTTTCTGTTTTGTTTTGTTTGATAGTAGCTATCCTAATGGATGTGAGTTGGTCCTCCTGGTATAATTTTACACATTTATTCTAGACTGAGTTTTTGAATTCTATCAACTAGTCTGTCGTTGCTAGAGATACAGGAGGAGCAAATACTAGAGCTTCTTCAAATGCTGGAAGATTACCTTCAATTTTCCAGAGAAATAAGAAAATCAATTAGCATAGCTGTACTTGACTGTCAAAAATGCTCACACATAGGGGCTTCCCTGGTGGCGCAGTGGTTGAGAGTTCGCCTGCTGATGCAGGGGACATGGGTTTGTGCCCCGGTCTGGGAAGATCCCACGTGCCACGGAGCGGCTGGGCCGGTGAGCCATGGCTGCTGAGCCTGCGCGTCCGGAGCCTGTGCTCCGCAATGGGAGGGGCCACAACAGTGAGAGGCCTGCGTACCGCAAAAAAAAAAAAAAAAAAAATGCTCACACATAAAGGCAAAAGATTAACATTCCCATATTAAATCTTTCCAGATCATCAGCTTCATGGAGCATTTAAAAAAAAAAAAAGCTAAAATTGTCACTGTGTTGAGATTCTGAACACAATGTACAACTAAGGAAGAAAAGACTCTGTTATAATTGCACTCTATATGGCTTCCAGAAGCCAAGTATTTTCTACTTTATTGATTACCCACCTTCAATACAGGTTGTGAAGGAAAGTATAGAAAAGAAGGAAACTTTTCTGGTCTATAAGTAACCAAACTAACTGCTGGGAGTTTTATACAATCCAGTTCTAAGTGCCTTCTAGGTTCGTTATGACTGAGACTTATGCTGAGCCTTTGTTTTGAGTAGCTCAATACATCTAATACATTCACCGAAGATGAGAGAGAAACAAGTACACTAAGGTTTTGTGTGAGGAATCACACTTTCAGCAGTCAGAAAGTGAAGGTGGCCATTCTGTTTTGCTCCCATACTACATTATATGGTGGGAAAAGACACAACAGTCCAGAGACCCAGATTTAGACCCTGGGCTTTGGTTGGTACTAATTACCTGACTTTCTGCAAGTATCTGAAACTCTTTAGGAAGTATATGTATATCTTCCACAATTAAAATGATCATGGAGGATCAAATGAATAAGGCATATATACTAGGATTAATTTATAAAAATTTCTTCTTTTTGATGAACCTCTTAGTACTCAAATGACCAAAAGGTCATGTTTCTGCAAATAAACCCATTCTTTGATGCTCTTCTCCTTAAATGATAGAATATTCTTTCATTCAGAAATGACTAATGGAGCTCTAGCTATGTGTGGGGAATTATTCTAGGTGCTTGAGATACATAGTAAAGAAAGATTTCTACCCTGGTGGAACATACAGTCTAGCAGGGGGAGATAGACAATAAGCAACACATATAATAAGTAAATGAAGTACCTAGCGTGTTATAAGTGCCAGGGAGAAAATTTTTTAAAGTCAGGGTAAGAAGGGTCAGGAGGAAGGGATTGGAGACAGGGTGGTTAAAAGTTTATATCAGGCGGCAGAGTAGGCATCATTGAAATGAGAGTTGATCAAGGTCTTGAAGGAGGTGATTGAGTTAGCCCTGGGATTCTCTGGAGGAGGAACATCTGTGAAGAGAGAACTGCTGGTACAGAGGCAGGAACTGTTATGTTTTACAGCTGAGGAAGGTGAGACCCAGAGAGTTAAGTACACTTGCCCAGGGTCACACAGCTAATAAGCTTCAGAACCAGGATACAAAGACAGTTTGTCTGGCTTCAGTATGGGTGTTCTAACCTTTTCACCATGCTGCCTTGTGGGCTTATGATAAATGTTTGTTGAATGAATGAATGATGTATACTAACTAGAAATGACCTCTACTGGAGGTTAGAAAATGTGGGAGGATAGGAGAGTAATCAATAATGAAGCCAGATAATCTTTTTAATTTTTAATCTGATTACCATGGAAAAGGGGCCTCATGAGAGTTGTTTCACATTTGTATGCCTAGAGGCAAATTCTTTCAATATTAGGATTTGTCTGTTTGATTTTTTTTTTTTTTTTTTTTTTTTGCGGTACGCGGGCCTCTCACTGCTGTGGCCTCTCCCGTTGCGGAGCACAGGCTCCGGACGCGCAGGCTCAGCAGCCATGGCTCACGGGCCCAGCCGCTCTGCGGCATGTGCGATCTTCCCAGACTGGGGCACGAACCCATGTCCCCCGCATCGGCAGGTGGACTCTCAACCACTGCGCCACCAGGGAAGCCCTGTCTCTTTGATTATATAAACTATGTTACCCCCTTTATCTTTGAAAACGTTTTGGAAGACAAAAACGGCCCTATTTTAAGGACATATTGTGAATATTGTAAACCATTCTATACGAATTCTAATGATCTCTTTCCCTAATCAAAAACATGTACCACACCCCTTCATGGAAGATAAAGGCTACTATTCGTTTTGTCTGTGCTTCTTGTTCCCTATGCTAATTTCCCATTCATAATTAAATATATTTCTCACTTTTTTCTCTTTCATGTTTCTTTTATGCTTTCTGTGTCTTACTTTTCTTCAAATAATTAAGCTCCATGAAAGTCTGGATTTCCTACCCGGGCAAACTCTGCAGTTAAAGTGCTTGATCTACCCCTGGCAGCATTGACTTAAAGGGAAAGAGAAGTAATGGGGTAACATTAATGCTCCCTGAAATGTTGCCTTATTACTATACGTCTTATTTCCCTTCACTCTCCTACTCCCCATGGGAGTGCCTAGGATACACACAAGACCTGAAATGACAGGGAGGACGAAGGGGGCAACAGGCTGTTTTGAGAGGTAATGAAACTGAAAATAGTGAAACCAAGAGGAATTCATTTGCTGTTTATAACCAAAACATGAAAACAACATAGAAAACATATAAAAAGTGATGTTTAACTTCAAGTCCATGTTGTGAATGATTCTTCAGCCTCCTTTAAATAAACAGCCGGACTCTTGCATCTCTTTATTGTCTAGAAATTTATATATTAGGGTTGAATGTTGACATTTCCAGGGCTTGGTGTAAAACTAGTTAGCGAGTTACTTCCCTTGGGGCTTACAGTAAGTGCTGAGTTGACGCTTCAGGAAATAAACCCAAAGGTTTAAAAAAGGTCATAGAAAAATAAACTCCCTTGTCCGTAAAAATCATATTAGATTATCACATTGACGAGATTTTATAGAGCACACACTTTTTTGAAAGCTGAGAATGGGCAAATGAGGCACTTAATAAAACAGCTATGATCTCTGTTTTGAAGGAGTTGGCAACCTGATGTGGATACAGCTTCAATCCCTCCACTCTGCAGTATGGTGGGCATACAATCTATATTTTTTGAATGAATGAGTGAGTGAATGTACTAGGTAGAGAAAAGGGTACTTTTCTCTACTAGGTAGAGAAAAGGGTATGTCAGTGTCAAGGTCAGATAATATTTTTTATTTTCTAAGTGGAAACATGTAAATATGTCTCCACCAGTGACAATGTCCCCCACCGCTTTTCTGTGCCTGGATACACGGGAAGAGTCTGTTGTGGTAAACTGGGGCCATGTGACTAAGTCTTGCAAAGGGAATGTGAACAAAAGTAATGTGTGGCTTCCAGTCTCAAGTAGATAAGAGTAGGGAGTCCACTCTATGCTCTTCTCTTCTCCTGCCAAGACAACCTTGGGAGCCACATGTTCCAGATGGCGTAGCCAGGGGATAGAGAAGACACAGGCTGGAGAGGGACCAGTGCCACATCAGTCCATGACATGAGCAAGAAATAGGTGTTTGTTGGAGTAGGCCACTAAGGTTATTTGTTTGTGGTTTTTACATGATATAGCATTAATTATTCAGATTAATACACATTCCAAGTGCATATGAAGGGAAGAGATGGGTGAGAACCGCATTTAGAGAGTGTAAGCAACCCACCAGAAAAGGCTTTCTGAGATGGTGATACAGAAATGTGTTTTCCAGGAGGGTCAGCCTATGGATTGAAAGAGGGAAGAAGGGAGATTGGTACATACACATTTTGAATGAGATACATGATAAATACATTGTCCAGTTGATTTGGTTTACATTTAGCCTTAGATGAGTATTATAAAAGACTATTGGAACAGCTCTGCAAAACAGGAAGTTGTTCTCTGTCTTTAAAAATGGAGGCACTCAAGTGCTTGTTGAGAGAAGGAACATGTTTAATTTGAATGAATGATATGTGGTGTCTAGTATATAGTATGAGCTCTCAAAATATTTGGGGATGGTCAATAGACTGACTTCAGTTCATATGAAATCAAGACATTTATGAAAGATGCCAAACAAAATCTCTAGAAAGATTAATTCTCTCTTATTTACACTATTTCTTTAAGAGAGAATTTTTTGGGGGAAGATGGGACTACAATATTGTTAAAGAGATTGAGAACCATGGACAAAAAATAAGTTATGGCTGAAAATTTAATATTAATATCCAAAAAAGATCAATTTACAAATTCACTCTTTGCATTGTATTGCATTGTATTATAACTATTATTATTATTATTAATTTTAAGAAGTTTTGCATTCATTGAAACAATAATGATCATGAGTTAACGATAAAGTTTTAAAATTTCTACATAGGAACTTCCCTGGCAGTCCAGTGGTTAGGACTCCACACCTTCACGCCGAGGGCCCGGTTCGATCCCTGGTTGGGAAACTAAGATCCCTCAAGCTGCATGGTGGGGCCAATATAAATCAATCAATTAATTAATTAAAAATTTTAAAAAATTAATAAAATTTCTACATATATATTTTAATTTTCCACACCCTAAATTTCATGGCAAAAACCCAACTTCAGTCAATAATTTTACTTGCTAATATTTTAAATTGAAACATAGAGTCTGATTTAACAAGTGATTTTCTTTCAGAGTAAACCACAATTTTTAATTTTCTAAAAGACATAGTTTTATTATTTTCAAGCACAAGATACTCAGACTAGACCAAATAAGTGATTCATTTTAAGTTTTACCAGGTACAAGTCCTTGAAGACATTGACTTATTTTAAATACCTTAGATAAGCTATCATTAATACATCTATGTAGATTTAAATGAGCTTTGTAGGAGTGTGTTCTCAAACTACTATCCTAGTCTACTTCAGGTATGGACAATTCAATACCTATTGGTAGATTCTACCAAAATTATTTGGCAACACCCTTAGAAAATCTTTCAAAAGACTTCACATGGAATCAATAGGGCACTAATCAGATTGTCACCTACACACGTCTCCATTTTCTAGTAAATCTGTCCAACCTGAACCTACATAAAACCTCTCCCCCAAAAAAGTTTAAGTTAATATGAGACCATTTGTTCTTGTGAAGAATAAGAACCTTAAAAGAAAGATTGGGTGATTGCATAGACACTGAAGAAAAAGGATAAACATGTTGCATTTGTGGCTCAGAAGAGATCCTTGGGATAGAAGGAGCCAGCAAGGAGAAAGGCCCTTAGGGTAGGATTCAGAAAAGTAAACTATTATGACATCTGGTCTAGACTGGCATCTGTTACTGGGTTGCCCCAGGCCTGTTTCACATGGTTTTGGTCAACCGTAGCATTGTAGCAAAGTACTATAAACATTCCATCCTACAAACCTATGTGCATGTTTAACTTGAATGGCCTGTGTTTTTTTAAAAAACAAAGACAAATTATAGCCTAGTTCAGAGTGTCCAAGTTTATGACTTCTTTCTCACTGGAGACATGGATAAGAATGAAGAATTCCAGAAAAATTGCATGAGACCCATGCCCATGCCCACCACCTCCTCTGAGTGGCAGATCTCAACCTAGATATGAGCAAATGCCTTCCATAAATTCTCATGGCTGGTTGCAGATCTTCCAGATGAGTGGAGAAAATATATATGGCAAAAAATTCTTTTTCTATGTGTCAAAAAAGTTTAAAAGTCAGTCTTCTATATGCTATTTGGGCCTAGCACACACAGTTTAGTACTCTGTCTGGATTTCTTAAAATTTCAAATCCAGGCAATATAAATAATGAGATTTTATTACGTTAACTGGGTAGTGATATTAATATGTTAAGTTTCCCAACTGCAGATCCCAATCAATACTTCGCTTTTGTGTCTAGGTAAATACTGAATTGTGTCATCCAGATTCACTTTTGCACCCTATACAGTGTAGGTATATTTTGCTTAGTGGGAAGCCAACTTGCAAAACTCAGATTTTATATAATATAAGAAGTAATAAATTATTATATACATAGATGAATGTAGCTTATAAAAGGAGGCACAGCTCTTGTTGAGGAGGTGTGATACCACTCCCACTATTCCAACCTTCTCTCATTGTTCCTGAAATCACGTAAAAATGTCCCCAAGAGAGTGGAGAGCTAGACCTCTAAGCATGGATAGGGAGTCACTGTCATTCGGGGTCAGATGAGAAGCACGGTTATTCCATTTGATGACAATGTCAGATAATGGCTTCGGCCAAGGATACATCTCTGAAGAAAAAATGAAAGTAGCTTGAAAGAATCTACCTTGCTTTACTGACATTTCCCTTAATAGGCTACTCTTCAGGACTATATCAGTCCAATATCACCATCATCACCAATGACATCATCACCATCATGGCTCTCATTCAGTGTTTACTTTGTGCCAGACACTATAGAAACACTCCTCCTAACCCTACATCTGTCTATCTACCTGTCTGTTTATCTATCTACCTATCTCATCTATAGCATAACTCTAAAACTATACAACATACTTCTCAAAACCCTACGAAGCAAGTACTATCATTACTGCCATTTTATAGATGGAAAAAAAGAGGTTTCTGAGAAACTTGCCCAAATCACACAACAGGAAGCAACAGAGGCAGGAATCCTGGCCATATAGTATATCCCTAGAGCTCCTGCTTTTAACCGCCTGCTGACTCGTGTGAACTGATAGGATGCCCGCTGACATTCCATTACTTCCAACAGCTGCACCTCAGTACAGCACAAAGCATGCAGCACCTCACCCTAAGGTGGTGCTGCTAAAAAGCCCAATCAAGAAAATCACAGCACTCCTACAGTTCTGCTGGTTGGTGATTTTCAAATACAGATACAGGGGGCTTGCTGGAACATAAATTCAGGAAATATCACAAGTACACCTGATAAAACACTATTTGTGTGCATTTTGATGGTTTGCAATGTTTATTAAATGATGGCAGCAACTGTCTCCCTTCAAGTCAATTTGATGTCTGCCTAAAATTGAAAGAAATGGTGGACTCGTGAATTCATCAGCGGAACTTGGATATAAATGACCTCATCTAATGTGTAAAAATCCTGGCTGCATGTCTATAGGCACATTTTATTTCCACTTCATGTAGGAATTTATTTAAAACTTATAGGATGCCTGAGACATTTCCTGCGTCTAGTATTGAGGATGATAATGTTGTGCACTGAATGCGAATCTCTTAAGCATTCTCAGGCTCCATTACAGCAGGACAGACACTTTGTAGAGGGATTAGCACCCTGAAACCTCTCCCTCTAGTCCTAAGAGCTGGCAATAGAAAGGACATTCTGGCTTCCAGGAGGAAAGCCTGTTTTAATTATGCTTTATATGCAGAGCCTAGGGATGCATGCATCACAGACAGTGTAAAATAGAGATTTTAGATTGGTGAGGCTCTAGGGAAAGCTTCAGAGCACAGCTGTCTCTACACAGTGACACAAAAAACTCAGAAGAGCAGTGAGGCTCAGGCAGCATCAATCTCTCTATCCCTTACAGTCCTGTATTAAACCGTCCTGTGTAATAGACAAAGAGGGGAGGAGAGAAGCTTATATCATGCTTTCCTGTTCCACAAGAAAAGGGTTTTATGTCAGTAACTGTAATCCCAAGTCATTCACTTTAAATCAACACTGCAGAAGAGCTAGGATACAAATGTACTTACTGAAAATAGTGCAGGAATAATAGTGCAATGGCTCATTTGAAGAGCACATTTGAAAGGCAGGTATAGTTTAACTGAGAATTGTACGCAAAGAGAAAAATAGAATTGATATATTTGTTTAATATTGACTTGTTTAAAAACAGCAGATCAATGCCAAGTTGCTCTTTACTTCCTCTCTCTAATACCATTTTTTTCCTTTAAATAGATGTTTTCAGATTTTCTCTCTCTCTCTTGAAGGAGTGGGGATAATCACAAAATAAGAAATATGAAGACCATTTCCTGAGTACAGTAAAAGACCTATACAGTCACCCTTCGTACCTGTGGGTTCTGCATCTGTGGATTCAACCAACAGCGAATAGAAAAGTTCTGAAAAAACAAATTTCCAGAAAGTCCCAAAGAGCAAAGCTCCAGTTGCCACTTGCTGGCAGCTATTTACATAGGGTTTATTAGGCATCATAAATAATCTAGAGATGATTTAGAGTCAATGGGAGGATGTGTGTAGGTTATACGCAAATACTATGCCATTTCATATAAGGGACTTGAACGTCCATGAACCTTGGTATCCGTGGGAAGTCCTGGAACCAGTCCTCTGTGGATACAGAGGGACAACTGTAGTTGTTTCTTGCCTGACAGCCGGCAAGAGAAAAAAATGGATTTAAACTCTTCATTAGCTGCTGTTAATTCATAATTTTCTCTGTAATTAAATTGGAATGAACTGTGCAGAGAGGATGCAGCCTGCATAACAATCACAGGCTTTCAGACAGATTTCAACCTCAGTGGTTACATTCTCTCTTCCTAGGGTCTTCCCAAGAGCTCACACAACAAAAACATCATGACCAGTTGGACAATATCATGCTGTTCTTTTTAACTTAAAATTCACTCCCAGATTATGTTCCATGGGCATTTCTTAATATTTGAGATAAAGTCCAGAAAGTTATCGAAGGAAAAATATCTGTTAATAAACATAGTATATCAGGAACTTAAGAAAAAATTATATGATCAATCGATACCCAGAAAGTATTTGACAAAAATCCCACGTCTCCAATTAATTTGAAATGGTACCTCTCTTCTAAAACAACAGCTATCTCACACTCAGTGGGAAAGCACTAGAGGCATTTCCATTAATTTCATCCTAAAATCTAGGATGCTTGCCAGAAGCCATCATTGGTTAGCCTTAGCATAGCAGTTCTGGACAAAGCAATAAAAATGGAACAGCAATGACGGGAATGGGCACTGAAATGTAGAAGAATATTATTTATAGTCTAAAGATATTTTGCATAAATAAAAAATATAGATTATTTATCAAACCCAAGAAAATCTACCAAAAAATTACTGGAGGCTCTGGCAAATGTATTCTGTTCCTGTCACAGAACAGCCTCCACATTGCCCTCAGCGGACTGAAGGGGAGCCTAACTCAGAAAACAGAGCCATTGGAAGTGAACACTCCCACAAGCACATCTACCAACACACACATCACCTCCATCCCTGTTATGATGGGTAGTGTGGGGTCCTGGCTTTTACCCATGGCCAACCCCTTCACTTGTGCCCTGGCTCTTATCCTTCTCACCTAGTTAAGGACATCACTCTTGCACTTACCCCCTCTCTCAAACATTATCAGATTTGCCCTCTACACTGGATCATTCCCACTAGCATCCAAACATTCTTCAATATCTTCCATCTTAAAAAGCTATACCTTAGCCTGGCATCACCCTCCAGCTACTGCCCTATTGCTTAGCTCCCGTTCCCCCTTTTTCCTGCAAAACTGCTTTTAAAAGTTCTCCTTACCTTTCACACTTCTTTTTTTATATATATATATAAATTCATTTATTTAGGCTGCATTGGATCTTCGTTGCTGCGCGCGGGCTTTCTCTAGTTGCGGTGAGCAGGGGCTACTCTTCGTTGTGGTCCGTGGGCTTCTCATTGTGGTGGCTTCTCTTGTTGCGGAGCATGGGCTCTAGGCGCGCGGGCTTCAGTAGTTGTGGCGCATGGGCTTAGTTGCTCCGTGGCATGTGGGATGTTCCTGGACCAGGGCTCGAACCCGTGTCCCCTGCATTGGCAGGTGGATTCTCAATCGCTGCACCACCAAGGGAGTCCTCACCTTTCACACTTCTTGACTTCCCATTCTTTCTTGAACTCATGCCTATCCAGGTTTTGCCTCTTCTGCTTCACCGAAAGAGCTCTTGCCGAGGTCATCACTAATGACCCCCACATTGCTGTGAGCCAAGAGTCAGTTCTCAGTTTTATTCTTACTCTGTCAACAGCATCTGACGCAGCTGAGTCAGCATCTGACTCCCTCCTCTTGACATTATTTCTTCAGTTTGCTATGTGACCCTATTTCTCTTGGTTCTTCTCCTACCTCATTACCTGTACATTGTAGCTCTTCTTTGCTAGATATTCCTCACCTTCCTATTTTTTAATTATTATAGTGTCTCGGGGCTCAGTTCTATAACCTCTTTTCTACATACACTCCCTACCTAGGCAATGTCAAATAGTCCCATGGCTTCAACATGCTGATTGCAGTTCCACAAGGCTGATCGCTCTCAAACTTACTATATTCCATCAGTTCTAAGACAAATTTTTTCCACATTTTACTGTATCTGAAATTGGGCTGTGTCTTACAGTTGATGCCATCTTATAATTTTTGTCATCCAGGCAGGGGTCATGAAGTAGTTGCTCTTGCCAGAGAGCTTGGTCATATTTATTTATATCATCAATAATCCAGTTGCTCATAAGTCTCAAGATAAAGAAGAGACACATCTAATCTGATGCAGATCACAAAATCATGGGCTTTGAGCCAGACGCCATGCTTGGATAAGATTTTGAGAGGTCTTTACAGGTGATGAGTATGTTTTGCATATAGGAAAGACTGTGAACAATGGTGTCTGGAGAGCAGACTGTGGTAGATTAGTTGATTAATAGCCTCTACTGGCTTCCCTGTATCCATGCCCTGTGCCTTATAACTGTATAGTTCCCTGCCTGCCTCTGAGCTTGGCCTCATGACTTGCTTTTGTCAACAGAATGTTAGAAAATATGATCCAAGCAGAGGGTTGAAAAGCACTTGGGCTTCCTGCTTTCCTTCTTGCATGATTGGCTTGTTCACTCTTGTTCTCTGCCCAAGCCATAGGAATATCCCTGCATTAGTCTGAAGGAGGGATATATAGGAGCCAGCAGAGGAGAGCTAAAATGCCTAGTTGTCCCAGCCATCTCAGCCAGCACAGCTACCCCAGCTGAGGTTGTTTTAAATCAGCCAACAGCCATGTGAGAGAAACAAGCCAAGATGAGAAGCATGTCTGGCTGAGCCCCTCCTAAATTGTCCACCCCCTAGAGCTAAATAAATGCAAAATGGCTGGGTTCAAATATTTTAAGGGAAACCACATGAACAATGGAATAGACATACTGCTTTTAGCTGCAGAGGCAGAATTAGGATTAGTGGATATAGGTTACAGAAAAGCAGATTTAAGTTCCAGCTGAGGGAAAATCATCAAATTGGTTAAGGGAGAGGGGATCGATGGGAACGTCATTTCTTAAAGGGCCTACTATATGCCAGTCATGATGCTAGGTGCTTTACCTCACTTATCAAATTATCAAATATAAATCTTGCAGCAAGCCTATGAGGTTATTACTATGCCCATATTACAGATGAAGAAATTAAAAATCAGAGAGGTAGTAATTTCCTCAGTATATCAGTCAGGGTTCCACCAGAAGTAGAGAGAATTCAGTACAATATAGAGATAGAGGTAGAGGGAGAGAGAGAGAGAGTGAGAGAGAGAGAGAGCCCGCCTGCCAATACAGGGAACGTGGGTTCGAGCCCTGGTCCGGGAAGATCCCACATGCCACGGAGCAGCTAAGCCCGTGCACCACAGCTGCTGAGCCTGTGCTCTGGAGCCTGCAAGCCACAACTACTGAGCCCACGTGCCACAACTACGGAAGCCCGTGTGCCTAGAACCCGTGCTCCGCAACAAGAGAAGCCACTGCGATGAGAAGCCCATGCACCACAACGAAGAGTAGCCCCCGCTTGCTGCAACTAGAGAAAGCCCATGAGCAGCAATGAAGACCCAGTGCAGCCAAAAATAAAATAAATGAAATAAATAAATTTATTTAAAAAAAATAAGAAAGAGAGAGAGATCTAGGAAAGAATTGGTTTATGTGACTGTGATGATTCACTAGGCAAAACTGAAGTCAATAGGGCAGGCTATTAAAGTTATGAGGAAGGGCAGGCTAGAACTCTCGGGCTTGAACTGACATTGCAACGCACAGGTGGAATTTCTTCTTCAGGGGAGCCTTAGTGCCACTCTAGGTTTTTCAAATGTTTGAATCAGGCCCACCCGAATCATCTAGGATAATCTTCCTTTCTTAAAGTAAACTCATTGTAGACTTTAATCACATCTACAAAATACCTTAGCAACACCTAACTGGGTAAGGAGGGACTGTCGTCTAGCCAAGTTGACACACAGAAGTGA
This sequence comes from Stenella coeruleoalba, assembly GCF_951394435.1. Classification (NCBI taxonomy): domain Eukaryota; kingdom Metazoa; phylum Chordata; class Mammalia; order Artiodactyla; family Delphinidae; genus Stenella; species Stenella coeruleoalba. The sequence goes on from NC_137148.1 coordinate 59,494,882, forward strand.
CCGTCACACTCAACTGTAATACCATCTTTAAGTGGCAGAACAGACTTTTGAACCTAGGTCAACCTAACTCCAAAGCCAGTGCCCTCTTCAGGACATCATCTCATCCAATACTCTAATAAGGGCCTGCATCTTAAAATGGGGTCCTCACTATTACTAGCAATATGCAAATATAATCTGCTTAAATATGTGTCAGAGATGGGGAAAGGTGTTCTTGCTCTGGGTGCAGGTTAGACTAGAGAGATTTTCAGCACTGAAATTCAACAGTCCTTTGGTTCAATAATACTAAGGTTTGTTATACAGCAGAAACTAACACAACATTGTAAAGCAATTATACTCCAATAAAGATGTTAAAAAAAACCCACTAAGATTTGCTTAGCAGGGACCCTTAGGGAGCCCACATTAGAAGACAGAGAATGATTTGTAAAGGGCAATATGTGAAATAGGTGCTTAATAAGGCCGTTTAAACACAGTTTATTGTTAGGTTTGGAAAAGTTATCTTTGTGACATTATTTAAAATACGAATCTGAAGAATCTCAGAAAAAAGGGCTTATTAAGTAAATGAAAACTTAAGTCTGTCCTGTTTGTTTCTATAGTTATCACTCTTTTTGAATTGATTCTGAAGTTGTAATGAAGTTTTACAATAGATGACATTTATAGAAATAGCTCAATATTTTATTTACTGAAGTCAGTTGTGATATGCTTACTAACGACCGAACAAAGATGTTAAGCTCCTAATTCCTGGAACCTGTGAATGTTACCTTGTATGGCAAAGGGACTTGGTAGTAAGCTAAGGATCTTGAGATGGGAGAGTCCCCTGGATTACCCAGGTGGGGTCAATGAAACCACGACAGTCCTTATAAGAGGGGCCCAGGAGAAGTCAGAGCCAGAGTAGAAGGTAGTATGAAGATGGTAGCGGAGGTTGGAGAGGTGTGCTTTGAAGATAGAGGAAGCGGTCACAAGCCAAGGAATACAGGTGGCCTTTAGAAGCCGAAAAATTCAAGATTTTCCCTCCATTACCTTCAGAAGGAGTCAGACCTTAACATCTGCCCTGTGAAACCCAGTTTGGACTTCTGACCTCCAGAACTGTAAGGGAGTAATTTATGTTGTTTTAAGTCACTAAGTTTGTGGTAATTTGTTGCAGCATTAATGGGAAACTAACATATCAGTAGAGAAAGTGTTTGCTAGTTAGTTGTTCTAGGCTTGATGATAGTTATAAGACAGTCCTCTAAAGGCAGATACTTTGGGTTGGTTGATACAACTTTCATCTATAAACTATTTCTCTCTAGCTGGATATGGCCTTTGTTGGGAGACAGTTCTCCATGGGCCTCTTGCATTTCTTCACATCTTGTGTCAGGGTTTGTTCTGGACTATCATTCCGAGGATGTTTGTGTGGTGAAGAGCCTTGGCAGGCAGAGATAGTGTCTTGCTCTGAGGCAGAGGGTAGGATAATGAAGTAGTTTTCATCTGGGGTATAGGTTGGGCATATTGGCCAGCAACCCTCTTAAAAGATGGGGGCTTACTAAACTCAGCGCTTCTCATTTGTGACACAAACCCACTGTGTTCTCAGTGTCAACCTGGACCTGCCTCTATGTTGCCCTTGTGGGATTTAGGGTCGGGGCAGGGGGAGTCACTGCAAACATGATCTGGGAGCCCCGTACCTTCCACCAGCATCCATGAAATTGTGGCAGGCCAATTTGTTAGCTTGCAAGTAAGGTCAAATCTGAGTCTTCCCAGTTCTTGATGGCTTCCAGCTGAGGATAACCATGTACCGTAGCTTTGGCTTGTGAGATATAAACACAAGTCTGCTGAGGATGCATCTAAAGATACTTTCTTGATTATTCCATCAATCTCCCCCTTCTTTCTACCTGTAACTCAGACATGACACCTGGAGGTGGACTATCTTGCAACCATGAGGCCAAAAGCCAAAACATTAAAGAGGATAGAGCAGAAAGTTAGAGTCTAGATGCTTGATGACATCTTTGAGCAGGAAAACCAACCCTGGATTATCTACCTCCAGATTTCTTAAGTAAGAAAATGAAACTTCTATTTGTTTACTATAATGTTGACATTCTGTTACTTGCAGCTGTATTCATTTTCTTTCTCAAAATAAAATAATTGATACAAGTAATATATTTTTGAAAAATTCAAACAATATTGAAAAGCATAAAACCAAAGTAATCACTACTGCAACCCACCACCCGTGACTACAACCAATTCTGTCTTGGTAAGGCTGCCTTATTAGCATACTCAGAATGGGTTGGTTGTAGGGCTAGTGTGCTTGTGTTAGAATTTTAGCTCCATCACTTACTAGCTGTGACCTCAGGCAAGTTAGTAATAGTTCATGCATCAGATTTCTGATCTGTAAAATTGAGTATAACAAGCACCTACCTTTTGAGGATTATATTAGATAAAATACATAAAATAGAAAAATTCTCTACACAGAGTCAGCCTGCACAAAATGTGGTATTTTCATCCTTCCAGACTTATCTGTGAGCTCACGTGCATGTATATGTGAACATATATGAGTGCACACACACATATTTATACCAAGATGGAACTTTACCATACATGCTGTATTGTCGTAACACTATTTTGGGGACGTATTTCATATTTCCATGCCAAAAAATGTAAATCAAGATGTGACTTCTAGTGATTGTCTGGTATTTCAATATATACATGTATTTTAATTTGTTTTACCATTCCCTATTGACGAGCAGTTAGATTTTCTTAAAGTGTCCCCCCTATTCTAAACAATGCTGTGTTGAACATCTTCATATAGCATTCTGCACATTTTTTAGTATTTCCTTGGAATATAAGTTCTCAGGAGCTCAGCTGATTTGGAGAGACAGCTGAGCTGTCAAGTGTTAGAGTCAATTAAAGCAACAATAAGCCAAACTTAAAGCTACGATCAAGGCTTTACTCTCTGCAGTAGTAGAGCTGGAGAAAACACCGACTCTCCATCTTTAATTTTCCCCGTGGAGCTGCACCCTGGTGGAAGGTCAGGTGGATCAGTGCAGACTTGGGGATTGTCTTGCTGTTCAAGGAGCCCGAAACAAAAGACACTGGCAGTTTTATAGACTCTGGGATTGTGGGGAGCAGGAGAGGGAAGGGGCAGCAGTGCAAGACTACTGGGTCCTGAGCCAGAGTGGGGACGGTGTCCTCCAGTTTTCCCCCAATCAGGAGGCCTCTGCAGGGGCACCTGAAGCCCTCACCCCAGGCCTTAGAAACCCAGGAATGAAGGAATTGGGCTTGGAATGGAAATATGTGAAGAGTGTGAGCTGCAAGCAGGATCTGGGTCCTTGAGTGCATCCCCCTTCAGACTGTGATGCGTGGCTGTGCCCCAAGTCTGGTGTGAGGAGGGCAACCTCCTGGTGAGGCCTGCCAGGTAAAGCTTTTGTAATTGCCTGTGGTCAGGCCTGAAAAACCACACTTAGGGTTTTATCCAGGAGCCCAGCTCCTCATAAATGCTGGGTCAAAGAAGTATGCACCTTTTAAAGGCTTTTACACATAATATTATTCAGAAATGGGACAACTTTGTACTGCTACCATAGCATCAGCAACCTTGGGAATTGGTAGTTGAACATGGTTTCTCATTGCTTCCATTTCTATTTACTGGTTACCAGGGAAATGGAACTGCTTTCCATCACTTTAAATGGGGCAATTATTGCATAGGCCACCTCTTTTCTTTTGATTTGAAATGCCAGCTTTATCAGATAATTTGCTTATTCTGGTGTTAGCTCCTTATCATTTTAATTACCGCACCTTTAGACTTTAATATATGATAGGACAAGACATTTCCCATTATACTTTTTTGCAATTTTTTCTTACCTCTTCTCATGCATTTATCTTTCCAGATGAACTTTAAAATTGTTTAATCAAGCCTCTCTTCCCCCTAAAATTCCCCTGGGATTTCAACTGCATTTGCATTTCATTACTAGACGAATTTGCGAAGAAGCAAATGACATCTTTAGAATACTAAAGATCCCCTATCCAGATCATGGTCTATATGTCTAATTAGTATGGGCTAGTTTTCAGTGAGATAGGGGTGTAAATAACTTGCTTAGTTGAGGAAGAACAAGAAGACTCTTAACATAGTTTTTCCATTTTGCCCAAGCAAGACAAGCCCTTTTATACCAGGACCATAAAAACCATATAAAATATGACATATATATACACTTAAGTTACATAGGTCACTTTACATTGTTTTCATACTACCATGGTTTAGTTAATAGCATCAGTCCCCAAGAATAGAGTTCAAATTTTAGTTACTGTAGTATCCTAAGTATGGTAATTGCATAAAGCGCAAATTTTACTGCTAGTCCTTCAGTCTACAAATAACTATGTGCATGACAGATCAATACATTGGTCAGTGACCAATTCTGTCTCTTAGTGTTTGTCAGTGCTTGGTCACTGCATATCTGTTATTCAGTTTAACCACAGATAGCAAAGTGTAGTTGTGTTAAACTGATTTCCCAGTGATAAACCCGTGTGATATTTTACACAAATGGATAATCGAAAGAGGGTGTTAGGTCATAAAGATGAATCTGCAGCAAAAAACAAGAAGTGGTAATGCTGAAAGTGAAATTCAAATTGAATGTAAGCAGTTCATAGAAGCAGTAGTGACTGTGGGAATGTTGACGTTGCTCCTCTTCAAGAGGCTCTAGATCTGTAGACGGAGGAACAAATAAAAATTGACATGAATTTAAAAAGTGGTAATGACAAAAAGGATGAACGTGTCTCAGGAAGTGACAGGGGCAAAAAACTTCACATTAAAGGAACGCTTGGAGACATCTAACTGCATTGAAAATGCAAAGGATAAAACGTTGGAAGCTGATCCACACTTTAAAAGGAATATGATGGGGCTTCCCTGGTGGCGCAGTGGTTGGGAGTCCGCCTGCCGATGCAGGGGACGCGGGTTTGTGCACCGGTCCGGGAGGATCCCGAATGCCGCGGAGCGGCTGGGCCCGTGAGCCATGGCCGCTGAGCCTGCGCATCCGGAGCCTGTGCTCCGCAACGGGAGAGGCCACGGCAGTGAGAGGCCCGCGTACCGCAAAAAAAAAAAAAAAAAGAGTATGATGATTTGCCAAGGCAATGGAAAGATGCTTGCTCCTGTCATATATTATACAAGAAGGCAATTACTCTCAGTGTTTTTGAGATATATAGAGAAATGAAATAAAGCAGTTTCATCCTCAGTGTTTCTAATGTTCCAGATTACAGTGTACTAAATTCTATTTCTTTATATGTTTATTACCAACAGCAAGAGTTTTTAATGCTTGGACAATGGTAAATTTAAAAACTCCAGCTTTTCCCTTCTGTGTTGGGTCTCTACACAGAAGGGAAAACTGGGTTTTCCCTACTGTGAGTTTCCTCCCTGTGTCTCTTTAGTCATACAAACATTACCCTTCTGGTCACCAAATGTGTGGAGGTTTTGGCCCCATACCAAGCAATTCTCTGGGACACTGGCTGGGTGTCGTACAATTCAACTTTCTGACACTATCTACTTGGAGAGAGTGTCATATCCCACAGGTAAAGCGTTCAGTCCCACAAGACTGCTTCCCCCCAGCTCCACACACACACACACACACACACACACACACACACACACATACACACACACTTAAGAGAGCCGTCACAAGCCCATGTTATCACCTGTGCTCTTGACCAACTGGCTATAGATTCCAGTGACCTCCTCCTTGGGTTCAATTAATTTGCTAAAACAGCTCACAGAACTGAGGGAAACATTTATGTTTACCGGTTTATTAAAGGATATAGCTGAACAGCCAGAAGAAGAGATACAAAGGGCGAGGCCTGGAAGCGTCCCGAGCACAGGAGCTACCATCCCCGTGGAGCTGGGGTGTATCCCCCTCCCAGTATGGATGTGTTCATTAATCTAGAAGCTCTCCAAACCATACTACTTGGATATTACAGTGACTTCCTCAGGCAGGCATGATCAATTATTAACTCTCTTCTAGCTTCTCTCTCCTTTCTGGAGGATGGAGACAGGGCTTCTAATCATGGCTTGGTCTTTCTGGTGACCAGCCCCCATCCAGGAGCCCACCCAGAGTCACCGCAATAGAACAAAAGATGCTCCTAGTGGTATCACTTAGGAAGTTAAAAGGGTTTCAGGAGTTCTGTGCCAGGAACTGGGAACAGAGACCAATATATATGTTCTATTATATCTCAGACAATTTGTAAAGCTTACAGAGCAACTGTAATGTTTTTTTCCATTGATAAGATCATTTTGTGTGCTTTCAGCTTGTACAGTCACTTTCTGCGATGATGCACTATCACACAAAGTGAGCACAGCTTGTACTAAGGAAAAAAAGAAGGCAGGGTGAGCAAGAATGATAAGCTAAGTGGAAATCCCGTAGCTCAGAGCAGATAGCAGGAAAAGAAAATAATTCACCTCGGCAAGAAAGTGTCCATGAGATCACCACTGGCCTAGAGGGTAAATGTGCTACAACTGAGTTATGTGGGTACACTGACACTCAAAGAGGTCCTTCCCAAAACAAAATCACTATGTCAAATAGATAGCTGCTCCCCCATGTTCACTGCAGCATTATTTACAATAGCCAAGACATAGAAACAACCTAAGTGTTCATCAGTAGATGAATGGGTAAAGAAAATGTGGTGTGTGCATGTCTATGTATGTGTATACACAATGGAATACTATTCAGCCATAAAAAAGAAGGAAATCTTGCCTTTTGTGACAATATGGGTGGACCTTGAGGGCATTATGCTAAATGAAATGTCAGACACAGAAAGACAAATACTGTATGATCTCACTTATATGTGAAGTAAAAAAACAACAACAACAACAAACAAAACCATCCTGAACTAACGCCTAAGTAGAGAAAACAGAATGTGCTGACCAGAGATGATGGTTAGGGGTTAGGGTAATTGGATGAAGGTGGTCAAAAGGTACAAACTTCCAATTATAAGATAAATAAGTACTAGGGATATAATGTAGAACATGATGACTAAACCTTAACATTACTGGATGGTGTATTTGAAAGTTGCTATGAGAGTGAATCCTAAGAGTTCTCATCACAAGGAAAACATTTTTTCCTTTTGTATCCGTATGAGATGATGTTAACTAAACTTATTTTGGTAATCATTTCACAATAGTTGTAAGTCAAGTCATTATGCTGTACACCTTAAACTTCTACTCTCTTATCAATTACATCTCAATAAAGCTGCAAGAAAATAAGGAAATAAGGAAGGTTCTTCCCCATAATCAGTTTATTTCAATATAATGTGTATCTCTGAAGCTTTTGCTTATAAGAGTAGAAGGAATTTCTGGCCCTGGTTGCCTGAGTGTGCCTCCTTGCTCCCTTTCCTTCAGGAGATGAGATTGTCTAGGTCAAGAATGTCTGCTGTCTTCGTTTCTGCATCAGGGAGGATGAGAGTTCTCACTCCAGTTCTTTGTGTGACGTCATCCTGGCCACTTAATCTTCGAGTGCAGTGACACAGTGAAACCCTTTCAGCCTAATGGGTTCAGGCACATCTTTCCTGGGCTTACAGCCAGAATTGAATCGATGTCCTGGTTTAGAAGGAGAAGGAAAGCACAAAGACTTTTTCAAGCCAAGGAAGAAACGAGAAAAAAAAGAAATACAGTTTCTGTCAATGGCTCTAAGTGAGGATTTTTCCTTAAAATCCCAATGATGCTCTACAATACTGTGAAAGTGATTTGTAAGGCCAGCAAGGACTGGCTGTGCTTAACGGGGTCATTGGATTTTAGTGCCTCCCTTGGGACCACTGCTATTTTTGGCCCAGTAAAGGAGTCTGCAGTGGTACACCTGAGCAAATTAAAAAACATAAATCATGTCTATAATGTGATTAGTTTAGGGGGAGAGAGTCCTGAGAAGAAAGCCAGACAGACAGTGAGATGTGAGATGTAATCTTAGACAGAATGGGTAAGTTCTCCGGGGAGAAAGGTACACAAAAGGCAGAGCCAGCCATATTTATAGATGTTCTGCCTACAGCTCTGAGGTGTAATTTGAGAAACTCAAAGACTTGTCTCATTGGATCTGTGTCCTTGATAAGTTCTTGTACTTCCTGCCTTTATCTGGGCCTCTTAAAAGTCTTTCCGGATCTGCCTTGGATAAGCAGTGTGACCTTGAACCAGTTCCTTATCTTTTCCAGCCTTTGCTTCTTCACCTGTAAAGTGAGAGGATGGAAGGAGGTCTCTAAAGTGTTCAACTGCTTTGTGGCTCTCTACAGTTCTTCATGAGAAATGCTTTTAATTGAAGGAGCATCTGGTATCAATAAATTACTTTTAAAAATTGAATTAAAAACCCAACTTTGTTCCAGAAAGGATTTAAGGTGACTTGCCATCACTTTATTTATGTGGCTTGCTGCACCATGGCTACTACCTTCCGCTAGACTGAGGCACGGTCTGGGACTTCAGAGGTTTTCAAGAGTGTTTTATATTGCTTTGTAGATTGATTGGCAGTACAGATTAGCACATGATTAAGATTTTTCTATAGACGTAAACTATATTAAAGGTAAAACATCATTCATATAATAGGTAGAAATGATATCAAATAATTTAAAGCAAAATATGAAGAAATAAAATAACTACCTTTGTACTCATTTTAAGAACTGTCAATCACTGCCTCTCTACCCTTTATTTTCATCTCAGATGTAGGTAAAGAAAAAAAAAGAAAAAAGCTTTGACTCATTATAAATCTTTTCTTAGAAGCAAAGTCAGTTGGTTATATTATAGCTCCTGTCTGGCTCAAACTCTTAGAGGCTTTAAGAAAATTTGACCTTAAAAGCTCATGCAGGACTTCCAACTTCTCATAGAAAAATGACAGGACTTCTAATTTTTCACACTCTTCCAAAAAGCATGTATATCAATAAGGAAAATAAGTAAAATCTGTAGTTCAAGCCTACAACATAACCAGGAGAGAGGAAATAGTACCACTCTCTTCCATTTATATGTAGTAGAGAATTGAAAACAGCAGGGCCAGCTTGTGAGCTATGCCACAGTGGAGTCAGGCAGACACTAACAGTGGAGGAATGACGGTAAAATCTCCCCCCATAAAAAGATGCCCCCGCCCACCCCTTGAGTGGAGAAATACTGAGAACACTACACCTATGGCGTCATCTTTCATGTGATGACTTTTCATCATATGCCCCCTCAAGGCATGAAATGGAAGGTACTCAGCCTCAGCTGCGTGTCATCCTTGCCGTAAATGTCTGACCTCAACTGAATTCCAGGAAAGAGAAGAGTCCAGATGAGCAATATTCTGTAGGACAGCTGACCTGGACTCTAGAGAGGATTCAATATCATGAAGAACCAAGGGAAGTGGAGATCTGGTTTCAAATTGGGGGCAATAATGAGACATAATAACCAAGTACGATGCATGAATCTTGACTGGAGCCTGGATGCGTGCATGCCTACACTGACTACTTGGCACAAGGTGAGGGAAATTTTAGTACAACAGTGATGTTATTGAATAAATATTGGTTTTGTTAGGTGTGGCGATGGTGATGTGGTTGTGTAGGAGAACGCCCTCGTTCATGAGAGAGGCAGATTGGAGAAGTTAGAGGTGAACTGCCGTGAAGTCTGGAATCTGTTTTCAGGTGATTTGGCCAAAGGGCAGCAAGTCTACACAGTGAGAGACGGCGTGGATGTGACAAGATCCTAACAGCTGGTGAGTCTAGTGTGGGATATACAGTTGTATCAACCTTTCTGAGGGTTTACATTTTTTCAGAAGAAAATTTCAGGCACCTTTCCTTAAGCCTTTGAGACCTTTAGCTGCCTACTGCAAACGCTCTGGTAACATTTCCCAGGTACCCATCCCTACACAGACTTTTACTCTCTCCACGGCAGCACAGAGGAGAAAGACAAGAGGGAAGCTCATAACACCTGCAAATTTCTAGTTTGCATCATGCAACTGATGCTGTCTGGGGCTTCTCTGGTGTGGTGTTTCTTAAGTTGTGGCCTTTGAACCACTTGTGAGCCTGAATAATACTGGCCCTGCCCCAGACCTGCTGGAACTCTGGAGGTGGGACCCGAGAATCCGAATCATAGCAAGCTCCCTGTGATTGTTTTGCACACTCAAATTGAGAAGTCTTGCTCTAGCATTTACTCCACACTTACCTCCACCAAACTCATCCCTAACAGGAATTTAGTATGAACATTAATTAGTGCTGACAATTATTTTTAGCAGGCTACATTAGAATTTTAAAAATAAGACATTCAGAGGACAATATGATGGCATATCCAAGGAGGAAACACTCCCTGATGAGGGAGCTGTTCCACCCACTGCTATTCCACCAGATTTGTACCTTGGCCTCTGACTCAAATGCATTTAATTCCTAAAAGAATCACAGCTTCCTTTTCTCCCCTTCTCTACCCACTCTTTTTCCCCCACATGATTATTCAGAACATTGATTGTCATGTTTAAATAGAACAACAGCTTTCAGAGTGATTTCTTCACACGGGGTTAAGATTTTATATTAACTAGGATGAGGACATATTAACATAATACCACCCACTGCAATGAGAAAAACGAGTGCCTAGAGGAAATAAGGGGAAATCCAGCTCTGATGGGGGTTGAGGAATGGACAGGCAGAAAGCATATATGGGAAGTGTGGAACTATGTGTGAGTCTGGTGGGGACCCTTGTCAGCTGGGGCCACGAGAGAGCCCAGAGTTTTGAGAACACTAAGAGAGGAGGGGATGCCCAGGGTGGGCTAGAGGGCCATGGAAAAATAGTTTTGCATACCGAATTTTGGCAGGTAATTTTAAAAACGTCTCTTCCAGTTCAGGAATTGTTCCTGGAAAAAAGGAAACTTTTTAATACTCTATTTACAAGTAATTGGGTCCATATGGACAAACTTGGTTGTGGCTACTAAACTATCACCCTTAGTCATTTGCACTGGAGTTCCTCATAATGCAATGCCTCTTGAGCCTCCTGGAAGCAAGTACCACTCCCCAGTTCAGTTAGGGACACTTGGGATTGAAATCTGAATGAAGGGATCATCAATAATGTAATACCATTTCTGTTGTCTCTGCTGCTCATTTGTGACAAGTAAAGAACCACTTTACTGGAGGAAGGAGAGGATGGAGTGACAGCTAATGGATATGGTTTTTTTTTGGGGGGGGGGCGTTAATGAAAATGTTCTACAGCTGATTGTGGTGATGGCCGTACAACTCTGTGAATATACTAAAAACCAGCCAATTGTACCCTTTAAATGGGTGAATTGTACAGTATGTGAATTATATCTCAATAAAGCTGTAATACTGCATATATATATTTTTTAATCACTGGGAACATATCTAGAGGCACAAATAACAGAGGAGGGTGAGGCCTCTTTGTTGATTATAATCAGACTCTGTGGCCAGGCATCAATAGCTAAGCATCAGAAAAGCTAAGGGCGAATTGCAGGAAATGTTGTTATCCAAGTTGGGAGGAGAATAATTATGAAACTTTTTAAGATGCATAGATAAAAATGATAAAAATAAAAGACCTGTTTCTTTTGCATCACCTACCCATTACTTCCATGTTTTTTAAATTGGTTAAGTAACCAGAGGGAACATAAAGAGGAGGTGAGAGTGTGGGCTACATATCTGTAAAAATTTCATATATTATTATTTTTAAATATGTAGCATATCTCAAGAGCTGACACTGAGATGATGTGGGTGGATTGAGATGAGTGGGATCATTCGTGTACTGCTATTATAATAATTGAATTTTCAGAAACAGAAATTCATAGATAGGCAGCCGTGACTGCTAGCCTGTATCCCTGCTGCCATTTAATATTTCAGGGACCTCAGAGCCCTCTGCTTTGGTTTGTTTGTGCTTGGAGGTCCTGGGGACAGTAATGTCTTTTCTTTACACAGTGTCACCCAAAACACCTTAGGGCTTGGGGACTGGGGAAGGAGTAGAAAAACAATGAAAGGTGACTATCAAGTGGAGAAACTTGCAGCCTTGTAAGCCTCAGAAAGTAGAATCAACAAACCCAGCCTGACTCCTCTTGGGGAAAAGCAGGGGCCAGCTGGGGTTTGAGGTCTGGGCATCTCGGTCAAGACATCCCATTTCCTGGGGCCGTGGGGGCAGAACTGAGAGAACTCTGGGGTACCTTGGGGAGAAACCAAAGCAAAAGTTGGGCAGACTGTTCAAGTGAGTCGCCAGTCAGAAGAGGCCAGGTCATGAGGGAGAATTAAATGCACATGTTCAGGAGAGAAACCCCATGAGACAAGAGGATTTGAAGCAGAGGGTAGAGTTGAGATTAAGCAGAGGTGGCTTCAATGGACTTTATAGAGAGCTGCAGGCACTTTCAGGTTGGATGAAGAGAAATAAAGATGGGAAAGGAAGGGTTAATGGCCCAAACTCCCTATTCCTTGTTCCTTCTCAGCTCTTCCTAGGACCAAATCAAAGAATCATGGAATCTAGTGGTTCCACCAGCCAGGCAGTCAGCAAAACCTCCAAGGATAATGTTGTTTAAGGACCCCTGGGATGGTACCCAGATCATTGCTTAACCACCCTCACCACCAAAAAGTTCTTCCTTCCTTCAGAGTGCACAGTAGCTGCCAGTGAAACCCGTTTCTGACCTTGGCCACCAACTGGCTGGGCTATATCAACACACAGCGGGCAAGTGTCAGGAAGACAAGCTCTGTAAGTGTCAGTCTCCTCATTTGTGAAGTGGGCGTAACAACAGGGCTGCCTCATAGGGTTATTGTAAGATGAGATGCACAAAGCATGCAGATTAGGCCTTGGCACATGGTGTACGTAGCTTTCAGCATCAGAGTCCATATTTGTGTTAGTATTTGTGTTGCTCTTAGTCATACTGAGGCCCATATCCTGAGGTTTGTGCTAATCAAAAAAGGCTCCTATCTGGCAGTTAACGGTGTCCCTAGATTTCTCGATAACATTGGTGACCAAGAAACTGTGGTTATTGGCCTGTCGAGTGTTCGTTGTGTGATCAGCCCTCTGGTGTGGTGTCCTGAAGGTTAGTTCCCTGGAAGCTGAAAGGTGAGGGTGTAAAGAAGAGAACGAGAGGCATTTAGGATGTAGCAGTAGCAACAGCTAACATTTATGGAGCAGTTGCTGTAGTCCAGATGAACAGGACTGAAACGTGAACTGTGGTGAACAAGGTTGCCAGGATGAAAGGTAAGGGAGCAGCACAGGGACCATTGGGGATAACACCTTAGAATCCCATTTTACACATTAGGGAACAAGCTCAGAAAATGAAGCGACTTGCTCAGGTCACCCAACCAGTAAGTGTGGAAGTGGAAGTTGACTATATAACTTCCAACTCCTCTTCTGAAGGTAAGAGAAACCACAGGAGCAAGAAGCAGCCGTTCTCTTCTCACAGTGACACGGAGCACACCTTGTCAGAGGGCTGAGGAGGATGACCCAAATCCCGAAAGGTTAGCGACCTACCAGCAAGTTCCTTCACTTCCCTTATAATCCACTATAGACCTGCAGGGTTGCCCGTTCCGATTGCTAAACCCTTCTGGAAGCCATTTACGTTTTCAGTTTCTACTGGCCTCTATAGTAACAACATCCTTAAGTTTCCCATAAGCTCGTAGGTTTTTAAATAGCCCCAGGGTTTCTCTGAAGTGACTTGTGGCTGATACAAGCTCAGAGGAGAAGACCAAGTGGGCGCCATTTCCAGCCTCTCTTTTGGAGTTGTGGCTGATACAAGCTCAGAAGAGAAGACCCAGTGGGCGCCACTTCCAGCCTCTCTTTCGGAGTTGTTCCACGTTTTTCTGTTGTACACTTTAGGGCTCCACATCAGAAGATACCTTTTAGGAGGAAAAAAGTTATGTTGCTAAAAATATAAATGTTTGAAAGCCAAAGCCTTAAATCATTGTTGGTAATACCTGTATTTCTTTGTCTCAAAACAAATTGCTCAACTATGCCCTATCCTTGTTTCTTGCATTCTAAGATTTCACGAATAATTATCTGTTTCTGTTCTACATACCCTTCATGGTTTTTCTTTGGATTTGTAGAATAATTCCTATGTTAGGCATATGTTGATTTTCTCTGACCAATATGCTTTCCTTTGGAGAACCTCCCTGTAATAATGCTGTGTACTTTTAGGAGGGCTCGTTACCCAGCCTTGGCTGATCAAGCATCCCATCCCACGGGCAAACTGATTCGTCCAGAAATGGACATGTGGCTGAAGCAGAAAAAATTTGAGCCCTTTCCCAGATCAATAATCAAAGCATTAGCTTATGAATGAAACCATGCAGGGATGAGCAAAGCAGAGAATGGAGGAAAAGTCAGAGTCCGGATGACATTGTTTGAGCTGGACTTCAAAACATTTGAAGTCCAGCTGGACTTCAAAACATTTCCATATCTGGACTTTTCCAGTTAAATGAGCCAAGACTTCATCTCTTCCTGGATGCCTTCCAAGATTAATCCCGTTGATCTTGACTGCTTTATCTGTAGTCTCCTTGGCATTTAAAGCTTTGTGCAATACTCATTTGTCATGTTGATGATGCTAATATGAAAAAGTGTCCTTATTCCAAACGTCAACCAGGAAGCAAGCTCCTCATAGATGTGGCTGTTACCTCCACATCTACAGCTTCTTGGTGAGTCTTAATGATTGAGTATTTGACTTCCCCAAAGGACAGTACTGTTTTTGTTCAGGGAAAATGGAATATTTTGCCTTTTTATAATAGGAAAAGTGAGTGCCAGCTTCTGAAAACTCTGCGCAGTGGCCAGCCTCATGGACACATGTGTTGTGACTGTGTCCTCAGCTTTGATCTTTATATCTTGCCTTCACATATGTGAAGTTTCCATGATCTATTTTTGTCCACCCTCTCCTTTTCCCTGCTATCAGTGGAAGATGCTATGTGAGGGGCAAAATGTTTTTTGTTACATAATATGGCTTCTTATACAATGGAGGCAGTTGATCATGTTGTTTTGAAATTGTTCTGCTTTTTCACATGTGGGAACATCTCTGATGATAGCATTCACTGTCACAACTCTTCAGTGACAGAAAATGTGTGCAGAAAATAAGGCTCAATCCTTTAACCTGGCTTTGGGGTTATGATCTGACCTCAATCTGCCTTCCCAGCTTCCATCTCCTAACTGCTTCTTCAGTGGTATTGGGAGTCAGGGTCACTTTCCTGGGGGAGGCGCCAGACCACCTCAGGCCTGCTGCTATAGTTTGACAAACAGCTCCAACCCTTTACGCACGCTGCCCCACGGAGAGTCACTGGTCCACATTCCAGCCAGACTCTCACTGTTGCTCCTCCAATATTGTCCAGTTTCCGTGTCTTCCATCATGCTTGTTGCTATGTTTGGAGCTTCCCCTGAATTGTTACCCATCCAAATCCCTCCCTTTCTTACAATACCATCTCTTCCTTGAAGCATCTCCTGAACTTCCTCCTCATCATCATCAACATGCCATTTACCAGGTGTGTGTATATACACTCACTTAAATTCTCACAATAACACCACAAGGTAAATGCTATAATGATCCCCATTTCACAAATGAGAAAATCAAGGCAGAGCAAGGTTAAATAATTTTCCCCAGGCTACACAGTCTGTGGGTGGCAGAGAAAGGACTTGAATTTAAGCTGTTTGGCTCCAGGGTCTGTGTTCTGACTTCCCATCACGTATTACTTGAACTTCTCATGGTTCCTCTCACACTCTCTTTTATGTCTTCATTATTTGTATGTAGATATACAAATCTCACAGTCTGTAAGTTGCTTGAGGGCAGGGTGTAGTGAAGTGTTCATAGAATTTGAAAGCAGACAAAATGGGCTTGAAGAAATTACTAAAATTTTCTAAGACTCAGTTTCATTTGTAAAAATGTAACTCACAGTGTACCTGTGAGGAGGATTAAATAAAATAGGAGGAAAGTTCTCAGTTTGGTCTCTGGTGCACAGTAGGTACTCAGTAACCACTAGCTCCCTTCCTCTTTATGTTTATGTCATGGGAAACCTTAGCAGAGTTCTTTCTACCTTATTATAGTACTTTAATGGAGTAAATTGGCAAAATTAAAAGGAAGCTTGGAATATTTCCCCTTGTATTCATTTATTTAGTAAATATTTATTGAGCATCTACTGTGTTTAAGACGCTCTACAAGATGCTATAGATCTGAGAGTGATCAAGACAGTCTCAGCCCCCATAGAGTTTTCATTAGAGGAATTCTTAAAAGTCCTTCTCCAATTTTGTCTTCAAGTTAATGAGAGGTCTCCCATCTCATGTGATTTATGGAAATTAGCTGTAATAGTTCAAAGCATATGTATTAAGAACAGTAATCTTTTTGCTTTCCTTACGTGTTGCTGATAAGTAGATTCTGTTAAGACTTGACTGGGAACATGGGAACAGGGAATCTGCCTTGGTCAAGGCCGGTAAAGAAACCTAATGAAAACAATTAGAAATTGAAAAAATATGAGTAAACACATGATGGGACATATAATATGTATAATGGTTATATAAGATATATGTAACACATATAATATATTGAAAGACCTTTTACAACCTTTTACAATACAATAAAGAAGACTGAAAACCTAATAGAAAAATGAACCAAAAAATGCAAGTGGCTAATACATATATGAAAATAAATAAAACATCACCCATAATTAAAGAAATGCAAGCTCACAAAACAAAACCAATAAGAAACCTAACATGTGCCACCAAAAAGCTGTTCTTTTCATTTGCTTCATTCCATGATGGCTCAGGGAAGCTTCTAGGTTTTTTTCTAGATTCTGGCAGGGTCGCAAGCTGTGTGAATTGTTCCCACAGAAATGATGAAGGGAAAATTCCTTTCTTGCTCACATTCCTTACAGAATAACTGAATGGCTTAATTTACCATCCCTGCCCCCACCTTTTTTTTTTTTTTTGCGGTACGCGGGCCTCTCACTGTTGTGGCCTCTCCCGTTGCGGAGCACAGGCTCCAGACGCGCAGGCTCAGCGGCCATGGTTCACGGGCCCAGCCGCTCCGCGGCATGTGGGATCTTCCAGGACCGGGGCACGAATCTGCGTCCCCTGCATCGGCAGGTGGACTCTCAACCACTGCGCCACCAGGGAAGCCCAGAAGGGTTATTTTTAAGCTGCAGGCATGTAGATTCAACAGATGCAGAAAGAAGCCTTCCTGGAGTTTCCATTACCTCACTAAAAACAGAAACTCCTGAGATGTGAGGATTGTCCTAAATCCCCTCTTCTGGGGAAGTTTTATGGCCATGAAGAAGACGGGAAGTTGGCACCCAGATGGAGCTGCACAAACCAACCTTGCTACGATAGCCCTCATCTTCCATTCATTTCCACCATACACAGGTTTCCCCCACTGTTGCAAAGTAGAGCGTTCCTATGAAGAAATGATATAAAGCAGAGAAGCATCTTAGGACACATCTTGCTAATGGACACACAAAATAAATCGAGATGAAGCACAGATGCTCACAGACACGCTCAAAACTATGGCAGCTTGATACTGAGTGTAGGTCCAGGGAAAGGAGCTTGGTGGTACCACTCTCACTGCCTGGGGTGCCCGCTGCCTCCGTAACAGCTCCTATAAAACAAACACCGAACACTATTTACACTTTCACCTTTTTTTTGCAAAGGTGAAAATCCTCTTCGGACATCTTTTGGTCAGTGAAAACAGGTACTAATGCAGGTCTTTCGTAAAATCAAAGTGGTGTACAGTGAACTTTTGAAAAGTGGGGAGAGGGATACCTGTATTACCTTCCCACAGTTTGCAGCTCCTGGAAGCCTAAAAGCCCTTTTTCTTGGTCTTGTCATGCCTCCACAATTTATTCCTCTTTGTTAAACATGGTATATAAGCTCTCAGGACTACCTACTTCTTTGAGTCCTCTTTTCTAGGAATAACCTCCCGCCTCAGTGTCATGTAAAAATTAACCTCAAATAAAATTTGCGTGCTTTTCTCCTGTTAATGTCTTTTGTCAATATAATTTGCAGGGCCCCAGCCACTGAACCAAAAGAGGGTACAGGAAATTTTTTTTTCCTCCCCTACATAGGCCATTGTGATCCTTTTAAAAATTAATTCAGATCATGTCACTCCTCTTATCAAAACTTTGCCATGACTCCCCATCTCAGAGTGGAAGCCAACATCCTTCGGGTGGTCCCCACGCCGCAGAGGATCTGGCTTCCATGACCTACCTGACCTCACTCTTACAACCCCCTTGCTCACCCTTTAGCCACACTGGACTCTGTGTTGTTCTCCAAACAGATCTTTCCATGGAAGCTGCCCTCTGCTTGGAATGTTCTTCCCCCGGAGAGCTCCATGGTGCACTACCTCAGCTCCTTCAAGTGTCTTTCCTCAGGTGTCACCCACCTAGTGATGCCCACCCTGTCCATCCTACTAAAACTGCATCCCTCTCCCTGTCACTCCCAACACCCTTCCCTGCTTTTTCTATTAGGATTGATCACCTTCTAATACAGTATCAAATTTATATATTTGGCTTATGTCTGTCTTCTCCCATTAGACTATAAACTCTACCAAAGCAGGGATTTTAGTTTGGTTTGGTTTTCCCTGATGTATCTTCAGTACCTAGAACAGCGCCTGTTACATAATAGGAGTTCAACACATACTTGCTGAATGAATAGTTGTTTCCTCAGAAGGGATTCAGTTGTGGTATGTAAAGTGAGCCAGCCTCAGGCCCTCTCTCTGCAAGCTCTTTTTAGGGTGCAGAGAAGTTCAAAATGACTGGGAGCCCAGCTGTGGGCTCAATCACACCTTCATGTTGGCTTCCCAGAGCGGATGATCACTCACTGTAGTTATTCAGGGAAAATATGGCTGAATTACGATATGCTTGTAATGTGCAGCAATTTCCTTAGAACTTAGTTGATGTGAGTGTCCAACAGGATGGATCTTATAAAATTTCAGTGTTCAGTCTTATGGGAGTTTATAGAAGAACTGCTTTCAGGTAGAAAGGAAAATGACCTCCAAAATTCTCTTTTAAGAAATTCTCCACCTCCTCCTGCTTTTGATTTTCTTAACCCTTTAATGTTCAGTCAACTTTTGAGAAAAAAATAGGAAATTAAATCAACATAAGAGATCTGTTTTAGTTATTTTGATGACATTAAAACTATTTGGACTCTGAACACCAAAACTGGGTTAAAACTGAGAAACTTCATTTTCAGTATATTTTCTTTGGCATCATATAGTTTTTTAGGTGACCAGAGGGAGAAAAGAGTCTGGGTAGTATGTCCCAAGTCTGCAAGAGTCCAGGATAGGAGTTGGCAATGTCTCTTTTTGCTCAATTAGTAGCCACATTATGAAACTAAACTTAGGAAGAAGAGGGGGTTTCTAAAGAGAATTGCCCAATTTAGTCTAGATTGCTAAGCTCATGAAGCATATTTTACTGCTGATATCATTAAAACCTTTTATTATGCCTGACTTTAAAGCAAAGTAGAAACACATTTCCAGCCTAAAGAGCAGAGCTGCTTGTTTTCAAAGAATCAGCTCTTGAAGGCAGGTAACGGAACCGTCCTTTCACATCCACCAAGATGGCAGCCTGTGTGGGTGGATGGTACATTGTTAGTTGATAGCTTGTGCTTAGATAAAATAACTGTTTCTTAAGAGGAAAAAGAAAGCAGAAAGATACAAAGAAATCCAGGGGTTCTATCTATATACACCAAAACTTGTACTTCCCACAGGGCCTTGACAGGGCATAGCTAGAATTTGAGGAAATAGATCCCCTCCCACTCCAAAGAAAATAGAGGAAAAAGGAAGTAGCCATTTTGACATTACCTGGTAAGATCTCTAAGATTCTGAGGCTCTGGCAGCTCCTACATGTTTTACCTTGAGTTTTAAACTATGTTAGTAATAATAAGAGAAATAACAGCCATAATCTATATATTACTTGCTAAGGGCTAGGCACCAAGATAACCATCTAACAATCTCATTTAGCTCTCAAAATAACTAATGTAACAGATTGTGCTCCCATTCTAGAGATGAGAGAACTAAGGTTTAGAGAAGTTAAACTATTTGCCTGAGGTTATATAGAACTTGGCTTAAGCTCAGATCTATTTGACTCTGAAAGCCATGCTTTTAAACATCATGCTGTAACGCCTAACACATTGCTTCTCAACCTTTCCAGATCCAACCCCTCCACAGCAAACATTCCACATGTTCCTTTATTATTCTAAAATCAAATTCATAGATATTACTATTGACTACCTTATAATTTTGAAAAACTCTCAATATTCTGAGTATAATAAAAAGGCAAGAGAAAAGGAAAGTATTTTATAATAACATGTATTCAAATATCTAAATAAGCAAGCATGACTGCGTAAGAAAATACAGTAATGTCAGGTGCTTGCAGCTATGTGGAGAATCATTATGAATGCAAATATCATTAGCAGTGTTGCCAGGGGTAACATGAATTTCTGAAATAGAAAACAATTTTTGATAAGGCTCAGCAAAACAAAGTGCAACCTCCCCTCCATTTATACAATAATTACATTCTTGGAAAATTTAATAAAAATGAAAGTCCACACTCTCCGTATTTTTTTCTGTTTATATGTAAGGCATATTTTAGTCATCTAGGCTCAGATGATGATAGACATGAATGCTAGGTAGGACTTCTGAATGTCTAGAGATGCAGAACTCTTGCCTACTAAATGCCAGTAGGACCTCCTAATTATTTTAATAGACAAAAAACAAAAACAAAACTCCACAAAACATGCAACCAGAAATTTTCAAAACACTCCCTAAGTGGTGGTACCACCTTCTTTATGAACTATTGGTAAAGTTCAGACCAATTTGAAGAGTTCAGACTACTTAAAAAAGACAAAAATTTCTGCCATCCAGGGCTCTCTAAAGATACACCATAGGGTTTCTTGAATCACTCTTCAGCTCTGAATATTCCATCTTTCCTCCCATCCATAAAGATGAGGCAGACCAAGTAGGCACACCCACATTCTCCTAAGACTGAAGATGGACACCCATTGAACACTCCCGCACCCCAGACACACACACACAATTGACCTTTATCAGCTTAGATGGTTCTAGCTACTTGATTACCTAACTAAAGGTATATTCACCCCAATGCAAGCTACCAGGTAATTACATAGACTCCAGAGTCACTGATTATCTCAATGTTTACATTTACTGCAGACCATCTGATTGGTGTAGAGGTTCACTTTTTTTTTTTTTTTTTTTTGCAGTACGCGGGCCTCTCACTGCCGTGGCCTCTCCCGTTGCGGAGCACAGGCTCCGGACGCGCAGGCTCAGCGGCCATGGCTCACGGGCCCAGCCGCTCCGCGGCATGTGGGATCTTCCCGGACCGGGGCACGAACCCGTGTCCCCTGCATCGGCAGGCGGACTCTCAACCACTGCGCCACCAGGGAAGCCCGAGGTTCACTTTTTAAAAAGCCTAAACAAAGTAATGAGTAAATGAAAGATTTACCTATAAACTTAATGTAGTTAGAGCCTGGTCAAAACATGGTGACTTCCACTCCATTTTTCTTTGCTCTTGGACACCCTAGAAGACAGTTATTGCTCTCCAAGCATTCCATGTGTTTCACGATCATTTTTCAGCCTCTCTTTTAGTTAAAGTGTGGGCAGTGTGACTAATTTTGCCTAAGGTTGGAAGCAGAAGTGATGTATGTTTCTTTTAGCAGAGTACTTAACAATGGGTATGAGTTCTTCATCCTCTCTTGCTCTGCCACAGCAGATAAGGAAGCTAAATTTTCTAGGCGATTCAGCTACAAGTTGGGGGAGCCCCCATCCCTGAGTGACGCTATGACCCATACTGCGCATATAGCAGGAACAAAATGTGAAGCTGAACAAAAATGAAGCCCTAGAAATTTGGGACTTTTTATTTAACTGCCTGGCCTAATCTGGCTTAGCCTGCCTGATATATGTACTTTGTTAATAACTAGAATGAGTAAGAAGGGATAGTATCCTGGACCTTCTCTTCCCTATTGCACCTTGGTGCCCACTGCACCTTGCCTATCCTCAGTATAGTCTATGTTTTGAGGCACATTCTACGGAGAAACATTACAATTGCCAGTAAGTCTGATTCTTAGAAATAATCTTAGAGAAATATGTTTTATATTTATGGACTATTTCTTTCCTTAGTTTTATATAGCCTTTTCATTTATATCATTTGTTTTTGGCTTGTGATGAAGGAGGCATGTAGAATACAATTTTTAAGAGGTAAGCTATTATTAGTGTGTAATAGACTGTCTTGAGAAATTCCCCAATAAGATTCTATGACATGTTAAAGTAATTTACCTTGTGGCAAAATTATTCAAATCTTTTTTACTCAAAATCTTTTCAAGGATTTTAATAATCACTTTTACAGACAAACTAGAGAATATACCCTAAAATTATGTATATAATTATTACTATATTAAATCTTATTTTTATTTCCTTTAGGAGGTTGTTTCTTTTCTGATATTTAAAACAGTGTGACCCAATGGAAAGAACATGAGCTTTGGAGTCTGTATTAAATAGATTTTAGGAAGTAAAGGAATTAATTTCCTTATATACCTGAGAAGTCCATGGGTTCTCTGGGTTCAGGGCTGTCTGGATTTAGACACTTGAAAGATTATCATTAAGACCAGTCTCTCTCCATCTCTCTTCTCTGCTTTCCACTGTGTTGGCCCCATTCTTAGCAGGCTCTCTCCTTTCGGTAGCAAGAGGTTGCCAGCCATTATAGGTGCATGCCTTCAAAATCCCAGTGTAGCAAGAAAGAGAGAAAAGCCCCTCTCTTTTGTTTTCTCCAGAAAAAGCCATGCAATTCTCTCTGATAGCCTTTGGTTATGTCACATGACATTTCTGGCCACTGTGCCCCGGAGGACACAATGACCTGATCAACCATGCCTGGGTCCCACACCAATTCCAGGTTGGCAGACTCAACCTGGCCAAACCACAAGAATGGGGAAGAACGCTGGGCAAGGAAAACCAACCTGCTTCCACTACGGATTCAGACACATTTGAATTTGAAACCTCTCCGTATCTTACTATTTCCCTTACCTTGTATAAATTATGTATCCCTTCTGAGCCTGAGGTTTTTCATCTGTAAAATAGTGTAAATGGTAAATAATGCGAGCCATCCAGGGTTCTTGTGATGATGTAATGTGTAAAACAACGTAAAGCACCTTATTCATTGTGGACTGCAGAAGGTACTCAATGAATGGCAGCCTGAATCCAGTCCAACTGGTATTGAATAACTACATGAAACAGTGCACAGTTGCAATGGCCATTGTAGAAAACGTCTAGGGCATGGCTTGCTTTCTTCCCCACTCCATTCGTAGAATCTCCTTGCCTGGTTCAGTTAGTGAAGGTGATGTGTGTCATTAGCATTAGTAAACTGCACACCTGCGTTAGCTGCATCAAAACAGCTGTGTTTATTATCATGCTTCACAAACATTTTCATAGTAATTTCTCACTCATTATTGAGAGGTGGAGAGTTACAGTTCATTTGATTATAAATATACCCCCTATAATTTCATCTTGAGAAAATGAACTTGACATTAGCCCTGTGCAGCACTCATTGCCTTTCTTTCCTTGGCTCCACTGAAGGCTCTATGAGCCTCTGACTTTACCTTCAGTGTTTTTTGTTTTTCTACTGAGTATGTCATCTGAGACCTAACCAGAACTTGCCATTCCACTGGTCCTGATACTTTACGAATACTAATGAGTTAATGTTTGTAAAGTATTGATAGTTTCTATCACTGAGTTTTTAGAAATAGGACTTTAACTGGCATTTCCTCATTAATCTTCATAGTGTAGACTAGTGTTTCTTTCAGAACTTCATATTTAGCCAGTACAAAAACCATTTAACATCCAACAATAGCTCCTCACTTTAGGAATTTATTTCCATATTATCCTGCTGGGATGGATAAGAGGATAAGGGGAAGGCTGACTTCTACCTCCCTCAGATTTCCTTGCAGCTAAGCTTCTGGATGTGATTTAGGTGCCAATCAGATGTACTCATGCAAGATTTGGGAAGTTGCAATGATGGGGAAGCCACACTGATTTTGCTGCTTCTGCTGAAAAGCACGGTTTGTAGAGCTTGCAATCCCAGTATCCAGTCACAAAGCTTGTGGGTTTGGGGAGGTGGGGCAAGAGGCATCCATTTTGCTCATGTGTACGGTCACGGCGTGGCAGCCACATGCTTTTACATCGCCAGCTGTTTGTGGCAGTGGCAGCATTGTTCTGGAGCCTGTGGCTTTCTGATTGTAGAGGAGTTAGCAGATCTCTGAGTGGCCCAATTCTATCATGTGAATTTAGGATTTTCCCTGAAAACTCATCCAAGAGGCTCACTCTTCAGCTGTCCCAATGATTCTGAAGCCACTGAATAGATTCTAATAATTCCCTCTGGCTTAAACTGGTAACAGTGGATACTGTTCTCTGCAACTTAACTCTCAATTACATTAAAAATTTGTCTTCAGCTCTCTAGTTCCTTTGTGTATCAAATTGTAACTTGAGACAGTAATTGCTATATCTCTTTACTAAAGAGTATGAAAAATTTCTCATATAATTCTGATCACAGAGCCAATGGTTCCCTTCTAATTTCAAAAGGTCTGATCTCTGTAGACTTCTTAATAATAATATGAATGTAAAGGCATTTTTAAAGGAAAACGTAATAGAAAACTTAGTATGTTTTTGAAAAGTTTTTGTGGAATGGTATGAATTAAAACAGTGATGTGTGTAAGATATTGTTAAGATACTTGTATTTTTAAATCCAAATTCCACAACATGTAAATCATAGAGAATGAATCTTCCATTTTTCAGGTCAATAGTTGACTTTCAAATAATGTGTCAATGATAATAGGATACACAGTAAAATCGGCTATTTTAATGATTTAATTAAGTGTGCCAAAGGTCAGGAGGAGGAAGTTCAGGGAAGAGTGTTAAAGAAGGATGTTGATATGTCTCTTTTTGTAAGAACTCTGAGTGTTAATTCAAAGAAGAAATCCCATTTATACATCAACCCTAAGAGGTTTAAAAGCTGATAATTGGTGCCCCAAAGACTGGATTAAGCTTCACAAATAAACTGGAGAGACAAAACTACTGCCATTCTTTGTGCAGTGCTGTGTAAATAGAAAACTCAATGTGAAATAGGAAAAGGTTGAGGATTCTGGAGGCTCTTATGGATTTCCAATCTGTAGCAGGGATCCTTTAGATATCAGGAGATGCCACTTAATTATACTCTCACCTACTCCTGGGAGATTTGTCCCAATTTCCTTGAGGAAAAGGGGACTAATAAAAAGAGAGAAAAGCAACTAGCATTAGGGAATCTAATCAATAGCTGGATCACTGTTTCAACTGTGGAACAAAAGGAAGACAGAGAAGCAGAAATGAGGTTCTGGAAGTCAAGAAGAAAAGTTTCCAGGAGGCAGCATCAGGGTATCCTCTGTTTCAGAGAGGCCATTGAATGTAGCCATTTGCTGACCATTTGGTGATCTTAGAGGAATTTTGATGGACATGTGAGGACGGAAGCTATATTACAATGGGTTGAGAAGTAAATGGAGTGTGAGAAATGGAAAAAAAAGAAGAATATGCCCTACTTTCAAGATAATGGTAATAAAATAAAGAATGATGGGGCTGTAGCTGAAGCACTGTGTTGAGTAAATCTGAGTATGTTCCTTCAGGGAAAAGAGTCAATATGGAAAGAGATCGTAGACATACAAGGGCCATGAGGAAAAAATTACTCCTGCAAGAGTATTATTCACCTCTTTACTGAACCTTCAGTGTCAAGTTTTGGTGTTACCTGCCTCATATTCCTACCACTGAAATGTATCTGGGCCTTATTATATAGGTTGGGCTAATTGAGTAAGAAAACCCAAGAACCTGTGAGAGAAAAATTAAAGCGGGAGGATAGAAGAAAAGAAGAAGGCCATACAAATGGGGGAAATGAAGAGAATGTTGGTAAAGAGGGGAGAGTAAGGAAGAAAATTTCAAACACAGTATAGTAGGAGGGAAAGAGAAAGGGATTTGAAGAGATGTTGCCATAGATAATGAATTGGATGTCCTTGCAAATTCTTTGCATACAAGTAAGTAGTGGAATTACACTAAGTTTTTAGTGATAGGTGGTAGGATATAAGGATGCATGAGCCATTTCATTGAGCCAAGTCTCTGATAGTGTTCCAGTTTTACAAGGCAATGTAACAACCTACAACTTGGTGGCATAAAACAATCAAGAGCCTACTAAGGTTTTGTGGAAATCGTATTGCCAAAAAACTATGAACTCAGAATAAAAATCCTTTGACTATTACAGTTTTAAAACAACCTTTGGGTCTCTAAGCTTGCACTAGCTCCAGGTGAGCTGTATGGCTTTCTAGAAGGGCACAGCCCTTGGTGCCTATTTCATATGTGGCCATGGAGGATGATAGTTAAGGAAGAACTTCCTAAAGGGAAGATCCTAGGGCCATGAAGAATAGTGGGCAGGGAGTTCCTTCTAGAATGTAGAATCTGGGTCAAATCAAGGGAATCCCCCTACCCAAGTCACAAGATACCTCACAAATGTCTGTAGGATTTCATCATTGCTGTGGACAAGAGACCATTACATGTTTTCCATTCTTTACTTTTCTGGATGGGAATTTTATTACAGTTACTCTGTTCCTGCTTAATCACTGTATCTTGGGGATGGAAGCATGGAGTGGCAGAAAACCTGTCTTTTTGGTTCAAAAAGATCATTAGATGGTACATACAGATCGGATGGTGAGGGCAAGTTTGTCACTTGGAGACCCTGGACTTAGCACTGGGATCAGTGACCGTGAATGGCACTTTGTCTCCCTCGTGGAGGAACTGAATGTGTTCTCTTTGTGGGAGAACCCGAAGGGTGGAGTGTGGCTGTGAACCAAGCCCATTTTCTGTCTTCCTCCTCCTAGGCTTTGGGCTAGACTGTATTTCCCAGCAGGCCTTGCATTTAGGTGTGACCAAGTGACAGCTTTCCAGTGGAACGTGAGTAGAAGTACTAGGTGTCTCTTCTGGGCCAAAATGGGTTAAGAAAGCAAGTGTGCTTTTTCCACCCTCTTTTCACATTGCCTGCTGAATGAAGGAGATTCTGAGATGCTAGAAGAGGCCAAGCCACAGGATAAAAGGAACCTGTGTCTCTAAATGACCATACTGAAGGCAACTACTAACCAGTAACACTAACATTGGACTGGAAAGCGAGCAAGAAATAAAATTTTATTGTGTCAGGCCACTAAAATTTGAGGATTTATTTGTTCAGCAGTTAACATTAATCTAATTAATGCAATGAGTGTGGTGGATACATGAAGGAATCATCAGTCTACTCCAGTGATTGGCTTGGTTTCTCACCTGATGGTCTGAGGCCATTGATTAGGTATCTGGCGAAAAAGGGCATAAGACAGCAGTATTTTTTAATAAGATTAATATGACTATTAATTAGGTTTCTTTGTTTTCAAGCTTCATTTACCCCAATAAACAACAATGCAACTTATGTTAAATTTTTAAATTCATACATTTACCATGAATACTCAATGACTTGATTTGCTCTATTTTATGAAACATGAATATGTGACTTTTATGTGTTTAAAGCAACATTTCCAAGTACAGAAAGAAGAAACTATTTGATCATAACAAATGAATGTTCATTCTAGAAACAAACTGCATTTTGTTATTAGTAGCATCATGTTTCTATTCAATTACCATGATACAGATTGATTTTGATCAATCCTGTTAGCTGCCTTCATGGCAACTCTCATGCCCCATCTTTGTCCTATTTCACATTTATCTCACTATCCCTAGCACCTAGCAAGATGCCTTGCCCATGGTAATAACCTAATTAATATTTGGGAAATTGAACTTAATTTGAAAAATATGAAATTAAAAATGAGGCAGGACAGGTCTAAAGATACTTTAGTTATTTATTTGTCCTAGTAATAAAAGTTTTGTTGTGTTCCTGGAAAATCATTTCATAATTGAAAGGACATTTTTGCTGATGAGTCATTTGAAACTTAGAGGAGTTTCATTTCATCCCATTAATCCCTTGGAAGTTTTTAGTTTCATGATTTAATATTCAAAAGTGCATGGGTACTGAATCACAATGAAAGCTTTTAACTGGCCTTTCATTGTATTAAGATCTTGTAAGTGAATGAAAGTTATTTGACCTTGCTCTCAAAAATAAACATCATTAAAATCACTGAAATTATTGAAACCACATTGTGTCTCCTTAAACCTTTCTTGGATCATTTCTAGTTCTCATTCTTCAAGGCAGGCATTAACAATCCCATTGAACAGAACCCAGAGCTAAGATTAAAATGATTTACTCCATACCATTCTGTAGCTGTGGCCAGGCTAGGCTGAGAGACTGCAGCTCACTAAGACAGCTCTCCTGTCTCCCACTCCCTCCCTGGTACCTAACACCTAACAGCTGCCTTAACTCACCAGTTTCATTTAGTGCACTGAAAGATGATTTGCTGTTCTCAGCGTTCCTGCTGCATCAACAGATGCCCTCTTGGCCTTAAAATATCAAAGTACCTTCCCAAGTATCTGACCTTTCGTGAGTGACAGGTACTAGAACAGAACAGTACATATTTCAGCATCACAAGGCCCAGCCTCTGACCCACACTGCTCTATATTTTGTTTCACCCATGCCGTCTCACATATTACAACAAATTGAGTTAGGATTGCAGAGTGTTTTCACCATATCACCTGCTAGAACTATCACATAACAATTCCTCTCTCTCTCTTTTACACCAGCTAAAATATAATCCTCTGATGAGAAACTTCATCTTCTCTCAGAAGGCAAAGTCATGAAGTAATTGGTCATTGCAGGGCTGTTGTTACTGACTGAATGCTTGTGTCCCTCCCAAGTTCATATGCTGAAGCCCTGATCCCTAATATGATTGCATTGGAGGTGGGACCTTTGAGTGTTAATTGGGTTTGGATGAGGTCATGGGAGTAGAGCCGCTATGATGGTTGGGTGCTCTTACAAGGATATGAAAGGACCAGAGCTCGCTCTCTCTGCTGTGTGAGGACATAACGAGATTCTGTCCAAGGACCTCTATAAACGCTGTTCCTGGCTTTCAGGCTACTATATTTCCCCCCCAAACATTACTTTGCTGCCAAAATGAAGTAACTGAGCAAGCCCCCATGGCAGGAGATACTTTGTAAGAACTTAAGTAGAAGTCAGGTCCCTCTTTTCTGAAGGACAGTTTTGGAGGGTGAAATTCAAAAGCTTGTGAAATGTTTGGATCCATGGTGTTTGATCCAAGAAATCTGGACTATGGCCAGGAAATACAAAACTTTAAAAGCAATCCCATATGACTCCGATTCAACCATCCCCAAACAGCAGAACAGGAGCCCACGTGTGTTTGTGTGTGTGAGGGGAGGGTGGTGCTTCTTCCTGTACCACTCTTTTCGGTCCTTCCCGAGGTAAGCAGTGTTACCAGTTCGGTAAAAATACTTCCGTATTTTATACCATGCTCATTCAAGTGTGTGTGTGTGTGTGTGTGTGTGTGTGTGTGTTTGGAGTGGTTTCCTAGTATTTTTTGAAAATAGAATATTATAAATTGCTCTGTAACTTTTTAACTTAATATTTTCTCAGGGGCTCACCTTCAGCTTATATATATATACACATGTATAAAAATTTCTCAATCTTGGCATTATTGATATTTGGGGCCAGATAATTCTTTATTTCTGGGTGGCTGTCCTGTGCATTGTAAGATGTTTGGTGATATCCATGGCCTCTACCCATTAGATGCCAGTAGCACTTAGCCCCCAGTTGTGACAATCAAAACTATCTCCAGATACTGTCCAGTGTCCCTTGGGGAACAAAATCACTCCCAGTTAAGAACCATTGACATAGAATAATTTATTCAACCATTTCTCTGTTGATGGAGATTCAGGTTATTTTCTTTTTTTTCCCCTCCCACTCTGCAATAAAAATGTTCATACGTGTATCTTTACACAACATTGCTTCTGTTTCTATAGAGTAGATTGGTGCAAACGAGATTGCTAGGGAAGTAGATAAGCATTGTGGAATTACTCTCCTAAGAGCTCATATGAATCCACATTCCCACCACAGTGTGGGAATGTGTCCCTCCACTCTCCCCAGCACCAGACAGTAACTATCCTCTTTTTTTTTCTTTCCTATTTGCTAGTCAGGTGCATAAAAACATGGTGTCCCAATGTTGCTTTGATTTTTAATTTTTCTGACCATTTGTGAGCATGTTGTCCCTTATTTATTGGGCATTTACTTTTCATATTCCATGAAACCTCTCATGTCCTTTGACTATTTTTATGGGTTATCTGTGTTTTTTATGTTCACCGATTTGTAGGTGCTCCTTGTTAGGGAGATTAACCCTTTTCTGTAACTATTGCAAATGGTTTGGTTGGTGGGGGGTTTTTGTTTTGCAGTCAATCCTTTATCTTTTGGATTTGGTTTTTAATGCTCTAATTTTTTTCCCAGTTTTATAAGTTCAAGCTTGTGGGAAAGCCTTTCCTTTTTAATATAAGGAAAGTAAAAGGTGGAAGTGACTTGCTCAAGTTTGCACCTTCAGTTAAAGGTAGAGCAGAGACAGGACACACTCCTCACCCAGGGCTTTCCCCTTGCCCATCACCGCCTTCAGGCAGCTGTTCTTCCTTCATCCCTCCACACTCCATCTGTGCATGTTTACCATTAGTAGAATCAATTTGAAAATGCAGGAAAGCAAAGTACACTAAAATATCATAACACAGAAGCAGCCCACGTGCCTTGAGCACATAATTTTTCTACATTGC
Organism: Stenella coeruleoalba; assembly: GCF_951394435.1. NCBI lineage: Eukaryota > Metazoa > Chordata > Mammalia > Artiodactyla > Delphinidae > Stenella > Stenella coeruleoalba. The sequence goes on from NC_137148.1 coordinate 59,525,529, forward strand.
TTTTTTTTTTTAATGTAGTCCAAACACCTAAGTAGTACTTGGGGAAAGATTTCTATCCCCCTGGCACATAGACAGGGTACCAGAGATAGAGCAGACGGCTGCGGGGCATTCCTGGCTGGGAATAACGCCAGGAAACATTCAGCAAGGAAGTGCATAGATAGTCTGATCAAGACAGCCAGGAGACTAATATGTTCAGATGGCATAATGCCTTTTCACAAACTGCTGGGCTGTTTATCCATGGCAGAAGGGAGCAGGGCTTTTAGAAGCTCTGCCGAACACCTTAAGCATCATATCACATTGGAAATCCCTTCCCTGTAAGAGAATGGTTGTATTAGGAAAACATTCCCTGAAATATCACATCCAGTAAACTTCTGTGTTTTTGAAAAAAAAATCCAAGTCTTTATTCTCCGTATTGAGACACTGGGCCTATTAACTTCTAGATGCATGATTTGCAACACTGTTTAATACATACTTGCCACTGGATACCCAGAGAAATGCAGTATGGTGACCAAGAGTTTGCATGTTTAATAACACATTGAGAAAAATGGAAGTCAAATGGCCTATATGTGCCGTATCACTCCATTAGGCTTCTGTACGGCTTTGGGGAAGCCAATCTAAGCATTAATGCTTGTTCATGCCTGACCATTCCAAACATGTGTGGATGCAAAATGAATAACGAACACTGGGAAACTTTAGCTTAGATGAAAAGTGCTTCTCAGAAGTTTTTCTGCATGACTAAGGCAGTAATTTTCAACCAGGATGGTTGGAGGTGGGTGGAGAAGAAATTTTAAAACTACACATCTCGTCCAGGATTCTGGTATATCCTTTTGTAAGGCATCCCATCCACTTCCACCCAGAGTGACAATTAGGTAGGCCAAATACAATTGGAAATGATAATGTACCTCAGGTGAGTTGGGCATGAAAAAGCTGAGAACTATTGATCTAAAAATTCAAAACTATTTCTTCAAGTGCTATTAAAAGGAAGCTGTAGGTGGTACAGTGCTAGGTGCAGTGAAGTGTACAAAATAAGATTTTTTTCCATTTACTTTTTTTCAACCTCCAGCCAATGAACAGTACTATTCACCGTAAAATAATTATTGAGGATCTATTAGGTAGGAGATTGCATGCTGAAAAGTCTAAGACATGATCTCTGCCTTCTGGGGGTCTTAGAGTCTAGTTGAGGCACTTAGGCAAGTGCCTCAACTCTGCCACAAGGTCTATCACTGTGCCCTTGCACTGAAATACATAGAAATACTGGCTCAAATATAACAAAGAAAATATTTTAAAGACAGCTGAATGCAAGAAAGATAGAAATCTCTGGTGGAAAAGTGAAGAAAAACCTCAAAGCTATAGCAGTGAACAGTTGCCTTGGGGACCTGGAGTTGGATGTGGACAGTTGCCCTGACAGCTGGGTCTGTGGTTGAGGATAGGGCTTTAACAAATACATGGGTACCAAAGAGTTGACTTGAGCCTGCTCAAGGTATGAAACTGGACCCAAGGCCATTTACAGAAAGCTGGGCCTCTGGGTAGTGTGGCCTCAATGATAAGGAGTAATTCACATTCCTATCAATGCAGATAAAAGATCAAGAAGTATGCCTTTTTCTAGGGCTTTTAGAGGGAAAACGCATCCTGTGAGACATCAAAACATCAGTTCTGTACCTCTAAAAACCAAATAAAACCTAGTTCTAGATAGGCAGAACTCTGTAGGCCTCAGCAGAGTCAAACCTTGTCTACTAATTACCGTATCTGTGTCAGCAAGTATTCTTGAACTTTGTTCAGGGATGCAGTTAAGCTACTTCGGAACAGTTTGATCCTTTTGCATCTTGTTTTAAGATGTGTTAGGTGGGGTTGGTTCAGTGCTCACCTAGGGTTAATTATTCTTTGTTACTGAGGCAAGCTCCTCTATATGCTTTACCCAGTGTCCCACTACTCATGAGGCTTCCCATTCTGGCCGGTGGAAAGAGGCATTGTTTCATGTCCTGTGTGAGCTTCAGGTACTGTTACCTCTAATCCTCTCAGGTGGTTCTTTCCGCCCCCCAGCCTCCAGGTGGTTCTTTCCCCCACCAGAAACCCTCCCCTTGTTTTCTCATATGCATGTGATGATCAGTACTCAGCTAAATCCTTGAGGGGATTCCTGGGCAGATTTCTATAGTTCTGTCTGTGTGGGGCATTCTCCTCTCTGGTACTCTATCCTGCAAAATGTAGCTGCTTTGGTCTTCTTGAACTCTACGCAATGTCTCCTCAATTCAGGAGGTCTGCTGGGTATCACCTGCATTTTCCCTCCCTTTATCACAGCTTAGAAACTCGCCAGGCTACAAGTTAGAAGCAGTCATAGGGCTCATCACATTTGTTTTTATTTTCCCTCAGGATCTCTGTCCTTTGTTGCCTAATGTTCAGTATCTTCAAAACTGTTTTTTTCATATACTTGGTCTGGGTGTTTTGTTGTGGTCATTGTTTCAGATGGGCAGGTAAATCCAATCCCTCTTGTAAATGCATCTTGATTGGAAGTGGAAGTTCACAGTATTTTTTTAAGGATGGTAAGTTGTTTATTAAACAATAACATCTGGACTATTGGTTAATTGAGAATGTAGAGATAATCCAAAACTAGTTTGGCAATATGGCCTTATTTATAAAATCGTGTAGGTAGAGTAACCATATCATGTCACTGGGGACTTTTTATGGCACAGATGTTCACATTGTAAAGCAAGATTTGTTTAACTCTAACATCTAATGATCACAGCCCACAGATTCATGTTCCAGCTCAACTTTTAAGTATAGATGCACATTTGTCAGACAGTAATTTGGAGGATGTGGGTATTTGCAAAGTTTCTAGGTAATTCTGGTGCTCGGCCTGGTTGAGTGAATCAGTACAGTGAAAATCATGGTTTCTCAAACTCAGCACTACTGACATTTTGGGGTGGACCATTTTTGTTTCTGCCAGGGAGAGAACTGTGCCCTGTAGGGTTTATAGCAGCTTCCTGGCCTCTATCCACTAGATGCCACCCCTTACCCCCCGTCATGACAAGGAAAAATGTTTCCACAAATTGCCAAATGTCCCCTGGGACATTTTCAGCTGAAAAAACACTGGTGCAAATTAAATCTAGACCTTAACCTGCTGGAGAACATAAACTGTGTTCTATTTATTTCTATATCCCCAGTACTCAGGAGAATGCACTCAATAAGTGGCAATGGAGCAAACAAGTGAATAAATGAATAGCGTGAATGAATGAATTTCATCAGTCCCTGTCTTAAAGAACAGATATTCTCAAATCTCACTGTTCTTAATAACTACTCTGATCTCATTAAAATGCAGATTCTCCAACTCCACTCCCAGAGAATCATTCAATATATGTGAGGTGGGGCACAGGAATTTTTATTTTAACAAGCATCCCGGTGATTTCTCAACCAGAATCTGAGAAAGCTCTAAGTCTGACTACAATGTTAAAAAGCATTTATTAGAGGAAAAAACCCCACTATTTCCCTTACACCAATTACAAAGTCTCTAGCCATTTCTAGCTACCATACTCAATAAGCATATGTAGTTTCAAGGGCAGGTAAACAAATATTTGGCTCCTTCACAGGTCCAAGAAGAATTTACTTTAAAAATATTCAGCTTAACCTGCAACTCTCCATTATAATGCCTTTTACCATGTGATGTTTGCTTTGGGATAAAAATTAGAATGTCAGTTTAGGATTCAATCTGGCACCTTTTAACAAGAGGTCTGGGTAGAACCATCAAACCAGGGTCTGTAATCAGAGCAGGTTCTTGAAGTGGGTTCAGTCTGCATCAGTCACTTCTTTTCAGAACTTGATTGAACAGAGCCGTTCAGTTCCAGAGTCAGATTTCCATCCAGGCAACTTCAAACCCGGTTTCTATGGTGATTATTTCATAGGGTTGTAGGGACAGGAAAATCACTTCAAAGGTAAAGATTTTAATGATTACCTATTTCTTTAAAAAATTTCAGTAAATTCTGTGTGAGCAAAAAATACTTTATTTCTTAACATAGGCTACTGTCAAGAGACCCTAGATAGGAAAGAATGTCTATATATTTTGGTTTGGTTTAATAATTTTCCAGCAAGACAGATTGCTTTGCTCAGAGGCTTGGTTTCCGTTATTCCTGTAAAATTCCTTTTAAAAAAATTCCACCTTATTTGTCGAAGGAGTAGGAATTGTTTGCTCACACACCCAAGAACTTTTGAAGAAGAAAGGAGCCTTGGAGCACTTCACAGACTCACTGGTCACAGAGCATTCTAGAATTAATGGCTCAAGGATTCAAAGAGGTAGTTGCCATCTACGCATTATTACCTTAACAATGAAAGGGATCCATTTGCTCTAATAATGATGTCATATGCATTAAGAAAGGATGCATTTTTTAGTTGTTTGGTCATTTATTGTGTTTATATGTATGATCTGTTGAATATAGAAATGACTCATCTTGAAATAACTTCTTACTAAATAGGTGCATATCTATAGAAGACCAGCTTTTACCTAATCAAATTAAGGATGCATTCTCGATATATATATGGCTCAGAGCCATCACTTTGCACAGTTCTGGGAGGCACCCTGTGTGTGGTTGGCAGCCCTCTTCTGATTGACTCTCTTAGGGCAGTCTCGCTTAGAAATATGCCTCCTTCTGGAGTGAAGACAGCCACTGGTCCTTTTGCTGGCTCCAGTATGGGGCCTTTCCATGAGTGATATTCAAAATACTTAACAATAAGCATGGTAACATAAATTAATATATGAATCCAATACTTAAAATTGTTTTTCTGTTCTCTAAATCCATTAAATGATGTAGCATACAACTGCTCACCAAGCCAAATAAATTGTGCAAATTATTCATCAAATCATTCTAATATTTTGGAAATGATTTGTTGAATTTAAAAAATTGCAGGTGTGGTCTTTTGACCTGGCTGTTTCTGGCCAAATGGTGCTCCTGTCTGAGACACCATCTGATGAACGGATTGCATCAAACCCTTCCAATAATTTCCCCATTAAGTTGACCATCTTTTGGTCCCTGCCTCCTAGGGCTCTGTTGCAGCCACTGGGTACTTTGCCGGCTCATCACAGTTAGATGTACACTTGATGCCAGTGCTTTCCACACAATCTGGACTCAGAGAAACTCCATCTCCAGCTCTGCTAATGATGGCACCCACTTCCCATGTCACCAACCCCTTTGTCTGGGCTGAACCCCAATAATGCTGGCTGGCTCTGGAACAGCAGGCAAGCCCTGCCTTCTCCCCGACTGCCTCTGTCACCTTGATCTCTCCCGCGCCTGCCGAGGGCTACTCCCAGACCCAGTTACCTGACTGCAGTTGGACAGTATCCTCAGGTGAATTGCAGTTTCAGTAGGTATGAAATTGCACTTGTCTTTCAAGATGCTGAATCCTCTCCAAGCATCTACTGATCAAATAGCAATTGTATTCCAGAATTGCCTACCTCATGAAAGACAGCCTGAGGTGTTAATATATTCAAGATCTCTATTATTACCTAGGTCACACTGCAACAGGAGGCCCATTTGTTAATGGTCAAAGTGACATTGTACAACAATCAGCTTGAATTAATGAGTTGACATTTGAAATTATATTATTAATTACATCTACTGCTTAACTCAGCTACTGCAGTGTTCTTTTTGGTAGGTATAAGAGGACTTCAGTATTTTAGCAACTTACCCAGAGCCTTTCCCACCTATTTGGTTTTCAGCCTCCCAAAAGCTGACTTGCTTCCCTGAATTTCCTGAGATATTATATTATATGGACTGTATCCGCATCGCCCAGTCTGAGTAAGATAAAAGGTAGTTTATTCGTCAGTTCGTAACACCCAAAGCAAATCTAGTGAAACGGAAGTCTCTAAATATATTTGCTTCTGTTTTTGAAAGGAACCTCCTAAAATCTTTCCTTTGGGATGAGATGGAATATAAATACATATTATTAATATAATTAACTTTAAATATAATTTAAATTAAATAATATAATATAATAAAGTAATATAATTAACTTTAAATATTCAAAGAACAGCTATTTTATTATTATTGACTAACTATTACATGGAAGAAAATAATGTGACTTCTCTAGGGGTAGGGATTATATCTTATTATTTATTCCTCTTCTTGCACTGTATACAAGACCTGGTATACTACTTGTGCAAACCAGATATTTGAATGAACGAATGAATGAAAGTTTCTTTCTTAGGCTGGAAGTAGCAGGATTGAGGGTTGGGAGAAAGTGCTCCAAAGTGGAAATGGCCTGGGTTTTGGAGCCAGGCAGATCTTGGCCAGAATCCCACATCTAGCGCTTACCTGTCATGTGGCTCTGAGCTTGCCACTTAACTTTTATAGGCCTCAGTTTAAAAATCCGCACAATGAGGGTTGTGTGATGGTAATAATATTTATATTGCAGAGTTATCATATAAATGATAAATAAGGCACATAAAGCTCCAGGTACGTAGCAAGTGATAACAATGTGGAAACTTTATCACATTACTGGTCACTCACATAATTCCCGGAAAATATGAATCCCAAAGAGCAGTTGAAACTCTCTCAGGATACGAAGGGAAAATATGCTCAATATACCCTGAACTGATGGCACAAGAGTAAGATGGGAATTAAAGCCTTTTATGTTTTGCGTAATTCTTGAATAGCTTGTGAAATATCTCTGAGAAGATTAAAGCTTTCTGCAGGGCAGCTCAGACTACATCTATCACCTTCCCTCTGTATTAATGAAGAACTCTGTAACAGCTCAGAAGAATCAGACGATCAAGTCAATATACAGCATTGGCTTTGTAAATGCTCAGATAAGTACATGAGAAACTTCAGTTAGGTTTCCTCTTTTCCAGGCAGCACGAGATACTATACAAAGCTTCATGTCTCAATGGCTCTCATTTTAGTGTTTCTAGAGTGATATTGGCCATTTTTTTAAGCAACTGCTTTACACAGGGCTAGGCATTCAGGTCAGCAGAAGATATGGCCACACCCTGGAGACAGAAGTGGGACGGCTCTGGCCCCAAGTCTACTACCCAAGCTTGGTCAGCACGGGCTCCTGTCCTATCCTTTGCTTCCTGATTAGCCCTCAACAATGATGACAGGTTGATGCCTGTGACATGACTCAGTTCCTGAACTCTTGCTGTCCCAGTTCTGGAGACACAGCTCATGCCTCCTCCCTGGGAAGGCTGACCCTCCAGGAGCATGTCAGATGACCAAACTGGAAAACCAGAGGTCATCTCATTTGCATGCAATTTATTACCTCTAGTTGGTCAAGTTTCAGGGCATGGAATAGAAAACATTGAAATCAGAAGGGATCTTAACTGGTCCAACACATTCCTTGTATTGATAAGAAACTAAGGGGTAACTATTTATGGGGGATCATGTCAGTGATTAGAACTATAGCCAGTACCTCTGCTAGGTCATGTGGCTGTATGCCCATTCTTCTGCAGACTTTTATAACTTAAAGGAAACAGAAAAAGAGAAAATGGGTGTCACTGTTCAACTCTTTGCTACCAAAATTCAAGCTACATGTTCTCGTAAGAGTTAGTAATAGCATTTTTTATACAAAGGATAGTGTATTAAAATAAGTACGCATATACTTACGTTTATTTATTTATAGCAAGATGTATACATCTACCTGCTTCTAAAAAAAGGATTAACTCTTTTTTTTTTTTTTTTTTTGCGGTTCACGGGTGTCTCACTGTTGTGGCCTCTCCCATTGCGGAGCACAGGCTCCGGACGCTCAGGCTCAATGGCCATGGCTCACGGACCCAGCCGCTCTGCGGCATGTGGGAACTTCCCGGACTGGGGCATGAACCCGTGTCCCGTGCATCGGCAGGCGGACTCTCAACCACTGCACCATCAGGGAAGCCCAGGATTAACTCTTTTAACTTTAACTTTTAACAGTAAAACACATACAACAGAATAGTTAAAAAATAAAGGTGAAATAAGTGAGACTAGTATCATATCAACTAAGGAACACAGGAGATAATTGAGTCAGGAAACTAGAATCTGATAATAATTATGAGTATTAAATTTAACTCTGAGATTCTTAGCAGCCAATGCCAAAAGGGAAAAAGAGCAGTTTAAAAGTTCAATTGTTACCTCTTTCAGTGAATCATTGCAGCTCTTCCAGTAAAACAAACTGTTTCCTGGCACTGAATTGTAAGAGGAATTTATTGCATTGGTTTTTCTTCAAAGGAAACTGAATAATACAACAGAAAATACCTTTGATATCATCAAGTAGAAGATACAGAAACGGTACCAAATTAAAATATTCAGTTGAATAGAAGTACAATATTAAGTCCTGTGAAGACTTCTTTGAATTACATTTGTAGGCTGGTATAAGGGAGTTGGCACAAAGAAAGAAGCCCTGGGGAGAAAGAATGATGTGATCGGGAGGTAACATTTTAAATCCTGGTCGTGTCTTTCGAAGCAAATGGGCTAAATATGAACATGTGCACACCCTAAGTGTGGAAGCCAAATTTCCCTCAGCCTCTGGAAAGCTGATGGTGTAGGAGTGGTGTGGTGAGAAGAGCTGAGCCCTCATTCACACCTCTGTAACCTTGTAATGCCAGCTACCTTGAAGGTTGCAGGGATTCTGAACGCTACTCTTTTGGTCCTGTTTTCAAACTGAGAAACTAGGGATACAGCACAGTTAAAACTCATCTGCTTCAGGAAGCAGGTAAGTTGTGACAGCATAGCTTTCCAAAATAGGCAACTTTCTACTCACCTTAAGGAGCATGGTCAAGAACTGCCACCGTCAAGCCTGGGGAACTGGGGTACGGCGTGCTGTTGGGCAGAGTGACCGGTGAGTGGAGCTGGCTGGGAGGAGCAGAGGGGAGATAGCATGTCTACTAAACAGCGCCTTGCACTTTGTGCCAGGATTCACAGGCCCATTCCTCTGGGGGTTTGGGTGAGAAGACAAATAGAGTCCTATATTCTGTATATCCCAAAATTCAAAGTTATAGATAAACTAACCAAAGATGGATAAAATATACTCCATCTTCCTACCTTCATAAATATACCTTCAGAATATCAGACCAGGTTCTGGAAAATCAGGTTCAATTTTAGAACCTCAAGTTCTATGAGTTTTGCCTGAGTCCCCAGTCAGACCCCCTTCTCTTCCTACCTCCAGCTTTATCCTTCCTTGCAAAGGGTTCATTCACATGTGTGTGGACATCCTAGTCTGCATGTTCAAGCTCCTTTTATGCCTCCTTAGCCAGCTAAACAAACTGTAGCTTCCTGGGTCACCCCTCAGTCCAAAGGGTGCACAGAGCACTGGTAGAATTCACCCTAGGGAAGAAAAGAAGGGCCCAGATAAGAGGATTGTGGAAACCCTGAAAGCAAGCTCAAGACATCTAGGCAGTTGATCTGGCTGTCCGGTGGGGATCTTGTCCTTCCTCATTGTTCTATACAAGGTCTTCCTAAAGCTGCACCATTAGTCGAAGGAAACAACGCTCACAGATAGAGGAGGGTCTAGGGTCCTCCCCTATGGGAATTCCTCTCAAATGTTTTGTAGAAGACTTCCTCTGCTCTGCCTTTGCATCCAGGGCAGCTCCTCTGGCTACCTCTACCAGCTCCCTCAGCCCATGTTTCCACAGGCTCCAGCGTCCCACCTTGTGACCCTGGAGTGATGAGCCATGCCTTGTGCGGAGTGCAGCCCACCTACTCACAGCTGCACCTGGTTCTGTCCATGGTGCTGCTCATGTGGTTGGTTACTCTGGATGCAATGACCATCTTGACTACCAGTCAGTCCCTTGGGTCTACCTCATTCAGGTGCCTCTTCTTAATAACACCTGAAAGATTTCTTTCTCTTGGGACTTTATGACAACAAATAAGTCCGTTGAGAGGACGGGGTTTCAAAGAGACCTGGGTTAGAAGCCCAGATCTGCCTTACTAGCTTTGTAAACTTTGGCAAGTTACTCAAACTCCCTAAGCTTCAATGTCCTCATCTGAAAAATGAAGAAGATATACTCACCCTGTAGGCTTAGTATAAGAATTAGATGAACCAATGTTTGTAAAATACTTAGCCAAGTGTGTGGCACATGGTAAATGTTTCATAAATATCAAAGTTCTTACTACAATAGTATTTCTAGGGCACCATTTCCCCCCAAATCTATACAGTTTCCTTCTAAGTGTGGCTTCTCAGTTTATCATTCAGGGCCTTTGGAAGTTGTCTTCATCCCTATCTCTTGTCTGTCCCTGATGTGACTTTCCTGTTTCTGCCAAGTAAATTTCCATACATCCTCACAAGTGACTCACACTTTCCGGCCTCGTGGCTCTGCTCCTGTCATTACAGCTACAGTACGTTCAGCCTCTGAACAGCTTTTGGCATTGGACCTCCTCTCTCCAATTCCAGGTTTCAATTTGTGTCAAAACCTAGCTTAGTATTAACCTCTTCCAAAGAACCAGTGCCACTCTCCTTTACCACACATGGAGGATTGTGTTTCCAACAATAGCTGTGATTGACCTCTCTGATCCAACATCATTTCTTGCAAAAGGGTTTTCCTACCCTTGAAACCGGGCAGCCTCTGTGACTGCTTTGAACAATAAGATGAAGTCAGATGTAGTTTCCAGTATTTCTGAGCCCACGCCTTAGGAGGACTGGAAGTGTCCGTATTTAGCCATAGAATGCTCACTCTGGGTAAGGCAGATTACCTTGTTAGAAACCAGATCACCTTGAGATGACCATGTGATAAGGAGGCCCAAGCTAGCATGTGAAAATCCCATTTGGAGAGACAGAGATGCCTGCCGAACCCCAGCTGTCACCCATCTTGGAGGTAAGCAGTTTTCATGATGGTCCCCAGTCATCCTCAGCTCCTGGTATTCATACTCTTATGTAGTCTTTTTGAACTAGGATTGGTCTGCATGACCTTCTGAGAATAAGACATAAAAGACTGCAGCTTTCATCTTTCTCTCCCATCACTTGCTCTAGAGAAATTCAGCTGTCATGGAGCTTAGGTAAGTTGACAAAAGGCACTCACAGGTAGCAAGTAGTGAAACCCAAGTTCAAGTTCAGGCTACAGGATTTCAAAGCCCAGGTGATTAGCCACTATACCTTCTACTTCTAGAATTTATGAGAGCTCGAAATATACTTATTGCTGGGACTTCCCTGGTGGTCCAGTGGATAAGACTCCATGCTTCCAATGCAGGAGGCCCGGGTTCAATCCCTGGTTGGGGAACTAGATCCCGCATGCATGCCACAACTAGAGTCTGCATGCCACAACTAAGAGTCTGCATGCCGCAGCTGAAGATCCCACATGCTGCAACTAAGACCCGGCGCAGCCAAAATAAATACATAAATAAATATTTTTAAAAATATACTTATTGCTTAGTAACAATCCCCAAACCCCACACCACTCTTGTACATGAGCCACTGCATGTTTCATTTTCTTTTCTTTTCTTTTTTTTGCGGTACGCGGGCCTCTCACTGTTGTGGCCTCTCCCGTTGCGGAGCACAGCCTCCGGACGCGCAGGCTCAGCGGCCATGGCTCACGGGCCCAGCCGCTCCGCGGCATGTGGGATCTTCCCGGACCAGGGCACGAACCTGTGTCCCCTGCATCGGCAGGCGGACTCTCAACCACTGCGCCACCAGGGAAGCCCGCATGTTTCATTTTCTAGGTGAAACTGCATTAGATTTATTACACTGCAAATCTTCATTTAGTGTAAGCCAAAAAACACAGAGTATAGTCACTTTAATTATTTATTTTTATTGTTTCCTGTGCTTTGTCCAAACATTTTGTTTCATTTCTTTATATACACATGCAGGATATTCCTTCTTCTATAGTATAAAATTATTTTTAAAAGTAGGAAAAAAAGTTTCATTTAATAACACCAGGCAGTTCTCTCTTTTGGCTCTGATTTCTTTCCTCTTCTCTCACATTTCTATACTGATATGTATTGAGAGGCTTAACTGCAATCTTAAGCCAAACAACACATACGTTCATCCACTGTGCCCCAGGGTGCTACTTTTGGACTAACGTGTTAACGTTCTTTTACGCTGCTAATGCCAAGGTTTTGTCACTCTCAGCTGCATTGTTTAAATCTGTTGCTTTTACGTATGAGTGTTAATAGCAAGGTAACTTGCTGTTGACTTCTCAATAGCCTCCTATTTGCAAGTCACTAGGCCATGCTCTGTGGGAGCTAAAATAAGCTGCATTGAGGAGACTTCCTGCCCTCAAAAAGCTTCAAGCTAGTGTTGTTGATAAATCTAGCAGGCTTTCTTGGTGGGACAGCAGGAGGGGTGAGAAGGAATTCATTCTTTCATATCCCAAATATTTTTGGAGCACCTACAATGTTGCAGGCACTGTTCTAGGCATTTGGAACTTATCTGTGAACAAAACAAATAAGTGTGTAGAGCTTATGCTCTAGTGGGGAGTGACAGATACTAAATAATAAACCTAATATATGAGAGGTATATTAGAAGGTGATGCACGTTACCTGAAGAAAACAGAGCAGGGTGAGGGAGAATCATATGTCTTCTTTTGATTGCTTCTCTGTTCCAGGTGTGTTATAGGTGCTCCTAATCTTCAAAAGAACCCAATCCTGTAGCTGGAAAAATAAGAAAATTTGGGCTCAGAGAAACTAAGCAACTTTGATCTTTATAATTTGAAGGCCACACACCACTATAGCCATGTTATCTCAGTTTAGAAAAGCTAAAATAAAGATACAAACAAAGTTCACTAGAAGGAAATGAGAAAACAGTGAATTCTTAAGGGGCTTTGTGGAATTCTAAAGGGGCTATGGAAGGCTTTAGAATTCTTAAGGGGCTTTGTGGAATTCTAAAGGGGCTTTGTGGAAGGCTTCAGGGAGGAGGTGGCATTTGATTTGGGTCTTAAAAAATAAGCAGAGAGGCTCCGGAAGCCATGTGCAGGCTAGCCGCTGAGGCCGAGGGAGGTGTTTCTGAAGGTAAAGCGACACCAACAAAGTACCAATGTATAGTGGATTAGAAATTTAAAAAAGAAAGCCTGGAGAGAGAGGAACTTCAAGATGGCAGAGGAGTAGGACATGGAGATCACCTTCCTCCCCACAAAGACATCAAAAATACATCTGCATGTGGAACAACTCCTACAGAACACCTACTGAATGCTGACAGAAGACCTCAGACTTCTCAAAAGGCAAGAAACTCCCCCATGTACCTGGGTAGGGCAAAAGAGAAAAGAAAAAACAGAGACAAAAGAATAGAGACAGGACCTGCACCTCAGGGAGGGAGCTGTGAAGGAGGAAAGGTTTCCACACACTAGGAAGCGCCTTCACCGGTGGAGAGGGTGTGAGCCGCGGCTATCAGCACGGACACCAGAAACGGGCATGAGACACTAAGCCTGCTGCTGCAACCACCAAGAAGCCTATGTGCAAGCACAGGTCAGTATCCACACCTCCCCTCCCAGGAGCCTGTGCAGCCCGCCACTGCCAGGGTCCCAGGATCCAAGGACAACCTCCCCAGGAGAATGCACGGCGTGCCTCAGGCTGTTGCAATGTCATGCCGGCCTCTGGCGCCGCAGGCTCACCCCACATTCCGTACCCCTCCCACCCCCTGGCCTGACTGAGCCAGATCCCCCTAATCAGCCGCTGCTTTAACCCTGTCCTGTCTAAGTGAAGAACAGATGCCCTCAGGTGACCTACATGCAGAGGCAGGGCCAAACCCAAAGCTGAACACCAGGAGCTGTGAAAACAAAGAAGAGAAAGGAAAATCTCTCCCAGAAGCCTCAGGAGCAGAGGATTAAATCTCCATACTCAACTTGATGTACCCTGCATCTGTGGAGTACATGAATAGGCAATGAATCATCCCAAAATTGAGGTGGTGGACTTTGGGAGCAACTGTAGACTTGGGGTTGGCTGTATGCGACTGACTAGTTTCTGATTTTATGTTTACCTTTGTATAGTTTTTAGCACTTGTTATCATTGGTGGATTTGTTTATTGGCTTGGTTGCGCTCTTCTTTTTTTATTACTTTTTAAATTCTTCTATTTTAATATTTTTAAATTTTTTATTTTAATAACTTTATTTTATTTCTTCTTTCTTTTTTTTCTCACTTTTCTTCTGAGCCATGTGGCTGACAGGATCTTGGTGTTCTGGCTGGGTGTCAGGCCTGAGGCTCTGAGGTGGGAGAGCTGAGTTCAGGACACTGGTCCACCAGAGACCTCCCAGCCCCACGTAATATCAATCAGCGAGAGCTCTCCCGGAGATCTCCGTCTCAATGCTCCACAAGACCCAGCTCCACTAAATGACCAGCAAGCTGCAGTGCTGGACACCCCATGCCAAAACACTATCAAGATAGGAACACAACCCCACCTGTTAGCAGAGAGGCTGCCTAAAATCATAATAAGTTCACAGACACCCCAAAACACACAACTGGATGGGGTCCTGCCCACCAGAAAGACAAGATCCAGCTTCATTCACCAGGAAACAGGCACCTGTCCCCTCCACCAGGAAGCCTACACAACCCACTGAACCAACCTTACCCACTGAGGGCAGACACCAAAAACAATGGGAACTACGAACTTGCAGCCTGTGAAAAGGGGACCCCAAACACAGTAAGTTAAGCAAAATGAGAAGACAGAGAAATACGCAACAGATGAAGAAGCAAAGTAAAAACCCACCAGACCAAACAAATGAAGAGGAAATAGACAGTCCTTGAAAAAGAATTCAGAGTAATGAAAATGAAGATGATCCAAGATCTTGGAAATTGAATGGAGAAAATACAAGAAACATTTAACAAGGACCTAGAAGAACTAAAGAGCAAACAAACAATGATGAACAACACAATAAATGAAATTAAAAACTCTCTAGAAGGAATCAATAGCAGAAAAACTGAGGCAGAAGAACAGATAAGTGACCTGGAAGATAAAATAGTGGAAATAACTACTGCAGAGCAGAATAAAGAGAAAAGAATGAAAAGAATTTTGGACAGTCTCAGAGACCTCTGGGACAACACCAAACACACCAACATTTGAATTACAGAGGTCCCACAAGAAAAGAAAAAGAAAGGGACTGAGAAAATATTTGGAGAGATTATAGTTGAAACTTCCCTAATATGAGAAAGGAAATAGTCAATCAAGTCCAGGAAGCACAGAGAATCCCATAAAGGATAAATCCAAGGAGAAACACTCCAAGACACATATTAATCAAACTATCAAAAATTAAATACAAAGAAAAAATATTAAAAGCAGCAAGGGAAAAGCAACAAATAACATACAAGGGAATCCCCATAAGGTTAACTGCTGATCTTTCAGCAGAAACTCTGCAATCCAGAAGGGAGTGGCAGAACATATTTAAAGTGATGAAGGAGAAAAACCTGCAACCAAGATTACTCTACCCAGCAAGGATCTCATTGAGATTCAACAGAGAAATTAAAACCTTTACAGACAAGCAAAAGCTAAGAGAATTCAGCACCAGCAAATGAGCTTTACAACAAATGCTAAAGGAACTTCTCTAGGCAGGAAACACAAGAGAAAGAAAAGACTGACAATAACAAACCCAAAACAATTAAGAAAATGGTAATAGGAACATACATATCTATAATTACCTTAAATGTAAATGGATTAAATGCTCCAACCAAAAGACATAGACTGGCTGAATGGATACAAAAACAGGACCCGTATATATACTGGCTACGGGAGACCCACTTCAGACCTAGGGACACATAAGGACTGAAAGTGAGGGGATGGAAAAAGATAATCCATGCAAATGGAAATCAAAAGAAAGCTGGAGTAGCAATTCTCATATCAGACAGAATAGACTTTAAAATAAAGACTATTACAAGAGACAAAGAAGGACACTAATAATGATCAAGGGATCAACCCAAGAAGAAGATACAACAATTGTAAATATGTACCCAACATAGGAGCACCTCAATACATAAGGCAAATGCTAACAGCCATAAAAGGGGAAATCAGCAGTAACACAATCATAGTAAGGGATCTTAACAGCCCACTTTCACCAATAGACAGATCATCCAAAATGAAAATAAATAAGGAAACACAAGCTTTAAATGACACATTAAGCAAGATGGACTTAATTGATATTTATAGGACATTTCATCCAAAAACAACAGAATACACTTGCTTCTCAAGTGCTCATGGAACATTCTCCAGGATAGACCATATCTTGGGTCACAAATCAAGCCTTGGTAAATTTAAGAAAATTGAAATCATATCAAGTATCTTTTCTGACCACAACACTATGAGACTTGATATCAATTACAGGAAAAAAGTCTGTAAAAAATACAAACACATGGAGGCTAAACAATATGCGACTAAAATACCAAGAGATCACTGAAGAAATCAAAGAGGAAATCAAAAAACACCTAGAAACAAATGACAATGAAAACACGACGACCGAAAACCTATGGGATGCAGCAAAAGCAGTTCTAAGAGGAAAGCTTATAGCAATACAATTCCACCTCAAGAAAGAAAATCTCAAATAAACAACCTAACCTTACACCTAAAGCAATTAGAGAAAAAACAAAAGTCCTCCAAAGTTAGCAGAAGGAAAGAAATCATAAAGATCAGATAAGAAATAATTGAAAAAGATATGAAGGAAACGATGGCAAAGATCAATAAAATTAAAAGCTGTTTCTTTGAGAAGATAAACGAAATTGGAAAACCATTAGCCAGACTCATCAAGAAAAAAAGGGAAAAGACTCAAATCAACAGAATTAGAAATGAAAAAGGAGAAGTAACAACTGATACTGCAGAAATACAAAGGCTCATGAGAGACTACTACAAGCAACTATATGCCAATAAAATGGACAACCTGGAAGAAATGAAAAAATTCTTAGAAAAGCACAACCTTCCAAGACTGAACCAGGAAGAAATAGAAAATATAAACAGACCAATCGCAAGCACTGAAATTGAAACTCTGATTAAAAATCTTCCAACAAACAAAAGCCCAGGACCAGATGTATTCACAGGTGAATTCTATCAAATATTTTGAGAAGAGTTAACACCTATCCTTCTGAAACTCTTCTAAAATATAGCAGAGGGAGGAACACTCCCAAACTCATTCTACGAGGCCACCATCACCCTGATACTAAAACCAGAAAAAGATGTCACAAAAAAAGAAAACTACAAGCCAATGTCACTGATGAACATAGATGCAAAAATCCTCAACAAAATACTAGCAAACAGAATCCAATAACACATTAAAAGGATCATACACCATGACCAAGTGGGATTTATCCCAGGAATGCAAGGATTCTTCAATATATGCAGATCAATCAATGTGATACACTATAATAACAAATTGAAGGAAAAAAACCATATGATCATCTCAGTAGATGCAGAAGAAAGTTTTGACAAAATTGAACACCGATTTATGATAAAAACCCTCCAGAAAGTAGGCATAGAGGGATCTTACCTAAGATAATAATGACCATATATGACAAACCCACAACCAACATTGTTCTCAATGGTGAAAAACTGAAACCATTTCCTCTAAGATCAGGAACAAGACAAGGTTGCCCACTCTCACCACTATTATTCAAAATAGTTTTGGAAGTTTTAACCACAGGAATTAGAGAAGAAAAAGAATTAAAAGAATCCAAATTGGAAAAGAAGTAAAACTGTCACTGTTTGCAGATGACATGATGCTCTACATAGAGAATCCTAAAGATGCTCCTAGAAAACTACTAGAGCTAATCAATGATTTTGGTAAAGTAGCAGGATACAAAATTAATGTACGGAAATCTCTTGCATTCCTATACACTAATGATGAGAAATCGAAAGAGAAATTAAGGAAACACTCCCATTTACCATTGCAACGAAAAGAATAAAATACCTAGGAATAAACCTACCTAAGGAGACAAAAGACCTGTATGCAGAAAACTATAAGACACTGATGAAAGAAATTAAAGATGATACCAACAGATAGAGAGATATGCCATGTTCTTGGATTGGAAGAATCAACATTGTGAAAATGACTCTACTACCCAAAGCAATCTACAGATTCAGTGCAATCCCTATCAAACTACCAATGGCATTTTTCACAGAACTAGAACAAAAAATTTCACAATTTGTATGGAAACACAAAAGAACCTGAATAGCCAAAGCAATCTTTTTTTTTTTATTTTTTTTTATTTTTTTTATTTTTTATTTTTTAACATCTTTATTGGAGTATAATTGCTTTACAATGGTATGTTAGTTTCAGCTTCACAACAAAATGAATCAGTTATATATATACATATATTCCCATATCTCTTCCCGCTTGCGTCTCCCTCCCTCCCACCCTCCCTATCCCACCCCTCCAGGCGGTCACAAAGCACCGAGCTGATCTCCCTGTGCTATGCGGCTGCTTCCCACTAGCTATCTACCTTACGTTTGGTAGTGTATATATGTCCATGCCTCTTTATCGCTTTGTCACCGTTTACACTTCCCCCTCCCCATAGCCTCAAGTCCATTCTCTAGTAAGTCTGTGTCTTTATTCCTGTTTCACCCCTAGGTTTTTCATGACATTTTTTTTTTTAAATTCCATATATATGTGTTAGTATACGGTATTTGTCTCTCTCTTTCTGACTTACTTCACTCTGTATGACAGACTCTAGGTCTATCCACCTCATTACAAATAGCTCAATTTCGTCTCTTTTTATGGCTGAGTAATATTCCATTGTATATATGTGCCACATCTTCTTTATCCATTCATCCGATGATGGACACTTAGGTTGTTTCCATCTCTGGGCTATTGTAAATAGAGCTGCAATGAACATTTTGGTACATGACTCTTTTTTTTGAATTATGGCTTTCTCAGGGTATATGCCCAGTAGTGGGATTGCTGGGTCATATGGTAGTTCTATTTGTAGCTTTTTAAGGAACCTCCATACTGTTCTCCACAGTGGCTGTATCAATTTACATTCCCACCAACAGTGTAAGAGGGTTCCCTTTTCTCCACACCCTCTCCAGCATTTATTGTTTCTAGAGTTTTTAATGATGGCCATTCTGACTGGTGTGAGATGATATCTCATTGTAGTTTTGATTTGCATTTCTCTCATGATTAGTGATGTTGAGCATTCTTTCATGTGTTTGTTGGCAGTCTGTATATCTTCTTTGGAGAAATGTCTATTTAGGTCTTCTGCCCATTTTTGGATTGGGTTGTTTGTTTTTTTGTTATTAAGCTGCATGAGCTGCTTATAAATTTTGGAGCTCAATCCTTTGTCAGTTGCTTCATTTGCAAATATTTTCTCCCATTCTGAGGGTTGTCTTTTGGTCTTCTTTATGGTTTCCTTTGCTGCGCAAAAGCTTTTAAGTTTCATTAGGTCCCATTTGTTTACTCTTGTTTTTATTTCCATTACTCTAGGAGGTGGGTCAGAAAAAATCTTGCTGTGATTTATGTCATAGAGTGTTCTGCCTATGTTTTCCTCTAAGAGTTTGATAGTTTCTGGCCTTACATTTAGGTCTTTAATCCATTTTGAGCTTATTTTTGTGTATGGTGTTAGGGAGTGATCTAACTTCATACTTTTACATGTAGCTGTCCAGTTTTCCCAGCACCACTTATTGAATAGGCTGTCCTTTCTCCACTGTACATTTCTGCCTCCTTTGTCAAAGATAAGGTGACCATATGTGCGTGGGTTTATCTCTGGGCTTTCTATCCTGTTCCATTGATCTATCTTTCTGTTTTTGGTGCCAGTACCATACTGTTTTGATAACTGTAGCTTTGTAGTATAGTCTGAAGTCTGGGAGCCTGATTCCTCCAGTTCCTTCTTTCGTTCTCAAGATTGCTTTGGCTATTCGGGGTCTTTTGTGTTTCCATACAAATTGCAAAATTTTTTGTTCTAGTTCTGTGAAAAATGCCAGTGGTAGTTTGATAGGGATTGCATTGAATCTATAGATTGCTTTCGGTAGTAGAGTCATTTTCACAATGTTGATTCTTCCAATCCAAGAACATGGTATATCTCTCCATCTATTTGTATCATCTTTAATTTCTTTCATCAGTGTCTTATAATTTTCTGCATACAGATCTTTTGTCTCCTTAGGTAGGTTTATTCCTAGATATTTTATTCTTTTTGTTGCAATGGTAAATGGGAGTGTTTTCTTGATTTCACTTTCAGATTTTTCATCATTAGTATATAGGAATGCCAGAGATTTCTGTGCATTAATTTTGTATCCTGCCACTTTACCAAATTCATTGATTAGCGCTAGTAGTTTTCTGGTAGCATCTTTAGGGTTCTCTATGTATAGGATCATGTCATCTGCAAACAGTGACAGCTTTACTTCTTCTTTTCCGATTTGGATTCCTTTTATAAGAGTGGTGAGAGTGGGCAACCTTGTCTTGTTCCTGATCTTAGTGGAAATGCTTTCAGTTTTTCACCATTGAGGATGATGTTTGCTGTGGGCTTGTCATATATGGCCTTTATTATGTTGAGGAAAGTTCCCTCTATGCCTACTTTCTGCAGGGTTTTTATCATAAATGGGTGTTGAATTTTGTCAAAAGCTTTCTCTGCATCTATTGAGATGATCATATGGTTTTTCTCCTTCAATTTGTTAATATGGTTTATCACATTGATAGATTTGCGTATATTGAAGAATCCTTGCATTCCTGGAATAAACCCCACTTGATCATGGTGTATGATCCTTTTAATGTGCTGTTGGATTCTATTTGCTAGTATTTTGTTGAGGATTTTTGCATCTATGTTCATCAGTGATATTGGCCTGTAGTTTTCTTTCTTTGTGACATCCTTGTCTGGTTTTGGTATCAAGGTGATGGTGGCCTCGTAGAAGGAGTTTGGGAGTGTTCCTCCCCCTGCTATATTTTGGAAGAGTTTGAGAAGGATAGGTGTTAGCTCTTCTCTAAATGTTTGATAGAATTCGCCTGTGAAGCCATCTGGTCCTGGGCTTTTCTTTGTTGGAAGATTTTTAATCACAGTTTCAATTTCAGTGCTTGTGATTGGTCTGTTCATATTTTCTATTTCTTCCTGATTCAGTCTTGGCAGGTTGTGCATTTCTAAGAATTTGTCCATTTCTTCCAGATTGTCCATTTTATTGGCATAGAGTTGCTTGTAGTAATCTCTCATGATCTCTTTTATTTCTGCAGTGTCAGTTGTTACCTCTCCTTTTTCATTTCTAATTCTATTGATTTGAGTCTTCTCCCTTTTTTTCTTAATGAGTCTGGCTAGTGGTTTATCTATTTTGTTTATCTTCTCAAAGAACCAGCTTTTAGTTTTATTGATCTTTGCTATTGTTTCCTTCATTTCTTTTTCATTTATTTCTGATCTGATTTTTATGATTTCTTTCCTTCTGCTAGCTTTGGGGTTTTTTTGTTCTTCTTTCTCTAATTGCTTGAGGTGCAAGGTTAGGTTGTTTATTCGAGATGTTTCCTGCTTCTTAAGGTGGGCTTGTATTGCTATAAACTTCCCCCTTAGAACTGCTTTTGCTGCATCCCACAGGTTTTGGGTCGTTGTGTCTCCATTGTCATTTGTTTCTAGGTATTTTTTGATTTCCTCTTTGATTTCTTCAGTGATCACTTCATTATTAAGTAGTGTATTGTTTAGCCTCCATGTGTTTGTATTTTTTACAGATCTTTTCCTGTAATTGATATCTAGTCTCATGGCGTTGTGGTCAGAAAAGATACTTGATACAATTTCAATTTTCTTAAATTGACCAAGGCTTGATTTGTGACCCAAGATATGATCTATCCTGGAGAATGTTCCATGAGCACTTGAGAAAAATGTGTATTCTGTTGTTTTTGGATGGAATGTCCTATAAATATCAATTAACTCCATCTCGTTTAATGTATCATTTAAAGCTTGTGTTTCCTTATTTATTTTCATTTTGGATGATCTGTCCATTGGTGAAAGTGGGGTGTTAAAGTCCCCTACTATGAATGTGTTACTGTCGATTTCCCCTTTTATGGCTGTCAGTATTTGCCTTATGTATTGAGGTGCACCTATGTTGGGTGCATAAATATTTACAATTGTTATATCTTCCTCTTGGATCAATCCCTTGATCATTATGTAGTGTCCTTCTTTGTCTCTTCTAATAGTCTTTGTTTTAAAGTCTATTTTGTCTGATATGAGAATTGCTACTCCAGCTTTCTTTTGGTTTCCATTTGCATGAAATACCTTTTTCCATCCCCTTACTTTCAGTCTGTATGTGTCTCTAGGTCTGAAGTGGGTCTCTTGTAGACAGCAAATATATGGGTCTTGTTTTTGTATCCATTCAGCCAATCTGTGTCTTTTGGTGGGAGCATTTAGTCCATTTACATTTAAGGTAATTATCGATATGTGTGTTCCTATTCCCATTTTCTTAATTGTTTTGGGTTCGTTATTGTAGGTCCTTTCCTTCTTTTGTGTTTCTTGCCTAGAGAAGTTCCTTTAGCAGTTGTTGTAGAGCTGGTTTGGTGGTGCTGAACTCTCTCAGCTTTTGCTTGTCTGTAAAGGTTTTAATTTCTCCATCAAATCTGAATGAGATCCTTACTGGGTAGAGTAATCTTGGTTGCAGGTTTTTCTCCTTCAACACTTTCAATATGTCCTGCCATTCCCTTCTGGCTTGCAGCGTTTCTGCTGAAAGATCAGCTGTTAACCTTATGGGGATTCCCTTGTGTGTTATTTGTTGTTTTTCCCTTGCTGCTTTTAATATGTTTTCTTTGTATTTAATTTTTGACAATTTGATTAATATGTGTCTTGGCATATTTCTCCTTGGATTTATCCTGTATGGGACTCTCTGTGCTTCCTGGACTTGATTAACGATTTCTTTTCCCATATTAGGGAAGTTTTCAACTATAATCTCTTCAAATATTTTCTCAGTCCCTTTCTTTTTCTCTTCTTCTTCTGGAACCCCTATAATTCGAATGTTGGTGCGTTTAATGTTGTCCCAGAGGTCTCTGAGACTGTCCTCAGTTCTTTTCATTCTTTTTTCTTTATTCTGCTCTGCAGTAGTTATTTCCACTATTTTATCTTCCAGGTCACTTATCCGTTCTTCTGCCTCAGTTATTCTGCTATTGATCCCATCTAGAGTACTTTTAATTTCATTTATTGTGTTGTTCATCGTTGCTTGCTTCATCTTTAGTTCTTCTAGGTCCTTGTTAACTGATTCTTGCAATTTGTCCATTCTATTGTCCATTCTATCTCCAAGATTTCGGATCAACCTTACTATCATTATTCTGAATTCTTTTTCAGGTAGACTGCCTATTTCCTCTTCATTTGTTAGGTCTGGTGGGTTTTTATCTTGCTCCTTCATCTGCTGTGTGTTTTTCTGTCTTTTCATTTTGCTTATCTTACTGTGTTTGGGGTCTCCTTTTTTGCAGGCTGAAGGTTCGTAGTTCCTGTTGTTTTTTGTGTCTGTCCCCAGTGGCTAAGGTTGGTTCAGTGGGTTGTGTAGGCTTCCTGGTGGAGGGTACTAGTGCCTGTGTTCTGGTGTATGAGGCTGGATCTTGTCTTTCTGGTGGGCAGGTCCACGTCTGGTGGTGTGTTTTGGGGTGTCTGTAGACTTACTATGATTTTGGGCAGCCTCCCTGTTAATGGGTGGGGTTGTGTTCCTGTCTTGCTAGTTGTTTGGCATAGGATGTCCAGCACTGTAGCTTGCTGGTCGTTGAGTGAAGCTGGGTGCTGGCGTTGAGATGGAGATCTCTCGGAGATTTTTGCTGTTTGATATTATGTGCAGCTGGGAGGCCTCTTGTGGACCAGTGTCCTGAAGTTGGCTCTCCCACCTCAGAGGCACAGCACTGAGTCCTGGCTGCAGCACCAAGAGCCTTTCATCGACAGGGCTCCTTAATTTGGGATGATTCGTTGTCTATTCAGGTATTCCACAGATGCAGGGTATATCAAGTTGATTGTGGAGCTTTAATCCGCTGCTTCTGAGGCTGCTGGGAGAGATTTCCCTTTCTCTTCTTTGTTCTGACAGTTCCCAGGGGCTCAGCTTTGGATTTGGCCCCGCCTGTGCGTGTAGGTCGCCGGAGGGCGTCTGTTCTTTGCTCAGACAGGACGAGGTTAAAGGAGCCGCTGATTCGGAGGCTCTGGCTCACCCAGGCAGGGGGGTAGGGAGGGTCACGGAGTGCGGGGTGGGCCTGCAGTGGCAGAGGCCGGCGTGACGCTGCAGCCTGAGGCGCGCAGTGCGCTCTCCCGGGGAGCCGTCCCTGGATCCCGGGACCCTGGCAGTGGCGGGCTGCACAGGCTCCCCGGAGGGGCGTGTGGCTAGTGACCTGTGTTCGCACACAGGCCTCCTGGCGGCGGCAGCAGCGGCCTTAGCGTCCCATGTCCGTCTCTGGGCTCCGCACTCTTAGCCGCGGCTCGCGCCCGTCCCTGGAGCTCTCTCAAGCAGCGTTCTTAATCCCCTCTCCTCGTGCACCAGGAAACAAAGAGGGACGTAAAAGTCTCTTGCCTCTTCGGCAGGTCCAGACCCCTCCCCGGACACTCTCCCGGGCCAGCCGCGGCGCACCAACGCCCTGCAGGCTGTGTTCACGCCGCCAACCTCAGTCCTCTCCCGGCGCTCCGACAAAAGCCGGAACCTCAGCTCCCAGTCCCGCCCGCCCCGGCGGGCGAGCAGACAAGCCTCCTCTGCGCTGGAATCTGTCCGCTTTGCCCTCCGCACCCCTGTTGCTGTGCTCTCCTCCGCGGCTCCCAAGCTTCCCCACTCCGCCTCCCGAAGTCTCCACCCGCGAAGGGGCTTCCTAGTGTGTGGACACTTTTCCTCCTTCACAGCTCTCTCCCGCTGGTGCAGGACCCGTCCCTATCCTTTTGTCTCTGTTTAGTTTTTTCTTTTGCCCTAACCAGGTACGTGGGGGGTTCCTTGCCTTTTGGGAGGTCTGAGGTCTTCTGCCAGCGTTCAGTAGGTGTTCTGTAGGAGTTGTTCCACGCGTAGATGTATTTCTGGTGTATCTGTGGAGAGGAAGGTGATCTCCGCGTCTTACTCTTCTGCCATCTTCCCGGAAGCTCCGCCAAAGCAATCTTGAGAAAGAAAAACGGAACTGGAGGAATCAGGCTCCCTGACTTCAGACTATACTACAAAGCTACAGTAATCAAGACAGTATGGTCCTGGCACAAAAACAGAAATATAGATCAATGGAACAGGATAGAAAGCCCAGAGATAAACCCACAGACATTTGGTCACCTTATCTTTAAGAAAGGAGTCAAGAATATACAGTGGAGAAAAGACAGCCTCTTCAATATGTGGTGCTGGGAAAACTGGACAGCTACATGTAAAAGAATGAAATTAGAACACTCCCTAACACCATACACAAAAATAAACTCAAAATGGATTAAAGACCTAAATGTAAGGCTAAACACTATAAAGCTCTGAGAGGAAAACATAGGCAGAACCCTCTATGACATAAATCAGAGCAAGATCCTTTTTGACCCACCTCCTAGAGAAATGGAAATAAAAACAAAAATAAATGAATGGGACCTAATGAAACTTAAAAGCTTTTGCACAGCAAAGGAAACCATAAACAAGATGAAAAGACAACCTTCAGAATGGGAGAAAATATTTGCAAATGAAACAACTGACAAAGGATTAATCTCCAAAATATACAAGCAGCTCATGAAGCTTAATTTCAAAAGAAAGAGAAAAACAAATACCGTATGCGAACACATATATATGGAATCTAAAAAAAAAAAAAGGTTCTGAAGAACCTAGGGGCAGGACAGGAATAAAGATGCAGATGTAGAGAATGGACTTGAGGACACGGGGAGGGGGAAGGGTAAGCTGGGACGAAGTGAGAGTGGTATGGACATATATACATTACCAAATGTAAAATAGATAGCTAGTGGGAAGCAGCCACATAGCACAGGGAGATCAGCTCGGTGCTTTGTGACCACCTAGAGGGGTAGGATAGGGAGGGTGGGAGGGAGACGCAAGAGGGAGGAGATATGGGGATATATGTATATGTATAGCTGATTCACTTTGTTTTACAGCAGAAACTAACACACCATTGTAAAGCAATTATACTCCAACAAAGTTGTTAAAAAAAGGAAAGAAAGCCAGTCTTTCACCATGTGTGTTTGGGGAAGTGCTGGCTAAAACATCCTCCTCTGCTTCTCCCACAAGGCAAGTTTCTATTCATCCTTCAACATTCCGTTCTATTCATCCCTCAAGATTCCGTTCTATTCATCTCCCATGGGTGGAGGCCCTGGCAGCTTGCTTTGCCCAGTCCCTCCTTTGTATCCATTAACATTTACGATGTTCAGGCACCTCTGAGGCTGAGTGAGTGCATCCAGGTGACCAGGCCCCTTGATAGCAGAAACAGTGCCTACTTATCTCTGTGTATCCCACAGAGAAGCCAGCTCATAAATATTTGTTCAACTGAATTGAATTTAATTGAATTTGTAAGGCAGAAGTTAGAATCCTGACTTCTATTCTATTCTTGCTTTGTGACTTTTGGCAATTTACTTAATCTCTCTGTGCCTCACTTTCCTGTAAAATAATGATCATTACATAATAGAGTAACTGTGAGGATAATAAAGCCTAACACATAGTTGATGCTCAAAAAAAAAATCAGCAGAAAAGAGGAGGGGAGAGGATGATCATTGAGGGAACTCTGAGTACATGATTCTATATCTGTTTCAAAACATTGACCATTCTGCTCAAGTCCACATGATTGTAGGAAGGTTTGCTATCTAGAATATAAAGCCATAAAAGGTTTCTCTACTGAATAACTTAGTTTCTAAAAGTCTATGTGCCCTCTGTAGCACAGAGCATTCAAATAAAATGCAAAGAACATAAAGCAGTGCTTTCATGATAAGGAATGGAGCTGCCTAGTCAGCGTTTTTAAAATAAAAAAGCCTGTAGCTCTGAGCCAGAAAGACCTCCCCTGAAGAGGGGGTGGCCTGGACCCAAGCGTCCCCTCCCCACTGTGCTCTCAGTTGGCCTCTGGGCAGCATAACTCCTCAGATCTTAGGGAAGATCTGAATGTGGCTACCCTTGTTCATTCATTTTATGTGGCAGAGCTCGGCTGGTGACTTTTCCCATTACGGAAATTGGGGCTATATTTTCTCCAAGACTATATTTATGGTAATGCCTTGGCTCTCTCCCAATCCGTCTTCTGAACTGAGAGCTTATATGCATTCCACTGAAAAATGTAGATTGTTTTTTTTCCATTTTCTGACC
Organism: Stenella coeruleoalba; assembly: GCF_951394435.1. Taxonomy (NCBI): domain Eukaryota; kingdom Metazoa; phylum Chordata; class Mammalia; order Artiodactyla; family Delphinidae; genus Stenella; species Stenella coeruleoalba. The sequence continues at coordinate 59,552,541 of NC_137148.1, forward strand.
TATGTTCTTCTTAAGCCTGATGGACTTTTATCTAATGTTTCTAATTATGGCTTTCTTTTTGTGTACTTTTGATTTAAGTGTAATGTACATACAGAGAACTATAAAAATCTAGAATGTACAGATTGATACATTTTCATAAAGTGAGCACATGTGAGTAACCAGCATCCCGATTAAGAAACAGAACTTTCCCACACCCTCAAAGCCCTCTCATGTCTCTCCTGGTCACTATCCCCAAAGGGACAGTGGTAATCCCAAGGGTAACCACAGTCTGATTTCTAATAATTGTGATGTGTTTTACCTGATTTGAACATTGTATAAGTATAAGTGAAATCATGTAGTATGTACTCTTTCTTGTTGGGCTTCTTTTGCTCAACACTGCATCTGTGCGATGAATCCATGCAGTTGCCTGTGGTTGTACCTTGTGCATTCTCAGGTTGTGCAGTATTCCCTAGACCATCCATAGAGTGATTAGACCACCTTGTATCTATTCATTCTGTTATTGATTGCATTTGGGTTATTGCAACATGGAGTGAAAGCACTTAGCTGATTTCTTTAAAAACAATTTATGAAACTTGTATGTGATTGATAAGAACAATCATTATGATATTAATGGATACACTATCATTACAAGCAAAAGTCTAACTTAAAAAATATTGTACTAGATATCATATGATATTTGTCTTTTGAGTCTGACTTCACTCAGTATGACAATCTCTAGGTTCGTCCATGTTGCTGCAAGTGGCATTATTTTGTTCTTTTTTATGGCCGAGTAATATTCCATTGTATATATGTACAATATTCCATTGTATATATGTATGTGGTACATACATATGTCCATTCTTCTGTTGATGGACATTTAGGTTCCTTCAATGCCCTGGTTATTGTAAATAGTGCTGCAATGAACACTGAGGTGCATGTATCTTTTTGAATTATGGTTTCCTCCAGGTATATGCCTAGGAGTGGGAGTGCTGGGTCATATGGTAGTTCTATTTTTAGTTTTTTGAGGAACCTCAGTACAGTTCTCCATAGTGGTTGTACCAATTTACATTCCCACCAACAGTGTAGGAGGGTTCCCTTTTCTCCATACCCTCACCAGCATTTATTGCTTGTAGATTTTTTGATGATGGCCATTCTGACCAGTGTGAGGTGGTCTCAACTACTCATTGTAGTTTTGATTTGCATTTCTCTAGTAATCAGTGATGTTGAGCATCTTTTCATGTTCTTTTTGGCGATCTTTATGTCTTCTTTGGAGAAATGTCTATTTAGGTCTTCCACCCATTTTTGATTAGGTTATTTGTTTTTTTGATATTGAGCTTCATGAGCTGTTTGTATATTTTGGAGATTAATCCCTTGTCTGTTGCTTTATTTTTTTATTTATTTATTTTTTTTTTGCGGTACGTGGGCCTCTCACTGTTGTGGCCTCTCCCGTTGCGGAGCACAGGCTCCGGACGAGCAGGCTCAGCGGCCATGGCTCATGGGCCCAGCCGCTCCACGGCATGTGGGATCTTCCTGGACCGGGGCACGAACCCGTGTCCCCTGCATCGGCAGGCGGACTCTCTACCACTGCGCCACCAGGGAAGCCCTGTTGCTTTATTTGATATCACTTATATGTGGAATCTAAAAAAGGGGGTACAAACGAACTTATTTATAAAACAGAAGTAGAGTCACAGATGTAGAAAACAAGCTTATGGTTACCAGGGGATAAGGGGGGGATAAATTGGGAGATTGGGAATGACATATACACACTACTATATATAAAATAGATAGCTAAGAGGAACCTGCTGTATAGCACAGGGAACTCTCTTCAATACTCTGTAATGGCCTATATGGGAAAAGAATCTTAAAAAAAAAAAGTGTAGATATATGTAGTATATGTATAACTGATTCACTTTGCTGTACACCTGAAACTAACACAACATTGTAAATCAACTATACTCCAAAAATTTTTTTAAAAAAAATATTATACTAGAGAGTAAGCTCCTTGAAAACAACATGTATATTTTAGTCCCCAGAGATTTCCCAGAGCCTGTTTCATGGTGAAGGCTGACATGCAGAAGGGTTCAGCAAACATCTGATGAATGCATAAATGAACTTTACAAATAGTCACATTTTATCTTTAGGTAAGAAAACTACCCACCAAAGAGGCCATCTTCCTATTAATGAGCTTCTGTCAATGTGGGTGTCCCATCAAGGGCTGAATGATGGTTGGCAGGGCTACTGACAAAGGAATTTTTACAGTGGGTTGGAGGCAGGTAAGATTAGATGATCCCAGTTCTAAGGTGCTAGGATTCTATTTAATATGTAGTAATTACACAAATAATATTCCTTTGGGTTGAAAGTCAATAAGAACAGGAGGAAACAAATTGTTTTAGTTTTTGTTTTCTGGTTATTGGTTTTGGTGGAGTTTTGTTTTCTGTTTTGGGTTTCTTTTTCTGCATTAAATACTTTCCCAGGAGCAGCAGAGGAAGCTGGTGTTTCAGTAAGTAGCAGCTTTCCCTATACATTTATTTTGCTTAATTCTCATGTTTATTTTGTAACAAAGGCTTCAGTATTTATGTCCCATGGATTTAGTGATATTATTTTTTCTACTCAAGGCAGAGCAGAATTCTCAGGCAAATAGTACATCATAACCCTAAAGAGCAGAAATTCAGGAGCCAGACAGCTCAGGATGAATCCTGCCTAGTTCCATCAATTATTAACTGTCTGATTTGGGGCCATTTATCCAGCCTCTCTGTGCTTTGATTTCCTTATCAGTAAACTGTGGCCAATAATGGTACCTACCTCACTGAATCATCATAGGGATTAATATATGTAAGGCACTTGAAATAATTCTTGATATATAGTAAGCACTCAATCGGTGTTTGCTCTTGTTATAAGTACCATCACTCACATTGTAGATATTGGTTAAATGCTGCGCAGCTTATTCAGTTAGTATTCATTAAAATGTTTAGGGTTGAAGAGATGCTGTTAAGTGATATTATTTATATGGTCTCAACACAGGGCAAGGACCGTGATGGTCCTTTTCTTCCATGATAGAACACATGGACCTTTGGAGTAGAGTGGTTAGAGAGGAGGAGTGTAAAAAACCAGCAGAAAGATGTCACCGGCAAGCAGGAGAAAGAATGCGCAAAAAGGCCCTGGGGATTGTCTCTAGGGGATCCCCATTGTCAGAGCTTTGGGGATACTGACCAGAGGAGATGAGTCTGAGGCGAAAATGGAGTTCACCCAGGTCTGGAGAATGTTAAAATCTGCATAGATAAGGCAGTGTTCCTTCACTCATTTGTTCATTAGCCAATCACCCATTCCTTTATTCCTTTTTTTTTTTTTTTCCTGTAAAGGATTTACCACTTAGTATTCCTTCACCAATTCCTGATCAAAATCCTCCAGAGCATTTAAAACTCTGGCTTAAAAATATGTTTATAAGCCCCTGTTCTCATTGATGGTTTTTTAATCTGTATACACTGGAATTAAAGCATCAAAAGAAAGTGATCCATAACAATTCAGAATTGTACCAAGTAATAGAGTAAAGCCAAGATGAACCTTAAATTTGGAAATATGTATTTTTCTTCCCGCTCATCAAATTTAGATAAGTTACTTCTTTAAGGGAAAGCCAGAGGGAGGAAAGCATCTAAACTTCCTTGCTCCTTGTCTTGATTAAAAAAATATAATATGCAGGCTGAATCTCAAAGTATAAATACATATGACCACATGCAAATTTAAAATGTTTGTAGTTTTTTTAAATTAAAAGCACAATCAACACAAAGATAAATTAAACAATAGAAATTTACAATAAATGTAACAAAAAAGTTATCTTTATGAAATATTCTCACAAATCATTAAGAAAACATGTAGACTTTTACTATTGGAGTAAGAAATTCATAGAAAATACCATATAAGTGTTGAGTTAACATACCAAAAAATGTTTAACTGCAGTACTAATTTAAAAATGCCAATAAAAACAACAAAATAACACTTCTCTTTATCAAAGCAGCAATAATTATCAAATTATCACTTGATAATACCCAGAGCTGTTGAAGATGGAGGATGTAAAGGTGTCAGTCAGAGACTAAACTGGTACAATCCTTTAGGATTTAATTTGGCAATATGTGTCATGTAGATGATTATGCCTTTAGATCCAATAACCCCACTGTGGAAATTCACTTTAAGTGTTCAAACATCTAGTAAAGCTTAGTCAACAAAGATATCCATCACAACATTATTTAGACAGTGAAACATTTAAAACCACCCCAAATTAGAAGACTGATTATGTATTTTGTTCAACACAGTGATGAAAAATAATGTTTACATAATTTGCAATGTAATGGAAAGGAGTTCTGCAATAATGTTAAGTGAGGGAAGCGGGTTATAAAATACAGCATGATTGTAATTATGTAAATACCACGTTAAAAACAAAGTTTAAAAAATCTATAAATATCTGGGCATCACACAAAAAGACAAATGAAATATATCAAAATAGAAACTAAACAGTTGTTTCTGGGTGGTAGGACTAGGTATAAGGTTTTCCTCCTTTCAGTTTATCTGTGTTTGTATACATTATCCAAATGATCTGTAATAAGGATGTTTACCTCTTATATTGAAAAAATTTTTGGTCGTTGAAAATGTAAACGTGTAAGGAAAAGAAAATGTGGGAACTTTTTTTTTGTCTTGTCTCCTCCCAACCAAGGTTTCCCCTTGTGATAGCATCTTGGCCTGCAAGATCAAGTCTTCAAGCCATTCGAGGCCGTATTAAAAACTAAAAGGAAACCCCAAACCTTTTAGTGCTTGATTTTCTTGGACATTTTATTTTCTTCCAGTCAAGTCTGAGAAATTTTTAAAATTCATTTTCTAAAACATTAACTCTGATAGCAGTTATATAACTGATTAAGTACCTTTTGATTTTGAGATCACTATGCTTGAGAAAGCTTTAAGCATATTCATATTGAGGTATTGTGAGCAAGAGGTAAGATTCTCCTGTCTCATTTGTTATATGAGTTGCCCTCACCAAAGGCAACCTATCACTAGGAGGTAAATGAAGATGGTACTGCAATTTAAAAACGTAAAAGGCTGGTGACTGAATTGTAAAAGGTTCTAGGCTGACTTCAGTGGAATGATGGGCTCTGTGTGTCATCAAAATCTCCTAAAGATTCTGAAGCCCCAGTGCAACAGCTACCAGGAATCTGAGACCTGGGACCAGGAAGAATGCATGTCTATTGTGTTTCATCCTTTTCAGCCCATCTGACCGCCAGGGCACTAGTCCAGCTCATCATGCTGCTGACTTCTCAGACTCTCAAAGTAGCGTCCCAACCAGAGGTTCTTATTGAAACTCAATCCCTACAGTTTCTCCCTTTGAAATCTTCTTTCTTCCAACAGACTCTAATTCTAAAGCCGCTACTACTTCAAAATAAAATACAAGAAATAAATTCTGGCTAGTGTAAAAATGCTTATTAACCTTTCTTGGAGAGTTTATGTTACTATAAATTAAATCATATATTATACATAATATAATACTATACTATTATAATAGTATATATTAATACTATACTGAACTATTATAATCATATGTATTAAAATATACTAATTTAAAAATATTAGTCCCAGAAAAATAAAACATTTGAGTGGAATTTCAGGCATTGTTTTTAACCAATGGGGGAGAGATTTTAGGACTTCCTACATATTCCATATCACACTCCATTGACTTATAAGGCTGGCCTAGGCTGGAGACTGTACAAGATATTTTAATTCCTAATTTTTCAATATGGGCCAAAAAAAGTGGAGCACTCAAGAATTTCAGATAACTATCGTGGATTCTAAAATTTATAACAAGCATCTGTGCCTGAAGAAAGATGACCTTTTTTGTTTCAGGTGTCATTTGTCTTTTCAGTTCCACACTTGAGGTCGTGAATATATGTCACATTGTTCAACAAAACTCCCCGATTGACGCAAGCTCTGTGATACAATGCTAGTCTCTGGAACTGAAATGAGAGAAATATATTTTAGTCTGGAATGTACCAGCCATCAGATCAAATAGCAGATATTTTGATTCTGTGGTTCGGAGGTCACATATTCAGTCTTCAGTCATGGACCGGGAGAAAGTTAATTGATCAATGAGTGATGCTGTGAGGTTGATCTGTTTGCATCTGTGCCAAACCAGTCAAAGACCAAGTGTGACATTTTCATTGTCCAAAATCATTTTGCAGGAAATAATTTTACAAAGGCTTTGTCTTTTACAGTCTAAAAAAATAGATTACCATAACTAGTTCTGGTCTGGAACTATCGTTTTGTCAAATACGCACAGTTTTTGTTTATTTGTTTGTTTTGTTTTTGGGTAGTTCAGTTGTGCCTCTTTAGTACCCATTCTCTGTTAATGTTGAGGTGTGCTTCAATGAGGCGGTTTGTGTTATGAAAAGATCACTGGATTCTGAGTCCATACCAGCTTTGTGACTCGGGCACATCAAAACTTCTGAGCTTGAATTTCCCACGTCTATAAAAAGAAGGTCCTACTATCTTCCCTACAAACCTCATAGGATATGGTGAGGATCAAATGCAATATTACCAGTTAAGATACTATAGAGATGGAAACTATTAATCATAATTAATGAGAAGAAAAAAGGTGGAAGGAATTTTTACATAAAATTAGCTTCATAGTATAACCAGAGCTGCATTCCTCACTCATATGTTAAATGTAATAGGTTTTAATTTTGCTTCTGCTGCTAACTAGACATGTGACCTGGGACAAGTTATTTAATCTCTGAGACTCAGTTTCCCCACCTGTAATGCATATCAGTGCCTATCACTTAGGGTTTTTGTGAGTGTCAGGGACTATAATGAAAGTAAAAGTATAGAGCAATGTGACTGGCTGAAATTACTTTTATCATTATTCTGGGTTAAGTTAAAGTCTCACTAATTGGTCTAACAGTTTTGGTCAAGGTTTATGGTCATTCTGGAAGATTATGGCAAACAAAAAAATATTTTTCCTTGAAACAAGGTTAATGTTTATGAGTGATTTGAATTATTCATTTTTTTCTTTTTGCTGTATCCTTTAGAGATGTACTTTATAAGGACTATTTAATGATTATATCTTTCTTTTAGGGAGAATATTTATTTTAGGTTTGGTTAAAATTTGTTCCACACAGAAGTATTGTTATGGCATATTTGATTTCTCTTCTTGCTTGCATTCATTTATTGGATAAATCTACTATGAGCCAGGCATTATGTCTGACTTAATGCCAGGAGTGCAAATGCAGACAAGAAATTGGCTATGGTGAGAAGAAAGGTACTAAGGAGAGCTCTGAAACTGTCCCTTCCCCTGAACTACCTCCATTGACATGACCATGAATAACCCAGACGTATTCTCAATCTGAGGTGAGAATTATGCCCTGTTCCAAGAGGAGCCCATTTCAGATCTTTGATCTATCCTGGGGTACACCAGATCCCCTCCATCAGTCCTGAGCTCATTGCAACACTTGGGCGATCTACTGCCAGGACAACTCCAACCTAATCATCTCCTGTCCAATCCCATCACACACCTGAAGCCAGCCCAGAACCAAACCAGGTTTATTTGTTGCAACTGTCATGGCTAATGAAATTCTCTTGTCTATAGAGCAACAGCTTAGAGGGAAGATAAATAAATATTGGTAAAGACATACTTTTAAGTGCTTATTAGAATACAGACACAGACTGTGAACTTCCTAAGAGCTGAAGGAGAATATTCCAACAAGCAGTGAACATTCTATTTTTTTTATTACGAAGTTAAATTTGAACAGAATAAATTGGAAGATGATTTGCCTTATGAGTGTGACTAGAAGTTGAAATTTGATATTAGTATTACAAAGCAAATCTAATCACAGTTTAAAATATAAAAAAGAGTGCTTCAAGATCACTTCAGAACACTAAGATAAGTACATGTAGATTTTAGAAAACTCTATTATAATATTCTGACTTATGATAAAGAATGGAATGTTGGGTTACATAAGTGTTTTCTATTATTTTTGTTACGAGAACAAATAACTAAAATTATTTCCCATATTATTTTCTAATAATTTCTCAAAGCCTAGATTTGGCATCTTTACTCCAGCAAGGAGCTTAGCTTGGTTCCAAGAATAGCCATGTCAGAAAGAAAGAGATGAAACACTACCCTCCCTCCACCCCAAATTGTATTCTGGGTAAGAGTTATATCTTAATGTAATAATAGACCTTACCTTCTCCCTTCGTACTCTTATCTTTGGGATAGAGAATCAATCACCATTATATTCATCAGCTAATATGTATTGAGGCCCTGCCACATGCATGATTTTATAGGGTACACAGAGGCATGGAAACCTGACCCTAAACTTTATGCTACTGTATTCATTCACTTGAAACTTTCTAAAATGGACATTGTGATATAAATATACATCAAGAGAATTGCAAAAAAGGGTCAAGTAATCTACAGAATGATATCCATGTCAAATGCAAAACAAAAACAATATTTTCTTTATAAGGAGCTGTATATATTTTGGTTCATTTTTTTATACCTTCTTAGTATATGAAACCAGGAAAGAATGTTGAACTGAAATAGTTCAAATGTTCCTGAGTTTTCTTTATCCCTGAGGCAAGTAACTTAATGGCCCCTAAAATATTTATAAAACCTGCTGTCATCTTTGTCTAACAAAAACCAGGCAAGTTTTTTATTTGATGCAATTTTTAGAGTACGGAAGAGGGGGAAGGAGGGAGGGGTCGGATCAGTGGTTATGTGAGTTTGGGCATCAGGGGTTTTACGTACCTGAAAAAAAAAAACAACTATGTAATTTTCCTGTGTTCAGTTTCTATTACTGCTTTACAGTGACTTGGCAAAAATTCCTGAGAAGTATGAAAGGCTCTTTATTGAGAACCATGTCACATGCTCAATTTGAAGATGAAAGTAACAAAAGTAATATTACATTTCTTACCCTGGCAGTTAGCCAAGTCATTGGAGTTGCTTTTAATTAAGCCCAAATAAGCTTTTACAGAGGTACAGAGAACAAAGCAGTTTCTCCTTTGAATTGCGTGGGCTTTTCTGACCATGAAGCAGGCATTCAAGTTTACACGCTGAGAGAAAGGTGAGGGTCATCCCACTTCTCCCCCGCGCTGCCTGAGTCATCCCACTTCTCCCCACAAGGTGAGTGCTTCCTTCACACCATGTAGTTTCCTTAACTCTCTGAACACCTCTCCCAGCTCATTAGAATCACCTGCTTTACACTGGATGATAAAACTAGTCCGTGCATCATCAAATGCGATTGCCTGTATCTAATCAGAAAGTGACTGTCCCTCCACAGGACTCCTCTCCTTCCCGGAGCTGATGAATAGTTTACCCCTATTGAATTGTCTTGCTCTGTTGCCTGTGTATTTGTGAGATTCTTTATATTTTGTGTTCCTCCCCCCCACCCCGCTGCTTCCCGCCCCCCAGGGAGAAGCTAGAAATTCTTTCCCAGCTTCCCTTGCAGCAAAGGCACAGGTATGTGTCCCAGGTTCTGCCAATCCCAGGATATCCTTATGAAAGGCTTCGATTCAGAAGAAAAGAACGTGGGAGAGCAAACACTAGGGTAGCCATTTCCAGGCAAAGGCGGTGGTGAAGGTTCTGACCATCCATCAGTGGTGGCATTATGGTATCAGTGCCCCATGTTGGTGGCCATGAAATTGTCACTGGAGCATCTTTTAGTGCGGTTGGGACATTAACTCTCAGTGTGTAGACTGTACACCTGATCCTTTGGTGGTTCTCTCAGACATACTGTGAGCTACCTAATCTCCTTTAACAGATTCCTTTTCTCATTGAATTGTCTCATACTCTTTTGTTTACAACTAAGAACTCTGAGAGATATAGGGATGGACAATTTTTTTTAATAACAAACAATTTTATTCAACACTGCAATTTTGTAACCTTGCCTCTGCCAGAGATTTGCATTTAATTCTTAAAGGATGTATTCATTTTTTTCTTTACTCTGAGTGTTTCTAGAACACATTTGAAGGAAATATAAACAATGTTTAACCAGTTATATGTGATATCCTGAGAGTGATTCAGAAAGGCAGATGTAACCCCAGAGGCTTCTGAGTGTTCTTAATCAAAACATACATAAACAGTAGAAAAAGAATAAAGTGAATAGTGAAAAAGGAGTGAGATGATAAGGAAGGGAAATGACAGAATAGTGTGAAGAGTGTTGCAGCATAAATATGACTACGTACGCTCCCACTCTACGCTAGTATCAATATTTTGCATGTTGCATGATAGACCCTAACCACTGCACAATGTGGAGGGGAGATTAAAGCTAACACTAGACTTCAGGACGGGAGGAGAACATGGAATAGAAATCTGAGAAAGGACTGGAAGAGAAAGCAGACCATAAATCTCAAGGTAAGGGCCTTCTTCAGAGACACCATGGAGCTCAGGCCCTGGATGTGGGAGGAAATGGGATACTGCCTTCAACAGGGCTCCTCCCAGGGTGCAGGAGCCATCCTCGAAGTGTGACCTTAGCAAAAACAACAACACAAAAAATCAACAATATGTGCATTACACCTATTATGTAAGTAACTGTTTCTACTTGGGGTGAGTCCCCTGGCTTGGATCTCTGTTTTAGTTTTGCAAGTGGCATGTCACTTTCTCCATTATCATCCCCCAAAGCATTTATTAAACACTCCTCTCTTGGGGGGTATTTCACTAGGTCCTACTCAGAGCAAATCAGAAGGAAATTGTTCCTGCCTACAAGGAGTTTACAATTCAGATCTCAAGGAGGGCCTCATAGTTTCCCTCCTTCTGCTAACCCCTCATAGTAGAAACCCAGTTTGTTTCTTGGCAGGAACTAGATGGAGATAGTTAGAAGGTCGAGATCAACCTTTCCCAAACCTTTCCTCCTTTAAATATCAGTGTTCTGAGAACATCAAAATGCCCTATTCACTGGGCTTCCCTGGTGGCGCAGTGGTTGGGAGTCCGCCTGCCGATGCAGGGGACGCGGGTTCGTGCCCCGGTCCGGGAGGATCCCGCATGTCGCGGAGCGGCTGGGCCTGTGAGCTATGGCCGCTGAGCCTGCGCGTCCGGAGCCTGTGCTCCGCAACGGGAGAGGCCACAACAGTGAGAGGCCCGCGTACCGCAAAAAAAAAAAAAGCTCTGTTCACTGTTAGAATTTTGTTAAAGTGATTTTAAGATCAAACACAACAAAATTCTAAGAATATTGTGCTTATGAATAATCGAAGGAACAACACAGAAAACTATCTTCACCTCTTCTTTTTCTCATAAGTATGATATCTAAAGGAAACTTTAAAAGGAAAACAAACCTTGTAATTTATTGCTGTCTTTGACATGCGAAAGGTTGGTTTTGATGTTGTTTATAGGTCTTAATGTCAAACTTTAAACTTCACTAGAAAAAAAAGTCTCTGAATGTTTTGGTCCCTCAGAATTATTGTGTATAGTATAAAAACAAGATTTTAAGGAGGAACAAAATACTGATCTGAATCTTCAGTGTATGTAGCCTCAGCAAATGGATATATTTATGGTTTTTGAAATATAATACTATCTCTGACTTAATAAAATCCTTAGAATATATTATGCAACAGTAACCTGTGACTAACAATATGAACTGGGATATACTTTTTTAAAGTAAAACGTTTAGGCGTTCTGCATCCAGGCCAGTGGACTGAATATCTGTCAGAAGACAGCAAACCAGAAATCTTAAAACTTAAAGACATGATAAAACACTTGACCCAGCTCAGAGGCATGGAGATTAAAAGGCATAGAGGGGGGTACACTAAGCACGGTCATTACATCTATTTAATAAGCCGCCTGTCTTCTCTGAACTTTAAAATTTATTTTTTCTTAAAAATAAATATTTCTTATTTTTATGACAAGTATGGAAAAGTATAAAATAATGAACATTTCCTTCATGTAATTCTGTTAGACATATAGTATATGTAGTTGAGATCATACTGCATATACAATTTTATACTCAATATAATTTAAAGATTTCCCTATGTTGTTAGAAACTGTTCACTTAGTATCACTGAGTGATAACATTCACGTAACAGTGAAACATTTGTATGGTGTACACAGGTGTACCATAGCGTGCTAAGCCGGTCTTCTACTGTAAGATATTTAGGTTGTCTACAGTTTTGTGTTATTGTAAATAATATTGCATTGAACAACTTTGCGGGTAAGGTTTTCTGTGTTTAGGGTTCCGCCTTAGGTTAAAGTCTGAAAGGGGATTACTGCATCAAATAGCAGGGATGATTTTACAGCTCTTGGCATGTACTGAAAATTGTTTCCTTAAACCCACAAAGAGCAGCACCAATTTAAACCGCCATCAGAAAGGACGTTTCTTTTTTTTTTTTTTTGCGGTACGCGGGCCTCTCACCGCTGCAGCCTCTCCCGTTGCGGAGCACAGGCTCCGGACGCGCAGGCTCCGGACGCGCAGGCTCAGCGGCCATGGCTCACGGGCCCAGCCACTCCGCGGCATGTGGGATCCTCCCGGACCGGGGCACGAACCCGTGTCCCCTGCATCGGCAGGCGGACTCTCAACCACTGCGCCACCAGGGAGGCCCCAGAAAGGACGTTTCTATAACCAGTGTTCTGTGTCTCATTTTCATATGCTCCTCTCCCTTTTAAAAAATAACCAAATTGAGGTTCACATCAGGTTGTGCTGTGAGAAAAAACCATGCACAGCTCTTTTTGTACAGGTGCTGTTGAAGACATGATCTGTCACTTACTGACCCTTTAAAAAAACATAGGGGAGAAACTGCTCTCAGATTTGATTGCCAAGGAAAACTTTGTCCCTAGTAAATAACTGGTGTCTGTAATCAAATGGAGCCCTACAATTCCCTGTGTTGCCTTCTGTATTTGGCAACCAGGGATTTCAGAGGTCAGGCTGTGGCTCATCTTCCAGTATCACAGAAGGCTTATTGTTCGACCTTATTTTGGCTTTGATTTGATTCTCTTACCTTAAAAATAATTTTTATATCATTATATTTTTTAACTGCTTTAAATTCTTAACATAGGTGTGATCTAAGGTAGTTAATAAATAATTTTCATATAAAATTTTTTATGATGAAAAATATATTGTTGCTTTAAACTGTATTTTATTCAGTAATACTAGTGAAATTGAGTATTTGTTCATTAACCATTGGTAACTCCTCCCTGGCGATTTCCATTTATTTCCTTTTCCCATTTAAGGCCTTATTTATTTTTTAAAATGAAGTATAGTTAGCTTACAATATGATATTAGTTTCAGATTTACAGCATCGTGATTCAATATTTTTATACATTACAAAATGATCACCATGATAAGTCTAGTTGCCATCTGTCACCATACAAAGTTATTACAATATTATCATGTTCCCTCTGCTGTACACTACATCCCCATGACATTTCTTTTATAACTGGATTTGTACCTCTTAATCTCCCTCACCTATTTCACTCATCCCCCGCCCTCATTTTTTTCCTTAATAATTTGTATGAGTGTTTTGTGCATTAAGGCTATCAAGGCTATTGATCTTTTTCATATTTGTTGCAAGTATTTACCAATTTTCTTCCTCATGCTATTTGTGTTGTTTTTAACTTAAAAAAAAATTCCCTTGTTATTTAATCAAATCTCCACAGCAGGCTTTGGACGCACTCATTGAATTGGTGGTAGTATTATGTGTGACTTATTTAAAACACTTATATGATAGGGTCTGTTTTGGCCATTTGTTCCACTTCACCGGCTTTACAAATTATTCTATGCCAGTGCCAAACCGAGTTATTGTACTCAGTTATTATGTGTGGGGAATGGGTGCTCAGTATTGTTCTTTTACCAAAAATGTCTAAGCAATTCTTACCTATTTTATTTGTCTGGGTACACTTACAATTGTTTTGATAACATTTTCCAAATTCCTTAAGGATTTTGTATTTTGTTAAATCTATATATTGATTTCGGAAGAACAGACATCTTTACAATATTCAGATTTTCCATTCAAGAATATGTGTCTCCATATATTCAATTTTTCTTTTAAGTATTTTAGTAAAACTTTGTGATTCTATTCATGTAGTTCCCACGATTTTCTTGCTAAGTTTACTCTTGAGTGTTTTACGTTTTCTGTTGCTTTTGTGAATAAGATTTTTTTCCATTATACTTTATAATAGTTATTGCCAATATATGGAGTAACTATGGACTTTTGGATTTTTATCTATATTCATTCATTTTGCTGAAATTTTTTCTTGATGTTTATACATGTATAGTCTTAACATCTGTATATAATGAGAGTTTCTTCTTTTTTCACATGGTTACGTCTCAAATCTTCAGTCCATACTTTTATTCCATGAACAGTGCTTGTAAAACCAAGATAAATAATGATGATAATGAGCTTCTTTATTTCATTCATGATTGTAACAGGAAGGCCCCCAGTATTTCCCCAATAATAATATGGCTGTCAGTTTGATATAAATATATTTTTGAGGATGTATTTCTCTATACTTAGGTTACTAATGAGTCAAGAGTGAGTGTGAAACTTTAAGGATTAACATTTCAACATATATTGAGATACAATCATAGGATTTTCTTATTGACCATATGATTATCATTAACACATTTCTCAATACTGGACTATACTTTCATCTTGGTAAAACCTGTGATGTCATGGTTTGCTTCCCCTCTTTGTTGTCATTGTGCCAAACTCAGTTTGCTGGCAATTTCTTTAGGAATTTTGTGTCTATGTTCATGACTGAGATTGGTCTATAGTTTTTGCTCTTTTTGTATTATTGCTGTGAAGTTTTTTATATCACGGTTTCCTAGTTTCATAATTAATTGGACAGCTTCCAATTTTTTCCCTTCAAAATAGTTAACATAATAGCAATTATCTGACCTAAAAAGGTTGAAAAAATAATTTTGTCTATATTCTTATTTATTTAAATCCTGAAACACTCCAAGAACTGGGGAGTTTTTCCAAAACCTGTATAAGAGGATAAAGTATAACTAGGACAAAATAAACCATTTGTATAGAAGGATCATAACTTTTACTAATACTAAAAATTGAAAGAACGTTTCCCTTGTGATTAATTAGAGGCTGTGCTGGCTGACCTAGTGACCAAAGCCCTCACCATCATTCCCTCCCAATCCCCGCCACACTAATGAGACTGTTTCTTATAATATCCTAATATGTAGGCTGATGGCATATCATCAAAGTACACTTAATAAAACTGGCAAACTACAATGAAAAGTAAAGTACAAGAAAAAAAAAAAAAGGAAAACCATCACAGGTATGTAGCTTTCCCAGATGGTCTGACATAATACAAGTATAACATTCAAAGTATCAAATGGATGCATTGCTGGTCTTCAGGCCCTTCCTAAAAAAAAGTGTTTTTTTGTTACAATTGAGCTCTTGATAAGAAATGAGCAGCTATAGTCACTTTCTGCCAAGAATCTGGGGTACAGATTTTCTATATCGGCACCATATGCTTTGAGACTCAACCAAGGAGGGAAGGGGCTGCCGTCTTCTTACAGGCCATGTGTCTGACTTGATGGCAGCTCCATGTGTGTGGGCAGCTCCCCTCATCCTCGTGACTGGCTGGGGCTGCAGAACAGCCCTTGCCTTGGGTCTCTCCACCTTGCACTCTCTACTTTCCAATCGAGCTCCCACACCCCTGAGTGCCACTCAGCTGCCCTGATGTGGAGATCTCTTGTTTTGTCTTACACAGAACCCCCTCCTCTCTGTTCCTCTGGGAACCGCATCGCACTTTCTTTTTCCCAAATGGCTCTGTGAATCCCAGCGGGCAGGTGCCTCATGCGCCCATTCAGGCTCTCCTGAGAATCCCAGGCTAGTCACAAAGAGCTAAAGGCAGAGGCAACTGGAACATTTCGAAGACAGAGCGAGCCCTAAAAGAGGCTTCTCAGAGTTCAGCAATCTTGTGGCTCCTGTCTTTCCCACACCTGGCTCTTCAGTTCTTCCTGGGATTCTGACTGACTCGTTTTTCTTCCAATCTGGTACTTTTTTTTTTTTTTTTTGCCTAAGTTGCTCAGCTTCATTTCCTATGGTTTGCAGACTCCATGCTGTCACAGGCCTCATACCTGGATTCGAGCTCTGTGAAGCCCCTTTGGAGCACTGTCTCAGTTGTACTGTCTGCTGGCTTGTCACTTTGGCTGCATTCCTGGGAGCTCTCAGATCACCCTCCATGCTCTGCAGCCTGGAATCTAGTCCTGCCTCACATCCAAGACCAGCCCAGGGGCCCAGAGCCTCAGCCCACACCCAGGATGCTAGGCTTCTCTCATCCTGGCAGAGAAGACCAGGCATAGTGCCCTGAGTTTCTGGGAGACTTCACCAACCTGAACTCTTATCAGATCTCTGCTGCCCACCTGCCCATGTTCTAGGCAGAGTTATGCCAACTTGCTGCCCTTGCTCTAAGGATTCTCAGCAAGTGCCCTGTTTGTGCATAGGTGTTTCCAGATAAAAGGAAGAGGAGGTTCCCTCACCTCCCACTGTAGAGACAACTGTGCCTTTGATCTCATGCCCAGGCCTTGTTCTACCAGGCAAGTGTCTACTATCCCCAAGGCCAAGGCCCTCTATAAGGGTACAGATAGCAAGTTGTGACAGCGGCACTTCAGTCTCCTCTTCTTTCCTGATGAAAATGATTATGTCCTTTACAAGTAAGAAGACAAACACCTGCCTTCTCCAGGATTCTGTCTTAGCACAATCACCTCTAAGACCACTGATCATTCCCATTGATCACTAAGCTCTTTGTCGCAGGGTGTCTGGATCTCATCTTCTTCTGGAAAGGTGACTCATGGAAGGTGACCTTGGAAATTGTATTTTACCGAGATGAGATTTGGCCTGTGTGTTAAGTTGCAGCCATCTTCTGGTCTTAACCTGCCTGGATGATACGCCAAGGAAGTCTCTTTACTGAGCATTCTGAGAACCAGTGTTCTGGAATATCCTCTACCCACTCTACCATGTCTGCATCGCCTCTGGGATAACCTAAAGAAATGTAATTTTGAGATCTCTTCAATGGAAATCCAACTTCTGGGCCAACTTCTGCTCTTCCAAGGGGTGCCTGAGCCTACATCCTAGAAAGCCTTCAGAAATGGGCTCCCTCTTTTGGAAGCAGGAATTTCACAGCATTAAGGTAACATCTGAGGTAGAGTCAGAGGGACGAGATGGAACCACCATACTTTTAAGACACCCACTAGTAACCCGACTCTGCCTCTCATGGGATGAATGAAAGGGGGTGGAAAGAAGCTTCTTCCCCAGCACTTCAAGGAGCATGGAAGTGCCCTGTAGCCCCGAACACTGAACTTTTGGTAAACTGTCGCTTAGTCCTAATGCCAAAATGAGACTTCCCTACTCCCTCCCTTGGAATTGACAATAACCTGGGATCATCTTGATTTTACTTTGCATCAGTCGTGAAGGTGGGAAGCTACCTTCCTGGAATTTGCAGAGAACCCCTGGCAAGTGTGTAGGAAGCTTCACCTGATCCCTCACGTCCTGTTATTAAAGAGCCTATAGTTTTGGGCTGCCATCAAATACAGAAATGAGCTCAAGTTGTATCATGGGAGATCTAATGTCCACATAGGATGCATTTTTATGCAGGAAATGGTCAATATGACACCCAGAAAACTCTTCTTCAGACTGGGAGTGGAGCAAAAAGATAGTTTGTTCTTAAAATATTTTTATCAGCAGGGAATGGATTTAGTCTAAGTGTAGAGAAAGAGAAAACATGAATTAGACCAACTATTAATACCAGCATTTTCCATCAACATTCATGGTGTTGCTATCTCTTAAAATACAAAGCCATTTGTGGCCCAAAGTTGGTCAGCACCAATACCTATGGGTCATGCTAAAAACAGAAGTGAATCTAACTTCCTGAAAGCATGCTACATACATTTTAAATAGCTAGATCATATGGGGGGAAATCAGCATGTCTATTATTAAAAAGGAAAACCGAAGTGTTAGAACACTAATTTGGAGCAGGAAGATTATGCAAGACAAATTCTGAACATGAAAACAATAATTCTCCCTGGAGCAGGAACATAATTTAATAGAATTCAATGTATTAACAAACCTGTGGTCGAATGTTAAAAAGGAAAATCCAGCCAGTGATAATATGGAAGACCCAAAGGGAATATTCATATTCGAGCTATAAATCATTCGGATACAGATAATCTAGAGCACTTGCTATAGAGCTTAGAGCAGTAACAGAAGTCACTGAAAGAAACAGAGAAGGAAAATATTTAGAGAGATCCCTCTTGCCACAAAGTGGGCATCTGTGTTTTTTTTATTCTAAATTAAAACACACATTAAAACTGTAGGCATGCTGGAGGTTTCTCAGGGTATAGTAGCGTTGTTACTCCTCCAAAGAAGGCACTGCAGAATTTGAAGCTGTCAGTGTTGCATATGCAAAGACCCTTGATAAGTCTCACTTTGGAAAGAGAAGTTCAAGAAGGAATGTAGAAAGTTAATTAATTGTTTGAACAATTATTCAAAATAGCACCTCTTATGTATAAGACATTGTGTTGGGGAAGTTTGTGGGCTTTCAAAGGGGTCTGGAGGAAATGAGGCAGAATTACTGAGATGCAAGCTGGTCAGTGATGGCGGGCCATCCATGCAGTTGAACCTAAGAGCTATCAGAGTGTGGAGCTGATTATGGCTGGCTTTGCATAGCAGGCTGTCTTAGTGTGGGGTTAGGGTGTGAGTACGTGTAGTTTACTGAAGAGTTGATCCTGTGAAGTACACTGAGCAGGCGGGGAGATGAGACAAGGAAGGGAGGAAAGTCAGTAAGTTAGTGGTTAACAAGTTGCTTACCACTACGGGCGCCTGGGCGCCATCCCACTCTATGGAACAGTCCTCAGAATTGTCCCTCCATGCGGCAAGAACGCCAAGATAAGTACCCATCTACTCCCACCCCTCATTGGTTGAGGGTTCCTGGGCCCATTGTGCAAGCACCGGGGTGGCTGAAGTCACAGACTGGCAGAGTCATCCTGGCCCCTTGGTCATTCGGTGCTTGCTCTGTGCCGAAGGCGCTCTGGTGGGAATTGACATGAGACACATACGGGTAGGCTGAGGCATTTACACTTCATTTGAAGGCACTGTGCAGTCATTGAGAGATGTCTGGAGCCGGTGAGTTGCCTACTCAAAGCAGTGCTTCTCCGGGCTGTCTCCGAACCCAAACTGGGACCCCTACAATGTCGTGTGATGTGGCTCCTGATTTCTCTGCCCCTATTCAGGTATTGGGGGCTCTTCGTCCTGGGACTGAGACCTCAGGAACACAGCCTCCCCACTGTGTCTTACTAGTAGTCACCTGCACCGAGGCTAGACATTTTCTGAGTGACAAATCTATTTTGTTCTAGACGTGCAGATACCTATGGGAACAAACTGTGTAGAAGGGGACACTTATGGGCCCATGGAGTATACCCAGGGTACAGCCCTGAGCAGCTTAGTTTCCTTTAATTTATCTCTTTCCTCAACGAGAAAGGTTTCCAGACATCAAATTCTGCCTCTTTTTACCAGGGGATGTCGCCCGTGGGCGTTTCCAGCCCCTTCCCCATCTCTACACTCACACAGACTCCTAGGTGACACGCTGCCTTCCCCTCTGCGCCACCAGAGGAGGTTAGAGATCTTTTCAGCTTCTTTTTTCCTGACCCTGCCTGGGGCAGCACCTTCCCTGGCAATCTGAGCAGAAGGTCCTTCCGGAACTTGAGTTTTCACTGAGCTAATTTTTTTCATTTTCCGGCTTCCATCTGGACTCCTAAAGTTTCCATTTCGCTTGTTAAGATCCTGAAGCCATTATGGCTTTAAGCAAATGTTTGCCAAACAGAACCTATGATCTAGGGACCAACAGATGGAGATGTCCTTCTTGTTTTCTCAATAGAAATGAACTTGACACACAGCTCAATTTAAATCAGCAGACATTTGTGGAGAATCTTCCATGTGCCAGATACTCTTTTAGAGTTGGGAATAGTGTAAGCGTAAGAATGCTTTCAGTTTCGAGGAAGACGTTCACTTGAAGTTGCTTTTTAAATATAAGGAAATTCACTACTACACAACAGAGGTAGGGCTGTTCCAGGTGTGGTACAGGGCTCTGGCTCCACTTCTCTGAAATACACTTGGTTCTTACATCCTTCATGTGTTTTGTCATTAGACTACCTCCCCTGCATGACTACAGGACATTTGCAGAAGTTCTATATGTCACATTTAGGCATGATAATGTCTAAAAATAGAAATGAGACTTTTGTTCTTCATTCATATTTTCAGAAGTGAGGAAACCATTCCCAAAAGCTCTCTAGAAGTGTGTTCCCTTCACATATTGGCCAAAGTTGTGTAACATGTCTATGCCCAAAACCAATCACTGGAAAGGGGAATGGGATTATATGACTGGTTTGGACCAATCAAGATGTACTGAGGCCAACCCCTAAAGCATGTGGCCATGTGAAAAAGCCATGTGCAAAATGGTGGTTGCTGGCTCACTGCAGGGGTCAGGGGTCAGAGTAGGCATCCCTCTCTCTGGCAGCAGGAGGAAGATGGTGGTGGAGCCGTCTGGGAGAAAAGATGTGGGCTGCTGCCGCCATGGAATTTCAGTACCGGTAATGGCAGAATGGACTGGATGCATTCTCCTGAGGCCCAACAAGCTTCAGATCTACATTTGAATGGATGCAACCTTGAAAGAAATGACTAGTAAAAGAAGTCTACCCAGAACCTAGAAAGAGGGGCATATACTTCAATTTTGTAATTGTTTGTACAGATCTTAAAAGACCTGGCCATCAAGTAAAAAAGATTGGTAGTGTCATGTCTAGCAGAAAGGGAACTTAACAATTCATGAAGCTGCAGTCACAGAAGTTCAAGATAGGAGGTTATTTGGATATAGCAAAAACTCCTCCAAATCAGGCACCACCTCCTTCAGGGCACATGAGACCATATAACATTTTATTTACTATTTTTTGAATTTATTTTTCAGTCATAATTAATATAATAATTATTATATTATATTATTAATGTAATAGTCATAATAATGACTACTACCATTAAGGCTTTAAACTCTAAACAAATTATAGATTTGGTTGTGTGATGGTATGAATTTTAATAGAATTCAAGTCCTTCTGTAAAATACAAAGAAAAGTACTTAGTAGTCTGTGTAAAACTGTGTTGTTAAATGTATGTGTGCAGTTAAAAAACTGGTGGATCCCTGAATAAAATCAGGGTTCTTTAAGGAGGGATTAAGATGTGTCTGTGTGTGTGGAAGTTGGATTGGATGTTGGTAAGGCAGTCAGCAGAGTTGGATAGAAGGTTGATTTGGTGCCTTTGCAAATAGGATTGGTCATTCCTTATAGTTTCCTATTGCTTACAAATATTTTTAAGCTTGTCTTTTATTTTTCTTCAAGTAAAATAAGAATCGTGACCGATAATTCCAACATTTGAAGTCTTTTTTAAAGGAAAGACTGAAGTTTCTTCTGTTACATCTGCTGACTCTCCTTCATGATGCCATCCTTCCTTGTGTGTTCAGTTGTGTGCTTCTGATTTCCATTAAAAACTTATTTGAGGGAATTTTTTTGAAGGCTAGGAAGAAGGAGAGCTCCTCCAAAAAGTATATGCATTTCCTTTTGCCAGTGCCCTGGGAAATTACCAGCCCAATATTAAATTGAATTCACAGTTTAAAGAAAATTTGGAAATTTTTTACTTTTAAGTAAAACATTCTAAAGCACAGAGCCCCTCATCAAAGCTTGCTCAGGACTAAGAGTACTACTGGTTGGAATGAACATCTTTGTGTATATTAAATTTGCACGGATTAAGGCAGGATTAGAGTTTAGGCAGTGACCTTAAGCAAGGAGCTAAAATTGTCAGGAAAGGTGCAGAGTGACCTGGAGGTCTGAACATGAAATCGACATTTAAAACTAGTGGGTAGGGCTCCCCTGGTGGCGCAGTGCTTGAGAGTCCACCGCCGATGCAGGAGACACGGGTTCATGCCCCGGTCCGGGAAGATCCCACATGCCGCGGAGCGGCTGGGCCCGTGAGCCATGGCCGCTGAGCCTGCGCGTCCGGAGCCTGTGCTCCGCAACGGGAGAGGCCACAACAGTGAGAGGCCCGCGTACCGCAAAAAAAAAAAAACCCCAAAAACAAACAAACAAAACTAGTGGGTGATATAGCACCGGGAACTATATTCAATATCTTGTAATAACCTGTAATAGAAAAGAATCTGAAAAAGAACATATATACATGTACACGAATCACAAACATATATACATGTATACCTGGAACTAACACAACATTGTAAATTAGCTGTACTTCAATTAATAAAAAGTAATGGGTGAAATAACCTGTTGGGGTGAGATTCAAAGCTGTAGGTTTTAGGGAGAAGGGATGAAGAATGTTCTGGAAGCAGCAATGAGGAACAAGAAAGACATCACCTTCCTACCTCCTGACGGTGACATAAGAACTGGAGAAGGAAAAACCAGCCACCACTTGAGAGGGCTGCAGGGGAGCAGCCTCCTGGGGGGAGAATGAGGCTTCCATGAGAGCCGGAAGTGAAGGGAACATTCAGAGAAGAGGCTGAGGATAAAGGACATTTTGCTGATGGTGGATTGTGCATTCCATAAGGCCTAGTCAAGGGTTTCAGGAATTGGGTCGGGAGAAAAGGACAAAATACAGGACATGCTGAGCCTTACGAGCGTTAGAATGTAGGGGAGAGAAGTGCACTTGGAATTCTGGGGCTGCTTGTGACAGGCTTTAAGGGCTGAATCAGATTAATATTAGGTTCAAGACACAGAGTGCTGGGAAAGCTCTGAGTATTGGGGGGTGAGAAGGGTGGGTGTCTATGCCTCGCTCTTGATTCCTGATGATGAAAGTAAGGAGAACTGGAAAGGTGCGGCCATGCTGCAAGGGTGTGAGGCTCTCTCTAGACCCTAGTTCTGGAAGCTAGGCTTCCTCTGAGCTTGCAGGGGCATCATATAGAACTAGCGCTCCATGGCACAGCCGTTGGAAAACCTCGCTCTGGTTACTAAAAGGGGAAAGGGGACTAACATTGATTCTCTGGCCACTATGTGCTAGGCACTGTGCTTCTTGAATATGGTACCAAATTTAATCACCATGGCTTCTGTACTTAGTATGAATTATCTGTATTGAACCCATTTTGTAGATGTGAGGACAGATCTCTGATGCTCCTTAGGTGTCTTTATTAGCTTGCTTTCTAGCATCACAAGCACCCACTACACAGGGGAATAAAATTCCTGATTTGTAGGTGTGTAGTGATTTTAGAACACTGGGATTCTGTGGGGACAAGGCACGTGTCCCCTTTACCCTTTATCAGCTCCTGCAAGGCAAGTGTTTTAAGGTGAGAAACATGTCCTTATAATGGAGGTATGAAGAAGATTGTTCTGAGTGCCTGATCCAATAGGCCTGGGGCCAAGGGGTGCACCAGGTGAGACCCAATAAGGAGGACGGCCCTGGAGGGCAAGCCAAGGAGCCTCTGCACACCATCACTGTGAGCAAATGTGTGCTGTGCTCCAGAGACACCACATGAAAATACCTTCCTCCAGCACAACCTGGTCTTAAATTGGTCATTTCCTGCAAACACACAATCAGGAATTTTCCTGTAGGAGCTATTATCTTCAAGTTCATCAAGACATGAAAACTCAGCAGCAAGAAAATTTATAGACTCCTTTAAATATCTTCCATGGACAGCACAGGGGAATGATTTAAGGAGAGAGAGCATAACACAGAGCCTGTTGATCATTTTTAAGATCTGTTTCATAGTTTTCTGAACTACCACTGGAGAAATAATCCATTATAGTGTGACATTTGGGGGGAAGTTCTCAAGAGGGTATCCACTCGGGAACCCAATGAATTACCAGCACATTTTGCAGTTGAGAGCTCAGAATTATATATATATATATATATATATAATATGTAGGCAATCTGGGAAGATTTATGATTTTTAAAAATTTTTAAATTTTATTTCCAATGCTGGATTTATAGGCACTCCCATGAGGCATATTTAGCTTCTCATGGTAACAACAGTAATTTTAGCCTACATAATTAAATAATTTGTTAATGTAGAAAGATCCATGGTATACAAATGAGTATGATCTTCAGGTTGCCTGACCACTTTTCAGCAGCACACATGCGAAGTCTTTTTTTTTCTTAACATCTTTATTGGAGTATAATTGCTTTACAATGGTGTGTTACTTTCTGCTGTGTAACAAAGTGAATCAGCTATACATATACATATATCCCCATATCTCATCTTTCTTGCATCTCCCTCCCACCCTCCCTATCTCCCCCCTCTAGGTGGTCACAAAGCACCAGCTGATCTCCCTGTGCTATGCGGCTGCTTCCCACTAGCTATCTGTTTTACATTTGGTAGTGTATATATGTCCATGCCACTCTCTTCGTCCCGGCTTACCCTTCCCACTCCCCGTGTCCTCAAGTCCATTCTCTACATCTGCATCTTTATTCCTGTCCTGCCCCTAGGTTCTTCAGAACCATTTTTTTTTAGATTCCATATATATGTGTTCGCATACGGTATTTGTTTTTCTCTTTCTGACTTACTTCACTCTGTATGACAGACTCTAGGTCCTCACTACAAATAACTCAATTTCGTTTCTTTTAATGGCTGAGTAATATTCCATTGTCTATATGTGCTACATCTTCTTTATCCATTCATCTGTTAATGGACACTTCGGTTGCTTCCATGTCCTGGCTATTGTAAATAGAGCAGCGATGAACATTTTGGTACATGACTCGTTTTGAATTGTGGTTTTCTCAGGGTATATGCCCAGTAGCAAACTGTGAAGTCTTTAACCAAAACAAGACCCAGGCAGGCTTTCAAAGAGCAGTGCAGCAAGTGTAGCTTCCATGGGACACGGGAATCATAATTTAAATTCTAGAGTGCCCAAAATGGAGAGAAGGGAAAGTTACAGGCCAAGGATTGTATTTTCTTCCTTCCATATTATCAGACATAGTGGCACAAACCAAGCCGGAAAGCTCACATTGCAACACTGCTCAGGGTGAACCGCCTCATTCCCACCACGCTCTCTGGGCAGCCAGATACCTCCTTCTCCCCGCACATGTACATGTAATATTTATATTTATATCCACACGTCCGTCCATTCAATCATCCAGGCATATTTACACGAATAGAACACACTGGGAGATAGTGTGTGTGTGTGGTTTCTACCCACGGCAGCCTGCATAGGCGCTGCGCTTTGTCTCGCTTCGGGGCACCCGTCATCCGAGCAGTGATCGCGGGGAAGGCACCTGCCTGTGCGGCCGCTTCCCACCCCGCTTGGGTTCCGCCTGAGCGCGGAGCTGGCTGGGTCGGGGACTAGGGGAGGCCCCCTTCCCGCAGCGTCTAGGTGGCAGCGCGGGAGGTGGTGCTGAGGGGGCTGTGAGCGTGGGAAGGAGGAAGGGGCGGCGGCGCCCTTTCGACGCTGCGAGGTGGCCACGCCAGACTTGGGTGTGGCCTCGTCGAGGCGGGTTTCTCCGGAGCCGCCGAACCCAGCCGCTTTGAAATGGGGGAAGCTCCAGCTGGGGTCTCCAGCACTGCGAGGGGCGAAATGTTCCTAAAAATACAAAATTCCCTTGGCTATTTAAAAAGAAAATTTTATTAGGTAGCTTCCCCCCAAAAGGCCATTTCAAATGTCTGCTTGGGAGTCCGGCTATCTGGCCCTACCTGGCATTGGGGTGACGCGAGGCGCCAGGCAAAGTTTCCACCTGTCTGCTCCTGCTGCGCCCCAAGCCTTGCCACGACTTGTCTGTCAGCGCGGCGGTGGGGAGGAGGAATAGGCAAACCTCGCCCAGCCTGGGGGCTCCCAGGAAGCCAAGTCAAAGTTAACAGGTCAGTCCCAGGCCCAGAAATAGGAGGCAAATCCTCTTTCCCCTGGCACTAGCCGGGTCCAGCACTCAGAATTCCTTGTTGTCCCACGGGACAGACTCGAGGCGCCGCCCGCGGGTGCGCAATGCATAGTCACACCCAGTGACTAATTAAGAACTGGGGCCCTTTCCATCATTCTGCTGCGAACTCGGAGCCCTGACTTCTCCAAAAGTACCAGAGACTTGGGGGTGGCCCTACCCACCCCCATCCCGCGCAGCTGCAGCGCCTCTCACCCCGACTTCCCGGGGCGCGTCAGCCCACCCAGCAGCAAATCGTGCGTAGCTCGCGCCTCCCACGCGCGCAGTGACTCCCTCCCTGCGCGCCGCTAGTACTAGCGCCACGCCGTCTCCGGGCACTGCAGCACCGCGGGGGAGGAGGCGAGGCGGCGGCGGCGGAGGCGGAGGAGGAGGTCCGCAGAGTGCGAGCCCCGAGCCACTTTCTCGCCCCTCCTCTCGCCGCTGATCCGCTCGGAGGAGTCACCACTCCGTGCGCTGCAGGAGAGAGCGGCAGACGGAGGCGGCCCCACGGAGCGAGCCAGAGCGGCGGCTGCCGCTGAAGCGCTGACACCATCCTGGGCAGGGGGTCCCCGGCGACTGGAGCGGTGAGTGAGGCACCTCGGCAGCGTTGGCGGGTTTTCCCAACGCTACTTTATTTCCTTTCCGGACCCGCTGGCCGGGCGTTGCAGCCTGGGGAACTTTTCGTAGCCTTTTAGAAGAGCAACTTTGCCCCACCTGCCCCCGGGGAAAGGGTTGCAGGTGCCAGGTGCTGCCCGGCCGGGCGCCTTTGCTGGAGCAGGACCGAGGAAGTCTGGGGTAAAGCAGATGGAGTGACCCCGGTTGCCCGGGGTAGGTCAGGGGATGCGGGCGCACTTTATCCCAGATCCCCGTGGGAGGCAGGTAGGCAGCCGCGGGGATGTGGGGGCCACGCTCGCCTTCTGTAAGGACCTCCACCATCCTTTGCTTGCGTGGTTCGACGGGCAGGGGGAGGCTGCTTTAAAACAAGCAGCTCCTAAACCCTGGCCGGCTATCAGACCTGTATCCCCACCCAGCCTTGGGCTCAACTTTTAGCCGGGAATCCCTTTGCAGACGTGCGGACGGCGGGAGGGCAAAGGCAGCCGCAGTAGGCGCTGCGGGAGCCTAAAAGAAACATAGGGGATTTAAAAACTATTCCACATAAATCCCCGAAGCCCCTGCCTAGCGTCTACGAGAGCACAAGCGAGGGATGGAGAGCAGGGAAACCCGCGGGGCTGTTTGTGAGTGTCTGCGCTTGCCTGCACTACGCCTTCATTCAGTAAAAACCTATTGACCGCTTACTGTGGCCAGGCGCAGCGAAATAGACTCACTGGCGTGAGGCTCAGCGGGGAGAGGAGCCATCATCCGTAAACAAACTAACTACCCAAGTAATTTCAGGTGGTGAGGAGGGCTGTGGAAGTGATCACCCAACCCAATTGACCCTTTCTCTTGGCGGGCTCTTTCCCCTCCTCCTGGGTTCTAGAACTGGGAAGACTTTTCTCTCGAGTGCCTAGGGGACCGCCCCGGGCTGGGCCCACTAGGACTGCGGAATATGGTGATGAACTTGGCAGGGGGCAGCAGGCACCTCGCCGCAGATGCAGAACTCAGAGCCTTAGTGTGGGCGTGCAGGGACCTTAAGCGCCCGGCGCGCGGAGGCGGAGAGGGAGGGCTGAGTCCCAGGGGCTGGAGGTGCTGCCTGGAAGGCTGGAGCCGGGGTCGGGGGGGAGGTGGGAGCGTGGGGGGTGGGGTAGGGGAGGGCGTTAGCGTCACTGGCTACGTGTGCGAGTGATGCAAATGCAGACCCGGGGGCGGGGGCGGGGGCTGGGGAGGCGCTGGAGTCTCGGTCCGGGAGCGCGCGCGTGTGCGTCAAAGGCTCTCGGGTGATGGATGCCCTGCAGCGCACCCGGCACGGACAGCCGCTACCCGGCGCGGCGTGGGGGTGGGGACGGGGGGGGGGCGCAGGGCGGGACCCGGCAGACTGCTGCGGGGGCGGGCGGCGGCGGCGCCGGGCTGCTACCGAAGCCCCACCGGGCCGGGGTTGCGGGTGGGCAGGAGGCTCCGCAGTGCGCCGCAGTGCCGGGAAGGCGCCGCAGCGGCCGGGCGCTCCCCGGGGACCGAAAAGATAGGGCGTCTTTCAAGGCGCCACCACAGGGATTCCCTGATGGTCTCCTCTCTCCTTGCACCTCCTCCCTTCATTCTTAGCTGACTGACAGCGCTAGAAAGAAAGTTGTTTCAGTTTAATTCTGATCCTTAATCCTGGAGGAGGATTTGGCATTAATCTCTTTGACATACACTCATTTTCAGTGGCACGTTCCGAAAGGCCTCGTGCTCGCGGCAAGTTTTCATGCGAAAGCTTCGCTGTTGAGGTTCTTCAGATATCGTAAGGCTAATCCACTCCTTCGCCATTCTTCAGTTTTGTCAGGAGGCCTGGCCTCTAAGTGGAGCTGAGAAAGGCTTGCAAAACGATGTGTCGCATTCCTCCTTTATAACCTAAAAATATGTTAAAAACAGTACTACAAATGCATTCCGTGGTAGAGAATAAAAAGCCCAATCCACGTTTCATTCTATGTATTAACAAAAAAGAAGGACCCTACTTTCTGGAAACCTAATGGCAGAGGCTTTTTTTTTTTTCTACTGGTTTTCCTGAATGAGCCCAAGTCTGCCGTACGTGTGGCAAAGGGAACGAAGGGGGATAGTGGGGTGGGGTTCAGGGAGGAAGGAGGAAAAGCAGTTATTAAAGAGCCCACAGACAAAGATCCTGGTCTCATTGTCCCAAGTATTATGTTATGTCACCTTATGTTATGGGCAGGTGACTTACCCTGTTGGGTTCATCCTCCTTGTTTGAGAAATGTGAAAAATAGCTGAGACTAGCTCTTATTAAAAAGTTGTTTTGGGGACAAAAGAGTCTCAGAGAGTTTTGGACATACAAATTCTCTATGAATGGAAAATATTATGAATCAAAGTCCCTTTAAGGAGAAAGAAAACACTTATCTTTTAAAAAATTCTTGAGACTTCCTTGGGCACTGTTCCTTTAATGAAACTTGGCCATCAATGTCAGCAAATGCAGACAATAGACTTTTCCTAGCAGTCTAATATAAAATCAAATGCCATTAGCTGCTGGCTCTCTGGAGAAGGGGGGTGGGGGAGAAGCTCTGGATTACATCTGAATGTTTCTGGTGATGTGGTAGAGAAATCAAATTTATTTTTCATGACCCAGTGACATATAAAAGTAGCTTCTCTGGTGTGAGCAGCAGACTAGCCGACAAGCTTTTAGGTAAAAATCCTACTCATTATTAACGCTGTCATATTCTGTAAGTGTGGAAGGTCCCTCAGAGAACAGGATGCAGTTTCCACCCTAAAGGCGATTACCGCAAAAGGCATCAAAATCTGCAGTATATTACGTGACCACAAGTACCAGAAAATCCATTTCCTATAATTAGGGATATTAGCTCTTCTTCTGAGGGAAACTTGTTGATTACATATTTCATGAATGAAAACATCTGATGTGTCAAAATGCCTTCCTAACCAGATCACTATGTTGTTTTTCATGTTACTCATGCGTAATGGTAGAGTTCTGTGAAGAGTAAAAGTTAAAATGTCCTTTTTATTCTATGCGGCTGCATCAGGGGAAGATCTATGATTCACCAGTGCTTCTTGGCTCTATGTTGCTGAGGTTTCTGTCTGAGCCATGGTTTACAACATGGATATCATTGCTCGTTTAACACAAACTCGTTGTTTAGATGAAGTCTGTTTGTAAACCTAGGAGAGGCAGCTCCTCACCCCCAGCCCGCTCATGCAGTTTTGGTCCAACATTGCTAAATTATTTTTGGTTTTGCTTTTTAAATTCCAGCTCTGTTGAGCAGCCATTGCAAAATGTTGCAGTGGGTAGAATTCGAAGCTTCTTTCCTTTTGACACAGCTGAGATAACAATGGAGGATGAAGTTACTGTTTTAATTCTGGCTGAAAAGATGTTGTAAGAGGGTATAAAGACACCATTTAGTTTTATCACAAACACCCCTTGTAATTAGGAAGGGTCAGTAGTGGTTGCATATCACGATGGCTTCCCTTATTGGGACGAAGTGAACAAAATGAAATGGATGGAGGGGGTGAATTTGATGGTTTGGTCCTTTCTGGTGCTAATATTCTTTTCCTCTGTGAAATATAGAAATACATGATGAGTTATAGTTTAAATCTGAACTTTTCTTATAAATAGAATATAAGAAATGTTTTTGATTAACTCATACTGAAATTTTACATGGGGCTATGGGCTTCGTTTTTGTAGCATAATTAGTCTATTAGATTTTGTATTATGCCATGAGGGGTATGAGTTAAAACGTTTTCAAAAGACCAAATTTGAAAAATAATAATCTCAGCTTGACGTAAAGTGGATATTCAGATCAATTTAACGTGACAACATTTTAAATGTTTTCTCTTGGCTACCTAATGCACACCATGCCTGCCATATCTTTTCCTGTGAACCGTATGTGATACAAATGATTAAGACCAGACACTGAGAACTATATTGATGGGTTTTAGTCTTCTTATAGCACTTGTGCCCTCTTACAGTTCAAGAGCACAATGAGATTTATGACAAGTTAGACTAAGTGCTTTCTCCTGTCATTTGCCACTGTTTGAAAATCTTATGAACTAGAATCCTAGAATAGCCCAATAGATCAGGGCACTCAAATAGTCATGTGTATCATACTTTCCAGGGGAGCTTGTTCAAATGGAGGTCTCTGAGCCGCATCCTAGACATTCTAAAGGAGTGGTTTCATGGGTGGGCCTGGAGTATGCTGTTTTTCAGGCTCTGCCACGTGGGTTGGATGCTGTCGTTCGGGGACCACAGTTGTAGGAACACTTGAACTAGTACTGGGCAGTGCAGCAAGGACCCAGAAAGCATGGGCTTTCTAAGCTATGTTGTTCTCTTTGATATTTATGGACTATCTACTTGAAGCTCTCAGAGAAATCACATTCTAGTTGGCAAGGAGGATTCAAGATGGCTAACTTCTTTGGTAAGTCAGAGGCAGAGTGAGTGAGATAGGTGTTTGGGAAGGACTCTGTGGAGACAGATGGGCATAGGCAGAGCGAACATCATATGTAACCAGTCAGTCCAGTGGCATAAAGACTGAAAACCTTAGCCTTCAAAGCCTTCAGAGCTCTAGGGGGTCTGGCCCCAGCTCACTTCTGTAACCTCATGTTACATAACCCCCAAACCTCTCCCATCCTAGCAACTTCAAACATCAGTCTTCTGCTCCCATGGCAACCTTATCACGTGCTCCAACATGCCTTTGTCACATTAATGCTTTATGTTATTCAGATTTTAGTCCAGTCTTCTCTTTCTGGGGAAGCCTCCCAAACCTCTTTTGTGAGGTTAAAATTCCCTCTCCCATCACAGTGTACTTTTCCTTATATATAAGGTTGTCAGAGAAAAAGAGGATGTTCAGTTAAATTTGAATTCATTTTTAACATAAATGTCTCAAATATGGCATGAGACATATTTATATTAAAACATTATTTACTGTTTATGTGAAATTTAAATTCATCTGGGCATCCTGTATTTTTATTTGCTAAATCTGGCAAGTCTGTTTATAAAGCTCATTAATTTTACCATTTCCCTTTTTTTAAAAAATGAGATTCTTTCAGTAATATCTCTCTCTCCTGACTAAACTGTTAAGCTCCAGGAGGCCAAGGACAGGATTAGGGAGAGGTGGCTGTTTTGTTTTGCTGTTTCCTCCCCGGTGTCTGAAGAGCTCAGTAAATGCTGTCAGATGAATTAATGAGCTCATTGAGAAAAATGGTGTAACCATAGACAAGTTTCTTAACTTCTCAGAGCCTTAATTTCTCCAGCTGTGAAAAGGTAATTTTTATATCTACTTTTTAGGATTGTGTGTGAAAGTTAAATAGGGAAAATATACATAAAGCGCCCAGCGTGTCGCTTTGTAGGCGCCGTGCATTGAAAGGTGCCTTTTCTCTTCTCCTAATGTTTGTCTTGTAAAATGAAAGGCTTCCATTTTAATGTATGAAATCCTACTTCCTTTTTATTATAATGCAATCCTGAACGCTTCTGGAATATTTACCAAATGCCCAGTACTCTGGAGGTTCAGCTATGCAGTTATAGCGGTGCAGCCGTCTGTGGAATGGTGACTCCTGAGGCTGGCTTCGTGGGCCTGTGGCATGTGCAGTCCCACAGGGTCTCACACTTGGAAGGGCCTTTTGTTTGCTTTATGCTCTGCCCTCGCCTTTTGAAATTCCTTGAACGAGGTCCCCCGTTTTCCTTTTGCATTGGACCTTGCCAGTTATTTTGTGGGTCCTGGTAACCTCTGCACATTGCATTTAGCACATGCGTCGGGAGCATTCTATTTCGTCTTTATAAGGACCCTGGGAGCTCTCGTTACTCAGAGAACTTGTGATTTTCCCCAGATACGTGGCTTATAATTGACTGAACCAATGTCCTTTGCACTGTCTTCACCTGATTATGACCACCCCGTGTGTCCACACTTTTCACTGAGCATCAGGAACTTTGGAAGAACTAGCCTTAGGTCTCTTATTCTTAGGTCACCTCCGTGGGCCTTCCCTCCCCATAGCTGCTCCTGTGATTGCTGAAACAGGATCTTGAAGTTCTAGGTCTGCCTTTGTAGGAAAATCAGGACCACCAGCAGTTCTTTTAGATACTGTCTCCTCCAATATTCAGGTTTTTAAATCTGCAGGTTCACCCAAGATAAATAGTGATCTTGGAAGGTTGCAACTTTACTAAGAGAAATATCCGAGATGTTTGTTCTTTGCTCTAAATTACTCAGATGAGTCACATAGCACTGGAGCCTCTGCAGGAGGGAACAGCCATGCATTTTGGCAGTGGGTAGAGAAGGTGACCCACTTTGTCAGTTCAGGCTCTGACTAGCCTGTTTTAAAATATACTCATCTTAATATTACTTTTTAATAGTTCTAAGCGTGCCACTTATTTCTTCATGCCATTTTTGTGCTTATGTGTGTTTGTAGTTAGGAAGTGACTCCAGTGATTCCGTGGGGCCATTCTCAAGTTTGCCCTCATACTATTATTATTTTTAACACATGACAGCATGCGCCCAGTTCTTGCACATTAAACACAGGATGAGCTGCATTGAACACACAGATAATTTAAGTATAAAGATTATTATCTTTTGAAGTATCCGATTAAATCTGCAGCCTGGGTTTCCTATTGGCTACATCCGTGTAGAGGTAGAATTATAGACCCACAATAGCCTCTACAGTCATTTCTCCAGTTCTATTCCTCCCCCAGTTGTGGATTCCCAGCCTTCTTTAAAGATTTCTCACTGTTTCTTTGAGTCCTCAGGGGTCACTTCCGCAGTCCTTGTCCCTAGTTCCCTGCAGCAACGTCACTACAGTGCTGCCGAACCTGCTTCCCTTTGCCCAGGACGTCCTGGCTCGAGTACCGTAGAATCTGCTGACGCCACCATGTGCTCTTAATGTCCCTGGGGAGCTTAGAGAATGTGTGAATGCTTGGGGGCTGGTGAAAGGACACTTGAAGTGACACAGTGTCCTGTGTTCACATTTACTTGTCCCCACTGATGCTGGCCCATTGTCCTAGGGTTATAAATAGTGGGTCTGAAATTGCCTTTCGCTTGGGATGAGCCCTGTCCTGGGAGACGTCTTAGTCCCTCCCTTTTAGACATTCTAAGAGGTATCAGAATATTCAGATAAATCGTCAGAATTTTGTAAGGATGTTCATGGCATCATTATTTGCAATAGCGAAAAATTAGAAACAACCTAAATGCTCATCAGAGGATGATTACATCAGTTACAGTGCATTTAAATAACGAAATACTACACAGCCATTGAAACGAATGAGGTGAACCTATACGTACTGGAACTATTTTGAAGATATGTTATTAGTTAAAAATATAGCAGTTTATTAACCAGAATATTTGTTATGTCTCTATTAAAAAATGAAGCCTTTATCATACGTTAAAAAGCCTGGAAGGATGAAGACCAAACTATTTGGGGTAAAAGATGGAGAGGACCTGACACTTTTACTTGATACATTTCTCAATCATTTGAGTTTTCAACAATAAGCACATATTACTTTTATAATTAAGGCATCAGTAAAGGTGGTGAAAGTTAATTTCAAGATGTCCCTGTGATGCTATTTCTCAAAGGTATTTAATAAATATAAATATGTCTCAAGTAATGTTTAAGTGGCAGAAAGCAATGCCAGTGTTTCCTGTGGATACTTTTCTAGTCCATAATATCAGTAAGGTAATCAAAGTTGTGAGAACATAAATTAGTTTAGTTATGTTCCATAAAACTATTTTCATTTTGAATGAAAAAAGGCAGATACCTATAAGCGTTTGATACATTGGCCCTTGAGAATGACTGCTCATTGCTGACCTAGGTTGCTAAAGCTGAGGCCCTCCCTCCTCCCGCCACCCCTGTTCTCAGTGTCCAATAGCTATCATAAGCCTGTATTAATATGCTGCGTGTTTTGCTTTGAGGGACTGTGTATTTGATGGGACTGGAGATTGGCAGTTTTTTATCTTCTCTTCTCGTGGACCTGGAATTGTCCTCCCTCCCACCATCTCTCCTCCTCCCCTTCCCAACATCTGCACATTGGCCTACGGAAAAGGCTCCTACCCGTCCTCCAAGCCTCAGCTTAAAACTCACTTTTCATGACCCTCCGTGGCAGAGTTTGGGCCCCTTTCTCCGACTCTCCCAGTCCCCTTGCAGCCACACTGAAGCAGTGCTTCTCACACTGTGTTATTGTGGCCTCTCTACAGGAGCTTTCCTGAGTCCCTTGGCTCACGAGTCCCTAGACTCTGAGTCCCTTGAACTTCAAGGAAAGAGGCCAAGTCATGGGGATCTTTGTAACCCCTGGCGCTGGACACATAGAGGCTAAAAACCTTTTAAATTATTTTAGAATCTTTTTTATGGCAGTGTAATACACAGAGAGAAAAGTGCGCATATTAAAAGCGGATAGCTGAATTGATCTTTATAAACTGAGCGCATCTCTTTAACCAGCACCCAGATCATGAAGGAGATTATTCCCAGTGCCCCAGAAGCCCCTTGCATGTCCCTTCCAGTCATAACCCGTTCTGC
Source organism: Stenella coeruleoalba (assembly GCF_951394435.1). NCBI lineage: Eukaryota > Metazoa > Chordata > Mammalia > Artiodactyla > Delphinidae > Stenella > Stenella coeruleoalba. Next base: position 59,587,470 of record NC_137148.1, read on the forward strand.
TATCCTGACTTCACTCCTCTGGAGGCGCCTAACACAGCTCTCCCTGTCCTGCCCAGATGCCCATTTTATTTATGCCCATCGTCTGGGAAACTGCTTGCCAGAGCCTTACCCCTGCCAGTGGACATGAGCATGTCATGGCTATGCTGTCTCTAGATGCCCAAACTCCCACTTCACAACATGCCAGAGTCAGAGAAAATGGTCCCTAATTTGTTCCACACTATTAGCTACAGGACAGCTCCACCTGTGACCCAAGTCTAAGTCCCTCATGGGCAGTTCTGTCATTTGATCTCCACTTTTATCAGATTGGATAAGGTTCCTTCTGTTTCTAACTTGCTGAACTTTCATATGAATGTGTATAGAATTTAATGCTTTTAAGCCTCTGATTAATTACAAAATCATTTTTTTTTAATAGATAAAGACTCCAGGTTTCTATTTCTTCTTGTGTCAGTTTTGGTAAGCTGCATTAAAAAAAATATATTAATTTTATCCAGATTGTCAAATTTATTGCATAGTTACTTATAATCACTGCTTTGTTTTTATTTTGTGAACTCCGTGATTCTTGTATCTAATTGCATTTTCTTCATTGCTTTGACTAGTTAGAAGTTTAGTCAGTTTTTTTGTGTAGATTCTAGAAACTTTATGGAGTCATGTGGTGTTATATGAAGATCTTAAAAAAATATATATGAATTATTTGAAATGCATCCCTATGTCATTTGAACCTGTAATCATTGCCTGTGGTTATATGTAATTTTTAAAACTCATTATTTTTTCTATTTATCATTGAATAACAGCCCTAAAAATTCAGAACATTAGTAAGTAGAGTGGCAGATATATTTAATTACTTTTTAAAATGTCTAAATGTTAGAAGCTAGGTTTGTAGAAGATACCAGTTCCTTTGAAGGCAAAACTGTTGACAAAAATCAAATACCCACGGGCCTTCTGTGGGCCTACTGGTTATTTAATGCTATCCTTGTTTATAATCTGAAAGGGTAAATGAACCATGATTTGAATTTTGATGACAAGGGTTTTATTTTGCGACAGCCATGGGCCTTAATCAATCCTCATTTCATCTCTGCCTGCCTTTACGTGAATCTGTCAGGCTGTGGCAGACTTTGCCTATTCTGTCCTTCAAGGTGATTGTAGGAGAGTGAGCTCCTGAGATACCTGTTGGTGTGGTTCGTGTAGGACTCTCCCAATACCCAGTGACTCATACAGCTAGTGACTCAGCATTGTGTGTTTATACAGCACCAATTAACTTCTGCCTTTTCCCTAGATCCCACCCAGTCCTTCATTTTCCCAGTGTCCACCTATTCCCTGTCCAACATCATGAATTTCTCATTGACTTTTCTATTTCTCCTTTAACCATACTTGCCCCTACTGCCTGTGCTGGGTGGGCCGGTATTTGCCAGACATTTATTACTATGTCATGCTGCCTTACCACCACTCCAAAAGTTAGTAACTGAAAGCAATAATCATTTCTTTTCACCCATGCCTCTGTAGATTGGCTTGGGGCTGGCTGATCTAGGTTGAGCTTTGCTGGGTTTTCTCTAAGTTGCAGATTAGGTTCAGGTTTTTAATCCTCCTTGGAACAGTTGGCTATCCAGTTCATAGTTTTTTGCATGGAGATGGCAGAAGTATGAGAAACGTGAGTGGAAACGTGATGCCTCTTAAGGTAGGCTCTGAACTGGTACCTTGTCCCTTCAGCCCACATTCCATTGACCAAAGACAAAATACATAGGACAGTTACACATAACAAAGCACTGGCTCACATACTGCACAACTTCCCGGTGTCTCAATAGATACCCATTTAGGTGAAACTTTTGTTTCTAGTACTTGAAGCTGAGACCTTTTTTCTGTTTTATATATAAACACAAGTATTTTTATGTAGCTTTTATATACAGGAGTCAAACTCCTTATAAATCAAGGGAAGATTTTATTTTGTTTTATTTAAAATCTTACCAAGAGTTGTTCATCATTTCCAAACATCACATCACCAGTAGTAACAAAACACTAGTTGTGATATTGAAGTTGCTAATAAGCTCACCTATATTTGTCTACATTGGTGGTTTTCGCATTCATGGTGATTCTACATTTAGAAGCAAGCATCTCTTGGGACTTCCCTGGTGGTCCAGTGGGTAAGATTCCATGCTCCCAATGCAGGGGGCCCTGGTTCGATCCCTGGTCGGGGAAATAGATCCTGCATGCATGCCACAACTAAAGATCCCGCATGCTGCAACTAAGACCCGGCACAGCCAAAAAATAAATAAATAAATATTAAAAAAAAAAAAAAAAGAAAGAAGCAGGCATCTCTTGTCTTCATTTTATATTCTAAAGTTGTTACACTGGGACATTTACGTATTTATAAACATTATTATTTGTTTGATTTCTCCTTATTACTGTTAGGATATTATATAGGTATTTTAAATTTATGTGTGCAGACAGGTCATTTCATCTGAAAATTATTTAATAAGGCATTACAAAATATATGGTGTTAGTAGGCGCTGTTGGACTGCTCTAAATTCTCTATATTAGCACTATGTGTAATAAGCCAATTTATATTCGGGGGAGGGAAGGGGCAGGTTGTAACACAGGGAGGGCTCTTCCATCTTAGCACTGTGTCTGAAGGGAACATGCGCCTTCTGTGACATGTTGTCACATTACTCTCTAGCAGTGTTTGTGAAGGGAGGTGAGTGTGAGCTGGACCTGCCTACAGAAATGGTGCGTCCATAGAGAATAGACAAGCCTTTATCATAGTTCTGCTTCTGAGGCTCACCCTAAATTCGGGCAGTCTGGGGATTTGGACCGTGAAGGCACTGTGTTTTTACTGTGCCGCTCTAACCTTGATCAGTGATGGATAAGACCAGGGGAGGCTTAGAGGAGAGAAGAAACAGACAGATGTGTTGCGAGATGGCTGTTCCAACAACCGTAGGGGATGCCCAGTAGGAATCTGGTGGTTTCTTTCTAACCCTGTTTTAAAAATACTATTATTTTCTGAGGCCACGGCCAGACAGTGGATTCTGTGGGGAGTCCCCTGCCAGAGTCTTCTGTGTGTGAGAGTGGGAGCCTCTAAATTGCTTCCAGAAGAGACCGACAAAAGAGGGAGTGAAAACTTGGTGACCTGTTTTGGTCCATAGGTCAAAGGTCTGAATATTTTCTGATCAACTGAAATTGATGTAAGGGTAATTCAGAAGGACTAAATCAGAAGACGTGGAAAAAGCGACGCAGGACTGGATGATACATGCCTCTCTGCGTGCCTTTTACTCTAGAGTTGGAATATTGATAAGGGCATCACACTCTATCTGTGGCGAGCAGAGGACATGTTGTTGGAGCAGAGCTCACTTCATTTACTGATAAATACATTACAGCTAATTGTTTTTCCAAGCGTCCATTACTGCGAACCTGAGCATGTAATGATCGTGTCTGCCTTTTGGAATACAGATGTCTGTGCACAAGAAGGTTTGATTACATTCAAAGGCAGTAAGTTAAAAAAAAAAAAATCCAAACCTGTAAAGGTTAACATACACTTCCCAGCAAATCTGAGGAGAAAACCAACGATTAATATAATTGAATGTGAGACCCAGGAACATAGGCCATCTTATACTTACAGCTTTAGTTAACATCAGGAGGATGACGTGATTCTTCTTAAGGGCTGCTACCAATGAATCCTACTAGCCATGGGAGATTTGGAGGCATTTGAACTCCACCTAAATTGCACACTGATATGGCTTGAGCCATATCAAAAGATGTTTTGGGACAAATAATTAATTCATTTACTCCCAACTTCTTGGCATTATACACTCCCTTATTATTACCGTATTACACAGTGCTGTGTTGATGACCACAGCAGACATTTGGTGTAGCATCGTATTCCATTTAATAAAGCTCCTAAATAAGATGGAGAATAATGGTTCATGCTATGTCCAATTGCTGGCTTAGAATGTTTTTCCACTTAGTAGATGGTTTTGGAACTGGATACTGCAAAATTTTAAAAATCAGATGATGAACTATCTTTGCCCAAGATTAAAGTGCGATAAAGTGTGGATCTGAGCTCTTGGGGCTCCCAGAGGTGCTTTTGAGGTTACTTCTGCACCTCCTGCTGGCCATGTTAGCTTGTATATGTGTGTCTCTTGGGGGAGTGTGTGTGTGTGTGTCTCCATTTCCTCTTGCCCGGTGGTGATGGGTTGTGACATCTTCATTCAGGAAACCATGACAATGTTAAGTGCCATCTCAGGGTCTTCTGATCACATTGTGCTTTTCTGCTTGCAGGGGTTTCCTCCATCTCATGAAAGGTATCTAATTGCTGATTTTCAGTCTGGCTGACAGATGACAACACAAAACGCTCTTTCATAACAGTTTTCACCGTCTCTTTGTCATTTCTCAATGGCAGCATTGGGAATCAGGATGTCTAGTTTCTTAATGTGACAGCTTGTCACGCCAGCCACTGCACTCGTCCTTAGCCTGAAGGCTATTTGGGTTTATGTTCAAAAGAGTTCAGCTTACCTTCTAGTAATAGTGAGAGGGATTTATGATGATCTTTTCTGATCATGTGAGATTTTCCCTCTTTTCACTCAAGCTGAATTTTTCATTCAAAATTTCAAACTTAGTTCTGAGAACCAGGGTGTATTTGTATGTGTATGTTCCTTAGCTTAACAGATTTCTCATGTCTTAGAAGAGATAAAATTGGGAGTTGGTGATCAGATGTGAATTCTAACTCTTAGTTGAATTTTTTAAATGCGCTAAAAGTCTCAAAATGTACAGCTCTTTCAGCAGATTGGCCATAATATTTTATTTGTAAAATGCTCAGTGAATATTTATAATGTCAATCAACTGTAAAATCAGCAAATGTTTATTAGCTTTGTTAAATATTAGGATAGTCAGAAAAGGAGGTGCTTTAGGTAAATCATGGCATTTATTATTTAGTCCTGATTTTAGAAAAGTTGCCTTTTACCTCAACTGGAGGTCAAGCTTGGATATTTATTTATTTGTTTATTACCTCAAAAGCTACAATATGCTAAATGAAATAAATGCAGGTTCACAGTATGTAATGGAAACTAGCATCAAAACTATGTTTAATCCAATTTAGCCCCAGTTCTTGCCCTTAAAGCATACTCTTTCTTATGAGATTCTAAAAGGTACTGGAGTTTATCTGGAGGTAAGAAAACAGATAAGTTATTTAATAACAGTCTTTAAGTATTTAACAGGTTAAATGCACAAAAGATGGTGCCTACCTTTTCTTAACAGGAAACAGGAGAAAATAGACTTGAGTAGAAAATTGAATGAAATAGAAATTTCAATTCAATTTCAGTCAGCACATCGATCATCTCCCTTGTGCAGGGGATATGCTATGCTCATTAGGAAAAGTGAGATGTGATGTCAAACATACAGACCTTGGAGGGATGGCTCTGACAAGTTACATAGACGTCCTGTAAAATAAACAGTGGGAGTCCAATGAAAGCAGTCCTAAACTCCGTGGTGGTTTTAAGGCAGCAGAAGGATATTTGCCTAAGGCGGGGTTTCTCAATCTCAGCACTGTTGATATTTGGGCCAAATAATTCTCTTTTGTGAGTGACTGTGCTGTGCATCTTAGGGTGGTTAGCAGCGTCCCTGGCTTCTACCTACTAGATGCCAGTAGTATTTTCCTCTCCAGTTGCCAAAACCAAAACCATCTCCAAACATTGCCAGACATCTCAGGGTAGGAGTAGAGGGCATTGGAAATCTCCCTTGTTGAGAACTGTGGACTTAAGGAGAAAAGAAAACCTTCAGAAGCCATCGTTTTTGAGATGAATCTTGAAGGGCAGGTGGGATTTTATCAGGCAGAGAGGGAGACGCAAGGTGTTTGAGGTGGAGGTGGCACATACTGGGGGCAGGTGGGGAGTGGCAAGTGATCCTGTGGATCTGGGAGAGAGGCTTGTGAGGGCCAGAATGTCAGCAGTGGTGGGAGATTGGGCTGCAAGGGTGAGTAGGACTCCTTGAAGGTCAGAGGCAGCGGTTTGGGCTCAATTTGAGCAGGGAATTATGGTTATTAGAACTATACATTTAGAAAGGTGAATTTGAAATCAGGTGTGCAATGGTTTAGAGGAGGAAGAGCCTTGAGGTAGAGATGCCAGTTAGGAGTGGTCAATTTCAGTGACTTCATATAGATGAACGCCCGTTCTTCACTCATTCTGTGCGTTAGCCTGCAGGTATTTATTGCACCTGCACTAAGTGCTAGGCGCTGATCCAGCTCCTGGAGGTACAACAGAGAACAAAAGCAGATAAAGTCCCTGTTCTCTTGGAACTTACAGCCCAGACAATAAGCAAAAATGAAACTGTCAAAATAATCTTACAGTGCTGTCTAAACCCTATGAAGACATTAAACGGTTGATGTGATCATCGCTGATTGGAAAGTCTGCTAATATTAGTGATAAAAACTTATTATTACAATGAACTAAGACGTGCTAACAATCTTGTTGCAAAGAAATTGCATTTACATCATCGTTTACTAGGAAGTTCATCCCTAGGTGGCTAAAAATAGAGGTGAAATAGAATGTATTTCATCCCTGTTGGCATATGAAAGTAACTGTTCTGAAGAATATTTCTTTGTAAAATTAATCCTTGGAAAGGAATTTTACTTGCACGGCCACTGGAACATTGGACAATTCCTTTTAAAACACTGGACAGATTACAAGGGAAGAAGAAAGAAAGAAGGCTACTAACATTTTCTGGGTTCCTAGCCCACACCAGCCATGCTTCTAGACGTTTGTTATTTAGTTTTTATCATGTCCTAAGTCCCGGACGCCATTATCTCTCACTTGGAATAATGCAGCAGCTTGCTAACAGGCCCTTAACATTTGCTGAGTTCCCAGCACACGCCAGCCAGGCATTTGTTATTTAGTTTTTATCATACCCTGAATCCCGGCCACCGTCATCTCTCCCTTGGAATAATGCAATAGCTTCCTAACAGGTCCTTTGGCCTTCAGTTTTGTCCCTTTTCAATTCTTTATTCAGAATGACCTTTGTAAAACACAAAAAGACCATGTCCATTTCATATTAAAAGTCTCCAGTGGCTCCCCGTGGCCTTGAGTTCAATTAGCAATTTCTTACTAGGGCCACAGTGAACTACCTTAGGTCCTGGTGGCACCGTGCTCTCCCTCTCCCTCCTCTGAGCCTTTCACCTGTCTGGAGGCTCTCGCCTTCACCCTTCACCCCACAGCTCGCCTAGCTAACGCTCACGCATCCTTCAAAATTCACCTAGAGGTAGCTTAGGGAAGTGTTAACCTGATCTTCCCAGGTGCCGTTTAGATGCCCTTTCAACATGCAGCCGAACCACCTTCTCCTTATCCAGTGACAACACTTCCCGCTGTTTGTGAATGCTCGTTTCCTTGTCTTGATTCTTGAAGGTTTATCCTTGTGGACCTAGCAGGTGACCCAGGGCCTGGCACAATCAAGGAATATTTGTGGAATGAATCAGTAGAGGTCAGTGCCTTTTAGAAATGAACAGGCCGAAGCTCAGAGAGCACATGTTACTTGCTCAAGGTCACAGAACTGTAAATAATGGATTCATACCTGTGGGGCTTCAGAATTCAGGTTCTCTGCATGTACCAGGGGAGCCTGTGTATTCTGTGGAGCTCCGTAAGAGCATTATAGAGACTCTTTGGCTTAGATGGTTTACTTATAGCCTTGCTGAGAGGCGTTCGATAAATGTTCATTATTAATCAAACGGGAAACGAAACCCTGACTTTAAGCGGTCTCTTTCATCGATGTGCTTCTGTGATTATCACCAGCCTAGGGCTGCCAAGGCTTGAGTCCTCTGTGTTCGTAGCCAATGGAGGCTTAGCATTTGGAAGAGCCAGATTTTGTCTTTCATTTGTTTGACTCAATATTCTGTTAGACATTTACGCAAGTGCTTTTTGTTACAGCACCTGGTATGCTTCATCCCCTGTCCCTTCCAAGTCTGTAACAATGTCAGTCTGCAAAACCATATAAGGATGTGTGAGGAAGCTGTGGAGTATGTAAAAGTGCATAGTTGAAACCACAAAAATATTCACTATGTTGTCTAATGGATTTGTAAAATTACAGCACCTTTGATTCATTATCTGCCATTCTTTGTTTAGTCCTCATGCCTATTTGTAGTCACTGAAACACAAAGTAGAGAGGAATTTTGTGGTATTATTCACCTGCATCTAAGCTCATTCATAATTTCATGACTTTAGTAAACAGCAGCATGTTTTTCTCAGGCATGTAGAAACTTAGAGGACAATTACAAAACAAAATGTTTCAAATAGTATAATGCTGAAATTCCTTTTGAATTTTAATGCCCCTCTGATATGTATCTTAAATGGGTGTGTAATGATTGTAGCAAAGAAACCTCAAGTTCTTTTCCTTCAAATCTGGGCTAATCTCTGGAGTTCTTGCCATAACCACTGCTGCCAGCCTAGATGGGTTTGCATGTCAGCCTGTGACTTATAAGCTTCTTCACTGGGTAGGTGTACACTCTTCTAGCAATATGCTAACTACTATAGTAAGTTGGATTAATAGACTAATAATAATAGCAAATATTTATTATTGTCTGGGTGCTCTTTGTTATAGCACCTAGACTATTTTCATACACAATCTCATTTAACCCTCACAGTTCTATGAGACTGGTACAACTAAATTCTAATGTGTTTTCTGGTGATTTCTACTAAACACTTGAGGAAGAAATAATGCCAATCCTGCGTAAGCTCTTCCAGAATATAGCAAAGGTGGATGCACTTCCCAAGTCATTTTATGAGGCCAACATTCCCCTCCTACTAAAACTGGACGAAGACATTACCAAAAAAAGAAGCTTCAGACCAGTATCCTTCATGAACATAGACAAAAATATCTCCAACAAAATACTAGCAAATTGAATCCAGAAAGTTATAAAAAGAATAATATGTCACATGACCATGTTTATTCTGGTAACCATGCTGTTTCAACGTTCGAAAATCAGTCAATGTAAATTATCATATCAACAGTCTAATAGATGCAGAAAAAGTATTGGACAAAATTTAGCATCCATTTATGATTTTTTTAAAACTCTCAGCAGACTCCGAATGAAAGGGAACTTCCTTACAAAAGACATCTACAAAAACTTACGCTTAAGATAATCCTTAATGATGGAAGGTTGAATGCTTTTCCATTAACACTGGGAACTACACAAGGATGTCTGCTTTAACCACTCCTAGTCAAAATTAGAAGCCATAGCCAGTGCAAAAAGTAAGAATAAGAAATAAAAAGCATGTTATAGGAAAGGAAGAAATAGAACTGCCTGTTAACAGATGATATAGTTATCTACATGGAAAGTACCAAAGAATCCACACGAAAAGCTACTAGAACTAATATACAAAAGTCAGTCATATTGTTAAGTATGAGCAATAAACGGTTGGAAATTCAAATTTAAGAAAACAGTACCATTTATAATAGCACACAAAAAGAAATACTTAGCTATAAATCTAGCAAAATATGTTCAGTATCTTTATGCTGAAAACCACAAAGCACTGATGAATGAAATCAAACATCTAAATGGAAAGCTATACTGTGTTCATGGATTGGAACACTCAATATAATAAAGCTATCCGTTTCCCTCAAACGAATCTATAGATTCAATGCATCCCAATCAAAATTCCAGGTAGAGTTTTAAAAAAATATATGAATCAACAAGCTGACTCTAAAATGTATGTGGAAAGACAAAGGAACTAGAATAGCCAAAACAACTTTGAAAAAGAACAAAGTTGGAGGATTCATATCGCCTGACTTCAAGACTTACTCTAAAGCTATAGAAATCAACAAAGTGTTGATTTGTCATACAGACATACAGAAGAGTGGCAGAAGAATGAAGAGTCTAGAAATAGATCCATACACATATGATCAGTTAATATTTGTAAGAGGTACAGAGGCAATTCAGTGGAGAAAGAATAGTCTTTTTAACAAATGTACAGAAATCGTTGGACATTTATGTGCAAAAAAAAATCCCAAGCCCTTGATCCATACCTTACAGTATGAACAAAGGTTAATTACAAGTGGATCATGTAAGTAATTGTAAAACATAAAATTATAAATATTCTCTGAAAATTCTCATAAGAGAAAATGCTTGTGATTTGGGGTTAGGAAAGTATTCCTACAATATGAAATCAAAAGCATTGTCTATTAAAAAAACCTTGACAAATTTGATTTTATCAAAATTAAGAACTTCTGTTCAGGCACTATCAAGAAAATGAAAAGAGAAGCCGTAGGCTGGGTGAAAATATTTGCAAAACTTTTATCCAATAAGGGACTTGGATGCATAATTTATAAATAACTCTCAAAACTTAGAGATTAGAGAACAATCCATTAAAAATAAATGGGCAAGTCCATTCTCTATGTCTGTGTCTTTATTCCTGCTAGTGGGAAGCAGCCGCATAGCACAGGGAGATCAGCTGGTGCTTTGTGTCCACCTAGAGGGGTGGGATAAGGAGGGTGGGAGGGAGACTCAAGAGGGAGGAGATGTGGGGATATACGTATATGTATAGCTGATTCACTTTATTATACAGCAGAAACTAACACACCATTGTAAAGCAATTATACTCCAATAAACATGTTAAAAATAAATAAATAAATGGCAAGATTATTTCAACAGACACTTCACCAAAGAAGAGTTGTGGATGGCAAATGAGCACAAGGAAAGATGTTCAATGTCATTTCTCATTAAGGAAATGCAAATTATAACTACACGTGTGCCTGTTCATTTCACATACACAGATGGGAACTTATTGTAACATATTTTCATTCATGGGAGATTAGGACAGGTATGGATCAAGGTTCATACCTACTAGAATGACTAAAAAAGACAAACTGACAATACTTAGTGCTGGCAAAGATGCAGAACACTTGGAACTCATAACATTGCTGGTGGAAATGCAACGGATACTTTGGAAAAAAGTTTGGCAGTTTTTTATAAAATTTAGCATCTCTATACAATCCATTGGTCCCCATCCTTCATATTTACCCAAGTGAAATAAAAACTTATGCTCACACAAAAAACTGTATGTGAATGTTTATATGGGCTTTCTTCATATCTTCAAGAGTTGGAAACAACACAGATGTCTTTCACGTGGTGAATGGATAAACAAATTGTGGTTCATCTGTACAATGGAATACTACTCATTAATAAAAAAGAAAAGGAGTAAACTACTGATAAATGCAACAAAGATGAATCTCAAATGCATTATGCAAAGTGGAAGCAGCCAGATACAGAAGCTCCATACTGTGTGATTATATGACATTCTGGAAATGGCCAAAAATGGTTGCCAGGGGCTGAAGTTAGGGGAAAGGTTGACTACAGATGGGCTTGGGATGTTTGTGGTAGAACTGTTCTAGATCTTGATCGTGATGTGTGGTGTGTTTGTCAAAACTTGCAGAACTCTAATATACTCAAAAGGGTGAATTTTATTGTGTATAAATTATATCTTAACAAAAGATTTTAAAACAGTTTAATGTGTCTCCTCTCCAAGTTGTTCTTCCACATAATCTGGATTTGTTTCTGACTTGGTGTCCCTGCCCTTGGCACCTCCTATCCTGATCTTCAGTAACTGACTTTCCTCCTGGTGCCCCACTGCCCTCTAGATGGACTCTAGTTCCTGCTAATTGACACAGGCTCCACCAAGCACTGTCCTCCTCTGATCAGTTGGGCAGAATTGACTTCCCCAGGGCTAATTCCTAGCAAACTCGTGTTTTGATCTCATTACACTCTGCCCCGCAGCCAGCGAATAGCAGTTTCTTACTCCTTACCTGCCTATCTAGAAGAGGATAGAGTCTTTCCACCTTTTTTCCTTGGCATTTGTTTGCTTCCACAGGCTCACCCAAACCACTGAATGATGGTGTCCAGTTTTCTTGTTCTTTATCTAGGTTTTTAGTGTACACAGTGTGCCTATTGTCCATTTAGCACATACAGGGAGGGAAATTTATTGAATGGTGTTTTCATTCATGGGAGACTAAAGCTGAGATTCTCCTAATAGTTCTGATAGTTCCAAATCGTGCCCTTTCGGCAACACCGTAAACATATATTAAGCGTAAAATAAATAAACGTACCTATTCTTTTGCAAATTCTTTTCCCATTTAGATTGTTACATAATATTGAGCAGAATTCCCTGTGCTATACAGTAGGTCCTTGATACATGTATATGTATGACTGAATCACTTTGCTGTACACCTGAAACTAATGCAACATTGTTAATCAGCTATACTCCAATATAAAATAGAAAGTTAAATAAAATAAAATAAATAAAAAACAGATGAAGGGCTTCCCTGGTGGCGCAGTGGTTGAGAGTCCGCCTGCCGATGCAGGGGACACAGGTTCGTGCCCTGGTCCAGAAGGATCCCACATGCTACGGAGCGGCTGGGCCCGTGAGCCATGGCCGCTGAGCCTGCGCGTCCAGAGCCTGTGCTCCGCAACGGGAGAGGCCACAGCAGTGAGAGGCCTGCGTACCGCCAAAAAAAACAAAAAGAAATTTAAAAAAACAGATGAAGATCAAACAGAAATTGAGCTGAATGTGTTAAAAGTAGTAAGTGTGTAGAGAAAAAATTTTAATTTAGGTCTGTGTGACTACAAAATGCATGCTTCTGTTGTCATACTGCTAAATAAAAAGATTTGAGATTTAAAAATAATATAAAATAAAATGAATAAATGTAGATTTGTCCTAAGTCAGACCTTATACCAGATTCTAGTAAAGATAAGCCATACTAAACACTAGTGACGTAAGAAAAAATTAATAAAAGGTTAAAAGGAGAAGATCACTACCACCACTTTTTGTTTGCCTTTGAAATGGAAAATGGTTGACTTGCTGTTTTAGGAATGGAATGTCTCTTTCCCACTTATTAGTGTTAAACAGGAGCAGAATTTAGTGACTAGCGAGCCCAGGTATCATGTATTCTTATAATTAAATCTTTTGGGGAGGTTGTAATGGATGCGTTTTGTAGCAGATTTTAATTAGGGCAACCATATAATTTATTGTCCAAATGAGAACTTTTTTAGTTTAAAAGGTGGTGGGGTACTATTCATAATTTATTCTAGGATACCAGGTGTAAACTAGGACTGTCCCAGGAAACTGGGATATATGGTGACCCTAATTACATGGCACAGATAGTCTATACAGATATTCAATAATTATTCATAGTCACTTTTAACATGGTTCAGTAAAAGTGTCTCTGTAAAGCAGTTCATCCATTTTTATTTATGAATTGCACATTGCACACTGCATTGGGCATACTCAGCTACAATTCCTGATCTGCACCTGTAATTCTTTTCTTTTTGTACTCAGGGAGCTATATCAGGATACAAATGAATGTGAATATTGGTCCGTTAGGGCAGTGCTTCTCAAATTTTACCATGCATACGAATCACCTGAAGATCTTGTTAAAATGCAGATTCTGGTTCACTAGGTCTGGGTGGGACCTGAGCTTCTGCATTGCTAACAGGTTCCCAGGTAGTGCCAATACTGCTGGTCCACAGACCAGGCTTTGAGAAACCTTTAAAAGTCCCTGGCCAGCTTGGGAACTTGGATTGTTGGTGACACAAAGCACCTGATTGCTAGACACTCAAGTATTGAGACATTAACATGGAGATCTGTAGATTCATAGTAATTAAATGTTTTGGTCCAATAAAAAGAGTGGGAAAAAATTCACTCTACATTTCTTGACTCTGCGATCTGTGCAGCCACAGGGAGATAAAACCATTCATTGCCTTTCTTTAGTGTAAGAAAGCTTGAAAAAAATAGGTGTATTCTGCACAAAAAAGAAAATTGATTTTTTTTTTTTTTTTTTGTGGTACGCGGGCCTCTCACTGTTGTGGCCTCTCCCGTTGCGGAGCACAGGCTCCGGACGTGCAGGCTCAGCGGCCATGGCTCACAGGCCTAGCTTCTCCGCGGCATGTGGGATCTTCCCCGACCGGGGCACGAACCCGTGTCCCCTGCATCGGTAGGCGGACTCTCAACCACTGCGCCACCAGGGAAGCCCCAAGAAAATGGATTATTGCAAGCAGTCTCTGTTAAAGTAATTTTACAGAAAATGTTTTCTTACTTCAGATATTAAATAAGAATATAACCTCTTTTATAACCTTACATTGAAGGTTAATAACTATCACCAAATAGAAATGGTTACTTAACACATATCCCCCCGCAAAGAGAATACAGCAGAAGTCCTTTTTTTCCTTTCTTTAGATGATTTTCAGGTTTTACCAAATGTAGTGATTTTCTTTTGTGATATTAATCAGCAGGCAACATACTATTCCAAATTAAGAGATTTAAGTAATACCCATGGTTACTGTTTCTATATATGTTCTAATGGAATTCTACTTAGATGAATTTCCCCACACCTTCTGCATTTAGCAGAAGCTCTTCTGGATGGTTTTGAGCTTGCGATGTATCACAAATGTCAAAAATGAAATTTCTGGACACGCAGAAATAATACAAAGAAGTCAGCACTCTACTTCCTTACAGAGCTAAATTAGATTGATGGCCTACATTGATTTATTATGTGCATTCTTCATATTGTTATCACCGTTCATCAGTTTCAGACACATGAAGATATACACTAAGTGCTTTCTGGTTCTGTTTTACTATTTTAGACAACTGGTTAATTTCTAAGAAAGATGAGAAAATCGTCAATGTTAAATAAATAACAAGTAACAGTGATAGGCATTTTCTTTCAGATTTGACTTTCAGTGCTTTAGTTTCCTATTAGCTTATACATTTGTTGAGTACTGTCATTTTTCTATGAAAAATGCAAAAAAAAGTGGTAATTTAGATATTGAAGTAAAATTCTCAGCTAATTTCCACTATCAAAATTCATGGTAATCAGATAATAACACTGATAACCGTACATGCTAGATTTAGTAGTTAGGCAATACAAGTCAAAAGCAGAGAGCTTTTCTCGAGATCCTTGATGCTAGCTTTCTCATTAACAGATGGAGAAAACGGACCAAAGCTGTTGAAACACTTGTTCAAAGCTATGTAACTAGTTAATTACAAAGATGGTCTTGGAATCCAGGCTTCTTCATTCACAGTTGAATGCTGGATTTATATTGGCTTTTCTTTGTTTTTATTTTGTATTGTGTGTTTTTAAATAATCAGGAAATTAGCATGATTATGAATTTTACTTTAAGGGAGATTGGAAAATATTTCCCCCCTCAAGTCAATGAGATATCAAGGATGCCTCTAGGGCTCTCAAATGTACACTGAGTTTGCTCTAGATTTACCAAAACAATTTCTCTCTACTACTTTTACTTGCTTCTGTCACCCTCCGAAGAGACAGAGTAAGAAAACATAAGCACCTGCTTTCAGTCATCCATGGACTTTGTACTGAAATTACAGAAGTGGAGGAAAGAGGAAGGGAACTGAATTTTCAGTTTATTTTAAGCTTGTTGCCTGATTTTCCTTGGTAGCCTCTCTTTGTAGTCTATGGTTGGCCTTAGAAATATGTTCATTTCCAAGGTGACTTTAACTCATTTGCAATCACCAAAATAAAATTCAGCAGAGGGAGGGACAGGGTGTCTGGTGGCTGTGGGTAGCACTGAGAGCATTTGGTAGATGAACACGTGTATGATGGCTGTTAACTGTGCTAACATCAGTCAGAATCAGCTGAGCCCTTTTGGAAAGGAGCTGGCCAACGTGCTGAAATGCCTGGCCAGTCCAACAAAAAGTCCTAGAACTGCACTCTCTGAACTTATATGATCATGGAACAATTGAAGCTAAATCCAGTGGACAATTATCAATTCTCATTTTTCTTTACCTGTCAGCAACTTTTGACACAGTTGACCATTCCCTCCTTGTGCCAGTTGTTAAGATATTGCCTCTCAGCCCGAAACCTACCTTTCTGTGATTATGTTTGAGATGCTGGAGGTGAAACTGCAAAGTAGATTTCTGAGATGGCTCCTTGTTAGGCTCTGCGGTAGGGGATGCTAGAGGGAGCCTGGGAGGCTACAGGAGAAAGACGGACTTGCTCCTTCTCATTTGCTTCCCCTGGGTTTCCTGTCTGCATGCGGTTCTTGTGAGTGTCATGGCTTAGAAAAGCCTCTTCACCCCAGATGTGACAGTGCCTTCCTGTTGTTGCATATGATTCCAGTTTGCCGTTTTTCCAGCACTTGAAGAACCTGCCTGTACTGGATTGACTACTATCCCTTCAAAATTCATGTCTCCCAAGAACCTCAGAATGTGACCTGTTTGGAAATAGAGTTTTTGCAGGTGTAATTAGTTTAGATGAGGTTATACTGGATTAGAGTGGGCCCTAAGCCTGATGACTAGTGTCCTTATCAGAAGGCCACTCAAGACTGAGGCAGAGATTGGAGTGACGTGCCTTCAAGCTAAGGAACAGCAAGGATTGCTGGCAACCACCAGAAGTTAGGAGAGGCGTGGAACAGATTTCCCCTCAGAGCCTTCAGGGGGACCATGGCCCTGCTGACACCTTGATTTAAGGTTTCAAGCCTCCAGACTGTGAGAGGATCAATTTCTGCTGTCTTAAGCCACCAGGTTTGTATGGCAACAAACAATTTGTATGACAGCCCTGGAAAGCTAATACACCACCTCTTCGTAGCCCTCTCAACGACATAAGCGCCAGATGGCTGACAGCCTCTTTTAGAAAAGCGTTCCCAGACTCATGGGGCCCCTCTTTTGAGCTCAGAAAAACCAGCACCAGCTGAGCAGCCCCTGCTTCTCAGGGGACTGAACTCAGCTCTGTGGGACCCTTCCTTTAAGCTTATTTA
Organism: Stenella coeruleoalba; assembly: GCF_951394435.1. Classification (NCBI taxonomy): domain Eukaryota; kingdom Metazoa; phylum Chordata; class Mammalia; order Artiodactyla; family Delphinidae; genus Stenella; species Stenella coeruleoalba. The sequence goes on from NC_137148.1 coordinate 59,604,205, forward strand.
ATCATTTAAACCTCATTCTTTGTGCCCCCAGCCCTAGAGGTGGTAGTTTTTTTTCTTGCAGTTTCTACCTTCATGATACCTTAGAGTTCTCTTTTCACCCTCTTCGTTACCTGGTTAGCAAGTTTATACTTATAATTATTTACATTAAACTCAGTTCATTCTCCTGGCTGGATACTGGCCGATACACATGACCGTGACACTCTCATCATTAATTTCCTATAAAATTACACCCTCCTGGACCTCCTCCTGCCACGTAGCTCACTCAGTCCACTCTGCTGGTCATCCTCTTCTTTCCAACCTCATAACCTTCCAATGATCCAAGGTACAATTCTTCCCCCTCTTCTCCCCTCTTTCCTACCTACACTCACTCTCTTGGTGGTCTCATCCATTCTTGTGGCTTTAAAACCCACCTACATGCTGTTGACTCCCCAATGTATGTAACTTGGATCCAGACCAATGTCCCTGAACTTCAACTACGTACCAACATCTTTGTTCGATGTCTGATCCATACATTAGTTTGTCCAAAAACTGAATTCTTGATCCCTTCTCCCCACCCGCCACCAAAATCTGCTGCTCCGGCAGCCTACCCCATCTCAGATTATGGGAAATCCATCCTTCGCCTTGCTTTTCCCTGTCATACTACACATCAGGAGGTCTCTACTTTCAAATTATATCCAGAATCTGACATTTCTTAATACCTCTGCTGCTGCCACCCCAACCCCTGTCTGAACGACCTGAATTACTGATGTAGCTTTCCACGTGGTCTCTACTTCTACTCTTGTCCTGTAGAGCCCATTCTTAGCATAGAAGCCAGAGAAATCTCTTAAAAGGAAGTCAGGGATTTCCCTGGTGGTCCAGTGGTAAAGAATCCGCCTTCCAATGCAGGGGACGCGGGTTCGATCCCTGGTCGGGGAGCTAAGATCCCACATACCACGGGGCAACTGCAACTACTGAGTTGCACTGCAACTACTGAGCACGCGCGCCCTGCAGCCGGCGCGCCATAACTAGAGAGAGAAAACCCACATGCCAATGAGAGAGAAGCTCACTCACCACAACTAGAGAGAAACCCGTGCGCCGCAATGAAAGATCCCATGTGCCTCAAGGAAGATCCCAAGTGCGGCAACTAGACCCGAAGCAGCCAAAAAAAAAAAAAAAGGATAAAGGGAGGGAGGGAGGAAGAAAGGAAGGAAGGAAGGAAGGAAGGAAGATAGGAAGATCATTTCCCTTCTCTGCTCAAATTCCTGCAATGGTCCTCATCATACTCAGAGTAAAAGCCCAAGTCTTTGCAAATGGCCACGAGGCTTTACATTATCCGACCCTTTGTTAACTTTCTGAGTTCATCCCCCACTCTTCTAACACTGTTCCAAGCACACTGGCCTCCTTGCTGTTCCTCTAATACACCAAGCATTATCCTGACTTAGGGGTTTCGTTCTGTCTTCTCTTCCCTGAGCATTCTTTCTCTGTATAACTTCTTGGGTGACTCTCACCTCCCTTAATTCATTGCCCAGATCTCATCTCAGTGAGGCCTACCCTGAGTTTCCTAATTATTACTACAGCCTTCCCCCTCCCTGCTCTCAATTCCCCTTGCTCTTTATTTTTCATATGATAGATTAGCTTCTAATAAACCACGTGATTTATATTCTTATGTTTATTGTGTTTCTCCCCATGCTAGCATGAAAACCCCCCCACAGCAGCGATCTTGCTTGTCATTGTTGCATCCTGAGTGCCTAGAACAGTGCCTGACACATAGGAGAAAGGCAGTGAATATCTGCTGAACGTTAAAAGAATGAACGTATTCCCAGATCACCAATAGAAGCTCAAGAAGTGTGATACACACTGGGTTAAAGTTGACCACAAAAATGAGAACGCACAAAAATTAAACACTGCCAGAAATGACCAAATAATATAATGGAAAAATAAACATTTCCAATATTAGGCTTCTTAAGAAAATCAATAAGTGATCCAAACATGACATCAGTAACAAGTTTTGAAGTATTCTAATTCAAGAGCAACAGTGTTGCAAGATGTCAGGCTTATAAACTTTTTGCTTAATCCCAACAATGAGACTTTGTTGCTTTTGTGAATTCTAAATGTGTCATTTATAATAACACCTACTAATATTTCTCTGACGTACTGAACCCATTTAGAAAATGCTGCCATAGAATAACGAACTGGCACGAGGGTCAGATTTTGTGTATAGACATTTAGATAGAACATGCAAATAGTACCTTATAGTTTTCAGATTAGTTTTAATTGCACCTTCCTTTCGTACTATGTTTGGCAGTTAAGAATTGATTACATAAGATATATGAGGAGTACTTGAAGACCCATAAAGGAAAAATTTTCTCAAAAGAATTACTTTTTTACAGTGTTTTTTAAGATCAGCCATTTAAAAATAACGTTTAATTCTTGAATTCAGTAAAATATCTACCGATCCTTTTAAACTTTACATTACACCTAAGCATGCAAAAACCACATCTCAGGAAAAGATCACTCACATTTAGTCTACACAACACGGTAGGCAAATGTTGAAGATATTTGTTTTACAGGATTCTTTTTTGGAAGTGTTTATCTACACTGAGCATAGGGAACATTTTTTAAGGGCCACTGATCCATGATTGGCAGAGGGTGGGACTCAACAACAAATCATGTGATGTGAAAGCAACTTAAGAATTTTTTAAAGTATTTAGAAGGCATTTTTAAAAATACTTGCTTTTTAAAATAAATTTATTTATTTATTTATTTATTTATTGGCTGTGTTGGGTCTTCGTTTCTGTGCGAGGGCTTTCTCTAGTTGCGGCGAGCTGGGGCCACTCTTCATCGCGGTGCACGGGCCTCTCACTATCGCGGCCTCTCTTGTTGCGGAGCACAGACTCCAGACACGCAGGCTCAGCAGCTGTGGCTCGCAGGCCCAGTTGCTCCACGGCATGTGGGATCTTCCCAGACCAGGGCTCAAACCCGTGTCCCCTGCATTGGCAGGCAGACTCTCAACCACTGCGCCACCAGGGAAGCCCCAATACTTGCTTTTTAAGAAGTGATAACAAAGACAAAGTAATATGAGAATACTAAAGTAACTTCTGTTCTATAATGTGGTCAATTACAAGGGAGTGATGTCTCCCATGTAGGGATAAAGGAGGACATAAAGAGAGGGACTGAGCAAAAAACATTTGCAAGAGTCACATTGAGGAGCAATGATAGGAATATGGGAGCAGAGCGTCTCCAGTTCAGACACGAGGCTTATCCTAGAGGAGAGCCATGGGCAACATTGGCAGAACTTGCTCTAAAGATGTGTTTTAATATATATGTGTTTTTCTAAGCACGGGTGTTGTTGAAATTCTATTCTTCACCATATTAGAGGGAAAAATATCTTTCTGTTCTAGAAAAACTATGTATCTGTATGCTATAGAGGAAAAAATTTCTTTTCATTGGGTAACCTTAAAATCATTGAACCTTTTAGGACATAAGAAACCATATTTGTTTTCAGGCTGAAGCCTTAATTATCTTCTCCTTGACCTCGGGATCAAATGGAAATAAAATGTGAGTTCAGTACTCCCATCATAAAGCAAATAGAGACAACTTGTTAATTTGTTTGATTGTGCTGAAAAAAAATGATCTGGTGTCTGGCATTGTGTAGACAAAGAAGAGGTTGTCTGACTAATGTGCTATGTGCTTATGTTTTCCTGTTATTTTCACCACTGTCCTTTTGACTGTAGCCCAAGGTCCCCCAGCCAGTAACTGGCAAACTAGTGATGTAAGGGCAAACTGTCTGACTTTCTTTTCCTTTTGATGGTCTTTGTGAGTTTATGATTATGGAATCAACCTTTTTGCTGTCAGCCCCTTGGAGAGGGAAACTCAAAAGAAGACTTTGTGTTCAAGAACTAGTTTTCAAGTCTTAATTGCTTGCTGTCTTATTGCATATGACTTTAAGATACATGAAGGTTGCAGTGAAGGAATGAAAGAAAGGACAAAAGGAAAGGGATAGGAATGTTTCATATGTGTTCATAAACATTCTATTTTTCTTCTTTCTGTTCTAATATCAGAGGAGATGTAAAGGGCTAACCTCTGAGGTTATAAGAATTATGCCATTTACTATGTCAAATGGACAGTATATCTCTGAGACTTGAAGTATCTGCCAACCTCATCTTGGAGATCAGAGAGGGATCATATGTCATAATTCTTAAGTATGGTCAAATATGGGTTCATTTCATTTACAGTCAGTTTTCTAACAGTTTTATGGGTTGAATTGCATCTCCCCCAAAGATATGTTACAATCCAAAGCCCCAGTACCTGTGCATGTGACCTTATTTGGAAATGGAGTCGTTACAGATGTAATCAAGTTAAGATTAGGTCATCAGAGTGGACCCTAACAGGACTATTGTCCTTATAAGAAGAGGGAAGTTTGGACACAGGGACAGGGACAGAGCAGAGATTGGAGTGATGCACCTGCAAGCCAAGGATTGCTGGCCACCATGAGGAACTAGGAAGAGGCAAGGAACGATTTTCTCCTACAGGTTTTAGAGGAAACATGGCCCTGCTGACAGGTTGATTTCAGATGTTCAGTCTCCAGAACTGGGAGATAATCAATTTCTGTTGTTTTATGCCACCCAGTTTGTGGTACTTTGTTCTGGCAGCCCTAGGGAACTAATATACTTCTGAACTTGTTTATTAGTTTTACTCTTTTTTTAGTGGAGTCCCTAGAATTTTCTGTATCTCAGATGTATGGTATTAAGAAACCAACACAATGGTTTGTGCCCTGAAAAGATATTTCAAGTCACAATGACTTAAGTCATTTCTGATTTTCCATAGAAACAGAATAACAATTAGGGGTTGCATGTTGTTACCAACCGTTCTTCAGAGAAATGACCTCCCACAGTATTTTTCATCAACTAACAAATGTAAGTGGTGTCTCCCTACTAAATAGTGAAGTGTTTTCTAGCATGCATGTCACAAAGGCCCCCTCTGCTTGAAACGAAGAGCACGGAGTATCACCTGTGGGCGTGCTCTGCGACTGCAGGGTGTGGGGCATGAACATCCTTGGCAGTGCGGCCTCAGTAGGAAAGCACTTGGTGGAATTGCTTTGCTTGCCTGTAAAGTTAGTAGGCAGGGTGCTGTCTCAGGCAAAGGCATGTTCCTGGTGGAACTATTGATCTAATTCGGCAGACCCTCAGGGCTTGTGGAATTAACATTTGGGACTGGCAGTCAAGAGCCGTCCCACGGGCCTCTGACTTGTGGTAACTTGTGTCACAGGGCTGCGAGGCTGGTGTGCCGGAGTGAGCTATGGGGCGCGAGCCAGCCTAGCTGTCCACCAGCCCCGGCATCGCCCTGGAGCTCTGTTGATCTCAGTTGGCCTCCTTCTGTGCATTTCATAGAGAAATTGGAAACTGAATTCGGGAAGCCAGGATGGGATGAAACACGTCAGAAAGCAGGCAGAGTTCGCCTACTTGCCATAAAGGTGCTAAGATCATGAGTGTTTGAAGTGCAGCGCGACTTTGCAGCTGAAAGAGAACAGGATTCAGAGCCAAAAGCTTAACCTTGGCTTCATTGGAACTGGCCCTTTGTGACTCTAGGCCAGTCCCAATACATCCTTCAACCTCTATAGAATCCACTCTAAGTATAAACGAGGATGAAATGAGATAACATGTTAAATTACTTTATAACTGTTAATGTGCTATACGGATGACACACCAAAATGCGTCTTCCCGAAGGCAAGGGCTGGGAGTTGAATTTGCCTGTATTGCAGTTTCTGTGTTATGCACCAAGTGAGGAAACTTTGGTGGAGGGGGGAGGTGGCAAAGGGAGCAGATGAGCCTGATTGATTCTGCTTATATTTAGAGAGCCTTTTAGGATCTTTAAAATCATTAGGACCCAAAGCTCTCACTTAAGTAAAATAATCAATTTAGAACAGTTGAAACCATTTCCAGCCAGGGGAAAAAATAATCTACTGCCTGCGTTTGCTTGTTTGTTTCCTTTCAGACATGTCGGGCAGGTCCTCAGAGCCCAGATGTCCCAAATACTCTGTTAAAGCGCAAGTCGATTGTCACTTTCAAGACAGGTCTTTCAAAGTCTGGTTCACACACCTACTGGCATTGCTTTAAAATACAATCCACTATAATGAATGACATTTTCCTTTGCTGACTCTCTTTTCAATATAGACCTGTCTTAAAGAATCTAGACCTTTCTTAAAAGAATCACATATGATTTCCCGATGACTAGAGCAAAGGTGATGATTAAATGCTGAAGACTTCAAATCACTACCTGTGAATTATGGGAGAGAGGTTGAGAGAGGGTAAAGTAAGGCAATTTCCAGAAAGGAAATGTATTTTGTCCCTCTCCCTCCCCCCTGAAAATTCCCAGCAGGTAGCTCCGTTTGGAGAGTGGCCTGTGGGACTGTTATAATTAGATTCCATTGCTGCTGATGGAGACTGGAAGACAGAGGCAGGCATCTTTCCGCAGACCACATGGGCCATGTCAGAAGCAGCATAGTGAGAGCATCAGACGAATTTGTTTTCCCAAGATTAGACCAAGAGACACCGAAATTAATTTGCTTTCTTGGGATCCCGCTGAGAAGCAGGGGTGTTCATCCTGCCTCTGTACTGTGGGAATTGCATTTGAGAGCAGGAGAAGGCCTCTGTTTTTCTCGAGGGAGCCTTCTCCTTGGTGGCAACACCAGAAAAAAATGTTTTCTCCCCAGGTGCGTCTCACCCCTGATGAGGGTGCCCCAACCCTAGTCCTGAGAATGCTTCTTCTGTAAGCATTTTGGGTGGCAGGGTCAGATAAGTTTAGGTGATATCGTTCTTTCCCCTTCTTGGAGGGAGGATCCACGCGGCGCGTGCCCGCCTACCAAAGGCTCTGAGAAGGCTTCTGAAAACAACAACAACAAAATTCAATTTTCCCTAATTCAGTATTCCATTCAGTGATTTGTTTAACAAATAATTTTAGAATGTGCCAGGCATTCTTCTAGGTGCTGGGAATTTAGCCAGAACAAAACAGAAAAAGTTCCTTTTCTCATGGAGTTTATAGTTTTGGAGGAGAGTCAGACAATAAGCAAATAAAAAGTACGTAATACGCTGTCAGGTGGTGATAGATGCTAAGACAAACAGCGTAAAGGGTCAGAGCATGATAATGTAGGGGACTGTCTTAGTGCTCCCACATTATCATGTGTGCACAGCTCTGTGTGGAGGCGGACATTTGAGATAAACCAGGAAGGATGAGGGAGAGGTCAGCAGTTATTGTGGTGGGGGGCAGGGTAGTATTCCAAGCTGAGAGACTAGCAAGTGCAAAGGCCCTGAGACAGAGGAGTGCCTGGCCTGTTGGAGTACGCTGGGTGGAGGGAAGGGGGTGCAATGGAAGATGAGACCACAGAGGAGGTGGGCCAGGCCATGTAGGGATAAATGGAGTGGGAAGGAAGCCCCTGGAGGGTTCTTGGCATGGGAGAGATATTTATGCCTTACCTTTGCAAAGGATTTCTCTGGCTGCTCGTGGAGAAGAGCTTCTAAATGACAAAGGCAGAACCAGGAATACTGGTGAGGAGGCCATAGTGTCCAGGTGAGATGAGATATTGGCTGGGACCAGGTGATGGGCAGTGGAGGTGGTAGGAAAGTGACAGGTGTTTCCCCATCTTACTTGTCCATAAAATCTCTTTTTGAGGGATACTTTTTAATATCTCTTAGAATGCATTTTGGAAAACGTGTTATATATAAACAGATGTCGATCATATGTTTCTGTCAATCATGAAAGTATGTTTATACCTTCCTCCCTGTGCTAATTTGTAGTGGATAACAACATCGGAGAGGTGAGACACCAAAACACTAATGGAAGAAACTGGACATTTTAATTTTAGCGAGTGTGGTCAGGGTTGAGTTTGGCTGTGGGCCCCAGAGGTGTGATAGTCAGAGAAGGCATTGGAAATCCATTTTTGTTTGTACTTTTGTTTGTTCTTTCTGTTTGTTTGCTTGTTGCTTTTACTTTTGTTCGTTCCTTTTGTTTGCACACCTGCACCTGTGTGTTCTGCACACAGGTGCAGCTGTGCAAAAGGCTCTCATTACACGTTTGTGGTTTTTTATTTCAGTGTATACCGAGTTCCTGCTATGGCCTTCGATAGCTAAGTCCTTGGTCAGTGAGTGCTTTACTCGTCCACCTTTCACCTGGTCCACTCAGTTTAGACCCTGCTCTATTCCATAATATCATGATGCCATGTGCCGGCACATAGGTCTTATCACATTACAAGCCAATTATCTGTTTAGCTGTCGGCTGTTCCACTAAATGGAAAATTCCTTGGTAGTGAGGAGCTGTGCCTTTAATTTCTGTATGCAGAATCTAGGGAGAGTCTAGACTCTTCTACCGAGCAGGAGAGAAATAGCTATTAGCTGGAGTGAATGAGTGTCCAGGATTGCCTTGGGCACCAAGAACAGGAGATGAACCAAAACACAGACTCTTTCTTTAAAGACCTAGTAGTATGATGGGTGGATGGATGAATTCTGACTTCCCTTGTGACTGTAGATTTGGGCCCATGTCAGTTCTCATATTTTGCTGGAATATTCAGTAGCCCACTTGGGAGGATTAAATCAAGAAGCCACTCCTGTCCTCCAGTATCTAACTTATCCACCCAATTACTGAGCTTGAAATTCCACAATTTACGTATTTCCTTGAACTAAGGAATTCAAAGAGAAATACCTCAGGGAAGGGAGTAGTGCTTTAGGGACTCCTTAGCCATTTATTGATATGTTTTGTGTGAATTAGTTGAGCAGCTTTTCCCCTATGACCTTAAAGGAGCAGGTTTTGTTGGAAAAGAGATGAGGGCACCCATTCTCTAGGGGCTGCCTTGAGCTTGCAGCAGTATCTTGTACTAAGAGGCAAAACGTGGAACCCTGAGTCAACCCTGAGTCCAGTCCTCTTGCTTCATGAATCACGCCGTGGGGACTTGTGCACCAAGGCACCTGGTTGCAAAGCTGCGCCCACATTGAGCCACAGAGCGCTGGTGGCAGTAAGGAAGTCTCTGGTGCCTCCCTTCTGGAGGCCACGAGCCAAGGGAACGATGAGGAGCACATCCCGTGAGGATAATGCTCTGGGGGCTTTATTACGTGCTCGGAGGGAGGTGCTGAAGTAAACAAAGGCTGCGGCTGTTGTAGCCACATCCTAGGAACCTTGCAAAATGAAATATTTACTAAGTAAAACATGGGCAAAGCAGAAAGAGCAAACTCATCATTTCTAGGCATTAAGGGGAGAACAGTGCAAGCCTGGGTGTGTGTGTGTGTGTTCCCTCCTCGTGTAGACATCCGTGGGAGTTAACTGAGGTCCAGGAGAAAGCGTTTTGCTGTTATCAATGTAATGTGAATGAGACAGACTTGCTTTAAAACTCTACAGGTACGCTAATCACGTTGCCTGACCCGCTCAGAAAAGACAAGCAAACAGTCATTCTTCTGGGAGCTTTCCTTGAGGCTAAACCTCGGTGTGTATCTCAGCAACAGCCATAAATACCCAGGGTGAGTCTTTTCTGAAAGAGCCGTTGCTCCCTGGTGACTCCCCATCCTGTGCTCCTGGCTAGAGAAGAGCACAGCCAACCTACGTTCAATGGTCATTTTCCCTTTCAAAACAGGAAATTGCCAGCATTATTCCTGCTGGACGGTGACTTATATTTATAAATGACATTCTTTTATTCTTCTTTAATTTCAGGTAACCTAGCAATTACTGAGTAGGTGCCATGTGCCGAGTGTTGCCTTTTGATGCTATTTTATTTAATCCTCCCAACAGCACTTTTGTTTCCCATTTTACAGATAATGAAATTGAGGATTAAAGACCACAGATAACATGCTTAGTGTCACAAAAGTAGTAAGTGGCAAAAGCAGTATTAGAACCCAGAGGTGTGTTGACTCACAAACCAGATCACTGTTTATGTCTAATCATTTAAGTCATTCTGATTTGCCTAGGACACCTGTTTGCTCAAGAGATGTTGTGGAGTTTCTGTATAGTTTTAGGAATGACCAAGTGTTCATTCCACTGAGATGGTGTATGGGTTACATGACTCTTAGTTTTCCATCTTTGGGTCTGAGTAATTGGCTGACACCAGTATTTGACTGGGTCTATAGCCAACTTTTAAACATGCAAGGTAATGACTATCTAATTTATAAATTGCCTGGGTCTATTTCTTTTTCTTCTAATTCCAGCGATGGGCAAGCAGAGGAAACGGAAACTAGTCTCATTTTGTAATAGCTCTGATGAGAGATTGAGTGAACGTGGAGGAGAAGGGTAAATGATCACGGGTCTTTATTAAGCACCTACCAGGTACATCTAAGACTTGGGTTTTTCTCTCTGATGGCTCTGTCTGTCCTGAGGAACTTTGTTGCCAGCTCTCCTCCTCCTTCCTCAAACCTGTCTTTAAAGACATCTAATAAATGTTGCCTTTATTTTGAAGTTGTCATATTCATGATCAGATGATTGTAGTCAGAATAAAGATTACAACAGATGTGAAAGAGCAGGGCTAATGAGACAGTAAAAGAAGAGAGGCATTTCCAGCGTTCAATAAAACCAACAGGGTTTTATTAAGCTACATTCATCTAGATCCCCTACTTTAAACTCATCCCATTTAGAGTAAAACCCAAGACCCCTACTACGGCCTCAAAGCCTTGGTGATCTGTCCCCAGCCACTTCCCTTGTCATCCCTCCCAGACTCTGCTCCTTGCCAGTCCCCACCTGAGACTTTGCTCTTGCTGTTCTGTGTCTGGAAGGCTCTGAGCCCCTGGCGAGCAGTATGGCTTATGCTCTGGCCTTCATCAGGCTTCTATTCAAATTCCTCTGCTCAGAGGCTCCCGCCTGGGCCACTCCTCCTAGAATAGCAGCCTCTCCTGTGCTCTGTAAGCCTGCTCCACACCATGGGTAGCTACTAGCCAGGACTGGCTATTTAAATGTAAATTTTTGCCCTCGTGCTATTGGACAGCGCAGATACAGACCATCTCCATCGTCACAGAGAGTTCTACAAGACAGTGCTGCTCTAACCCCTTACCTTGCTTTATTTTTTTTTAAATTTTTTTTTTTTTTTGTGGTACGCGGGCCTGTTGTGGCCTCTCCCGTTGCAGAGCACAGGCTCCGGACGCGCAGGCTCAGCGGCCATGGCTCACGGGCCCAGCCGCTCCGCCGCATGTGGGATCTTCCCAGACCGGGGTACGAACCCGCGTCCCCTGCATCGGCAGGCGGACTCTCAACCACTGCGCCACCAGGGAAGCCCTGGAGGTTCTCTTTTAATCTCAGGGGAGATGAGCAGAACTGTTGAGGGAAGTCGCTCTTCTGCTCTTCCCAGTTCAGGAGAGCCTTTGTGTTATAACCTACGTGCTTCCAGGAAGGAGTTCAGTTCCTGGCTTTGTTTCTCTTTGAGTTTCCCTCACATGATTCGTAAGTCACAGTGAAGAAAGCAGAGCTAACCACACTCACTCTGAGTGCTTTTACCACAATCACAGATGCTCCCTTTCAAGTATGACGGCCTCTGTGTCATGCCAGGGAAATCTTCTGCCAGAATGTCTGTGGTCCTTTAATGAAAGAAAATGTCTTGCTATTATATAATAAGAGAGGAATGGTGTATGACACTGTTGTAACTGATTATGCTTAATAATACAGAGAGTTTTGTGGCTCCTTGGGCATCTGGTTTCCCTGAGGGATGACAGGATCCTGGTAGCTACTTGGGGACAGATATCCAGAGGCACTGCACCCTTTTTGGGCTCCACTACAGACACCTGAGTCTGCTTGCCAGTTCCCCTGCAAAATTACTGCTTGTAACACTTGATGGGAGAAGGGCCCAGGTCTACAGGAGGGTCCAGAGATGAAGGCTGAGCTAGGACTGTCAACGTGGTTCAGAGCTTTCTCTTTCTGAATTCTGCTCAAGCAAGTCTGATCCAACACCTGTAGCTCACCTGCTCTATCCCACCATCGAAATGCAGTAGAATTGCTCCCCGGTGAGGCTGGTACTTTACTGGAGGAGAGAGCACATTTCGTGGCCCACCAGATGGATCTGACAGACACTAAAGTTTGTGGCCAGATCTATATCATAGTTCTGAGAAACCAATAGACAGATATACAAATAAATTTTAAAAGGTTTATGCATGTATGCATCTTGTTCATTAAATAACTGGCACAATGAGAAGAAGAAAACACCTAAATTTCACTGAGTTACATAAAAGACTTGAATAAATAGAGATATAATATTTTAAGACTTTTAAAAATTGAAGTATAGTTTATTTACAGTGTTGTGTTAGTTTCAGGTGTACAGCGTAGTGATTCAGTTATTTTTTTCTGATGGTATTCCATTATAGATTATTATAAGACATTGAATATAATTCCCTGTGTTACATAGTAAATCCTTGTTGCTTACCTATTTTATGTGTAGTAGTGTGTATCTGCTAATCCCATACTCCTAATTTGCCCCTTCCTCCCAAGACTTTTAATTCTCTTGAAATTAATTTACAAACTTAGTACAATTCCAGTTAAAATTCTAATGAAAATTTTCTTGGAAAATGACTAAGCAATTATAAAGTTCATTTGGAAGAGGAAGTAGATGAGATGCAAATAAATATTTGCAAAGGATAAGTCATGAGGGGTGTATTTACTGATAGATATTAAACTTATAACAAAATGTAAAAATTAAAGCCAGATGGTATGAGGGCAATAATAGATAAGCCTATCAATGGAGCAGAATTCAAAACTGAAGAGATATTAACACATATAGCAGTTTTGTTTATCATAAAAGAGGCATTTTAATAAATATTTCTGAGATTGGTTATTCATTTTAGAAAGCCTTTTTCTCACACAATATAACAAAAATAAATTCTAGAACCAAACATTATACAATGAAATTAAAATGAATTAGAACAAATATAGATGAATATTTTGGAAGTTCAGGAGGGTCTTAGTAAACTAGTATAAGGCAGAAAACATGAAACAAGAGCCTTTTAAATAGACCCTATAAAAATAGTTTAATAAAACTAATACAACATTGTAAAGCAACTATACTTCGATAAAAATTAATGAAAAAAAATAGTTTAATAGTTTTGCATGGCAAAAACACCAGAGACAAGGCCATCTGATAAATGTATTTACAACATATATAACAAAAGACTTTAGATCCTTACTATACAAAGAGCTCTTAAAATTCAATAAGAAAAAGACCTAGTATTAATTTCCTGTGGCTGCTTAACAGATTACCACACAAGGTGGCTTAAAACACAGAAATGTATTCTCTCAGTTCAAGATGTTGCAGGGCTGCACTCTCTGCAAAGAGGAGAAGCCTTCCCTTCCCTGCCTCTTTCAGTTTCTGGTGGCTCCTGGCACTTCTTGGCTTGTGACTACATAACTCTGATCTCTGACTCCATCTTCATATGGCCTTCTCCTCTGTGTCTGTGTCTTCTCTCTTCTATCTCTTATAAGGACACTTGCCAGTGGAGTTAGGGCCCAGCCAGATAATCCAGGATGATCTCATCTCTAGATCCTCAACTTAAATATACCTTTTGCTAAATAAGGTCACATTCATAGGTTCTGGGACATGGACATATCTTTCTGGGGGCCACCATTAAACTTACTATAAACTTCAATACAAAAATGGTCAAAGGGTAAAAGGTTTCACAAGGACAGAGATGTTTAATTTCACTAGTAATCAAATGCAACTTAAAATGATAAAACACCATTTTCTCTAATTTGGCAGAAATCATAGAAATAAGGGATCTCTCACTTGCTTCTGGAAGTTATAAATGGCCACAACCTTTCTGAAGGACAAGGTGATATTGTATATAAAAATCATCAGAGGGTCCGGAGGCAATCTTAAGTGTAGTCTCAGGGGCCACAGGGAGTGCAAAGACTCCTCTAGGCTTCCAAATAGCCCGTTGGAAAGGTGATGCGGGGAGCTGGAAGGCCCCTTGCAGCTGCCCCAGGGGGGCACTTCTAAGGCCGCCTGCTGAGGTGGCGCACGCGCAGTGCTGTGCGCACTCCCACGCACACTCCCGCAGCCGCGGCCCTTTAACCTCCTCAAAGTGGGCAAGGTGGACCTGCGACCCAGAGCTTTCCAGTCAAAGTGGAGAACATTCCACTGGTTCTGACAGTGCTTCTTTGACAGGATTTCCAACGGGGGTCTAAGAGAGGCCCCACAGCCTGGGGGCTGCACCTCTGGGAAGGATGGCTCCATCTTCACCATGCCACTAAGAGGCCCCGTGGCTGGAAGCTTCCAGGGGACAACGTCAGAGTTGCTGTTCTCCCGACCACACTGAGGTTGTTCCGTTTCCGCCTTAGGGTGCCTCTCGTCCTCAGGTGTGTCTTCATCCTTTTCCAGAGAATAATTGCAAGCAAGTGGCTGCATCTTTAATGAGGAAGAGCAGAGTGCAGAATCTGTTGCAAACAAGGAAAGGAAAGAAACAAAACAGTGTATCTTTGTCATCTTTAATCCTGAGGCTGAAAATTGAGAACTGGTTGTGGATTTTGCATGGGGACCCAGGTACAGTTCCAGCTTGAGACATCTGCCTACCTGTCCAGCACAAGAGTACTTTGAATAAGAAGCACAAATGCCGTATGGCTGACAGGGTCTTGGTGCTTTGGCAGGGTGTCAAGCCTGAGCCTCTGAGGTGGGAGAGCCGAGTTCAGGACATTGGTCCACCAGAGACCTCCCGGCCAAACATAATATCAATCAGTGAGAGCTTTCCCAGAGATCTCCATCTCAACACTAAGACCCAGCTCCACTCAATGACCAGCAAGCTACAGTGCTGAACACCCTATGCCAAACAACTAGCAAGATAGGAACACAACCCCACCCATTAGCCGAGAGGTTGCCTAAAATCATAATAAGGTCACAGACACCCCAAAACACACCACCGGATGTGGTCCTGCACACCAGAAAGACAAAATCCAGGCTCATCCACCAGAACATAGGCACCAATCCCCTCCGCCAGCAAGCCTTCACAACCCACTGAGCCTTACCCACTGGGGGCAGACACCAAAAACAATGGGAACTACAGACTTGCAGTCTGTGAAAAGGAGACCCCCAAACACAGTAAGTTAAGCAAAATGAGAAGACAGAGAAATACATAACACCAGATGAAGGAGCAAGGTAAAAACCCACCAGGCCAAACAAATGAACAGGAAATAGGCAGTCTACCTGAAAAAGAATTCAGAGTAATGATAGTAAACATGATCCAAAATCTTGGAAATAGGATGGAGAAAATACAAGAAATGTTTTAACAAGGACCTGGAAGAACTAAAGAGCAAATAGTGATGAACAACACAATAAATGAAATTAAAAATTCTCTAGCAGGAATCAATAGCAGAATAACTGAGGCAGAAGAACAGATAAGTGACCTGGAAGATAAAATAGTGGAAATAACTAGCACAGAGCAGAATAAAGAAAAAACAATGAAAAGAATTGAGGACAGTTTCAGAGACATCTGGGACAACATTAAACACACCAACATTCCAATTATAGTGGTCCCAGAAGAAGAAAAGAAAAAGAAAGGGACTGAGAAAATATTTGAAGAGATTATAGTTGAAAACTTGCCCAGTATGGGAAAGGATATAGTTAATCAAGTCCAGGAAGTGCAGAGAGTCCTAAATCCAAGGAGAAACACGCCAAGACACATATTAATCAAACTATCAAAAATTAAATACAAAGAGAAATTATTAAAAGCAGCAAGGGAAAAGCAACAAATAACATACAAAGTAATCCCCATAAGGTTAACAGCTGATCTTTCAGCCGAAACTCTGCAAGCCAGAAGGGAGTGGGAGGAAATGTTTAAAGTGATAAAAGGGAAAAACCTACAGCCAAGATTACTCTACCCAGCAAGGATCTCATTCAGATTAGATGGAGGAATTAAAACCTTTGCAGAGAAGCAAAAGCTAAGAGAATTCAGCACCACCAAACCAGCTTTACAACAAATGCTAAAGGAACTTCTCTAGGCAGGAAACACAAGAGAAGGAAAAGACCTACAATAACAAACCCAAAACAATTAAGAAAATGGTAATAGGAACTTACATATCGATAACTACCTTAAATGTAAATGGATTAAATGCTCCAACCAAAAGACATAGACTGGCTGAGTGGATACAAAAACAAGACCCATATATATGCTGTCTACAGGAGACCCACTTCAGACCTAGGGAAACATAAAGACTGAAAGTGAGGGGATGGAAAAAGATAGTCCATGCAAATGGAAATCAAAATAAAGTTGGAGTAGCAATTCTTATATCAGACAAAATAGACTTTAAAATAAAGACTTCTCCTTTTTCATTTCTAATTCTATTGATTTGGGTCTTCTCCCTTTCTTTCTTGATGAGTCTGGCTAATGGTTTATCAATTTTGTTTATCTTCTCAAAAAACCAGCTTTTAGTTTTATTAATCTTTGCTATCGTTTCCTTCATTTCTTTTTCATTTATTTCTGATCTGATCTTTATGATTTCTTTCCTTCTGCTAACTTTGGGGTTTTTTTGTTCTTCTTTCTCTAATTGCTTTAGGTTCAAGGTTACAAGACATAGAGGGACACTACATAATGATCAAGGGATCAATCCAAGAAGAAGATATAACAATTGTAAATATTTATGCACCCATAGGAACACCTCAATACATAAGGCAAATGCTAACAGCCATAAAAGGGGAAATCGACAGTAACACAATCATAGTAGGGGACTTTAACACCCCACTTGCACCAATGGACAGATCATCCAAAATGAAAGTAAATAAGGAAACACGAGCTTTAAATGATACATTAAACAGATGCACTTAATTGATATTTATATTAAATTGATATTTATAAGACATTCCATCCAAAAACAACAGAATGCACTTTCTTCTCAAGTGCTCATGGAACATTCTCCAGGATAGATCATATCCTGGGTCACAAATCAAGCCTTGGTGAATTTAAGAAAATTGAAGTTGTATCAAGTATCTTTTCCAACCACAAAGCTATGGACTAGATATCAACTACAGGAAAAAATCTGTAAAAAATACAAACATGTGGAGGCTAAACAATACACTACTTAATAACCAAGAGATCACTGAAGAAATCAAAGAGGAAATCAAAAAATACCTAGAAACAAATGACAATGAAAACAAAATGTTCCAAAACCTATGGGATGCAGCAAAAGCAGTTCTAAGAGGGAAGTTTATAGCAATACAATCCTACCTCAAGAAACAAGAAAAATGTCAAAAAACCAACCTAATCCTTACACCTAAAGCAATTAGAGAAAGAAGAACAAAAGTCCCCCAAAGTTAGCAGAAGGAAGGAAATCATAAAGATCAGATCAGAAATAAATGAAGCACTGAAGCACTGAAATTGAGACTGTGATTAAAAATCTTCCAACAAACAAAAGCCCAGGACCAGATGGCTTCACAGGCGAATTCTATCAAACATTTAAAGAAGGGCTAACACCTATCCTTCTCAAACTCTTCCAAAATATAGCACAGGGAGGAACACTCCCAAACTCATTCTATGAGGCCACCATCACCCTGATACCAAAACCAGACAAAGATGTCACAAAGAAAGAAAACTACAGGCCAATATTACTAATGAACATAGATGCAAAAATCCTCAACAAAATACTAGCAAACAGAATCCAACAGCACATTAAAAGGATCATACACCATGATCAAGTGGGATTTATCCCAGGAATGCAAGGATTCCTCACTATACACAAATCAATCAATGTGATACACCATATTAAGAAATTGAAGAATAAAAACCATATGATCATCTCAATAGATGCAGAAAAAGTTTTTGACAAAATTCAACACCCTTTTATGATAAAAACCCTCCACAAAGTAGGCATAGAGGGAACTTACCTCAATATAATAAAGGCCATATGTGACAAACCCACAACCAACATCATTCTCAATGGTGAAAAACTGAAACCATTTCCTCTAAGATCAGAACAAGACAAGGTTTTCCACTCTCACCACTATTATTCCACATAGTTTTGGAAGTTTTAGCCACAGCAATCAGAGTAGAAAAAGAAATAAAAGGAATCCAAATCAGAAGAGAAGAAGTAAAGCTGTCACTGTTTGCAGATGACATGATACTATACATAGAGATTCCTAAAGATGCTACCAGAAAACTACTAGAGCTAATAAATGAATTTGGTAAAGTAGCAGGATACAAAATTAATGCACAGAAATCTCTTGCATTCCTATACACCAATGATGAAAAATCTGAAAGAGAAATTAAGGAAACACTCCCATTTACCATTGCAACAAAAAGAATAAAATACCTAGGAATAAACCTACCTAAGGAGACAGAAGACCTGTATGCAGAACACTATAAGACACTGATGAAAGAAATTAAAGATGATACAAACAGATGGAGAGATATACCATGTTCTTGGATTGGAAGAATCAAACATTGTGAAAATGATTATACTATCCAAAGCAATCTACAGATTCAATGCAATCCCTATCAAGCTACCAATGGCATTTTTCACAGAACTAGAACAAAAAATTTCACAATTTGTGTGGAAACACAAAAGACCCCGAATAGCCAAAGCAATCTTGAGAAAGAAAAATGGAGCTGGGGGAATCAGACTCCCTGACTTCAGACTATACTACAAAGCTACAGTAATCAAAACAGTATGGTACTGGCACAAAAACAGAGATAAACCCATGAACATATGGTCACCTTATTTTTGATAAAGGAGGCAAGGATATACGATGGAGAAAAGACACCCTCTTCAATAAGTGGTGCTGGGAAAACTGGACAGCTAAATATAGAAGAATGAAATTAGAACACTCCCTAACACCATGCACAAAAATAAACTCAAAATGGGTTAAAGACCTAAATGTAAGGCCAGACACTATAAAACTCTTAGAGGAAAACATAGGCAGAACACTCTTTGACATAAATCACAGCAAGATCCTTTTTGACCCATCTCCTAGAGAACTGGAAATAAAAATAAACAAATGGGACCTAATGAAACTTAAAAGCTTTTGCACAGCAAAGGAAATCGTAAACAAGATGAAAAGACAGCCCTCAGAATGGGAGAAAATATTTGCAAATGAAGCAACTGACAAAAGATTAATCTCCAAAATTTACAAGCAGCTCATGTAGCTCAGTATCAAAAAAACAAACAACCCAATCGAAAAATGGGCAGAAGACCTAAATAGACATTTCTCCAAAGAAGATATACACATTGCCAACAAACACATGAAAGGATGCTCAACATCACTAATCATTAGAGAAATGCAAATCAAAACTACAATGAAATATCACCTCACACCAGTCAGAATGGCCATCATCAGAAAATCTACAAACAATAAATGCTGGAGAGGGTGTGGGGAAAAGGGAACCCTCTTGCACTGTTGGTGAGAATGTAAATTGATACAGCCACTATGGAGAACAGTATGGAGGTTCCTTAAAAAACTAAAAATAGAACTACCATATGATACAGCAACCCCACTACTGGGCATATACCCAGAGAAAACCATAATTCAGAAAGAGTCATGTACCTCGGTGTTCACTGCAGCTTTATTTACAATGGCCAGGTCATGGAATCAACCTAAGTGTCCATTGACAGATGAATGGATGGAGAAGATGTGGCACATATTTGCAATGGAATATTACTCAGCCATAAAAAGATATGAAGTTGAGTTATTTGTAGTGAGGTGGATGGACCTAGAGTCTGTCATACAGAGTGAAGTAAGTCAGAAAGAGAAAAACAAATACTGTATGCTAACACATATATATGGAATCTAAAAAAAAAAAAAAGATCATGAAGAACCTAGGGGCAAGACGGCCATAAAGACACAGATCTACTAGAGAATGGACTTGAGGATATGGGGAGGGGAAAGATTAAACTGGGACAAAGTGAGAGAGTGGCATGGACATATATACACTACCAAGCGTAAAATAGATAGCTAGTGGTAAGCAGCCGCATAGCACAGGGAGATCAGCTTGGTACTTTGTGACCACCTAGAGGGGTGGGATAGGGAGGGTGGGAGGGAGGGAGACACAAGAGGGAAGAGATATGGGGACATATGTATATGTATAACTGATTCACTTTGTTATAAAGCAGAAACTAACACACCATTGTAAAGCAATTATACTCCAATAAGGATGTTAAAAAAAAAACCCGTCAAATATAGGTCCTCTCTTTGACCTCAGTAAGATCTACCACGAGGATGCATATTGCCACATTATTAATAATGCTGAAATACAACCTATATGCTCATTGATAGGAGATAGGATAAATGAAGTATGATATACCATAAATTTAAAATGGTAGAAGAGTATTTAAAAGCATGAGAAAATTTTCAATATAAAATGTATGATTAAAGCTAGTTATAAAAGCACCAACCTTTGGGTCAAGATTGTGGATTAAGCACATGCTAAACCCTATTCCATATACATGGATGACATATCAAAATATTTTTTAGGTAATAAATAGCTGACTTCAAAGGAAAGAAAAGGAAATCCTCAGGTGCCAGAAAAAAAGGAAAGAAAAGGAAATCCTCAGGTACCAGAAATTGAAAGGGTGGACAGAAATTGAAATCCTCAGGTGCCAGAAATTGAAAGGGTGGACAGAGCAGTATGGGGGAGCTGACACTGTGCCTTCTAATTTATGACCACGATGTGGTCAGCAGGCAAGCTGGGCCCCAGGAGCATGCTGTCCATCCCCACCTGGAAGAAAGGACAGTCTGCAACTCTCCACCATAGGGCTGGGAAAATATCACCCACCTGAGCTGGAAACCCTTTCCATATCTCTGCAAATATGGAAATTTAGAGCTGAGCTACTGATAGAAAAACTAGTTCAGACCTTTGTGAACCCTATGGGACTCTAGCAGGGCAAACTCAAAACCGTATAGGAAAAAAACAAACTCTAAAGGGAAGCCTTCACGTCTCCAGGTCCAAGCAGGAGAGCATTCCTATAGAACCGTAGTTCTGAATTTGATTTGGCCTCAGGACCCTTTTTTCACTCCCAGAAATTATTAAGGACCAAAGAGCTTTCATTTTTGTTGGTTGTATCTATTGACATTTAATATATTAAGTTAAGAAACGAAAACTGAGAAACTTTTAAAACGCAAGAAACTATAAGTACGCAATCCATTAACCATCAGAGCAATGATGTCCCCACACATCATGTTGCCTCTGGAAAATTCCACTATACACTCATGAAAAAAATGACAGTGAAAAAGTTAAATAATATCTTCCTATTGTCAAGAAAATTGTTTTGACCTCACAGTTTCCTTAAATGGTCTTGGGAGTTTCCTGGGGATCCCAGATCGAAATTTGAGGACCACTTCTATAGAAGATAGGCTCACAGCCGAGAATTACTAAACATGTAATGAAGTCCTATACTATCGGAGATAGTCTACTAACCCAGTGAATGGGCAAATTCATACCCAAAGAGTTAGAGATGACAGAGTAGTCTGAGAAGCGCTTCAGATCCAAATGTACAGTAAGCTTTAAATTAATCATAAGCTCAAGCATCTGCATGGCCTAAAGGTTGGAAGTAGTGATACCTGGGTGGTAAAAATACGTATGGTTTTATTCTTTGTGATTTTCTGAATTTTCCAATTATCTCTTAAGCATGTTTTAGTTTTGCAATCGGAAAGAATATTGTTATACTAAATTGAATTCAGGTACTTTCTCAAGAGAATATTGCTTACTTTGACTCACCTGAGAATATTCTTTCTAACAAGAGGTCTAGGGCCTTCAGAAAAGTTCATGTATGTAAGCAGGTTTGGCCTTTAGATTTCACTGCTGTGGAATTTGTAGAGATTTAGACAGCTGTTGAGGCCAGTTTATCCTGGTTTAGGAGAGCTGTTCCTCACAGAGCAAATTCATTGGGTCAAAATCGCATAAAAAGAATAGTAACATACTTAAAATTTCCTGGCTCTTTGAATGACTTATTACTTTTAAAATATGCAGATATGCTAAATACTCTTTATTTTGTAGCCAGTCTGTTTAAAAATCATAAGGATTACTTTTTTCTTTAAAGACTCTTTTTTTTGATTTTTATTTCTTTTTAGGTTGGGTCTGCGTTGCTGTGTGTGGGCTTTCTCTAGTTGCAGTGAGCGGGGGCCACTCTTCGTTGCGATGCGCAGGCTTCTCATTGCAGTGGCTTCTCTTGTTGCGGAGCATGTGTTCCAGGCGCGTGAGGATTACGTTTTGAAAGCTTAATTTTAGCTTTTGATAGACTTGAAAGAAATACTGTATTTCATTTTAGAAATGTTATTTTAATGTGGACTTTCTCCCTTTCATCCTGCTTCCCTCAATTAATTCTAATCACTGAGTTTTACGGTATTTTATAACAGAGACATTAGAGTTTTAAAGGATCTCGGTATTTATCTTAACACAGTATTTTCCATAGTGTATAATGAAGACTGCTTATTGGTGTCATGTTGAGGGTGGGGACATTGTATTCTTAGGAAGGTTTGGGAAATGGTTGGGTAACACATTTCCACAAGGTTCTTTATAAGAACCTTTGCACTGTGGCTCTCCTAGAGAAGGATATTTGAAGTATGAGATAGAAACTTCCCAATTGATTTGACCATAGAACTTTTCCCTCTCAGAGCACCTGGGAGAGCCACATGGTGCAGGTTGCACTTTGGGGAAATGCTGCTGCAGACAACTGCCTCGTGGAGAAAGAGGGTCATTAGAGAGTTGGCCTCCTTATGATGCTTGTGTCCTCATTCAATAACATTGTTTTATTTTACTAGGTTACTATTTTCGGGGAGCTGACACTCCCATAGGGAATGGATAACCCTAAAGGAAGACATGATTGAATGTCAGGTGGTAACCAGCTATGCTTAACTGGGAAGATGTGGTAGGTGGAGCAGAAATGAAGCGAGAGGTGGGCTTTGAACTGCCCCTAGAAGAATTGGAATTTACATATATTTACACATAAGTTCAGAGGTTTGGAGGGCAAGAGGCATCCTTAAATGACTTAAGTCTGCTGTCAAAGATGTGCACAGGCTGGGATGATGGGTCAGTATCTATGCCTTTATCTCAAAATGTTCACCTCTTTCCCAAAATCTTTTCAGAATGCTGTCTCACTGCAGATAGGGGGTTGTGCATTTTAATGCTGGTCCCCTTCAAATATCATTACTATTTCACAAGGCTAGGCTATATAAAGTAGCAATGTGGATGTTTGGGGGGTTTCTTTAGCCTGAGAAATCTAACGTATTAATTTAAATTAAAGAAATCAGTTCTTTACACTGATCTGAGAATTAGACGGCTGTTTAATATCATCTCCATACGTAGACCATGGTGCATAGAAAAGTGAAGAATCTACAGAACTTGCATATTCTGTTGATGAAGCAAGTGGAGCATAGGTCTGCCTTAGGTCTACACTGACTTCACTCTGTGATGTGGAGCAATCATAGAAGGAAAGGGAGCCCGTCAACATCACGCTGCTGAAGACATGTTAGCCGACTGCTGGCGTCAGCACTGAGGTTCCAGCAGCGATTTGCGCCTCCACGGAATGCGACTTTCGGCTCCATGGGGCTCCCCAGCCCCTCCTGGACTAGGCACAGCTCCTGGGGTATGGGGGTGAGGGGGTGCGTCGAGGCCCAGCTTCCTCAGCCCGCACCCCGCCACTGCCGCCGCCCCCAGCACTGCCTGGAGCCGGTCTCTGGGTGCAGGGGCCAGAGTGGGGCAATGTGGACGCTTTCACATGGCACTTAGAGTTTCTACAAGGCCATGGCCATCTTCTGATCTTTCTGCTGTCTCCAGAGCCTGGCTCCAGGCCACCGAAGTCCAGAGCTCAGCATGCTGATCTTTTTTGTGGACAGTTAATATAAAGGCCAGAGGTTTCAAACCTGTGCTCAATAAGCCTTTCAACAACCATTTCTTGCCAGAATAAACATATTCATAATCTAGATGGTGTATTGCACCAAATCTCTTGGACTCTGTTCTTGTTTTTTAAATTATTTTTTATTGAACTATAGTTGCTTTACAATGTTGTGTTAGTTTCTGCTGTACAGCAAAGTGAATCAGCTATATGTATACATATATCCCCTCTTTCTTGGATTTCCTTCCCATTTAGATCACCACACAGCACTGAGTAGAGTTCCCTGTGCTATACAGTAGGTTCTCATCAGTTATCTATTTTATACATAGTAGTGTATATATGTCAATCCCAATCTCCCAATTCATCCCACCCCCTGCCCCCCTTGGCATCCATACATTTGTGTCTCTATTTCTACTGTGCAAATGAGTTCATCTGTATCATTTTTCTAGATTCCACATATAAGTGATATTATACAATATTTGTTTTTCTCTTTCTGACTTACTTCACTCTGTATGACAGTCTCTAGGTCCATCCACATCTCTGCAAATGGCACAATTTCATTCCTTTTTATGGCTGAGTAATATTCCATTGTATATATGTACCACATCTTCTTTATCCATTCATCTGTTGATGGACATTTAGGTTGCTTCCATGTCTTGACTATTGTAAATAGTGCTGCAATGAACATTGGGGTGCATGTGTCTCTTTGAACTATGGTTTTCTCTGGGAATATGTCCAGTAGTGGGATTGCTGGGTCATATGGTAGTTCTATTTTTAGTTTTCTAAGGAACCTCCATACTGTTCTCCATAGTGGCTGCACCAATTTACATTCCCACCAACGGTGCAAGAGTGTTCCCTTTTCTCCACACCCTCTCCAGCATTTATCGTTTGTAGATTTTTTGATGATGACAGTTCTGACCAGTGTGAGGTGATACCTCATTGTAGTTTTGATTTGCATTTCTCTAATGATTAGTGATGTTGAGCATCTTTTCATGTGTTTGTTGGCCATCTGTATGTCTTCTTTAGAGAAATGTCTATTTAGGTCTTCTGCCCATTTTTTGCTTGGGTTGTTCATTTTTTTTTGATGAACTGTATGAGATGTTTGTATATTTTGGAAATTAATCCCTTGTCAGTTGCTTCATTTGCAAATATTGTCTCCCATTCTGAGGGTTGTCTTCTCGTCTTATGGTTTCCTTTGCTGTGCAAAAGCTTTTAAATTTAATTAGGTCCCTTTTGTTTTTATTTTCATTACTCTAGGACAGGGGTTCTCAATCCCCAGGCCATGCACGAGTACCGGTCCGTGGCCTGTTAGGAACCGGGCCACACAGCAGGAGGTGTGCAGCTGGAGAGCAAGCGCAGCTTCATCTGTATTTACAGCCGCTCCCCATCGCTCACATTACTGCCTGAGCTCCGCCTCCTGTCAGATCAGTGGCGCCATTAGATTCTCATAGGATCGCAAACCCTACCATGAACTGCACATGCGAGGGATCTAGGCTGCGCGCTCCTTATGAGGATCTAATGCCTGATCGTCTGAGGGGGAGCTGAGGCAGTGATGCTGGCACAGGGAAGTGGCTGCAAATACAGATTATCATTAGCAGAGAGAGGTCTGACTGCACAGAGACCATAATAAATCAACTGCTTGCAGACTCATATCAAAACCCTATCAGTGAGTGGCAAGGGACAATTGAGCTGCGTCTGGTGGCAGGCTTTATAGTGGCAAGTGAGTTGATGTACTTCAATTGTACAGCTGCATCTGGTGGTAGGCTTTAAGTCAGAATCCGACACTTATTTTAGTCTGCACGTGGCCTGCCCATTATTTTATTTATCACTTCCGTCCGTGCCTCTTTCCCACACTGCACACTTGTCTCAGTCACAATTTTGGTGTGACTAGCCAAAATGAGTAAAAAACAAACATCACTGGAGAGCTTCTTTGAAAAGGGGGAAAGACCCAATGATGAGACAGCAAAAGAGTCTAAGACTGCCAACAAAAAGAAAGCTGCATTTAAAAGAAGATACCAAGAGTCCTTCTTAAATTACGGGTTCATTGCAACAGGTGATTCACATTCTCCAAGCTCGCTTTGTATGATACGTGGTGACCAGCTATGCAATGAAACCATGAAAACTTCAAAACTGCTTCGCCACATGGAGACCGAGCACCCTGCATTAAAAGAGAAGCCTTTGGAGTTTTTCAAAAGAAAAAAATGTGAACATGAAGAACAGAAGCAATTATTGAAGACCACCACTTCTTCAAATGTGTCTGCACTGAGAGCATCATTCTTAGTGGCTAACCTCTTTGCTGAAGCTAAGAAGCCCTTTACTTGGTGAAGAGTTGATCCTGCCTGCTGCTAAGGACATTTGTCGTGAACTTTTACGAGAGGCTGCAGTTCAGAAAGTGGCATGTGTCCCTCTCTCAGCTAGCACCCTAACTAGATGAATTGATGAAATAGCAGAGGATACTGAGGCACAGTTGTTGGAGAGGATTAATGAGTCCCCGTGGTACGCAATCCAGGTTGACGAGTCTACCGCTGCTGACAATAAGGCAACAATGCTTGTTTTTGTGTGATATATATTTTCAGGATGATGTACATAAGGATATGTTATGTGCACTTTTGTTGCTAGCCAACACCACAGCTGCAGAACTATTCAAGTCTTTGAATGATTACATATCGGGAAAACAGAACTGGTCATTTTATGTTGGTATATGCACGGACAGAGCGGCTGCCTGACTAGATGGCTTTCTGGTTTCACTACTCAGGTCAAAGGGGTCGCTTCTGAATGTGAGTCTATGCACTGTATCATCCATGGAGAAATGCCGGCTAGCCAAAAAGTGTCACCTGAACTTAACAACGTTTGCAGGATGTGATTAAAATTATCAACCACATTAAAGTACATGCCCTTAACTCACGTCTGTTCGCACGGCTCTGTGAGGAGATGGACGCAGAGCACACACGTCTTCTCTTATCCACAGAAGTGAGATGGCTTTCTGAAGGTAGATCACTGGTCAGAGTTTTTGAGTTATGAGAGCCGCTCCAGAGATTTCTTTTAGAAAAACAGTCACCACTGGAAGCACATTTCAGTGACACAGAATGGGTTGCAAAACTTGCTTACTTGTGTGACATATTCAACCTGCTCCACGAACTCAATCTGTCACTTCAGGGGAGAACGACAACTGTGTTCAAGTCGGCAGATAAAGTGGCTGCATTCAAAGCCAAACTGGACTTATGGGGGAGACGAGTGAACATTGGGATTTTTGACATGTTTCAAACATTAGCAGAGATTTTGAAAGAGACTGAGCCAGGGCCTTCTTTCTCCCAGCTGGTGCATGATCGCCTGTCTCAGCTTTCAGAAGAGTTTGAGCATTACTTCCCAACCACAAAAGACCCCCGAACTGGGAAGGAATAGATCCGCGACCCATTTGTCAATAAGCCAGGTGAATCGACTTTGTCCGAGCTAGAAGAGAATCAACTGCTTGAGATCGCAAATGACGGTGGCCTTAAAAGTATGCTTGAGACAACTTCAAATCTCCGTACATTCTGGATTAAAGTCAAGGTGGAATATCCTGAGATTGCCACAAAGGCACTGAAAAGCCTGCTTCCATTTCCAGCATCCTATCTTTGTGAGGCAGGGTTTTCTGCAGTAACAGCAACCAAAGCGAGATCATGGAGTAGCCTGGACATAAGCAACACACTTTGAGTGTCACTGTCTCCCATCCCCTCAGGTGGGACCATCTAGTTGCAGGAAAACAAGCTCAGGGATCCCACTGATTCTGCATTATGGTGAGTTGTATAATTATTTCATTATATATTACAATGTAATAATAATAGAAATAAAGTGCACGATAAATGTAATGGGCTTGAATCATCCCGAAACCATCCCCTGCTCCCTAGTCCGTGGAAAAATTGTCTTCCATGAAACCGGTCCCTGGTGCCAAAAAGGTTAGGGACCACCAAAAGCAAAGAAACACTCTAAGAGCTCCTACCACATATTACTGTTGTGAGATAATACCTCTGAAGTACTTAGTACATGGTTGACATAATAATAGGTGAGCTGTTATTAAAATAAGCGATTCTTCCAGCATCCAGAAGATTCTAGAAAGTTTTGGGGAGGAGGAGTTTTCCAAATCTTTTGATGATTGTCGTGATGAGGGGTAAAGCAGAAGGAAAGACCGGAGGTTTGGGCACAGTGTGGGGAAACCAGAGAACACGTGGTGCATGCGTGGGGATTGTCCATGATGGGAACATGTGTAGGATGGTTTTGAAATAAGAGGTGGTGTTAGTGGATACATGCTGTTTGGCATGAACCATCAAAGGGAAAAAAAGAAAAGCTAAAACTCTGTCTTGCCAGAATACCTCTCATTTATTTGTGTGACATGTCATTTGTGCAAAATGATTGTCACACACAAGATTGTGCGTCTCATTAACTATATCACATAAGCTTTGCTGTAAATATTGCTCAGTTGTTACAGCTGCTTCTATAAATATAGTTTTTAATCAGCTGTGGGTCCTGCCACTTACAATGATTAGCGGGCATCTAAACAAGTATTTATTAAATGCTAATTATGGGAGATACTGTTAATGCTCTGACCAGATACCGTGTGCCTTTGCTTCCATCAGCCAGCACCTGTATCTCTTCAGAGGACCACCCTTGTGCTACTGGAACTGCTTTGCCTTTTGAGTCAGAGAGTTGGAAGTGCCTGTGTTCCATCCTCGCCCGGGGCGGGGAAGGGGTGCGGACGGCACGTAGCCAACAGTGGGCAGGTGTGGGGAGCAGGGAAGCCCAGCACCTTTGCCTTGAGTGGGAATAACTCGGGCATAACTTCCATTCCTGACTTGCTCTGCAGAATCAGCCTGACGCTTGCTCCACAGCATACTGCCTAAAATTGTGGTCCTATGTTGATCGTCTCCCACCCTTGCCTGCACCCACAATGGCTTCGCCCACTCCCTTACCAGTTCTTCTGTAATAAACGATTCACACCTGACTCCTCCTCACAGGCTCTGCTTCTGGGGAACCCAAATTAAAAGTACTTAATATACATTGACTTCTGTCCTGAGCACAGTAAAAACCAACTCATCTAACCCTCAACACACTGTAAAGTATATCGTTTTCCTTGTTTCGTGGAGAAGCACATGATGAGAATGAAGAAGGGCAGCATGTGCTTCCCTGGAGGTTAGAGCTTCATCCCTGCCCTCCTGGCTCCAGACGTCTTATTTAACATGACTCTCTTATCTTTTGAAGTATAGCCAACATCTTGGGCTAGTTTATCTGAACAAACAAGACCATATTTTGAAATTACTATCCATATAAAGCCCATCACTGATGAAAGATATCACGGTAATTCTTGTTTCAGAACCTATATCACGATTTAGCCAAGAGGCTATAAAACCATTTGTGTATAGGAAAGACAAGTTACCAGAATGAACAGTAATGACTAGGAAGAATGCTACTGAATTTATGAAGACCTCAGGGAGCGCACTGTGTGAAGCAGATGGGGAGAAGGGCAAGCCTGTGGGGTCAGACCATTGAGCTTGAGTGCCAGCATCGCCTCTGACAAGCTCTGTGACCTTGGGCTAGTTATTTAATCTCAGTAAGCCTTAATTTTCTCACCTGTAAAATGGACACTATAATATCTATTTTGTAGGATTGAGTAAGAATTAAATAAAAGAATAAAAGAATGTATGTACAGTAAGTCCCCTACATACGAACGAGTTCCGTTCTGAGAGCACCTTCGTAAATCCTGTTTGTTCGTAAGTCCGACAAAGTTAGCCTAGGTACCCAACTAACACAATTGGCTAGATAGTACTGTACTGTTATGGGTTTACAATACTTTTCACACAAATAATACATAAAAAACAAACAAAAAATACAGAAAACGTTTTTAATCTTACAGTACTTTGAAAAGTATAGTACAGTACAACAGCTGGCATACAGGGGCTGGCACTGAGTGAACAGGCAAGAAGAGTTACTGACTGGAGGAGGGAGAGGAGGTGGGATATGGTAGAGCTGAAGGATCGTCAGCAATAGGAGAAGGAGGGCAAGGTGCAATTTCACTCACGCCTGACGTTGATGTGCAGGTTCTGGTTCCTTGCTGGATTCAATTCTATCTACCCTCTTGAAAAAACGATCCAGTGATGTCTGGGTAGTAGCTCTTTTTTTCTCATCATAGGTGACACAGTAGCACTGGATTGCATTCTGAACGACTGCTGCAACCTTCGTGTACTGTTCTACGTCCGGGTCCTGTGCCTCAAAAACTAACAGTGCCTCCTCAAATGAAGAAAATCCCCTTGCCATTTCTACATCGTGAATCTCTTTGGTTCTTCAGTTACTTCGTCTTTCTCTTGTCTCTCTTTGTCCTTTCTCTGGGCCTCTAATTCCACAGCAAGGAGTTCAGTGAAGTCATCGTCTTGCAGATCTAGCTCCAGCTTCTTGCTGAGGGTCACTAAGTTGCTGAAGACCCCTTTGGACTCCTCATCCACCTTCTCAAATCCACGGAAATCGTGAACAAACTGTGGGCAGAGGTTCTTCCAAACCCCACGGTGATGGCTGTAACCTCACGTCAGGCAAAGTCAGTGTTTTTTATGGCCTTGTAAATGTTATAGTCCTTCCAAAATTGTCTCAAGGTTGTTCCTGATTCATCACTCTCCTTTACTTCCTGATGAAAAGCATGACGTAAATAATATTTCTTAAAAGCCGCTATGACTCCCTGGTCCATAGGTTGGATGGGCGACGTAGTATTTGATGGCAGA
Organism: Stenella coeruleoalba; assembly: GCF_951394435.1. NCBI lineage: Eukaryota > Metazoa > Chordata > Mammalia > Artiodactyla > Delphinidae > Stenella > Stenella coeruleoalba. Next base: position 59,634,687 of record NC_137148.1, read on the forward strand.
TGCACTACTTTGACCTTGGGATGAAAGTCGTCCATAAATGGGGGGTGGCCCAGAGTATTGTCGAGCAGCAAAAGAATATTGAATGGGATGTCCTTCTCCAAGCAATATTTCTCTACCTCCAGGATAAAGTGGTGGAAAAACCAGTTCTGGAAAATGGCCTGTGTAACCCAGGCTTTGGGGTTACTCTTCCACACAAACACAAGGAAGAGTGTTTGGCTCTCTTGGCTATGTTTTTAAGGGCTGTTGGGTTCTCTGAATGATAAACTAAGAGAGCGTCAGCTTCATATCGCCGGAAGCATTGCCACCAAACAACAGTTAGCCTATCCTTTGCTGCTGTATAGCCTGACATCACCTTTTCCTCCTTACTGATGTAACTTTGGTCTGGCGTCCTCTTCTAGTACAGCCCTGTCTCATCCACATTAAAAACCTGCTCAGGTAAATCCGTATCTTCATCAATAATTACTCGAAGCGTTTCAGGAAATTCATGGGCTGCTACCGTATCTGCACTCTCTGCCTCGCCACTTAACTTTTACATTGTGAAGGTTGGCTCTAGCCTTGAACGCATAAAACCAGCCGTGGATGGCATTAAAAGACACACCTTCTGATTCTTCACTGTGTTTCTTCTTCAAGTCTTCATAAAGGCTTTTAGCTTTCTCTTGAATCAGCATGAAGCTGAGCAGGACTTGATGCTGATGCTGAGAAGTTTCTCCATCTCCATCACTTTTCCACGCTTCTTCAATATTATTGTCAACATCATTGACACAGCAGACTTCACGTTTTCATGATCTTGTCCTTGTTCTTTAGAATAATGCCAGTGGTTGAACAGTTCATGTTATAAGAACGAGCGACATCTAGCATCTTTTCACCTCGCTCCACTCAATTATTTTCACTTTTGTTTCCATTGTTATCGCTTGGCGCTTCTTAGCAGTACCAGCTACATCTCTGCTGCTTTCACCCTTGCCTCTGAACATCCTGGGCTTGATATAAAGATACTATAGTACTGTACTCTATACAGTACTGTATAGTAAAGTACACAAAAGCACAGCCACTTGTAGAGGATGCACTCACGTGACAATGTATGCCAGACACACGGAATAACTTACGTGATTGGACGTGCAAACACACGTTCGCATCTTTTGACAGTTCGCAACGTGAAGGTTCCTATGTAGGGCACTTACTGTAAAATTCTTATCACAGTTCTTGGCATAGAGTAAACACTAAATCAACCGTTTTTCATTAAAACGGTGCCTGGCACATGTATGTGGTGTAACTGGGTGATTCACCCTGAAATGGAGGTATGTTGTTTGCAGACATTGATGATGTGATAAGCAGCTGCTCATGGACGTCCCTTAGGCCACCCCTGGTGTGCAGGCCACACCTGAGAACTGCTGCTTCAAGGCAGGCCTGGCCTTCCAGCACAGATCCCAGGCCGCCATCTTCCTGGTGACCTTTGGAAGGAGCCCAGCTTTTTGCATTTTTCCATTTACCAGAAAGAGTAATAGTCGTAGATAACTCTCCCCCTGTGTACTCTGCCCACTGGCCAAACATCTTGCATATTTTCCAGGTATAGGTGGTAGAAACTTACTTTCCGGTTTAACATTTTATTTTGGGGCCATTGCAGATTCACATGGAGTCCTTGGTCTCTCGGTGTTATTTCTTAGGACTTCATGTGAATCTGCAATGGCCCCCAAATAAAATGTTAAGTCCTCCGATCCTGCCCTTCCCCGAGTCTTCCTCCAATGGCGACATCTACAAACATCTGGATTTAAACCGAAGTTTTGAATAAGAATTCCTCATTGCCCGTTTTAATGCAAAAGCACTGAAAAATCTGCTTTACTTTAGTGAGACTACAAACTGTAAGACCTAATCTCTTCCATCAACGATCCAGAAATCAACTGGAGCCTCGATTTTTGGCTGGGGAACCCAGAGTCCCAAAGAGAACTTACAGACACACCAGCTTTGTTTTAACCTCAGAGTCAAAAATGGTTTTACAAGAAGTGGTTTTTTTCTCTTTTTCAAAACCAAAATGTTTAATTGTAAGATTTTTTTAAATGTCTTTTCATTACTCATGTGATTAGATTCCTTAGGGAGTTAGTATCCGTTTTCTAGTCACAATCATGAGTTTCAGGACACCATGCCTGTTTTCTGTCATCGACGTGGCTCCCATACTAGGAAATTTTGGTGGGTGAGAGCCCCTTAAAGCCTGGGATGAGAAGATTTGTGCCTGGGAACGAAAGCAGGAAAGTCAAATACAGTCAATTTCTTTACTGTTTATTAGAAAAAACAATTGAGGAAGCTTCCCATTACTAACCAGCATGCTGTTTGTAGATGGCATGTCACAGGGGTCAGGCTCTGCTTTCACACTCACCAGTGTTTTCACTTAATGGTGTTTTTGCTGCCGTGGTGCCCAGGAAGCAGCTGATGTGCCGTGTCTGATTTAACCGTCCATTTATGAATGGTAGACCAGTTGGCTCTATTTGTTGTGTGAAATCTTTTAATTTTGCTTTTCATTTTTTAAGTAGGAGACATCTCTCCATCGCCAACATCCTCTATCGTCATCCTCCCTTCTTCTCTCTTTTCCTGCCTCCCCCTTACCTTTCTGAGTGCTCCATCCTCAACCTCGTTTCTCACTGCCTTCCCATCTTACTCTCCATATGGATCCTCCCGTCTCTCCCTTCCCCTGCCTCTCAGCTCTCCAAAACAGAAAGAAAAGGGAGAACAAACAGGAACACCGTGAAGACATTTGGCAAAAAAGCCTTGTAATCATATGTTTATTTTCATTTCATTTTGTCTTTTTCTAAAACACAGGCCTGGGCAGAGCCATGCTTCCGTTTTGCCTACTGGCCATTTGCAGGTGTCCAGTGGTAACGATGCCCAATCCATTTACAAACAAACATCTTTTTGTCTCTATTGCTGGGTGTGTCTGTCATGTCTGGAAGAGCAGTTTAAATGTACGTTTGTAATAGCCGCTTACCAAGTATTTTACACTGGATGCAAAAGAAGAGAGTAGAAATGGCCATTCTATGAATCAGTATTTGGAATACTGCTACAGCACAAGGCTTGGGGAATTAATGACGGGGGAGAATGATTTTTTTCACCTTCATATCATTTCTGTGCAAGGTGGGCCTGATATGGGCTGACTTGGGCCACCAGAGCAGACAGTTCAGTGGACAAGTGAAAGAAGTCAGCCTGATTGAGCCAGGACCTAAGGGGCTGTCCATGAGAAAGGACCAAGTGATGGGTCCTGGGAGGCTCTGACTCTGGTATCCAAGGCAGCAGCTAACTGCAGTCAGATAAGGTGGCAGGCAGTGTGTGTGTGTTAGGGGGGTGGGTGTCTAGAGATGAAGAAGGTAGGGACAAAGCCTGGGGTTCTTACAGGGTGCGTTGGGAAGGGAGTGGCTTCCCTGTCCCTGCTGGCCTGGGGGTGGCTTCTGAAAGGGCACATCCCCACTGGACAAGTCACATGTTCTAATTCAGTGATTATCAAAAATCTCTGTCAAATCATTTGATGAACGCTTCCAATTTCCTACAGATATGACTGCCATACTAGGGGAAAATACTCATTGTCAGTTTTGGGTGCCATGTGAGTCTCTGTTATCATTTACTGGAAGGAGATACAATGAAGGTAGAAAGGAAATGCATTTTATAAATATTTATAGGCATAACTCAGAGATATTGCTGGTTTGGTTCCAGACGGCCATGGTAAAGTGAATATTGCAATAAAGCAAGTCACACAAATTTGTTTGCTTTCCCAGTGCTGTAAAAGTTACGTTTATACTATACTGTAGTTGGTTAAGTGTACAATAGCATTATATCTAAAAAATAATAGACAATACCTTAATTAGAAAATGCTTTATTGCTAAAAAACGCTAAACACCACTTGAGCCTTCAGCAAGTCATAGTAGTAACATCAAAGATCACTGATCACAGATCACATGACAAATAAGGAAAAAGTTTGAAATATTACAAGAATTTCCAAAATGTGACAGAGAGACAAAGTGAGCAAATATTGTTGCAAAAATGGCGCTAATAGATTTGCTTGACCCTCGGCTGCCACAAACCTTCAACGTGCTGAAAATACAGTATCTGGGCTTCCCTGGTGGCGCAGTGGTTGAGAGTCCGCCTGCCGATGCAGGGAACAAGGGTTCGTGCCCCGGTCCGGGAGGATCCCACATGCCGCGGAGCGGCTGGGCCCGTGAGCCATGGCCGCTGAGCCTGCGCGTCCGGAGCCTGTGCTCCGCAACGGGAGAGGCCACAACAGTGAGAGGCCCGTGTAGTGCGAAAAGAAAAAAAAAAAAGGAAATACAGTATCTGCAAAGCGCAATAAAGCAAAGCACAGTAAAATGAGGTGTACCCATATATGATTTGATAGCGTTGTGTATAGGGATGCTTGCTTATTGTTTTGTTTGTTTTTTCATTGTGAGGGAATGAGGTCAGACAGGATTCTTTTATTATTCTGGGTTTGCCTTTGCAGCGTATGTATGTATCTGTGAGCAATATTACTTGTCTCCGTCAGGGTCTGTCTTTCTAGCACTTTCGAAATAAGTTGGATGTACTTATAAAAGTGTTAAGATATTCCGTTGTATTTTCAGGGGAATGCTTGTGCATTCTATGCAAACTTACCCAGGAGACAGAGTTCCTTAAAAACAATAATAATAATAGTAAAAACCCTAAATACTCCAAGTTCTGATCTCACTTGAGCAGAGAACCAGCAAACTGAGTGCTCAAAAGAAAGGAAAAGTGAATTCTGTGTCTTAGTCTATGGGACCAGTGAAAAGAGACCAAGAATTAGATGGTGAAAAAGACATGGAAAAAAATTAAAAATATCTTCTGTGGTTTTTCTTCTCTTGCAGTTCCATTTTGAACCCAAAGTGGATGATGCTGTCAGGACTGAACCACTGACCAGAGTCTGTGAAAAATTCCCATCTTCTCATTGGCCATCAGTTGAGGTAAGATGGAAGACTCCTATAAGGATAGGACTTCACTGATGAAGGGTGCCAAGGACATTGCCAGAGAGGTGAAGAAACAGACTGTAAAGAAGGTGAATCAAGCAGTGGACCGGGCCCAGGATGAATACACCCAGAGGTCCTACAGTCGGTTCCAAGACGAGGAAGAGGATGATGACTATTACCCACCGGGAGAAACCTATAATGGGGAGGCCAATGAAGATGAAGGCTCCAGTGAAGCAACTGAGGGTCACGATGAAGATGATGAAATCTACGAAGGGGAGTATCAGGGCATCCCCAACATGAACCAAGGGAAAGACAGCATTGTGGCAGTGGGGCAGCCCAAGGGCAATGAGTACAAGGACCGCCAGGAGCTGGAATCAGAGAGGAGAGCTGACGAGGAAGAACTAGCCCAGCAGTATGAGCTGATAATCCAAGAGTGTGGTCACGGCCGCTTCCAGTGGGCCCTTTTCTTTGTCCTGGGCATGGCCCTGATGGCAGATGGCGTGGAGGTGTTTGTCGTGGGCTTTGTTTTGCCCAGCGCTGAGACAGACCTGTGCATACCAGATTCGGGATCCGGATGGCTAGGTGAGTGCATCATGTCAGAGAGACACATTCTGAAACTGCTTTATTTGTTGAGGACAGTTAACAAATAGAATAAATACTTTTCGTATGGAGCCCTGCATTTTTTCCAACACTTGAAAAATTTTAAACATGCAAAGGAATCAAAAGAATGGTACAGTGATGCCCATATATATCCACCACCCAGATTCTCTAGTTAAGATTTACTGTATTTTCTTTATCACCTAGCCATCCATCTATCTGTCTATCTATCCATCAATCCCACTTTTATTTTTATGCATTTTGAAGTAAGTTAGAGCAATACATTTTAACTTACACTATTACAAATGTGTAATAGTTAGTTAGTTTCTCCTTTATTAACTTCCAAAGCCATTATATGAAACTTATCTGACACTTTTTTAAATACAGAGGTTAATTCTATAAAACTCTGACTAATGTGATATCAAATTTCAAATTTATCTATAACATTATGGTTTAAATAATTTCGGGACTCTAACAATTTTTATTTTTTCTATAATCTATGTGTATGTTTGCTTGTTGGCTTTTTTCAGTTACCTTTACTTATAGAATTGTCTCTAGATGACTTTTTCCTTTTCCAAGTTTGTACCTTTTTGCCTACACTGGAAAAACTTCCTTTCCTCATAGGACTTAAAAATCGATTTCAAATCATATTAATATTTAAATTATATGTGTTAAAATAATATGATCTCTCTATAAAATATCTAGAGAGCAGGTTTGATTTTTGTTTTAAAGTTACCATGCACTCAAGGTTCATATTGTTACACAGCTGTAGTTAACATTCCCACTTGCCTATGGGAGTGAAAATAAGAAGGCCAAGAAACATGCGCACAGCAGACTATCCCCAAAGCTTAAGGTCCACGTCAAACACTTGGTACATTAAGTCATGAGGCCTTTCAAACCCCTTTTGCTCAGCTCACCTCAGAGAACATGTTTATGTGCATATTAAACCTTTATGTGTTTCAGAGTCTGTGAAAGAAAGAAAGAATACTTGGTGTCTCTGTTTCCAAGGGACTTTTTAAAACTAAAGTTTGAAAAACCAAAGCATACAAATCTTTTTGTAGTTTAGTAACTCTATTAAGTAATGTTACAATTATTGATGCTGAGAATTTTTCTGTGTAAAAAAAATTAAATGTCACCTACTTACCTGCTCTATGACAACATAAGAGAGAGAATCATGCATGAGACAGGATTTATATCTTGTTTCTCTTATATGATCCACTCCTAGCATTTGTTTCTTTTTTTATTTTTAAATATTCATTATAAAATTTTATTTTAAAAAATTTTTTATTGAAATATAGTTGATTTACAATGTGTTAGTTGCAGGTATACAGTGAAATGATTGTTATACCTATATATCTTTTTTAGATTCCTTTCCATTATAGGTTATTACAAAATATTGAGTATAGTTCCCTGTGCTATACATTAGGTCCTTGTTGTATATCTATTTTATATACAGTAGTGTGTATATTTTCATCCCAAACTCCTAATTCATCCCTTCCCCCCCTTTCTCCTTTGGTGACAGTAAGTTTGTTTGCTATGTCTGTGAGTCTGTGAGTCTGTCTGTGAGTTTCTGTTTTGTAAATAAGTTCATCTGTATTAATTTTTTAGATTCTGCATATAAGTGATATCATGTGATACTTGTCTTTCTCTGTCTGACTCAGGCATTTGTTTCTTTAATTTCGTACCTGGAAGAGATGGATCCGTAGAAGCCAGGAGGGGTGAAGGGGAGGGAGTGGGGACGTATATTGATTGCATGGCTTTTGCTGTTAGATTCATTTGTGTGTTCAACTATCAAAATGCAAATCATGGTTCAGAGGAGGGTCCTTAGTTATTTGTCAGACTGATCATTTCAGCATATCTGTTTCATACGTAGCACTGTATTTTGTTTATTGTTTTTTCCTTGGTGAGCAAGTCTACCCACTGTAAGCCTCGGAGTCAAAATATTTATCATGATTTTGCTAATGGAATATATCAGCAGAATGTTTTAAGAAGACAGATAGTTAGAAATACATCTACACAAATATTCAATACTTGCAGGCTTAAATTTAGAGTAGCAAACTTTTCATGTTATGATCCTAGCTTTTGTATTGGAAGCATTTCAGAAAAATCTAAGCTGAGCTTGCCCTTTATCTTCTCTGTGCTGAATGGAAGTGCAGTATCACATGCGGGGCTCCTGTCAGTCTTTCCCATAAACCCATAAACCCTGATGGTGCTGCACACTCCCAGGTGGCATGCACAAGTGTAGATAATGCTGGGGAACAATAGGAGCGCAGATATTTTCATCTCTTCGTAAATGTTGCCTGCTTTAGTGAATTAAAAACCCAGGAATGTGTGGTTTCACTCCATGTTGGGAGTCCTCCACAGAAGCATTTTAATGGTCTCCTAACTGTGCCTTCCAGACTCGCATTTCAATTAATTTGCCGTTGTAATTTCACTTATAATTACATTCTAATGGAGTCTTTTTTAGACAAGCATGTAAATTGTTTTGCCGTTTTCATTTCATCGGATAATAGCTTTGTAATATAATTACCACACTAAGTCATAGCAGTGGGATCAAAATGCAAGAGAGGAAGATGCATGACCCATGTTTGGTAGCCTTGGGAGGAGATAAATTTGCAAAATAATTTCTCATTTGCCACTAAGCACTGTGTCATTTCCCTCAAGGAAAACTAGGAATGAAAAATGCTAACCAATTTATGTTTTAATTTTGGGGGAGATAGCTCCTCTCTTTGTGTTTGCTAGAAGATTGACTTCCAGGTAGTCAAGGGCATACCTTGTGTGCGTGTGTCTGTGCATATGGCCTGTGTGCATATGTAACATTGTTAATCGGGCTGGGAAGAGGTTAGAGCAAATATTTAATTAATTATCTAATGAGCTGTCCTTTGGGGGCAGAAGTACCATCCCTTTAAGATGATCCATTTTCTATTGCCGAAGTCTGTTTATTGAGAATTTATTATGTGCAAATCACAATGTTACCACAGGGGATAACAGGACAAAAAACAAAAACAAAAGAGGGTTTGTGTATCCAAGGAAGTCATAGTTCAGCACGGAGAAACGACAGATGTCTGCACACCGCCAGGACAAGGAAGCAAGTATCAATAACCAGAAGGGAAGTGTAAATAAAGAGACTTCAGGCTGGGAGCCCACGTAAGGGGTACAGACCTGACTAAGGCAGTGGAAGGAAGGTGTGAATTGGAGGGCTGGTCCAGGGGTGGAGTCAGCAAGGATCTGGTCATTGGTTAGTTTGGAAGGGGGAGGAAGAGGGCAGTTTCTGAAAGGAAGGCAATCCATCACGTTAGGTAATGCAGAGTATAGGTTTCAGCATGAGGGAGAAAGAAGAAAGGTTTAGTTTTAGACTCATCACTTTGAGATTTGGGGGGGCGAGCAACCGAAGAAGAGCGCCCAGTGGGCCACTGCCCATTTGGGCTAAGGTGCCGAGCATTTTGAGGGCCATCTCATTTCAGATGAAACTGCCCACGACCTTAACCAGGGAGAGGGCGACTTCCTGCCAGATACTGCTCGTGGGACTGGTGGTGAGGAAAATGTCCTCAAGGAGGCTGTAAAGAAGCATCCAGCAGAGAGAGGAGGTCCGCAAGTTGCTGGAAGAAGGAAGGGGTGTGCGAGTCTTAGGTGCTGCCCAGTGTTGTAGTAAAGATTGAAACGGGCTCCTCAGGCCTGGCATGTTAAGAAGGTTTTGGCTGCTACTAATGGTTCTTCAAACAGGCACGGTGTGCCGGGCTAGGAAGTCTTTTTAAGGGAAGTGTCTGTGTATCGAGTGAAGTAACAGTACATCCTCCAGATTCCCAGCCCCTGTCACAGGGTCGCACAGGCATCAAGCATTCTCCCTTCCCAGTGCTGTGCCTCACAGCTGATGCAGTGCGAGTGAGCCCTCTCTGACCACATCTTAGTTCCTCTAAGAGTCGTTGAGCGGGGCAGGGTGGGTTCTAAGGAAAGCCCCAGGCAGGAAAGATGTGTGGCGGTATCAGCCCCAAGGCAGCTCTCGCCCATCAGAGCCCAGCAAGCACCTCGCTGGCTGCTCTTTCCTTGTGCTCTTCCTTCAGAGGGGGCTGTTTCCTCCTGAGACCCACCTAGTGAAGCAGGGAGCCTGATCACTATTGGTCTGCCTGCTTTCTGGATGGGGATCACAAAGCTTAGTCATTTTCAGGAATTAAAACATGATCGTGGCCAAGTGTTGACTAGTACAAAATAGATGGAAAATAATATATCCTTAACCAAAGCATAGTGGGAACTAAGCCTGAACTCAATGATAACTAAACATCATCTAAGTGTTTCTTCTATCATTTATCAACTATAATGCCTAATTCCCACATGGCCCGGTGATTTTCAGGATGAGTTTTGGTAGTGTAGTTGGGACAAAGCCAGATTACTGTAGGATTAAAAAGTGAAAGGAGGGCTTCCCTGGTGACGCAGTGGTTGAGAGTCCGCCTGCCGATGGAGGGGACACGGGTTCGTGCCCCGGTCCGGGAAGATCCCGCATGCCGCGGAGTGGCTGGGCCCGTGAGACACGGCCGCTGAGCCTGCGCATCCGGAGCCTGTGCTCTGCAGCGGGAGAGCCCACAACAGTGAGAAGCCCGCATACCGCAAAAAAAAAAAAAAAAGTGAAAGGAGTTAAGCAAAATGGAAATAGCGAGGCCATTTCATTCGATAAGTATTAGTTGAGCACCAACTGTGAGCCAGATACCTGACAAGGTACATCAGGAGATATTCTGATGAGTATATTGTGATCTGTGTCATCCAGGAACTTTTTTTTCCAGTGGTGTAAGTACCTTGTGAAGAGATCAATGTAAGTACATTATGTTTTTTCCATGACAGAGTTATTGAGCACAGTGCTCTAGAATCACAGAGGAATTCCTTTGGGAAGTGGTAAAAAATTAATCTAGGAAGTGATGTTTAAATAGCGTTTTGAGGGATAAATAAGAGTTTGCCAGGCAGAAAAGAGGGAGAATGGCATTCCAGGAAGATGTTAAAGTTGTCAAAGGATCTGAACTTTGTGGGGGATTGTGGGGAGTTCGCCATGACAGGCAGATCTTGTTGGGGCAGACAAGGTCAAGTTGTGGGGCAAATTGTGAAAGACCTTAATACCAAGACAAGGGGTTTGGGTTTTATTCTGTAGTATGCAAGATGGCATCATCAGACCTGTAGTTTAGAGAACCACCTCTGGCAGCAGTGTGGGAAGTGAATTAGATGGGAAAGAGTCTTATAAAGTCAAATGGACATGAAATCTAAGTCTCTGCTACTTACTTTACGTGTGATGATTTGCAAGTAATGGACATTTCTCTGTGCCTCACATCTGTACACCGGGAATAAGCATACTCAATTAGATTGGGAGGATCAAATGAGAGAATGTGTGTATAGCTTTTAGCAAAGTACCTAATATGTAGAAAACCCTAATAAATGATAGTTGCTATAATAACTGTTAGAGGCGTGAAAGTCAGTTAGGAGGCTAACAAGAAAGTGCAGGCAAAAAATAGTAGACTCTTGAACTAAATCAGTTAACAGGGTAAGAATAGGGAAATGTTTCTAGAAGAGACATGGCAAGATTTGGTGAATGAGAAAGATGGTAAGTAGAGAATTGAGGATGACATCCAAGGGGTTGGGCTTGAGAGGCTGGGCGGGCATTGGTATGGGCAACTGAGATTGAAGACAGAGAAGACAGAGCACGTGGGGATACTGATGAGGTCCATTTGGAGGGTGTTGCTCTGATGGGTAGGAGAGTAGTCAGGACCAGAGGATAGACGAGGGAGTCTGAAGAGGGAGGCGAACCATGGAGAACACAGCTAAACAGAAGGTGGAAAATGGCCAAATGAAGGTACCTGTCAGTTTAGCAAGGTGTTGGAGAATCTTTTGGCCCCCAAATATCTGATAGCCAGAAATAAATTCACCTGCATGGGGACACTTTTAAATTTGATGTATATGTTCATTTAGACACTTTGGTTCTGTGTAGCCCTCTTTGGAGGTAGATGGAGTAGGGGAGGGGGTGGTGATGGGACCTGCATCACCAGAGCAGACTCAGATTCATCTCCTACTTCTGCAGTTTATGTGAATAAAGGATTCCATAGCCAAACAGCAACAACACAATGTTTAAAGGTATCTTCTGGAATATCAGTGACTTCAGCTGCCACACTGGTATTACAGTAGGTTCAGTGTTTGATAAAGCAGTATTTATGGAGTGGTCATTATGTATGCGGCATGGCCCAAGGCCCTGTAAGGAAACTGAGATGAATAAGGCTTGGTTCCTGTTATCAGGGGAGATCATGGTATATTCCAGGTGTTGGTGCCTTAGTGATGGAGGCAAACCCTGTCGTCTTAAAGATGAGGGTAGGAGACCTAGGGAGTTCGGGTGACTTGCCTAGCCCGTGGCTAGGTATTAGCTGAGACAGACTATAGAACACACGCATATAGAACAACTCCTAATCCCACGCTCTTTTCCAGTTCTCTAATATTTTTATTTAAAATCCTCTTGATCGAGTTTGCTCCTGGAAGAATACAAGGCTCTCAGTGATTGGCAAGACTGTGTCACTCTGGTATCTCAAGCAATGACCTAGAAATTCACTTTTTGTTTCTGGACTCCAGTGGTGTAATCACCTGATGAACGTACACATCTTTCTCCCTTTTCTAAAACCCTAATAGAAGATACCACCTGCTTTTTGTATTTATAGGAAGCACATAATGGCAGCAATCACAAGTGAGAGATTTGACTGCCTTGGAGAATTAACCTATACAATCAGCCCGTAGTGCAAAGTCATCTTAAAGAGGCAGAGTAGCAGAAGTTAAAGAGAAGGAATGTAAGCCCCTTGGGACCAGGGGGTTTTGTGTGTTATTCACTATTGTATTCTCCCTGCCCAGATCAGTGCCTGGTACATGGTAGGATCTCAACAAATACTTGTTGAATGAATGAATGACAGTCTTTGAGATCATTAACACTTTAAGACCCCATTGAAGGTATAGACATATCTAAATTAAAATGTGTTGTTTTGAATGGGAATTCAACAGTAATGGAGGAACACAAAAGGGAAAGTCATAGATACAGATGTTGGCAATGCCCTTCTAAATGCTGCTTGGGGTTGGGGTCTCCTGACCAAAGGATTTAACCTGTCTGGTTTGAGGGCTACATGTATTCCTATCGTAGTGAAGGCTGCATTAGGCAGTGTTGGCCTAGAGTTCGTGAAGGTATGAATCCTGTAGCTAAGACCTCTGGTTCTAACTCTATGCTCCAAAGTAACATGAAGACTTCAAGTTTAGCTCTCTAGAATTTGCCCATCAGGAATGTGCTTCCCAAAGGATGCCAGTCTTCTTGGCAATTCTGTGGTTTTTTGTTTTTACTAACTGGGCTTTTTCCATCAGTCTATGGTGAGGTTGACTATTGGGAGTCTGCTTCTGAGAGACAGATCTCTCCTTGGTGTGCTGCCATGTCCGGTTTCTGAACACGTAGAACCAAGGTCCAGACCAGGATTGGGAGGAAGTAGCCATCACCCTGGGAGGCCTACTTGGGTCATCACCTGGGTTTCCCAGAGAAATATCCCATCTGCCGTACATACTAGTTTTCCTTTAAAACATCTACAATAATGGCTAGATTTGATGGGCATATTGGGCAAAAGCAGAGCTAGACCAAGAACATTTAAAGCATTAAGAAGAGTATATTTGTATGTATGGAATTTTACTTGACCTTTTTTTTTCATGTTTGGAAGCTCTTGAAAGTTTTTTAAATATTTCTAAATAATTCTAGAATAAATACAGATTTTTGTGAGTTTATGATATATTTCTGGCTAGGAATGGAGCAGTGATTTTCACTTTACTCAATATTTTGCTATCAATCATTTCAAGGCAGACTCTTTGGCATTCCTTTATCTCCCATGGACAACTGTAGTGTTCATTCAACAAAAATTTTTTGAAAAAAAGAATTAAAATTAAAGAAGACTCAATAATTTATTGCCATTATATTCCTGGGTCTTATTTCCTTGGGTCTTTTACATCACCTACTATGTGACAAGCACTGTTTTAAACTCTAGAGATACGATAGTAAATAAAACAGAAAAAAAAAGATCTCTGGTAAGCCTTTAAGCATGTCTTTTAACCTCTTTTTATAGTTTTTATTTGGATGGTGTGGAATTCCTTAGAACATACAGAATTCTCTCTCTCTCTCTCTCTCTCTCTCTTTAGTTTTCATTTACCACTTATAGAAAGGGTAGTTTCCTTGAAGGCTGGGCTGGATGGATGTGACTTGAACTCAAACCTAATTTCTTTCTCCATCCCTCCATATGGTCCCTTATTCCTTTAGCTATTAACAAAACAAGAACAAGTTTGCTGGGATTTCTAGCTGCTTTATATCTAGATGTCTGTATTTGTGGGGGGAAAAAACTTCACGTTTCTGAGATCCCCTTTTTTAAGTCCCACTGACAGTGGTTTACCACTAGACTGCCAGCAAAGTGCAGTGACTTCCTCCCTGTGTACTTAGCATCTTTCCAGGTGTGTATCACCCCTGCCCAGTGCTGCCAGGGGACCAGCATATATCCAAGCTGGTAACAAAGAGTGATGCAGAGTTTTTCCTCTTTTAGCTTTATTCTAAGATTTTAATCGTTTGGCATCTAGGTGTGCTCTTAAAACCTGTAGCTTTGTACCCTAAAAGTGTACGCTGCAGGTTTCAGGATCAGCAGCTCTGCAGCCTGCCCAATCCCATTGTTCTCTACGTCTGCCTCTGTATCTTGGAGGGAGGTTTGATCTCTGTTGTGAGTGCGCCCTCTGGCTCTGTTTAGCCTCTTGCTGTCATAGTGATCCTAACTGGAATTAAAAACTTATTATTGACTCAGAGAGAACATCCTTCCACCAAAACTAACAAAACCTTATTTGGATTCATTATTGCAAATGGGAAAAGAAGACTCAATAATTCATTGCCATTATACTCCTGTGTCTTATTCCCTTGGGTCTTTCACATGCTTCTGGGAAAAGAGAGGTTTCTGACATCCGAATGGAGTCGGACTAAGTAACCTGAAAAGATTCCTCCATCCAAGGAGTCTACAGGAGAGGAGTGAACAGAAACTCTGTGTTGCATTCCTGAAACTCACCAATAAGTACGTTCTGGGACTGTGAAAGCGTGATAGTACATGCCCTCTGTCACCCGGTTGGTCCCTGGGGGATTTCCCACAATACAGCTTTGAACCTGAAGGCTGATTCTTGCATCCTGAGTCCCTATATCGCTATGTCCTAGATTATTCCTGGGTGAGGGTTCTGATCCACTGGGAGTACTGGCTTTACATATCCTAATTCAGTCTGGCACTCACAGTGAAGACACTGGAGAACTTGGTGATGTGTCATCGGATTAGGGAATCTGTTAATTGTGGACTTTGGTTTCAATAAGGCAATCAGAATTGTGAATCATCCAATAACTGGATCAAGCCAAATATAAATAATACAGACTTATAGGTTTGAATTCTAAACACCAAGATGCAACTGCACCTTTTCACGGGAAATCTAATGTCTCAATATTCTCACATAACAAGGGCTTTTATAGGACTTAAGTTTTCTGCAGAATGCTTCAGAGAGTAGGAAACGATTTGATTACATTCATCTTGAAGCATTAGTCTGATGAATTGCTGATGTACGTATTCCCAACCCACGTATTTGCAAACTGACATTCTTATCTTACACTTTGAAATTTCTTATTGGTCTTTAAGGTTGTGAGAGGAAGAGTAAAAGAGGTCCTTGGTTATTGTTCTTACCTTCAATTTCAAAACTAAGGTCTGTAATCAAATACAAAATGATTGTCAAACAATGACTTCTTCCAATTAAAAATTTTAAATGTAAGGAATTTGCTTAAAAATAAAATGTAATGTTCCTTAAATTATTTTCACATCTCTCTGTTAAAGATGGTGAAGATGATAAATTTTATGAATATTTTACCACAATGAAAAAAAATGCAGTCTTCTTGTGCATATTAGGAATGAGCAAATATTTCTCGATATTGGAATATGCTTATTTCTACCATTAAATTTATTTTTTTACTCTCAAGACAGAGTCTGGAAAAAGAGAAGCTGACAGCTGAGAAAACTTGCAAATCCTAATGAAAGTACTTTCCATAGCCAGCTTAATTTGTGGGGCTGCCATGTACAGTTGTGCAGGTTGTGACCTGCACAAAGACACCAGGCTGGTGATGAAGGGGCTGGAATCCAGCCCTCCTCTACTCACCAAGCCACTCACCCAGGCTGGGGCTCTTTCCACCTGCCTGGAGGAAGGGTTGACTTTCTAATTCTTCTACTCCAAAGAGGTTCCTTTTGTCATTCATCCACCCAGATGAGCACCTTTTCTCAGTCACACAGAGGTGCCTTTTGCGCCTGGAGGCTCTGTTACTTGGGGATCAACATTAGGTAGTGAGGAACCTCAGGAGATACAAAGGAGAAGGGAGATAAGAAACCATGGTCTTACCCCTCCAAGAACTTAGGGCAGATTCAGAATATTCAAAGGAGTAAAAATGATCAAGGGGAAAGTATAACTAAAGTGCAAATATAGGGACGTCCCTGGTGGCACAGTGGTTAAGAATTCACCTGCCAATGCAGGGGACATGGGTCTGAGCCCTGGCCTGGGAAGATCCCACATGCCACGGAGCAACTAAGCCTGTGCGCCACAACTACTGAGCCTGCACTCTAGAGCCCACGAGCCACCACTACTGAGCCCACGTGCTGCAAGTACGAAGCCCACGCGCCTAGAGCCCGTGCTCCGCAACAAGAGAAGCCACTGCGATGAGAAGCCCGCGCACCATAACAAAGAGTAGCTCCCGCTCGACGCAACTAGAGAAAACCTGTGTGCAACAACAAAAACCCAATGTAGTCAAAAATAATGAGTAAGTCAATAAGTAAATGAATGAATGAATGAATGAATGAATGAAAAAAGAGAGAAGTCACCGCAATGAGAAGCCCACGCACCGCAACGAAGAGTAGCCCCCGCTCCCCACAACTAGAGAAAGCCCGCGAGCAGCAACGAAGACCCAACGCAGCCAAAAGAATAAATGAATAAATTTATTTTAAAAAATAAAAAAGTGCAAATATAACTCTATAGACGTTCACATAAGCAGTTACAGTTGTTGGATGTTAAGCACACTCAGATTAGTAGGACGTTTATTTTAGCACATCATGTGTCAAACTGTCAAACTAGCTTAAAATATTTGGGAAATGTTGAGAAATGAGGGACTGCCTTTTAATGCCTCAGAACGGTAGAGTTGGAGAGACTGGACCTAGCATGGACTTAGGGCTATGAAAAATGCTTCCATCAGGGGCGTCAGTCCCACTCCTAACCAGAGAGCATGTGTGTATTGGTGGCCAAGAAGTTGCTGAGGTTTATTTTTTTGGAAAAAAAAACAAACAGGAAACGACATTTACAACTTCCATCAATCATAGGTTTCCTTGTCTTAAGGTTCCTATTTCATTCATTCCAAAATCTGACACCAGGAGGTTTCTCTCAAAGGAATGGGGTGGAAACCCCTTCAACAGTGTGGTCGAGTCCCGTCCACCTGGCGCTTGCGTTTGGCTCAGCAGGACTGGGAGGTGCTTGGCTTCTGTGGAGTCACTGGCCTGCCCGCTGTGTTGAGCTGAGAGAGAGAGCATAGGCTCCTCTTTGCATCCTTTGGAGACAGGCTGGTGCTCCGGAGACTCTGGGTGGAGATCTGGGAAGCTCTGAGGCCCAGAGCCCCAGGACATGGGGGCTGGGGGCCGGGGGGATGGGGGGGAATTTCCAGATCTCATCTGATCATGATCATAGCTAGGTTTTCCTTCCAGCACTAACCTGTGTTTCTGACATCTCAAGGGCAAGGAGCAGAGCAAAAATTAGGGGAGTGGGCATATCAAAGACGTGCCGCCCTTCAGCCCCCAAAGGAGGGTCCTTGCATGGAGGACAGGATGGGGTTCCCTTGGGCGTTGGGGAATCGAGCATGCAACGGGCTTCATGCTTTGCCCACTTTGTCTGCCTGTCTCAGGTTTGCGTTCACACAGTCTCCTCTGGAAACTTTGCACCATTATCCTCAATAACTGACATCGATATAATTACCATTAAAAGAAAGAGAGAAGGCTCTGCTTTAGGACGGTGGACCTGCTAGTTATGCCACTGATGAGGGAGTTCTCGCCCACATGTGAGAGCCCCCCACCCTGCACTGTGGCCAGGCAGGGGCTTGGTAGAGTGGTCAGAGCCCATCTGTACCATCACGTCGGCCCAGCCACATCGTGGAAAGGGAGGGAAGGAGAGCAGCTTCTCTCCTGAGGCCCGGGGAAGCGCTCACAGAGAGCAGGACTGAGCCTCACCTCAGGCACTTTTGCAGGGCATCTCCATAGCACCGTCAGTTAGTGCCTGGGAGAGGAGTTCTGCTTAGGTACCTAGCATAGGCTCAAGCTCGCAGAGGGGAAGTTCAAGGGGCTGCTTAGCATTCAGTGTGCACTTGGTGAAGTTGGGAAAATGTGAAAGTTGGAACTGCTCTGCCTCGTGTGGTACGTTAATAAGGTGCTTTGAAGTAAGTGCTGGAGCACAGCTTTCTTCTAAGAGACAAAGATTTGTTGTTGTTTTTCGGAGAAAAAGGCATTTGGGGAATATTTCTGTAGCGTTTGAATTACCAAAGATCAATACACAAAATAAATTATGTTCCCGATAGCTTTTGGTATTTAAATTTAGGTATTTACAATGTCCAAAGAGAAGAGAAAAAGTAGTTTTAAGTAAAATCATTACCAAGACTATCTTAGGCCTTGGGAGGGATTTGTGTGAAGCAAAGTGAGAATGAAATCTGTGTGCCCCCTTTTCTGCGAAAATGCTGACACCGTGTGACATAACAGCCCAGTTAATATGAACATAACATGCCCATCAGAGAGAGGAGAGAACTGATGGTGAGAGGTCAAGTTTAAGCTCCCAAGCAAGATTTTAGCACGGGGTCCTTTTACCCTTCCCAACGACTACATAAAATCAAATCTACCCAAGGGAGCTCTCCTCCCCTCCTGGGAGATGTACCATTGTCAGGAGGGGGAGAGCAGGACATGGGCATATTTGGGAGAGGATTGGGGAGGGTGCTTTCACCTCCAGATTCAAGAATCTAATTTACCTCTGTAGCCTTCTGTTTAAACCTTCCTCCCAGCACTCAGGGACCATCCTTGGCTTCTGTAGGATCATTCAGGTTGGCATAGCAAAGATACTTCTACCACACGAAGAAATCTTCTCCTAGGAATTCAGGTGGACCATGAGAACACGTTGTGTTACACCCTCTGTGAGAAGCAAGGCTACTGTCTCTCCAGCCCGATGCTTCCTGACAGTGATCGAACTAATGTGTAAAGAAGATTCCACCTTAAGGTGGAGTCAGCATCTCCCCCTTGTTATGTTAAAGCAGGAAATGGATGGACAGGAGGAAGCTGCGTGGTGGTTAGTGACGTCCAAAATTGGAAGGAAGGATGATAAAGAAATTGGATGTTAAGAAAAAATAAAACAAGAAAAACCACGTAAAAGGTAAGCCAAAAAAGAAATTTTAAGAAGAAAAAGAATTAAGTTCTGATACATGCTACAACATGGATGAACCTTGAAAACATGCTAGGTAAATAAGCCGGTCACAAAAGGACAAAAGATTGTGTGATTCCACTTATATGAATTATCTAGAATCGGCCAGTTCATAGAGACAGGAAGTAGATTGGAATTACCAGGTGCTACAAGGAGAGGGGAATGGGGAGATAACGGTTAATGGTTACAGAGTTTCTGTTTGGAGTGACGAAAGAGTTTGGAAACAGGTGGTGGTGATGGCTGCATGGCATCGTGAATGTAGTTAATGCCACCGAGGTGTACACTTAAACATAGTTAAAGTGGCAAATCGTATGTTATGTAAATTTTAACACAATACAAAAAGGGAAAAAAAGAAAACAGGAGGAAAGAAGTCATTTGGAGGTGTGCCCAGTCATCCTCAGAGATAGATGGAGTTCACCTGTCTCCTGTGTTTGAGGAGATGCTGGAACTGGCCGTGAGTCCTATACAGATAAAAATGCAGTAACAGGCAATAACAGCCCTGGCGGTCCAGTGGCTAAGACTTCGCCTTCCAATGCAGGGAGTGCCGGTTCGATCCCTGGTCGGGGAGCTAAGATCCCACATGCCTCGCAGCCGAAAAACATAAAAAAGAAGCAATATTGTAACAAATTCAATAAAGACTTTTTAAAAAAATGCAATAACAGAACAGCTTTTCCTGCCATGATTCTTGCAGCTTCACAGGAATCAGGGCCTGATGGGCCCCCCATTCTTTGTCAGTAGCAGCTGCGCCCTGTAGCTTTTTTCCTGAGGGATTCCTGAGAAATTCTGGCATGGAGTTGGCTGTAATGGCCTCTCATGTAAGAATATTCTGGGCTGCTGAATTTCTGTTGAGCCTCCTGGGAAATACTTAAGAATGTAGGGAGGGATTTGGGGTGGGTCAACTAGGCTACTTAAAACTCAGAAACAAACAAAACCTAAAACATTCTGGGGGCAATTTTTAGTTCACCTGGAGTCAGATACATAATCATTAGATTAAAAAGTGTCGCTTCACTTATGTAACTTTTTTGAGAAGTGAGGTGTTTATTTTTGGTAAATAAAATAGCTTACCTCTTCTGGACATTCCAAATACCTGGTACAAAGCTTACCTCTTCAAAAATCAAAGCGCTTCGTGTTTAAACCTGTTTTTTAAAATGGAAATCAAAGTGTTTTACGTGATATCTAAATTTATCATATATCATGTAAATGCTTCCTGATGATACAGGATGTTCGTTTTTATTCTTTATACTTTGTTTTTTATTTACCCCCTTCTGTTACCCTGTCACTGTTGCCATTTTATCTGTCTTTAATTCATCTCCTGATGTTTCTGTGCTGTGGATTAGGAAGCTAGATAGCGAGGTTATTAAGAATTATGTGTTAGTTGGCCATAAAAAAGAATGAAGTAATGCCATGTGCAGCAATATGGATGGACCTGGAGAGTATCATATTCAGTGAAGTAAGTCAGAGAGAGAAAGACAAATATCATGTGATATCACTCATATGTGGAATCTAAAAAAAAAGATACAAATTATTTACAAAACAGAAATAGACTCACAGACATGGAAAACAAATTTATGGATACCAAAGGGGTTAGGGTGGCCAGGAGAGAGATAAATTAGGAATTTGGGATTAACAGATACAAACTACTATATATAAAATAGCTAAATGACAAGGACCAACTATATAGCACAGGGAACTATATTCAATATCTTGTAATAACCTATAATGGAAAAAATCTGGAAAAGAATATATATATATATATATATATATGTATAACCAAATCACTTTGCTATACACTTGAAACTAACACAACATTGTAGGTTAACTATACTTCAATTAAGAAAAAGAATTATGGGAAATAAGAGCAAATAGACTGTGATTGGGAGAATTGATTGATTTTACAACTGAGCTTTGCACCAGGTATTTGGAACGTCCAGAAACCAAATTCTGGGTTCTGACAGAGTAGGCATTGGAAGGACATTGGAAATTTGGCTTTTGTTGGGTTACTAGATATCTTTTCTCTCCAATTGCAAATAGCTCTCTGTAAATAAGGCTAGGGCTCAGCTGTGCACCAGCTATTCCTTCAAAAAGAAGAGTCAAGCAGCTGGTTTAAATTATTTTTATGGGTCAGGGCAGGGTATAAATAAATAATTTAAGAGTTTAGAATGAATACAAAATAAATTTAAGATTTTGGAATTCTTAACTTCTGTATTCTTCATGACATGATCACTAGCTATGACTACGATCCTCTGGTCTCCCTTCCTAAAGGGTCTTTGGGATGGAGATTCTTGTCCCTGTAGCCCACTTGCCTTGTCTTCTGATCATTCCTAGCAGTAGGGGGTGGAGGGCTTGGGTCACATCATGTCCCTGCTCAAAAATGTTAAGTATAGATTGATTTAAACTCCTTAGAATGGCATTCAAGCTCTCCACAGTCTGGGCCTAATCTATTTTTCCAGTCGTATCTACCACCAACTCCCCTGCCCCAGATATTCCGAAGTCAAGTGTAGTTAGGGATACCGAATGGCCAGTTAAATTTGAATTTGAGATAAATAACAAAGAAATCATATTTTAATATAAGTATGTCTCATGCAATATTTGGTATATACTTACGTATATAAATTATATGCTTACCTGAAATTCAAATTTAACTGGGCATCATGTGGCTTTATTTGCTAAATCTGGCAACCCTACCTGTAGTGGTGATGACAGGAGGGCTTAGAGTTTGTTCTTTGCCTTTTGTGTGTCAGGCCTCACCTACGTCACATTAATTTCATTATCTCATTTAACCAAAATTATATCTGATCCCAGACTTTCTGAATCAGTGCTATGGGATGACCCTTGGAAACTGTATATGTTGTATAAGCACTACAAGTGATTCTTACTCAAAGGGAAGTTTCAGAAACACTGTGATTTTGACCAGTGCTTCTCAGACATAAAAGTGCAGACAAGTCACCAGAGGAGACAGGTGTTGATAGAGCAGACCTGGAGTGGGGTCTGAGATCCTTTTATGCTAACAAGCTCCCAGGTGATGCTGGCACTGCTAGTTTCAAACCCCTCACTGAGCAGCCCTGTCTTAGGCCCCCCAACCAAGAAGCAGCAGCATCCCTAACAGTTATGATAGAAAGGTTCTAAATGATACTATGATTTCAAACAATGGAAGGGGTCCATGTAAATGGGACTGATTTCCTTATTCATTAATATACAGTAACATCCATAGACAAGGGAGCATTACGTGCCATTTTTGAGGAAGGATTTTTTTTTTTTTCCCAAAGACTAAATGTCTTATCGAAAGCTGAAGGAGGCGCAGTTGTTTTTTCCTCCACAGAAAGGGGTATTTGGCTTCTTTAGGCTGGTCCTTCTCCTACACAGTGGGGGGCGTCACAGTCCCTAACCACATTTACAGCTCTGCATCCCAGAATGGACCCCAGATGTGCAGGGCACAGTGTGACTCTGCTTTGTAGAAATAGTTTCTCAGTGCCAGAGTCACGGTGATAAAACTATAATGTGACTGCAGGGTTTTTTCCTCTCCTATCTACATGAAATTTAATGGCTTTTCTGAGAGTAGCTTAGTTGTCTCAGCAGAATCTAGTTAAGTCAGAAATATTAAAAATACTACTGTGTCAGAAGAACTGATTGAAAGCTAAAAGAGTTAGCCAAACTGCTAACACGGACAAAAGGAAATCCTGCTGTGGGAATCAATTCATCCATAAACATATACACCGGAGTAGAGGCAGATTATATATGTGACGTGGTTGGCTTCTCAGAACCCTGTATCTATTTATTTAATTATTTATTATTCCAATCAATAGATTAGAGATGTCTTTGTGGAATGCCACCTTTCAAAGCTTAGCAGTTCTCACCCAGAAAGAAGACTAGCAGGGACTCATCCATTCATTCATCAGATTCTCACTGAGTCTAAAGACACCGCACTGTGCTCTGCATCATGGCAAATACAAAGCTCAACCAGACGAAACCCAGGGCACAAGACACTTGTCACCAAAATGATACGGGAACCAGAGGATGGAGAGATGAATTCTGTTTGAGGGAGGAATGGATTGGAAAAGGTCTTCAGGAGACTGTGGTATTGGAGCCAGGCTTGGAATTGTGGGTAGAATTTGGGCTTGCAGAGATGCAGGTGGAGAAAGGCTGTTTCTGGGAGAGAGAATAGGCTGAGCAAAGGCACAAAGGCGAGGAGATCTTAGACCGAGTCTTGGGAGTCAAATGTTGTTCAGTTTTGTTGAAGTGGAACATGCACAGAGGCGAGCAGTTGGAAAGGTGGCTGGGGACCTACCTGTTCATGAAGAGGTTTCCGGGAGTTTCTTCTGGTGCAGGTGGGGAGCAGTAGATGTGTTAGCAGAGAAGTGATCTGGTGCGAGCTCTCCCTTAGGAGACTGGGCGTTGGGACTGGATTGGAGAGGAGCGGCTAAGATGCATTTGAACTGTCCAGACAATAGGTGTCAAGGGCCTGACTGTGGGTGATGGCAGAGGGACTAGAGGGGAGAGGCTGTTTCCCAGAGGATTCTGGAACCTTCACAACCGACTAACCATGGGAGCAGGGACGAGGAACATATCGTATGGTACTGAGGCTTCATGGCCAGGTGTTGTGTTTGGGGCAGTGCCTTAAACAGAAATTGGATCTCTGGGATTGGTGAGTGGGAGGAAGGAAAATTAGTTTAGTTACTTGTACTATAAGCACAAGAACTGAGTGTCTCGTTCACAGACCACCCGTAGCACATAGCACAGAGCCTGGCGGTAAATGGTACCCAGTGAATTTCTGTTGAGTTTGAGAAGCCAACCAAGCTGCTCAGGAGAAACTGGCCAGGAAGGCATTTGGAAGTGGGTTCTGAGGCTTGATGGGGAAACTAGCCCTAGACATGGGCATTGAAGACATCTTTGAACAGAGATGCAGAGCCCACAGGAGACAAGTGAGTTTGGGAGGGGATAGCATGAGGGGGGAGGGGGGCTAACACAGACCTTTTGTGAATGCTTAGGAGGGGAGAGGAGAAAAGTCATAAAATAAATTGTTTGAATGATAGGAAAAGTCTCTTGCCTGGAGGCCAAGGGCAGAAGAGGTGGTCATAACTAACTGAGAAAAGGACTTTGGCCGTGGCAGTGAGAAAACCGTTCCCGAGAGTGGAAAGGACAGACATCAGGGTAACTGCTAAATGGAGTTTTAATGTATATTTTTAAAGGGAAGGAAACAAATCAGTGTTAAAAAAAATTGGTCATAAGGTACTATGGTATATTTGTTTTGGATAATACTGCTAATAACATAATTACACCATAGACTGGAGCAGCTGAAAAACTATTACTCATCTTCTGCAAAGGAATAGTTGCGGATTTGGAGCCGTTATCTCGTACTTCTGCGTCAGCACGTGCTAATAATCACATCCGGAATATCTATAGGAGATAAATTGGCAAACCAGAAGCAGACTGGGTTAGCTGCTGCTATCTCATTTTGTTTATTTTTCCAAATTGAAAACTGCATCCGTTACTGGTACCTCTGGATTTAAGAGTAAAATGAACTTTGCCATAATGGTCCCATTTAAGCAGTCAAATAGTAATGATAAAATGGTACAGAATTGCTCCGGGCAGGTGTGCAGACGGGGAAAAGCAGCTACCAGTTGACCACTCCCTAGGGGTGAACTGACTCAGTCAGAGGATCCTCTAAGACCACACACCACAAATTTACCCACTAAGTTCCTGCTGGATCAGTAAAGAAGCTTCCTGTCCCCTTCCCCCCTCCCCTCATTGGGCACACTATATTTATAATGTAGGGACCTCGGCAGAGATGCAGTTAACAGTCATGTGATGGTGGCCCCTGCAGACTCCTACTGCACATCTTACGGTGTATGGGATCACAGATCGTATTTTCTCAGAGTCACAAGGCAATGTATTGTTCCCCCAGAGATGCAGTTTTCCCCCCTTAGAGAGAAATAAATTCTATGGTTGTGACATGGAAGCTCATCCTGGCTGGACCACTGCGAAGCCCAGGAAAGGCCAGGGGATTGCCAGGTTCTCCTCAAGGTGGGGAGGGTACTTCCTCTGACCCCTGGGGCATCCTGAGATGCTCCTCTTTGGTAGAGGACCCCAGCACTTCCCCCACTTTGGAGCCTGAGAGGAATTCCTCTGCAAGGCCTCTTTCCCTAAGCTTCCTCTCAGCACATGGATTGACTCCTATGTGCCAGGTTCCAGACCAGGTGCTGGAGCTGCAAAGACGTGGTCCTTGCTTTTGGACACTTACAGGCTAGAGAGGGAGACAGACATATTGGTTACAGATGCTCTAGCATGGAGATTCAATGGAAGGAACAGTTAGCACTCTGAAAGGTGGGACTAGAAAGATTTAATAGAAGCAACCCTAGACTTTGCTGATGATTTCCAGACACGTGTCTTCAAATGTCTGGTTTTATATTTCTGTTAGGATGTAAAGGAAGAAGCACAAGATGAACAAAGCCTTCGAGGTAGAGCTGGATTTGAATCCTACACCTGACATTTAGGAGTTGTGTGACTTTGGGCATGTTTCTTAAACTCTCTGAGCTTCAGTTTACTAGTCTGGAAAGAGAAAGTAAATAGTATCTTTATCTTGCAGATTCTTTTCTTTTTTCTTTTTAACTGTGATCATCACTTTTCCAGAGCTTCTCATCCTCTGTTCCTGATCTGGCGGTGTCAGTAGGCAGACAAGAATCAGTGGGGTGAAGCCTTTCAAACTGTTTTAGTGACTTGCTAGTAGTCATGGACTTCTTAAAACTAACCTTAGGTGCCCTGAAATGTTTCTTCTGTCCTTGTACCAGTCAAGTGCAAGTAGCTTACAGCCAGTTGTTAGTACAAAATGTCACCTTAGAGAGTTGCTGTGAGAATTAGAGACAATGTATGAAAAGCACCTGGTACTGAAACAGTACTAGTAAATTCACCTCCCCATCACCGACAAACTCTGCCTTAGCAAATTTTTAAGTATGCCATACAATATCATTTACTATATGCACCGTGCTGTGTAGTAGATCTCTAGGACTTATCCATCTTGCATAACTGAAACTATGTACCCTTTGATTAACACATCCCCAATTCCCTTCACCCCAGCTGCTCTTAACCACTAATCTACTCTCTGCTTCTATGAGTTTGAGTATTTTATTCCTGATATAAGTGGAATCATGTAGGATTTGTTCTTCTGCGTCTGGCTTATTTCACTTAGCATAATGTCTTTCAAGTTCATCCATGTTGAAGCAAATGACAGGCTTTTCTTCCTCTTTAAGGCTGTATAATATTCCATTGTATGTGTATACCACATTTTAAAAATTCATTCACCTGTCAGTGCACATTTAGGTTGTTTCCTCTTGTATTATAAATAATGCTGCAATGAACATGGGCATGCAGATATCTCTTAGAGATACTGATTTCTGTTCTTTGGGGTATATACCCAGAGGTGGGATTGCTGGATCATATGATAGTTCTATTTTTAATTTTTTGAGGAAATTCCATTATGTTTTCCATTATGGCTGTAGGGTTTCCTTTTCTCCACATTCTCACTAATGTTTGTTATCTTTTGGTTTTTTGATACTAGCTGTCCTACCACATGTGAGGTGATAATCTCATTATGGTTTTGATTTGCCTTGCCCTGATGATTAATGATGTTAAGCATCTTTTCATGTACCTGTTGGCCATTTGTATGTCTTTACAGAGAAATGTCTACTCAAGTCTTTTACCCAATTTTAATCATTTGGGGGGTGCTCTTGAGTTGTAGGAGTTCCTTATATAATTTGGATATTGACCCTTTATCAGATATATAATTTGCAAATATTTGACAAGGAGAAAATCTTGAAAGCAACAAAAGAAAAATGACTCACTTCTAGCCTCCATAACTGTGAGAGCAATCACTAAGGAAACAATTCAAAAAATGTAGTGGGAAATCATTAAAGAAATTTGAAAGTTTTATTAGAATATATTAACTTAATGCAAAAGAAAGTAACAAAGGTGAAATATAGGGGAGAAAAGACATGAGAGATAGAAAACAAAAAGCAAAATAGGAAATGTAAATTTAGCTATATCTATGACATTAAATATTTATGAATTAAAAAATACAATCAAAAGGCAGAGATTGTCAGACTCAATAAAAAGACAACATCCAGATTGACAGCTGACTTCTTATTGGAAACAATGGAGGCCATAGACAGTAGAACAACATTATCAAAGTACATAAAGGGAAAAAACAAAACAAAACCAAACCCTGCTAACCAAAAATCTTATATCCAGCAAAGCTATCTTTCAAAAATAAAAGCAAAATAATGGTAGTCCTAGATAAACAAAAACAGAGAGAGGATTTGTTGATAACAGAGCTGCGTTACAAGGAATAGTAAATGAAATTCTTCAGGCTGAAAGCAACTGACCTCACTCAGTAATTTCAGTCCGCGTGAGAAAAACAAAAGAGCACTGGTAAAAGTAATTACAAAAGATAGTATGAATGCATATATCTTTTCTTTCTTCTCTAAACTTATTTAAAAAGCAATTGTATAAAACTATGTATATGTAATATAATGTCAGGCCGATAATTTATAGAAATGTAACATATTTGCGGATAACAGCACAAAGGACATGCGTGGAACAAAGCTGTATTGGACTATGAAAATGATAGTGGATAGAATCTCAGTTTCATAACAAAAAAATTTCTTTACAAAACAAATTCTTCTTCACAGAAACAAAATTCTTCTTTAAATGTTTGGTAGAATTTAGCAGTGAAACCATCTGGGCCCGGATTCTTCTTTGTGGGTAGTTTTTTGCATTACTGATTCAATATCTTTATTTCTTATAGATCTAATCATGCTACCTGTTTCTTCTTGAGTCAGTTTTGGTAATTTGTCCTAGAATTAGCTTTAGATTTACACCAACTTAATTCCAGTGAGATATAGAAATGTTACTCCTATATATAGCTCTATTCCCTTCCCCCATTTTGTGATGTTGTTATATATATTTCATGTATAACAAACCCAACATTTTTTTTTTTTTAACATCTTTATTGGGGTATAATTGCTTTACAATGGTGTGTTAGTTTCTGCTTTATAACAAAGTGAATCAGTCATACATAAACATATGTTCCCATATGTCTTCCCTGTTGTGTCTCCCTCCCTCCCACCCTCCCCATCCCACCCCTCCAGGCTGTCACAAAGCACCGAGCCAATATCCCTGTGCCATGCGGCTGCTTCCCACTAGCTATCTACCTTACTGCGTTTGTTACTGTGTATATGCCCATGACTCTCTCTCGCCCTGTCACAGCTCACCCTTCCCCCTCCCCATAACCTCAAGTCCGTTCTCTAAGAGGTCTGCGTCTTTATTCCTGCTTTACCCCTAGGTTCTTCATGACATTTTTTTCTTAAATTCCATATATATGTGTTAGCATACGGTATTTGTCTTTTTCTTTCTGACTTACTTCACTCTGTATGACAGACTCTAGGTCTATCCACCTCATTACAAATAGCTCAATTTCGTTTCTTTTTATGGCTGAGTAATATTCCATTGTATATATGTGCCACATCTTCTTTATCCATTCATCCGATGACGGGCACTTAGGTTGTTTCCATCTCCGGGCTCCAACATTTTTATAATTGTTACATTTTAGAATGTTATACTGGAGCTCCTAGCTAGGGCAGTTGAATTAGAAAAAGAACTAAAAGGCATCCAGTTGGAAAAGAAGTAAAACTATTCACAAATTACATGATCTCATATGTAGAAAATCTTAAAGACTCTACTAAAATGCTATTAAAACTATTAAGCAAATTCAGCAAGTATATTAGTTCCCTAGGGCTACTGTAGCAAAGCACCACAGACCGAGTGGCTTAAAACAATAGAAATATATTTTCTCACAGTTATGGAGGCTAGAAGTCCAAAATCAAGGTGTTGGCAGTTCCTCTGAGATACCAAGTAGAATCCTTCCTCGCCTCTTCTAGTTTCTGGTGCTTGTTGGCAATCTTTGATGTTCCTTAGTTTGTAAATGCATCACTTCAATCTCTGACTCAATCAGCACATGGCCATCTTCATCCTGTATGAATCTCTCCTCTTCTTATAATGACATGAGTCATATTGAATCAAGGACCTACCAGTATGACCTCATATTAACTAAGTACATCTGCAATGACCCTATTTCTAATTAAACTCACATTCCAAGGTACTAGAAGTTTGAAATTCAACATATCTTTTTAGGGGGACACAATTCAACCTATAGCAGCAAGGTTTCAGGATTAATATACTAAAGTTAATTTTATTTTTAGACGCTAGCTATAACAATCTGAAAATGACATTCAGAAAACAATTCTGTTTATATAATTGCACCAAAAGAATAAAATACTTAGGAAGAAATTAAATCAACAAGTGTAAAACTTACACCCTCAAAACCAAAACCAAAGCCAAAAAAACAAGAAAGAAGACCTAAATAAATGGAAAAAAAATCCCATGTTCATGAATTGGAAGACAATAAAAGATGGTAATACTCCCCAAATTGATCTACAAAATCCACAAACTCACTATCAAGATCCCAGCGGGCTTCCCTATAGAAATTCGCACACCAATTCTAAAGTTCATATGGAATTTCAAGGGACCCAGAATATCCAAACAATCTTGAAAAGAACAACAAATTAATGAATGAACTATTATTTAAAATCTAGGAGGACTTACACTTTCCAATTTTAAAACTTACTACAAAGCAATGGTGATCAAGATTGTATGGTACTGGCACAAAGTTAAATGTACATATCAGTAAAATAGAATTCAGAGTCTGCAAATAAGCATATATTTACGGTTAACTGATTTTCAACAAGGGTGCCAAGACCATCCAATGTGGAAAGAATAGTCTTTTCAACAAATGGTGCTGGGACAACTGGATAGCTGCCTGGAAAAGAATGATGTGACCTTTACCTCATGCCATATACAAAGGTAAAACCAAAATGGATCCAAGACTTTAATGTAAGAGCTAAACTATAGAACTCTTACAAAAATATGAAACCTTCCTGACCTTTGATTTGACAGAGAATTCTTAGATTTGGCACCAAAACAAGCAGTAAAAGAAAAAAATAATAAATTAGATTTATCAAAATTTAAAAGTCTGTGTTTCAGAGCACACCATCACAAAAGTGAAAAGAACCTATAAATTGGGATGAAGTATTTTCAAGTCATTTGTCTGATAAGAGACTTGTATCCCGAATATATAAAAAACTCTAGAGATTGATCAAGATGGTGGAGTAGGAGGATGTGGAACTCACCAACCCCCACACACATATCTAATATATCAATACATCTACATGTATTGAAAAATTCTCACTAAAAATTAACTGGAAACTGGCAGAAAGACGCTTATACAACCAAGGCTGTAAGAAAGATCCACATGTAATTGGGTAAGAAGGGAAGAAAGCGATCAGGTTGGAACCTGTGCCCCTGAGAGAGGACTCAGAGTTAAAGGGAGATTATACAGGCAGAGACCCACCCTGGGGAGTGAGTGGTTTGAACAAGAGATTGGGCACCCTAGTCCTGGATTCCTACACAGGGTAGGCAAATCCTCATGGCTGGTTGGAGGACCATGGGGACTAACAGTAGGGCTGTGGAAAGCCTGGACTTCACTGATGAGGAGGACACACATGCTGACTTGTCTCCAACGGCAGAGAGGGTGGTTAGAGACTGCTTCAGTGGCTGTCAGGTTTCCCGTGACCACTTTGGTGCACATCCCAACCTGAGCTGAGCAAACAATCCAGCCTCACTACTCCATGCTGCAGTGCAGCACTGGATCCAGGCCTGCCACAGCCAGTGAGAAGCTTAGCCATGGGACGCAAAGGTGATTTGGTCCTGGGATGGCAGTGGCATGTGGGTGGGGCGGCAGGGGCCATTGTTGACACTCAAACAGCACCTCAAAATCAGGCTAGAACTCTGACATGGCCAGTCCACCACAGCTCATGACCCAATATACACAGAGTATACATGGGCCCTGCCTGCCCTGCAGTGCAGCTCCGCAGCTGCAGGGGTTACAGAGGCTGTGAGGGGCAAAGAGGACTTGGACTGAGGCTGTATTTGAGCAGAACGAGGGAAACAGTTGCTGGCACCTGTACATGCAGCACACTGGATACAGCTTGGACCTCTTTTTGTGGCCAACATGAGTGGAGAGCTTGCACGGCACGCTCCTTGCTTCAGCATTCCTTCCTCTCTAGGGCAAGGGTCCCAGTGATAGGAGAAGGGAAAGCACACACTTGAAGGGAACAAAGCCAGGGTGGCCCAATCCTCAGGGCTTCCGCTCCAGCAACTTGGAATCAGACCCTGCCCCTGACAGAGAAGTGATGTCCACTGTGCAGAGAAGACCTGCTTCATACCTGGTGCCAGCTCTAGCCTCTCTATCTCCAGCCCCACCCACTACCAAGGAGATAGCTGCCAGCACACCTTGATGAAAGATGTGACTTGAGTCCATGTCAAATCCAGCTTTCCTACCAAAGGCATCGGCACAGGCCATCTGTATAGGGATACTCCCATATAAGGATGCCCCTTTAAGGATGCAGTAGGTAACTATTTCACCTAAATTCATAGAGGCAGAGAAAGTTGAAATGAAAAGGCAGAGGAACTGGTCTCAATTGAAAGAGCAAGTGAAAATCCCTGAAGAAATAATGAAGCAGAAATAAACAACTTACCAGTTAAAGAATTCAAAGAATTAGTAATAGGACTATTAACTGAATTAGGGAAAATAGTAGATAAACACTGAGAATTTTAACAAGGAAGTAGAAAATATAAAAAAGACGCAATCAGAAATAAAGAATTCAATAACTAAAATAAAAAACGGACTAGAAAAAATGAATAGCAGACTAACTGATACAGAAGAAAGAATCCATGAATTATGTGGACGATAGAATAATGGAAATGATTCAATCTGAATGGAAAATAAAAATTTTTTTTAAATGAGAACAATTTCAGAGATGTCTGGGAGAACCAATATTCACATTACAGCGGTCCCAGAAGGAGAAGAGGGAGAGAAAGGGATTGAAAATGTATTTAAAGAAATTATGGCTCAAAAGTTCTCAAAACTAAAGAAGGAAACAGATATCCAGGTACAGGAAGCACAGAAGGTCACAAACAAGATGAACTTGAACACACCCGCACCAAGACATGTAATAATTAAAATGATAAAAGTTAAAGAGAGAATTCTAAAGGCAGCAAGAGAAAAACAAAGTCATATACAAGGGAATCCTCATAAGGCTATCAGCTGATATTTCTGCAGAAATTTTGCAGGTCAGAAGGGAGCGGCACGATATATTTAAAGTGATGAAAGGGAAAAACCTGAAACTTAGGATACTCTACCTAGCAAGATGGTCATTTAGAGAATCGAAGAAACAATAAAGAACTTCTCAGACAACAAAAACTAAAAGAGTTAATCAGTACTAAACCACCTGAAAAGAAACGTTAAAGGGTCTTCTCTAAGTGGAAAAGATGTAAGAATCTATAGAAAAGGGAAAAAAATCCCATTAGGAAATGCAAATACATAGTAAGGGCTGAGGATCAACCACATAAATAAGCTGGTACAAAAATTAAAAGACAAAAAATTGTAAAAGCAACTATAACTACAATAAACAGTTAAGTGATAAACATGAAGATATAAAATGTGACATCAAAAACATAAAATATGGGGGAGGAGAGTAAAAAATATAGCTCTTTTAGAATGTGTTTGTACTTAAATGACAGCCATTTAAAAACAAGAAGATATAGTTATTGGTCAACATATATGAACCCCATGGTAACCACAAATCAAAAACCTCCAGTAGATACACAAAAACTAAAAAGAAAGGAACACAATCATACTACTAAAGGAAATCATCGAGCCATACGGGAAGAAACAAAAAGGAAATGAACAGGACTAGGAACGAAGATGACAGAGTAGAAGAACATGCTCTCACTCCCTCTTGTGAGAACACCAGAATCACAACTAGCTGCTAGACAATCATCAACAGAAAAACACTGGAACTTACCAAAAAAGATACCCCACATCCAAAGACAAAGGAGAAGCCACAGTGAGATGGTAGGAGGGGCGCAGCCACAGTAAAATCAAATCCCATAACTGCTGGGTGGGTGACTCACAGACTGGAGAACGCTTATACCACAGAAGTCCACCCACTGGAGTGAAGGTTCTGAGCTCCACCTCAGGCTTCCCAACCTGGGGGTCTGGCAACGGGAGGAGGAATTCCCAGAGAATCAGACTTCGAAGGCTCGCGGGATTTGATTGCAGGACTTCGACAGGACTGGGGGAAACAGAGACTCCACTCTAGGAGAGCACACACAAAGTAGTGTGTGCATCAGGACCCGGGGGAAGGAGCAGTGACCCCATAGGAAACTGAACCAGACCTACCTGCTAGTGTTGGAGGGTCTCCTGCAGAGGCTGGGGGTGGCTGTGTCTCACCATGAGGACAAGGACACTGGGAGCAGAAGTTCTGGGAAGTACTCCTTGGCGTGCGCCCTCCCAGAGTCCATCATTAGCCCCACCAAAGAGCCCAGGTAGGCTCCAGTGTTGGGTCGCCTCAGGCCAAACAACCAACAGGGAGGGAACCCAGCCCCACCCATCAGTAGACAAGCAGTTTAAAGTTTTACTGAGCTCTGCCCACCAGAGCAACACCCAGCTCTACCCACCACCAGTCCCTCTCATCAGGAAACTTGCACAAGCCTCTAAGATAGCCTCATCCACCATAGGGCAGACAGCAGAAGTAAGCAGAACTACAGTCCTGCAGCCTGTGGAACAAAAACCACACTCACAGAAAGAGAGACAAGATGAAAAGGCAGAGGGCTATGTACCAGAAAAGGAACAAGATAAACCCCCAGAAAAACAACTAAATGAAGTGGAGGTAGGCAATGTTCCAGAAAAAGAATTTAGAATAATGAGAGTGAAGAAGATCCAGGACCTCGGAAAAAGAATGGGGGCGGGCTTCTTGATGGTGCAGTGGTTGAGAGTCCGCCTGCTGATGCAGGGGACATGGGTTCGTGCCCCGGTCCGGGAAGATCCCACATGCCGCGGAGCAGCTGGGCCCTTGAGCCATGGCCACTGAGCTTGCGCGTCTGGAGCCTGTGCTCCACAACGGGAGAGGCCACAACAGTGAGAGGCCCACGTACTGCGAAAAACAAAACAAAACAAAACAAAAAGAGAATGGAGGCAAAGATGGAGAAGATGCAAGAAATGTTTAACAAAGACCTAGAAGAATTAAAGAACAAACAAACAGATGAATATTACAATAACGGAAAAGAAAACTACACTAGGAGGAATCAATAGCAGAATAACTGAGGCAGAAGA
Source organism: Stenella coeruleoalba (assembly GCF_951394435.1). Classification (NCBI taxonomy): domain Eukaryota; kingdom Metazoa; phylum Chordata; class Mammalia; order Artiodactyla; family Delphinidae; genus Stenella; species Stenella coeruleoalba. Next base: position 59,669,055 of record NC_137148.1, read on the forward strand.
ACGGATAAGTGACCTAGAAGACAGATGGTGGAATTCACTGCTGCAGAACAGAATTTAAAAAAAGAATGAAAAGAAATTAAGACAGCCTGAGAGACCTCTGGGGCAACATTAAACGCAACAACATTCGCAGTATAGGGGCCCCAGAAGGAGAAGAGAGAAAGGACCAGAGAAAATATTTGAAGAGATTATAGTCAAAAACTTCCCTAACATGGGAAAGGAAATTGCCACCCATGTCCAGGAAGCGCAGTGAGTCCCATACAGGATAAACCCAAGGAGAAACACGCCGAGACACATAGTAATCAAATTGGCAAAAATTAAAGACAGCAAAATTATTGAAATCAGCAAGGGAAAAACGACAAATAACATACAAGGGAACTCCCATAAGGTTAACAGCTGATTCCTCAGCAGAAACTCTACAAGCCAGAAGGGAGTGGCATGATATACTTAAGGTGATGAGAGGGAAGAACCTACAGCCAAGATTACTCTACCTGGCAAGGATCTCATTCAGATTAGATGGAGAAATCAAAAGGTTTACAGACAAGCAAAAGCAAAGAGAATTCAGCACCATCAAACCAGCTCTCCAACAAATGCTAAAGGAACTTCTCTAAGTGGGAAACACAAGAGAAGAAAAGGACCTACAAAAACAAACCCAAAACAATTAAGAAAATGGTCATAGGAACATACATATCGATAATTACCTTAAACGTGAATGGATTAAATGCTCCAACCGAAAGACAGAGTCTTGCTGAATGGATACGAAAACAAGACCCACATATATGCTGTCTACAGGAGACCCACTTCAGACCTAGGGACACATACAGACTGAAACTGAGAGGATGGAAAAAGATATTCCATGCAAATGGAAATCAAAAGAAAGCTGGAGTAGCAATACTCATATCAGATAAAATAGATTTTAAAATAAAGAATGTTACAAGAGACAAGGAAGGACACTACATAATGATCAAGGGATCAATCCAAGAAGAAGATATAACAATTGTAAATATATATGCACCCAACATAGGAGCACCTCAATACATAAGGCAACTGCTAACAGCTCTAAAAGAGGAAATCGACAGTAACACAATAATAGTGGGGGACTTTAACACCTCACTTACACCAATGGACAGACCATCCAAAATGAAAATAAATAAGCAAACACAAGGTTTAAATGACACCATAGAGCAGATAGATTTAATTGATATTTATAGGAAATTCCATCCAAAAACAGCAGGTTACACTTTCTTCTCAAGTGCACACAGAACATTCTCCAGGATAGATCACATCTTGGGTCACAAATCAAGCCTCAGTAAATTTAAGAAAATTGAAATCATATCAAGCATCTTTTCTGACCACAACGCTATGAGATTAGAATTGAATTACAGGGAAAAAAACGTAAAAAACACAAGCACATGGAGGCTAAACAATACGTTACTAAATAACCAAGAGATCACTGAAAAAATCAAAGAGGAAATCAAAAAATACCTGGAGACAAACGACAATGAAAACACGATGATGCAAAACCTATGGTATGCAGCAAAAGCAGTTCTAAGATGGAAGTTTATAGCTATACAAGCCTACCTCAGGAAACAAGAAACATCTCAAATAAACAATCTAACTTTACACCTAAAGGAACTAGAGAAAGAAGAACAAACAAAACCCAAAGTTAACAGAGGGAAAGAAATTATAAAGATCAGAGAAGAAATAAATGAAATAGAAACAAAGAAAACAGTAGCAAAGATCAATAAAACTAAAAGCTGGTTCTTTGAGAAGATAAACAAAATTGATAAACCATTAGCCAGACTCATCAAGAAAAAGAGGGAGAGGACTCAAATCAATAAAATCAGAAATGAAAAAAGAGAAGTTACAACAGACACCGCAGAAATACAAAGCATCCTAAGAGACTACTACAAGCAACTCTATGTCAATAAAATGGACAACCTGGAAGAAATGGACAGATTCTTAGAAAGGTGTAAGCTTCCAAGACTGAACCAGGAAGAAATAGAAAATATGAACAGACCAATTGCAAGTAATGAAATTGAAACTGTGATTAAAAATCTTCCAACAAACAGAAGTCCAGGACCAGATGGCTTCACAGGTGAATTCTATCAAACATTTAGAGAAGAGCTAACACCCATCCTTCTCAAACTCTTCCCAAAAATTGCAGAGGAAGGAACACTTCCAAACTCATTCTATTAGACCACCATCACCCTGATACCAAAACCAGACAAAGATACTACAAAAAAAGAAAATTACAGACCAGTATTACTGATGAATATAGATGCAAAAATCCTTAACAAAATACTAGCAAACAGAATCCAACAGCACATTAAAAAGATTATACACCATGATCAAGTGGGGTTTATCCCAGGGATGCAAGTGTTCTTCAATATATGCAAATTAATCAATGTGATAGACCATATTAACAAATTGAAGAATAAAAACAATATGATACTCTCAATAGATGCAGAAAAAGCTTTTGACAAAATTCAACACTGCTTTATGATAAAAACTCTCCAGAAAGTGGGCATTGGGGAACCTACCTCAACATAATAAAGGCCATATATGACAAACCCACAGCAAACATCATTCTCAGTGGTGAAAGTGAAAGCATTTCCTCTAAGATCAGGAACAAGACAAGGATGTCCACTCTCACCACTATTATTCAACATAGTTTTGGAAGTCCTAGCCACGGCAATCAGAGAAGAAAAAGAAATGAAAGGAATACAAATTGGAAAAGAAGAAGTAAAACTGTCACTGTTTGCAGATGACATGATACTGTACATAGAGAATTCTAAAAATGCCACCAGAAAACTACTAGAGCTAATCAATGAATTTGGTAAAGTTGCAGGATACAAAATTAATGCACAGAAATCTCTTGCATTCCTATACACTAGTGATGAAAAATCTGAAAGAGAAATTAAGGAAAGACTCCCTTTTACCATTGCAACAAAAAGAATAAAATACCTAGGAATAAAGCTACCTAGGGAGACAAAAGACCTGTATGCAGAAAACTATAAGACACTGATGAAAGAAATTAAAGATGATACCAACAGATGGAGAGATGTACCATGTTCTTAGATTGGAAGAATCAATATTGTGAAAATGACTCTACTACCCAAAGCAATCTACAGATTCAATGCAATCCCTATCAAATTACCAATGGCATTTTTTACGGAACTGGAACAAAAAATCTTAAAATTTGTATGGCGACACAAAAGACCGCAAATAGCCAAAAGAGTCTTGAGGGAAAAAAATGGAGTGGGAGGAATCAGACTCCCTGACTTCAGACTATACTACAAAGCTACAGTAATCAAGACAATATGGTGCTGGCACAAAAACAGAAACAGATCAGTGGAACAAGATAGAAAGCCCAGAGATAAACCCATGCACCTATGGTCAACTAATCCATGAGAAAGGAGGCAAGGATATACAATGGAGAAAAGACAGTCTCTTGAATAAGTGGTGCTGGGAAAATTGGACAGCTACATGTAAAGGAATGAAATTAGAACACACCCTAACACCACACACAAAAATAAACTCAAAGTGGATTAGAGACTAAATGTAAGACTGGACACTATAAAACTCTGAGAGGAAAACATAGGAAGAACACTCTTTGACATAAATCACAGCAAGATCTTTTTTGATCCACCTCTTAGAGTAGTGGAAGTAAAAAGAAAAATAAACAAGTGGGAACTTCAAAGCTTTTGTGTAGCAAAGGAAACCATAAACAAGATGAAAAGACAACCCTCAGAATGGGAAAAAATGTTTGCAAATGAATCAACGGACAAAGGATTAATCTCCAAAATATATAAACAGCTCATGCAGCTCAATATTAAAGACAAACAACACAATTCAAAAATGAGCAGAAGACCTAAACAGACATTTCTCCAAAGAAGACATACAGATTGCCAAGAAGCACATGAAAATCTGCTTAACATCACTAATTATTAGAGAAATGCAAATCAAAAGTACAATGAGGTATCACCTCACACCAGTTAGAATGGGCATCACCAGAAAATGTACAAACAACAAATGCTGGAGAGGATGTGGAGAAAAGGGAACCCTCTTGCACTGTAGGGAATGTAAATTGGTACAGCCACTATGGAGAACAGTATGGAGGTTCCTTAAGAAACTAAAAATAGAATTACCATATGACCCAGCAATCCCACCACTGTGCCTATACCTTGAGAAAACCATAATTCAAAAAGACGCATGCACCCCAATGTTCACTGCAACACTATTTACAATAGCCAGGTCATGGAAGCAACTTAAATGCACATCGACAGACGAATGGATAAAGAAGATATGGTACATATATACAATGGAATATTACATAGCCATAAAAAGTAATGAAATTGGGTCATTTGTTGAGATGTGGATGGATCTAGAGACTGTCATACAGAGTGAAGTAAGTCAGAAAGAGAAAAACAAATATTGTTTATTAAGACATGTATGTGGAACCTAGAAAAATGGTACAGATGAACCAGTTTGCAGGGCAGAAGTTGAGACACAGATGTATAGAAAAAACGTATTTTCACCAAGGGGGAATGCCGCAGGGGGGTGGGGATGGTGTTGTGATTATTTGGGTGATTGGAATTGACATGTATACACTGATGTGTATAAAATTGATGACTAATAAGAACCTGCTATATAAAGAATAAAATAAAATTCAAAAGAAAAGTCTATGCTATACCTGGAAACCATAAAAATAGAATGTCCTGCATAAATATTTTTGCTTTATCTTAATGCTGAATAAAATATCATAAAGCATTTCATTCAGAAAAAAAAATGAACAGAGAAGGACTACAGAAACAACTGGAAAGCAAGTAATAAAGTGGCAATAAGTACATACCTATCAAGAATTACTTTAAATGTCAATGGACTAAGTGCTCAAATCAAAGGCATAGGGTCACTGATCATATAAAAAAACAAAAACAAAAAACGAGACCCATCTGTATGCTGCCTCCAAGAGACTCACTTCAGAGCTAAAGACACACACAGACTGCAATTAATGGGACAGAAAAATATTTTGTGCAAATGGAAATGACAAGAAAGTGAAGGTAGCAATACTCACACAACATAGACTTTACAACAAAGTCTATCACCAAAGACAGAGAAAGGTATTATGTAATACTAAAGGGATCAATACCAGAAGAGAATATTACATTCCTTAACATATATGAACCCAACACAGAAGTACCTAAATATATAAAGCAAATATTAACAGACATAAAGGGAGAAATTGACAATAATACAATAATAGTAGGGGACTTTAACACCCCACTGATTTGTCCTTCAATGGACAAGTCATCTAGACAGAAAATCAATAAGGCAAGAGTGGTCTTAAGTGACCCAGTAGACCAGTTGGACTTAATAGATACTTACAGGACATTACATCCAAAACCAGCAGGTACACATCCTTTTCAAGTACATATGAATGTTCTCCATGAAAGATCACCTGCTAGGCCACAAAACAAGTCTCAACAAATTTAAGAGGATAGAAATTATATCAAGCCTTTTTCCAACCACAACCATTTGAAACTAGAAATCAGTTACAGAAAGAAAAATGAGAAAAGAACAAACACATGGAGACTAAACAACATGCTACTAAAAAACCAGTGGGTCAATGAAGAAATCAAAGAGGAAATCAGAAAATACCACAAGACACATGGAAATGGAAACATAAAACTACAGAATCTTCAGGTTGCAGCAAAAGCAGTTCTGAGAGGGAAGTTTATAGTGATACAGACCTTCTTTAAGAAACAAGAAAAATCTCAAACAACCTAACCTACCATCTAAAGGAAGTATAGAAAAAGAAGAACAAAGCCCAAAGCCAGCAGAAGGAAGGAGATAATAAACATCAGAGAGAAATAAATAAAATAGAGACGAATAAAACAATAGAAAAGATCAATAAAACTAAAAGATGGTTTTTTGAAAAGGTAAGCGTAATTGATAAACCTCTGGCCGGGCTCACCAAAAAGAAAAGAGAGGACCCAAACAAAATAAGAAATGAAAGAGGAGAAATAACAACCAGTACCACAGAGATACAAAAATATCATAAGAGAATACTACAAACAGTTATATGCCAACAAATTGGACAACCTAGATGAAATGGACAAATTTCTAGAGATATACAACCTGCCAAGACTAAATCAAGAAGAAACACAATTGGAACAGACCAATCACTAGCAGTGAAATTGAATTTGTAATTTAAAAAACTCCCAGAAAACAAAAGTCCAGGACTGGACAACTTCACAGGGGAATTCTACCAAACATATAAAGAAGAGCTAATACCTATCCTTCTCAAAGTATTCCAAAAACTTGAAGAGGACAGAACACTCTGAAATTCATTCTGTGAAGCCACCATTATCCTGCTGCCAAAACCAAAGACACTACAAAAAAAGAAAATTATATGCCAATATCTTTGGTGAGTATAGATGCAGAAATCCTCAACAAAATATTAACAAACCAAATCCAACAATATATAAAAAGGATCATATACCATGATCAAATGGGATTTATTTCAGGGATGCAAGGATGGTATTCACAAATCAACCAACGTGATAACTGTTTTAGCAAAAGGAAGGATAAAAATCACATGATAATCTCAATATATGCAGAAAAAGCCTTTGGCAAAATTCAGTATCCATTCATGATAAAAACTCTTATCGAAGTTGGTAAAGAGGGAATATGTCTCAGCGTAAATAAGGGCTATTTATGACAAACCCACAGTTAACATTATACTCAATGGTAAAAAACTCAAACCCTTTCCTCTAAAATCAGAAACAAGACAAGGATGCCCACTCTTGCCACTTCTATTTAACATAGTATTGGAAGTCCTAGCTACAGCAATCAAACAAGAAAAAAAAGCATCTAAATTGGAAGGGAATAAGCAAAACTGTCACTATTTGCAGATGACATGATACTATATATAGAAAGCCCTAAAGTCCCCACCCAAAAACTGTTAGAACTAATAAATGAATTCAGCTGAGTAGCTGGATATAAGATTAATATTCAGAAATCTGTTGCTTTCCTATACACTAATAATGCACTATCAGAAAGAGAAAGCAAAATACAATTGTTTAAAATTGCATTAAAAAATAGTAAAATACCTAGTAATAAACTTAACCAAGGAGGCGAAAGACCTATAAACTATAACCTATAAACTATAAAACACTGATAAAGGAAATTGAAAATGATGCAAAGAAATGGAAAGATACCCTGTGCTCTTGAATTGGAAGAATTAATATTGTTAAACTGGCCATACTATCCAAAGCACTCTACAGATTTAATGCAATCCCTATCAAAATACCCAGGACAGGGCTTCCCTGGTGGCGCAGTGGTTGAGAGTCCACCTGCTGATGCAGGGGACACGGGTTCGTGCCCCGGTCCGGGAAGATCCCGCATGCTGGGGAGTGGCTGGGCCCGTGAGCCATGGCCGCTGAGCCTGCGCGTCTGGAGCCTGTGCTCCGCAACGGGAGAGGCCATAGCATTGAGAGGCCCGTGTACCGCAAGAAAAAAAAAAATACCCAGGACATTTTTTACAGAACTAGAACACATAATCCTAAAATTTATGTGGAACCACAGAAGATCCCAAATTGCCAGAGCAATCGAGAAAAAAGAACAAAGCTAGAAGTATCACCCTCACTGGCTTCAGACTATTCTACAAAGTTACAGTAATCAAAACAGCATGGTACTGGCACAAAAACAGACATACAGATCAATGGAACAGAATAGAGAGCCCATAAATAAACTCATACACTTACGGTCAATCTACAACAAAGTAGGCAAGAATGTACAATAGACTAAAGAGAATCTCTTCAACAAGTGGTGGTGGGAAAATTGGACAGCTACATGTAAAATAATGAGAAGTGAGCATTTCCTCATACCATATATGAAAATAAACTCAAAAAGGATTAAAGACCTAAACGTAAGACCTGAAACCATAAAACTCCTAGAAGAGAACATAAGAAGAACCCTCTTTGACATAAATTGTAGCAACATTTTCCTGGATCTGTTTCCTAAGTCAAAATAAATAAAGGCAAAAATAAAAAAATGAGACTTAATTAAACTTAAAAGCTTTTGCACAGCAAAGGAAACCATCCAAAAAAAGAAAGAAAAACAGGACTTCCCTGGTGGCACAGTGGTTAAGAATCCGCCTGCCAATGCAGGGGACACAGGTTCGATCCCTCATCTGGGAAGTTCCCACATGCTGCAGAACAGCTAAGCCCGTGTGCTGCAACTACTGAGCCTGTGCTCTAGAGCCCATGAGCCACAACTACTGACCCTGTGCGCCTAGAGCCCGTGCTCCGCAACAAGAGAAGCCACTGCAATAAGAAGCCTGCGCACCACAATGAATAGTAGCCCCTGCTTGCCACAACTAGAGAAAGGCTGTGTGCAGCAATGAAGACCCAAAGCAGCCAAAAATAAATAAATCCATCTGTGACTCTGTTTAAAAAAAATAAAATAAAAAATAAAAGACAACCTACTGAATGGAAGAAAATAATTACAAATGATATGACTGACAAGGGATTAATTTCCAATATATATAAACAGCTTATACAACTCACTATCAAGAAAACAACCCAATCAAAAAATGGGCAGAAGACCTTAACAGACATTTTTGCAAGAAGACATATGGATGGCTAACAGGCACATAAAAAGATACTCAACATCACTAATTATTAGATAAATGCAAATGAAAACAATAAGATATCACTTCACACCTGTCAGAATGGTTATCATCAAAATGTCTACAAATAACAAATGTTGGCAATGATATGGAGAAAAGAGAAGCCTCATACATTGTTGTTGGGAATGTTAATTGGTGCAGCCACTGTGGAAAAGAGTATGCAGGTTCCTCAAAAAGCTAAAAATAGAGCTACCACATGATCCAGCAATTTGACTCCTGGGTATACATCTGGAAAAAATGAAAAGACTAATTCAAAAAGATAGATGTACCCCAGTGTTCATTAGCAGCATTATTTATAATAGCCAAGATATGAAAGCAACCCAAGTGTCCATCAACAGACCAATGGATAAATAAGATTTGGTGTGTGTATATACAATGGAACATTAGCCACAATAAAGAATGAAATATTGCGATTTGCAGCAATGTGGATGGACCTAGAGAACATTATGCTTATTGAAATAAAATAGACAGTGAAAGACAAATACTGTATAATGTCACTTATATGTGGAACGTAAAAAATGAAACATGAATGTATATAGCAAAATGGAAACAGACTCACAGATACAGAAATCAAACTAGTGGTTACCAGTGGGGAGAGGGAGGTGGGGAGGGGCAAGAAAGGGGTAGGGGATTAAGAGGTATAAAAAAAACCAGGGATATATTATATAGTACAGGAAATTATAGTCATTATTTTGTAGTAACTTAATAGAGTATAATGTATAAAAATACTGAATCACTATGCTGTACACCTAAAACTAATATAGTATTATAAATCAATTATACTTCAATTACAAAATTAAAGAACCCTAACAACTCTATAATAAAAAGACAACCCAATTTAAAAATGGGCAAAAGATTCCAATAGACATTTCTACAAAGATTTCTAAATGGCCAAAATGCACTTGAAAAGATGCTTAACATCATTGTGATAAGGAAATGCAAATCAAAACCAGATGAGATACAATTTCCTACTAGGATGGCTAGAATAAAACGATTAGATAATAATAAGTGTTGGCAAGGATTTAGAGAAATTGGAATCCTTATACATTGCTAGTGGGAATGTAAAATGGTGCAGCCACTTTGAGAAAAGTCTGGTAGTTCCTTACATGGTTAATCACAGAGTTATCATGTGACCCAGCATTTCTACTTCTAGTTATACACCAAAGAAAAATGTAAACCAAAGTCCATACAAAAACTTGTACGTGAATGCTTATAGCAACATTATGGATAATAGCTAAAAGGTGGAAACAACCCAGATGTCTATAAACTGATGAATGGATAAATAAAATTTGGTTTATACATATAATGGAAAATTACTTGGCCATTTTTATGAAGTACTGAAAAATGCTAAACCTGGATGAACCTGGAAGATATTATGCTAAATGAAACAAGTCAGTCACAGAAAACTGTATATTATACCATTCCATGTATATGAAATATATAGGATAGGCATATCTATAGAGACAGAAAGTAAATTATTTGCTGCTCAGGGATGAGAGGATGAGGGGGTTGGCAATAGCTAAAGAGTACGGGATTTCTTCTTGAGGTGATGAAAGTCTAAGGTTGACTGTGTTGATGATTGCATGTATCTGTGAATAAGATAAAAACCAATGAATTTTATACTTTAAATGGGAGAATTGGATAGTATATGAATTATATCTCAATAAAGCTGTTTTTAAAAAAGAATAGACATGTAAGGTGGCTTGGGAAATTGACTGGCATGCTTTGTAAAGTGAGACCAACTGTATTGATACATATATTCCTCGTGTGCAGTGTCATTTTAATGACTGTAAAATCTGGGACAGAAAAAAGAAAGTAGTGGGATTTTATCTGGTTCTCTGATTTTAAATTAAACCTATTACTTAGTTCTGTTTGCTGTAGCCTACATTTTCATGTCACTGATCACTTTACTTGGGCTATTTATAGTCTATAGACTGATGCTCTTGGATAAGTTTGGCTTAGAAGAGAAAAAAAAAGAGCTATATTCAGAGTAATAAGCCCTGCGTCAGTAGGTTAATAAGGTTATAGCAACACCAAAGATATAAAAAAAGTCTCATTGACAAGGTGATGTGAGAAGGTACAGTCAGATAGTAATATTCTTGAGGCCATGCTAGCTCTTTCGCCCTCATACACCTTTTTTCCCCCTGAAATGTTCAGTGAATGCTTCCAAGTAAATGGCTGTATGTTTTATTATTGTTCTTATTTTTATATAGTGATATTAGAGATACTATACTATAATGACTTAGTAATTGTCATTTAGCTCCCATGGTACAATAAATGTTCTATAGAACACAGAAAAGGCAGGGAGTGTTTCAGGAGGACCTTTCAGCTGAAAATCAGAGCCCAGGGTTTCTTCAGAATAGGGTCACTTGTTAGCTTTGTCCAGACTTATCTGTCGAAAGAGAGGATTATACCAGAGGTTTCCCAACAGTCTTATCAGCAACAGCCCTCTATGATGCTGAGATTCTATGAAAGATGAACCATCTCTTTGTGTCTTAACCAGAAGAAAGTTGGTAAAAATACTGCATACACATCACATGGCATCCTATCAGATAATTGGACAGCAGTGACACTTCTGGAAATGTACTGGCTTCCATGGATTGAGCCATACGAGTGTTTCATAGGACATGAAATACAACTTGCTTGATCCTGTCTTTTCACTTTGGATGTCTGTACTCCCTCCACCTCTTTACCAGTCTGCAGTCCTGAGAGCAGCGTTTCCCAAACTGGATCCTATGAGGCCTTAAAGTCTTTACCGTAGGACTTCTCAGAGTCTTTAATATGCAAAAATTGAGACAATCAGTACAACATTTCCGAAGTGACTTGATTGTGAAACCCTTTGTTTCATAGAACACAGTATTAATACTTCACTGAATAGAGTTCAGAGGAATCCAGTGTGGAGGCCTCTGCCTGGGACGCCTCTGAACCAGCGTCAGAATCCCATGCCTTCAGGAAACGTTCTTTAGTTGCTCTGTATTTATTCATCCTGGGGTCATCAGTGCCCGGCACTTAGTTATTAATCAAGAAGTGTTTCTGGAATTAGTGATTGAATGAACAAAGGAACATGGTGGACTATATCCAACTGTTCTCTCTGCTAATCAGTATTTATGCATGTATTGCATATTATATATGAGCTCTGCTTGTTAATGATTTTTCCCATGAGTTTCGGGTGTGAGGTGTGAAGGGTGCTGTCACCCAGCTGGGTTATAACCCTCTTTAATGAAGTACACTAATGTACTTCATTAGTGTTGTTGGCCTAGCCCTGCCCCAACTCTGTCCTGGCTCTTCATTAGCTCCTTGCCCAGCTTCACAAGCAGATCTCCTTCTCCTCTTCCTTTTCTCACAGCGATCAAGCACTGAGCCATTTGAACCTCAGCCTTTCCTCCCTGTCCTAAGAAGGAGGAACGAACTGTCATATATTCATTTTTATTTTCTGGAAACTCACACTCAATGCATATGGAATGAGCATCTGCAAATGCAAAGCAAAATGGCTCTGGAGCCCTTGAGTCAGGTATGGTAGGGCAGACTCCAGCTGTTGCTGGAGAGCTTCCTGATTGACACACACCCCTCCCAAAGTCACGGTCAATAGGTTTGCCGTAAGTACTTTTCCTCTACTGTCTTCTGAGAATTGTGAAGATGTGTTCGCGCATATTTGCCTTCGTCTCAGCAGACAAGGATGGGATTGTCTGTGCCTTAACTCAGTTGCCAAGTTAAACGATGTAGCCCTCTCCTTTATTGAAGTCATTGAATCACTCAAGTCACATGTGAATAATTATAAGGTGCCATGTGTCCTTTAAGCACTCTAATCTTATCTAGAAGTATTAAGGGTTATTTTACTGGCTTTTTTGATACCTTTCAGGAACACATGGATTGTTAAAGAATTATCCTGTTCTTTTCCCAGATAATCTGAAGATCATTTTCCATACAATAGTCATGTTGTGATACTATGATTTATAAGAAATACCTATTTGGTCTTTGTTCCATTCCAGGCACAGAGCTGCTTTTTTTTCTTTTTTAACATCTTTATTGGAGTATAATTGCTTTACAATAGTGTGTTAGTTTCTGCTGTATAACAAAGTGAATCAGCTATACGTGTACCTATATCCCGATATCCCCTCCCTCTTGCGTCTCCCTCCCACCCTCCCTATCCCACCCCTCTAGGTGGTCACAAAACACCGAGGTGATCTCCCTGTGCTATGCGTTGCTTCCCACTAGCTATCTATTTTACGTTTAGTAGTGTATATATGTAAATGCTGCTCTCTCACTTCGTCCCAGCTTACCCTTCCCCCTCCCCGTGTCCTCAAGTCCATTCTCTACGTTTGTGTCTTTATTCCTGTCCTGCTCCTAAGTTCATCAGAACCTTTTTTTTTAATTCCATATATATGTTTCAGCATACGGTATTTGTTTTTCTCTTTCTGACTTACTTCACTCTGTATGACAGTGTCTAGGTCCATCCACCTCACTACAAATAACTCAATTTTGTTTCTTTTTATGGCTGAGTAATATTCCATTGTATATATGTGCCACATCTTCTTTATCCATTCGTCTGTCGATGGACACTTAGGTTGCTTCCATCTCCAGGCTATTGTAAATAGTGCTTCAGTGAACATTGTGGTACATGACTCTTTTTGAATTATGGTTTTCTCAGGCTATGTGCCCAGTAGTGGGATTGCTGGGTCATATGGTAGTTCTATTTTTAGTTTTTTAAGGATCCTCCTTCTAGAAAGCTGCTAGGTCCCCTCAGGATGGGGACTGGAGACTAGAGAACATACATGTGAACACAGGGCAGGAAGAGGAGGGTGGGACGAATTGGGAGATTAGGATTGACATATATACAGTACCATGTGTAAAATAGATAGCTAGTGGGAACCTGATATACAGCACAGGAAGCTCAGCTCTGTGCTCTGCAACGACCTAGATGGGTGGGATGGGGGAGTGGGAGGAAGGTCCAAGAGGGAGGGGATATATGTATACATAGAGCTGATTCACTTCATTGTACAGCAGAAACTAACACAGCATTGTAAATCAATTATACTTCAATTTAAAAAATTAATTAATTAAAAAAAATTTTTTTAAAAAGATGGTGGCTGGTTGTCAGAGGACCCAGCCAGGTGAATAGAGGGTTGGAATTTTCAGTCCACCCTCCCAACCCCTCACCCCAACCTCCTCAGTGAGGGGAGAGGGGCTAAAGGTTGAGTGCACTCACCAACGCCCAATGACTTAATCAATCACACCTATGTAATGAAGCCTCCATAAAAACCCAAAAGGACAAGGCTTAGAAAGCTTCTGGGTTGGTGAACAGATAGAATTTGGAGAGGGTGGCACTCTCAGCATGGAAGCTCCGTGCCCCTTTCCCATGCCTTTCCCTATTCATCTCTTCCATCTGGCTGTTCCTGAGTTATCTCCTTTTGTAATAAACTGGTAATCTAGTCAGTAAAATGTGTCTCTTGAGTTCTGTGAGCCACTCTAGCACATTAATCGAACCCTAGGAAGGGGTTGTGGGACCCTCCATAACCAGTTGGTCAGAAGCACAGGTAACAATCTGGACTCGTGATGGGGTCTGAAGTAGGGGGAGGGGGCCAGTCACGTAGGACTATGGGATTTGATGTTCTCTCCAGGTAGACAGTGTCAGAATTGTTCATTGCTTGGCGGTGGTGGGAAAAACACACATAGGACACTTTTGTTAGGGATTGCTATTCATGTCAGGAAGACATTACAATCTGCATTGTAGAACAAGAACTATATGGTGGAAAATAATTGCTGAAAGAAAAGCCAACCAGATTTGAGTAATGTGAAACTTCTGGTGAGTGTCACCTTGACTTTATGTGCCCACCGTTTTTCTGCCAACTAAAGACAAATCATTGTTCAAATCATGTGACTTAACCAGTTTTGTTTCGTTTTTTAAAAATACCAAGGCTTTTCAACTTGACACTAAATTCCATAAGATATTTTCATTAAGAACGCCACACAACTGAGTTACGATTTCGACGTTCTGCTTGTCATTTTTTGTCCTTTTTTTGGAATGTGCTATTGCTGGGGATAGAACTCATGACTTTACTATTCAGTAGTTGTGTCTATGTTTTTAAAAGAAGTTAAGACTTGTGAGAAGTTGCAAAATAGTACAAAGGGTTCCTGTTTACCCTTCACACAGCTTCCCTCAAGGATAATATCTTACAAAGCCTTCATATATTGTCATACCAGGAAATTGACATCATACTGTTAACTCAAATATAGACCTTGTTTGGATTTCACCAGTTTTTTGTGTTTTTCTTTTTTTAACATCTCTCTTTTTTTTTTGGTGGGGGGGGAGAATTGGGACTAGTTCTAAGAAATTTTATCACATGTATGGATTTCTATAACCTCACCACACAATCAAGGTCCAAAACTGTTCCATCACTGCAAAGAAATCGCCTCACGTTACTCCTTTATGTCCTTTATAGCCACACCATCTCCCTAACCCTAATCCCTGGCAACCACTGATCTGTTCTCCATCTCTGTAATTTTGTCATTTTGAGAATGTTACAGAAAGGGAATCATACAGTATGCAACTTTTTGAGACTTTTTTTCCCCCTCAGCATCACGCCCTGGCCATCCATCAGTAGTTTCATGTTTTAATCATTTGTTCCTATTTATTGCTGAATAGTATGAGTAGCATCTGTTGAGCTGGGGGTTTTATGTTTGTTTGTTTTTTGTTAGGTTAAGACCAAATTCAAAAAGACCAAGCCAGTAGCTGAGTAGATTCAGGAACTGGGAGCAAATAAGTTGAGCCAGGGAGGAGGGAGAAAAGCAGCAGGGCAGACTGGGGTAGAAAGCGGAATGGAATCCAGATCCAGAAGTCGAAGGATCTGGTCTGGCCAAGCCCAGACCAGGAGCGTGAGAGCTGCTGCAGAGATGTGCCAGGAATCAGATTCACAGTCTAGAACTAGATGTGGCCAGAAAGAATGATTAGGGGGACTGGGCCGGGGGTGAGGGGAGGTGGGTAATAAATACCTAATGGCTCCTCCACCTGTCCCTGGCTAACCCCAGGGCCTCAAGCCCAACGTTCTTCCTGAGTCTCCTGCTAACTGTTTTCACCCTGCGGTATCTTGGGTTCATATCATGCCCAGAATAGAAATGAAGATAAGGGGTAGGGGTGTGAATACCCTCGTGGGTAAGAGTCTTAGGCATTTTTTGAAAGTAAAGGAAATTTTTGTCATTTGACCTCGCACATGACACAGCAGCATTCCACATCCCTGCAGTGTGGAATCTGAGGTGGTTTGGCTCAAATACCAAAGGCTTTTAAAGGCAGGGAAGAGGGAAGAAGTAGAAACTGGAGTTTTAATTCCAAGTGTATAATTAGTATCAACAAACCCGTATTTGAGCAGTTAGCCCAGATCCAATTATAAAGTGATAGAAGGAATAGGACTGTGACAAATTAAAATAAAAGGCACCTTTGTAGGAGTCATCATTTGATATTATGGTAAATAAATCCTGCAGATATCTGTGAGCTGGGGTCCCACCATTAAAACAGCTGCACCTATTAAATGCTGCCTCAAAAAATGTTTCATTGATTATTTTCCCCTCACTTTCAAGTTCAGGAACGTAGCCGTGTGTGGGCCCCCATTTATGCTCCTTCCATAAAACAGCAGAGATTATTTGGATTTACGTTGACTAACAACAGAGCCCTTGTTGTTCAACAAACCTCATTTTCTTCAACACCACAGGCCAAGCTTTCTACAGCAGAGCTCTTTGCCCATTTAAATAGCGTCCAGTGTTCAGGGGTCAAGTTTGCCAGTTAAAAGGCTATTCTAAGAGGGGATGCTTGGGCATGGGGTTCCATGACACAGAAGGTCTCTCTACTTGACATACATGATGCAAAATTAGAACGTTGGAAGGAAGTCAAGCCACATGAATTTTATTTGAATGGGCTGTACATCACCATCACGCCCCACCCTTAGCCAACCCTACATAATTATATGTGACATCTCCTGCAGAACTTAAGACATTTTCACCTTTGACCATGCTACTGAAAAGAACAGACTGGACTGACAGTGAACAATGGTAATACTGACTTGATAGGTACCTGATATTATTATGTGAACCTACATCTTCAGACACTGGCAAATGCACTTCACGGAATTCTAGTCCTGGTTGTGTTGCCAGACTAACTCTAGGACCATAGCAGGTTTTAGCCGTATGTTTTTCATATGTAAAATAAGTCGTTTGACTCAATATCTCATGTCCATTCTACCTCTGTATCCTCCTAGGCTTTGTGTCTTGATGTGCCTTGAATGTGACTGATGAGTGTGTTGGGAAAAGCCCTAAAATGCCATACCTCTCAGAGTTGAGTGCATGCATTCATATTATTTCTGTGAGCTAGAGGAAGACAGCATTAGCTTGTCTTTATAAACGGGGAAACGAAGAAGAATAATAGTGGCAAACACCTATATAGGTTTTACTATGCGTCAGAAATAGTTCTGAGCACTTTACAAGATTTAACTCATTTTATCTTGTTAATAACCCCGTAAGGAAGGTACTGTTATTATCCCTATTTTACAAGCAATGAAACTGATGCCCAGAGAGGTTAATTAGTCTGTCCAAGGTCACATGGCTAATAAGTGTCAGAGTCCGGCTAGAAGGCATGCAGTCTTCCTCTACTGAGTGCCTGCTGGTGAAGAATCTTTAGGCCTGGGAATTGGAATCAGAATCTTTACAACTGAGTTATTCCTAGGCTTAAAAAAAAAGTCCCAATCTAGAGGATGCTTCACACCACTTTCGGGTCCTAAAATGATAGAGGATAAATAGGAAGTCAGTGTGGGACAGAGAAAACTACTTTTACTTTTGAGGCAGAATGTATGGACTCTCCCTTCACGGTATATCCAGACGTGTGATATCTGTACATCTATTATATAACCTTTAATTGCTTTTTCCTTGCAGTGAGAGGCAATCATTTTATAAGTCCTGGTTAGGACATATTGGTGAAAGGGTCCCTGAATTTCCTGCATAAATGCTCCCAACGCCCCTGGGCCTCTTGACTCTTCATGTGAATCATGGGCTGCTTCTAGGTAGAATCAGAATCCATGGGTTCAGAGTTAGCTAGTCCCAGTTCTGACTGTCCTTTGCTGGAGGGTTCCTGCCAGTGCAGCCCTTGCTGGCTCCCCCTGGCCTCCAGGACTCTGCACCCTGTGGCCCTATCTGACACCCGCTGCTTTAGCTGACACTCCCTTGCTCACCCGACTACAGCAGTTGCCAGGGCCCCTCCTGGCTACCAGAACTACTCTCCGTGGGTCCCGTTCTCACCTTGGATCCAGGTCAGCAATAATGAGTAAAACGACTTTAATCACGTTGGCCAAAAACAAAAGCAGGCAGGCAAAAGAGCAGAAAGTGTAGAAGATTTCATAAAATTTTAGAAATGTTCATGTGTCCCAGATCCTTAAAGGGTAATTAAGTGAAAAGGTATTCCTAAATTTCTCATCTCCTTTTGGAGATGGTGTCATGAAGGCTACTGGAGCTCTCTGACCGATGCCCGGTGCCCGTCCCCAGGTCAGCCCTAGGAGGCGGCTGGTTCTCTCCACACTGTATTTCTTTAGTCCATCTTGCTCTCCCAACCACTCCCTTGCTTTCCTGGTGTCCTGAGATGAATATATCTTCCCTCCCTCGTCAGCTCTCACCTCTCTCTCCTAAATTACATTCTATTAATAAGTATGCACTGTAAAGTTCAGAGAACAATGATTCTCAACAAATTTTCTCATAAAATATAAAACAATCTCCCTTTTCTGAAAATATGTAGGCTCTGGGGGTTTTAGTAGTTCTGAAAAGATGTTCCAGGGCAGCTCCAGTGATGAATTTAACCCTGAAGAGAAAATCTCCTGCTCTGTTCTTGTCGCTGAGACTACCCCGAAGACATCATTGCTTAATTAGTTCTTCTGGTGTAACATAAATCTTGAGAAACTCGTTTGATGCTACTGTAGCTGTGGTAAGTACTCTAGCAAACTTCCCCCTATTTTTCACTATTAATTAATGAACTGTTATTTAAAGTATTGCTGACTTAACGGGGTTCCCATGTCAGGAAGTTCTACTAACAGAGTGAAAGTAAAACATAACAAAATAGAAACAGAGAATACATTTTATTGGACAAGATGGATGAGAACGAACAGTTGTCCCGTCAAACCCTTTAAGGGAGAATTCTGAATGTATGTTAAAAATGAATTAATGTGGGAACATTGGCTGGTTGGTAGGTGGTGAGATTCGGCTAGTGGTTCCATTTAGAAGCATTCCTTTCCCCAGAATTGCTATCGCAATGTGATGGTTGTCATTCCAATTTACTGGCGTAATAAGATTGGCCCAGATCTCTGTGACTAGTGCACTGTACTTAGCATCTAAACGTGATGTAATTTTCAGAGGAACCTTCTGAGTTGTTGGCTGAAAACTGTGTCAGGGTGGTGACAAACTAGGAATTAGGGGTATTACAAAAGCTTAAGTAGATGTACTTTATCCCAGGCTTGTCAGTTAGGGTTTTGTTTCTAAAGCTGAGAGAACTGCTGGATCAAAGAAGATAGAACAAAACTGATAAGTCCCTCAGTAGCACCAGGGGAATCCATCACCTGTATCAAACCGTTACCTGATGAGCCACGGTTTGTGTAAATCCTGTGTTGACTGAAGGTTGGCGATAATAACGTTCTTAATCGGTTCCTTTACGTGGAACCACTTACCAAGGCTACCAGACACTGCTGATGCTGCTTGGAAACCTGTCCTAACAACAATAGCACATAGAGTTTGGGGGGCTTGAGAAAGGTGGTACAAGGTGAATCAGCTTGCCAGGTAGCAAAATAATTTGGCTGGCTACATAAACTAGGCTGGTAGAATAGTGGTGTCGGTTGGTGGAGAAATATTGTGGTTGGTAGGAGAGAAGTGGTTTCCCAAGAGAATCTGAGATGTCCTCTGGAGGGCTGATGGCAGCTGTTAGAAATCAACTGCACCAATCAAAAAATCTACAAACAATAAATGCTGGAAAGAGTGTGGAGAAAAGGGAAACCTCGTACACTGTTGGTGGGAATGTAAATTGGTACAGCCACTATGGAGAACAGTACGGAGGTTCCTTGAAAGACTGAAAGTAGAGCTACCATATGACCTAGCAATTCCGCTCTGGGCATATATCTGGAGAAAACCTTAATTCGAAAGTATCCATGCCTCCTGATGTTCATTGCAACGCTATTTACAATAGCCAGGACATGAAAGCAACCTAAATGTCCATCGACAGAGGAATGGATAAAGAAGATGTGGTGCATGTATATAATGGGATATTACTCAGCCATAAAAAGGGAAGAAATAGTGCCATTTGCAGAGACATGGATGGACCTGGAGACTGTCGTACGGAGTGAAGTAAGTCAGAAAGAGAAGAACAAGTATTGTATAATTTCACTTATATGTGGAATCTAGAAAATGGTACAGATGAACTTATTTGCAAAGCAGAAGCAGAGTGACAAATGAGAGAACAAACTTATGGATACCAAGGGAGGAATGGAGGGTGAGATGAACTGGGAGATTGGGATTGACATATATACACTACTATGTATAAAACATATAACTAATGAGAACCTACTGTATAGCACAGGGAACTCTACTCAGTGCTCTGTGGTGACCTAAATGGGAAGGAAATCTAAAAAGATATATGTATACATGTAACTGATTCACTTTGCTGTACAGCAGAAACTAACACAACATTGTAAAGCAACTATACTCCAATAAAAATTAATAAAGAAAGAAAGAAAGAAAGAAAGAAAGGAAGGAAGAAAGAAATCAGCTGGACTAGCAGCACGCTGGTCAAAAAACCCTTCTCCACAAAAATGTTGATATGACAGTGAGTCATTATCTCAACCCCGTCTTATGAACTCTGCCTGCCTCTGGTGTTTATGCTGGGGATGGGAGGTAATAATGAAAGAGCAAGGTAATCTCATAATGCACTTGTTCCATCAGGCCTGCCTTTTGTAGCTCTGATGGACTAAGAAACAGAAGAGAGAGAGACGCTGGATCCTCTGTTTGCCATACTGCCACCCCCATCCTCCACCCCTATAGGTCCCCAAGTACAGAGGATGCTGTAGGCCAGGGGTCGGCAAACTTTTTCTATGAAGG
The DNA here is from genome assembly GCF_951394435.1 of Stenella coeruleoalba. Taxonomy (NCBI): domain Eukaryota; kingdom Metazoa; phylum Chordata; class Mammalia; order Artiodactyla; family Delphinidae; genus Stenella; species Stenella coeruleoalba. Next base: position 59,689,858 of record NC_137148.1, read on the forward strand.
ACCAGATAGTAAATACGCTAGGCTCTTGGGGCCACCTATGGTGTCTGTTACATATTCTTCTTTATTATAACCCTTTTGCAATGTAAAAACAAAAGCGTTCTTAGCTCACCATTCTTTGCTATACAAAAACATAGTTTGTTCACCCCTGCTGTAGACCTGTACAGCACAAGAGTGCTGTACACTCTTGATTACTAGCGAAAAATAAGTCACCAAATGTGGACGTGGTCTCCTTCCCTGATGAGCTGGGCTGCTCTTTGTTTAGCATCACACCAAGGCAAGAGGCAGGCTGTAGCTACCTTCTCCATTCTTTCCTGGTCAGCACACATGCTCATACCCTGGTGATTGCTGTTGCTGGGAGTATGAGAGTCCTTTGTGTCAGAGCCAGGACACTTGTGTCTTCTACTTGCATCCATGAAACCACTAGGCTAATTTATTAGCTTCCAAGCAAGGTAAAAATCTCCCAGTTCTTGAGAAAAGCTGGAAGGAGAGAGAGAGTAGGGAAAGGAGACGTGGGGGCAGGAGATGATACAAGATAAAACATTACAGGGAAGAGAGATGATCCAAATGAAGAGATCATTTTCCATCCCGACTACATGGCCTCGTTTTTAAGTCTCCAAAGTTTCTATTTTGTCCTTCACAGAATCAGAGCTCTTCCCTGCTGGGTGAAATGAGGGGGAGTCTTTGGCTCCCCCTAGAGGCTAGAGTTTGCCAAGGACAGTTAGGTACCTAAAACATAAATTGTGATCTCCTATTGCCCTTTGTTATAAAGCAAAAGGAAATCTGACCATGACTAGATTTTACTCACATGCCCCAGGGATTAGGTATAATTCAAGTGAAAAGAGAATTTACCCTGTAAAGTAGGAGGGAATATATATGTATGTATGTATGCATATATATATATATATACACATACATATGAAAAATTGACACTGAATATAATTGTGAATGTTTAGATACTAGTGACAGTCATAATTGTTGAAGTGCAGAGAAAAAATTGGATCTGACACAGAAGGGTTAAATAGTGTTAAAAATTTTCCCCCCACATTCTAGAAAACTTTGCTTGTGGTGTGACCGAGTCCAAACTCATTCTGCTCGCCACACAACAGACCAATAAATCAGGAGATGAGGTGCTGGGGCAACGAATAACGACTTTATTCAGAAAGCCCAGTGTCTGCGAAGATGGTGGACTAATGTCCTAGAGAACTATCTTACTCAAGTCAGAATTCAGGCTTCTTTTATACTAAAAAGGGGGGGGGGTGTGGTTGGTTGCTGCAGACTTCTTGGTGTTGGAATCCTTTTTTTTTTTTTGCGGTACACGGGCCTCTCACTGTTGTGGCCTCTCCCGTTGCGGAGGACAGGCTCCGGACGCGCAGGCTCAGCGGCCATGGCTCACGGGCCTGGCCGCTCCGCGGCATGTGGGATCTTCCCGGACCGGGGCACGGACCCATGTCCCCTGCATTGGCAGGCGGACTCTCAACCACTGCGCCACCAGGGAAACCCTGGACTCCTTTGTTCTTGCAGCTGTCCACATAGCTCAGGTCACCACGTTCCTGTAAACCTCCAGCAAGATGAATGTTATACTCTGTTCTGCAACTTTTTGTCTCTATATGAATGGAAAAGTGTTATACCCTTAAAGGTCAGCCCCTTGAGAATGGGCTATCCAGTATGTTTCAGGCTAAAGGAAACATTCTTACCTCGAAGCAAAAGCAATAGAATACAAAGGTTAAAGTAAAAGAAACAGATCTAATATGGAGTCAGATTTGTTCTTCCCTATTACAGTGGGACTTGATTTGCTGACGGGATACCCTTAACATTAATCCTGAGTGTGCCAAACTTTAGAAAAATGATCTATAATTGTATTTTGTATTGCTAAACAATTAAGACATAAGATCTAAAATATACATAACGTATTATTTCAAAGAGCTGAAATTGGAACTTTTAAAATGAAAACTAACCATACAACCCAGAGGTTTAATGAGTCGTTCTCTTTGGGAAACTCAGTGTGTGGGCCACTAAGAGAGACAGAGTTAGAATCAGTAATAAAGGCAATAGTCAAATCCTGTTAGGTTTGTCCGACAGCACCCCTGCACCTTTGTCAGCGTGTCTCCATTGGGACGGGGCGGATCGCAGCTGGGCAGGTGACGGCATTGTCCTAAGTTCTGAATGAGCATGAATGTAGCGCAAAGCCCTCAGATCCCAACATGCAACACGGCTCTGCTTGTCTGCACACACAGCTGTGAGGCTCTAGCCTGGCCCCAAGAAGCAGCTTGTTATTTGTGACAACCCTGTGTGCATGGTGCCCTCTTCCCCTACACCCACCCGCAGTGAGTCAAAATTTAATACATTTAGTCTTATTTGTGCTGTGAGATATGTGATCACTGATTTCACGCATTGCAGGGTCTCAAGATAGGAAAATGGGAGGGACCTGGAGGGTCTCAATTTGGGGGAGGGCGGTCGTGCAGAGAAAACCTGGGTAGTGAATTTGCTACCCAGTTTCCCAAGGAGAGCTGTGGTTCTCTTCCATCCTGCCTCTGAGCTTCATTAATCAGCCACAGTGCGTTGGGCATACTCCAGAGGACATGGAATTTATGTCCTCGTGCTCTTCCCTCTAGGAGCTAATGAATATACTTTCCTTGGGCAGAAAGTGCTCTCTACCTGTTTCCCTTCCTTGTAGTCATGATCAAGTCTCCCATCTTAGAACCAAATCACCCACGACCACCACCACCCATGAAACACCCTCTTCTTCATTTCTGCTCCCCATTTATTTAATTCCTTCCCCTACTTTTAAAACCCACTCATCAAAACAAAATGAAATAAAACCCCCCCCAAAATCCTTCCTGGAATTTTCTAGAAAAAGATTTGACTGGAAGGCAGAGGGAGAACTTTCTAGCTTGTTTCTGCCCCTGCCCCCCACCCACTGTTTTTAGGGCTGGAATTAAGGGAGGAAAGGAGAATGCCTTAATGGATGTGCTCACTATGTTATTCCCTTGAAATGATTTGCAGTACGAAAAGCATTACTAACAGACCATTCTGATCTTCCTCAAACTGAACGTGGAGAAATAGTTATGATTCTTAATACTGTATTCCTTATAATCTGAGTATCTCAGTGAATGAAATGTTTTTAGAAGTGTTTTAGGGAATATGCTATTACAGATATATGTTGTTGTGTAACAAACTACCCCAAAACTTAGTGGCTTTAAACAAAATCCATTTTATTATGCCTCACACTTTTGTGGGCTAGGAATTTGGACCGGGCTCGGCTGGCAAATGGACGGTTCTCAAGGGTCCAAGATGGCTGCCGTCTTGGCAGGGCTCAGCTGGGACTGTGGAGGATCGCACCTACTTGTGACCTCTCTAGCATGGCATTCTCAGGGGAGTCAGACTTAGCTGGTGGCTCAAGGATCCAAGAGCAAGTGTTCTAACGAGCAAGGTCTACACGACCTTTTATGACCCAATATTGGAAGTCACACAGCATCACTTCTGTCATACTCTCTTGGTCAAGTGGTTACCCAGAATCAAGGAGAGGCAACGTAGACTTCACCTCCTGATGGGAGGAATGTTGAGGAATTTGCAGCCACCTTGTATAATCACACGCACAAAGGAGACGGCTCTATTCTGTTCCATGTTAGAAATTCATTTTGTGAGCCACGGCTTAGTAAATTAATTTTCTTCTGTTAGCTGTTTTTCAGAGTGCAGTATGTCCAAAATATTGTTCTCACCATTTGGAGTTTTATACTAGTGGCTCCCAGTCTTTTAGATTTTAAAGTCCAGTTTAAAAAAATTAGGTGGATTGACATAGGGAAACCAACTTTTTATTTTGCTAGGGAAGGTCATTTAAAAAAATAATAATAATTGCAACAACACACACTACTCATTATACTCACTATCACTTCATAAAACAAAAGGCATGTTCACATCAAAATAACAGGAAGGACATATGCTTACTAAATGACCTTCAAGTTGAATAAATTTATCTTTATGAAAAAAGCATACTATTTTCCTTATTTTTCTCATTTCACTATAGGCTGGTGGAAACTTTCTCATGAACTCTGTTCTCTAGATGTGCATCTGGGAATCACTCTTCTAGACAAAATTCTCAAGTGTGCCATTCATCACATTTTCTTAGGACATTCAAGGTCTTATGGTTAGAATTTCAGATTTACATTAGTTCCATCAATTGCACAGCTGTATCTGAGAGGTACTAGGGTTTGAGTTAAACTGCCTATGTTAAATTCAAATGAAATTAGCTAGGTTTTACTGATTATTTAAAATGTGTGTAGAACAATATAGTCTCATGGAGTTTCAGAATAAGATGCTGTAAGATCTGTTACCTATCAGAGATCAAGTTGCAAATTAGTTCTAGAGGTAAGACTGATGCACATGAAATACTGACAAAAGAATTCAGAATGTGGGTGAGAATATGTAGAAGTTACTCATGAAAACTAAAGTAGTTTGGGGCGTTCTCACAAAGCATGTGGAGGAAAAGTTCAAGGTACAGGATTTGGATGAAAGGCAAGAGAAAGATACTTCAGGTAAAGTTAAGTGGATAAGGGTTCAAAGATAAGAATGACTATGACACGTTTAGGGGATATTGAGGGATTGGGGGGTAGGTCGATTTTTAACATGCCTTGTCTTAGAGGAGAAAATAAAATGAATTCAACATTCTTTGGGTTTTTTTTCTTGGTTTTGAGACATAATATAATAATTGACTAAAATTCCTACTTTTTTCTTACTCTCAAGTGATCACATTTTTTCCTTCCTAATCTGAGAAGCAGATGGCTAACTGCTCATGCTAAACCCAAATCATTTGTAATCATAACAAGAATAATCAGCCACTAACTAACAGCTTCAGTACTATGGATCAACACCTGACTATCTGGGTGACCTTCCCTGAAACACCCAAGTGTACTTCTGACAGTTTGGGTTGAGGAATCTTTGTGTGATGTTTCATCCCTAATGACAAAATAAATCTCAAGTGTCAAAAAGTGCTGCCCTGAATTCACCTCTGCTTCGCCAGCAGTAATGGACGAGGACCAATATACATTAGTCCAAGGCCAATCCTGATATGTATTCACTCATCTTCCTGGACTGACAGCTTAGGTACTTGCCTATTTGAGGAAACAAAAGGTCATGCTGGAGCATCAGAAATCGACTACTGAATTTTCTCTTTAGATCTTTATTGGAGTCGATTACGATCTAGTCTGGTTTTTATTTTGGTATCTGCCACCTAAACTTAAACCAACAGCAACAAAGAAAATGTACACATAATTTTCCAAGAGAGAGTCTTGGAGGACTTGTGTGATCATTTTCATCAATATTGACGAAGCGCAGTGTGAACTTTGAGTCCATTTTCAGACCTATTTTCCTGCCGTGCACAGTCACGTCCCCAGAGTCTAGAAATGGCCTGAGATAAGCTACAGGAGTTTTTCTCTTGCAGGCCTTTCTGTTGCTTAAAATATCAAAAGATGTAACATGGACATCGTTGAAAAATTATTTTCTTGTTCTGTTCGTCTAAAATACCAGTTCCTTTTGGATTTTTATGCTTTATTTGTTCACTGTGCTGATATACAAGAGACATCTCTGAAAAAAATCCTTTTATTGCTTGCAGTTATGCTTAAACTTGGGATTAATAAATTTTTCACAAGCCTGGTTTTCATGGATTTTCTGGAAATAAGACACATGATAAGTACTCTTCTTCCTAAGTAGCCCACTCTTGGTAACAGAAGCCCTCTGCTATTCTCTGCTATGTTTGTGGCTCTGGTTTCAGGGCAATGGTGTCCATATTAGCGTGCTTGATGTTTTTCTTCTGTCACTTTTCACTGCTCTCCCGTGCTGGTGTGTTTGTTCTAGTTTTTCTCCCAGTCCAGCAACGTTGTACCCCTTTGCTTCTGTGATCGGCACTTGTCCTAGCTTCTCCTGCTGCCTCTGTGTCCTCACTGCTTCCCTGCTTTAGTCTCCTGTCCCCTGCTTTCATCATTAGTGCTGTGCTGAGACTGCCCCTTCAGAGACCACTGGTGACCTCTTCCAAGACAAGCCCAAGGCTTTTCTAGGTTCCTGGCACGGCTCCCGGCAAACTTTTGCTCAAAGCAGGGGTCTGCCCACTATAGCCCACAGGCTGAATCTGGCCCTCTGCCTGTTTTTGCCGATAGTTTTATCGGAACACGGCCCTGCCCATTTACTTGCATGTTATCTCTGGCTGCTTTGGTGCTGTAACATCAGAGTTACGTAGTTGAAATGAAGCAAGTGGCATGAATACCCAACTTGGGAACCAACCCATCGGTGGCTCCCCTTGTCTGTGTTATTCATTAAAATTGGAATTGACATATATACACTAATATGTATAAAATAGATAACTAATAAGAACCTGCTGTATAAAAAATAAAATTCAAAAAAAATTGTTTTGGCTTGTTATTTAAGGATTTTCTCTATCCAGCTTAATGTACTTCTCCACACGTCCAACCCAGCCACTTTATTTTTTATTTATTTATTTTTATTTAATTTTATTTTTTTTGTGGTGCGTGGGCCTCTCACTGTTGTGGCCTCTCCCGTTGCAGAGCACAGGCTCCGGACGCGCAGGCTCAGCGGCCATGGCTCACGGGCCCAGCCGCTCCGCGGCATGTGGGATCTTCCCAGACCGGGGCATGAACCCGTGTCCCCTGCATCGGCAGGCGGACTCTCAACCACTGCGCCACCAGGGAAGCCCACCCAGCCACTTTAACTAGGCTGCTTACCCTGCTCGCCTTCCAACCTACTCGTGTTATTTCCCACTCCAGACCTTCCCCAGCGCTGTTGTACGTGTCTGAGTGTAAGCAAACATGCCGTTCTGCCCATCTCCTTATTCATATTCTTCTTGTGGTTTTTTTGAGGCTCACCTCAAGCCCTGCTTCCTTCATGAACTATTTCCTGATCATCAGCTGTATTGATCATCGCTTCATGGATTTGCATCTACTGCCCTATTCTGCCCTGTTACACATGATATTGTGAGGGTTACTGATGTGAACTTCTTCCTCACATGTTTAAGACATTGGCCCTGTCACGGCTGCCCCCCTCTTGGACGCCTTCTCTGTATTAATTTTATTGTGACCTGTCCCAAGCCCGACTCCCCAGTGTCGGTTCCCACTCTTCCTTGCCTCACCCCTTAGTTTACAAGAAGTGTGGGCCCTGACTACTAACAGTACTCCGAGCCTTGCCCCTCTTCTCCAAGTCTGCCACGCCCCAGCCTTAGATCAGGCTGCCTTCATTCCTTCCCTGGGCTGCTTCTCAGTGATATTTCAACAGCTGGTTTCTTTCCAGGGCAGGGACCAGGGTGAGGAGAGTGAGGTGCCTAGAGCACAAAGTTAAGGAAGCACTCATTCTCAGGGTTGTGCAAATGCAGAGTTAGCGCTTGAGAGTGAGTGCTTCCTTAAATTCTGGCTCAGGGCACCTCAGCACTTGATGGCCTCACCCTGGTTTGGGCCTTCGCTCCCCTCCCCTCCCCTCTCCTCTCTCTTTTCCCGCTGCAGTTTATCCTCCACAGGGCTGCTGAAATGGTCTTTTCAGGTGTGGTTGATGTCCAGTATGTTTTTGAGTTTCCCAAAGGATAAAGGCCAACTCTTTAGGTGGACTTCAACATGTCTTCCGGCCTCATCTCTCGCCACACTCTCCTCTGCACATGAATTCTGCAGTCCATCCATCCTGAACCACCTAGAGGCCCCTTAGTGTGCTGTACTTTGACACACCTTCAGAACTTTGAACTGAATCTTCTTCCCTCCCCTGGAATTTTCCCCTCTTACTTGGAGAATTCGTTTTCATTGTTCAAAACTCAGCATGATCCACCATTACCTTCTATGGGGAGCTTTCCAGATTCCCTGGAATTAATTAAGTTGCTCCTTCCTTTTCCCCCTTAAGCATAATGTACTCACCTTAATTAGAGCATGTGTTTCATTTAATGGTAATTAATTTTTTGCATGTTTTTAATCTCCCAGGAAACCAAAGGTTCAGAGCCCAGGGCTTCATAGTAGAATAGTTTGGGGAGTTTTTTTAAAAGTACTGTTGCCCTAAGCCCTACTCCAGAACCAGAATCTCTGGGTGTGGCCCGGGCATCAGTGTTCTTTTCCCTAAAGCTCCCAGATAGTCTCATGTGCAGCCATGGTCTGAAACCACCACACGTGGCTGTGAGCTGCCGAGAGGGAGGGCCTTGTCCCTTCCCTGTTTGCGGACCTCTCCTCCCTCCCCTTTCCGCATACCATACCAGACGCCTGGCTTTCCGCAGGAGCTCAACTAAGAGCTGTGGAATGAATGATCACCTGCTTCATTGGTTGGCTCAGTGATGGGCTATTGAAGAAAGGGCTCAGTTAATTACCACCTCTGTCCCTTAGCACAGGCCTGGGAGTGGGGGAAGTCGGCGGAGACAAGGATCCCACTGGTGTGGAACTGATGTGTGATATCCGTGGCGCACCACAAAGTGACTCGCTGTAATGCTCTTAATTCCCAAGACTTGTTTCTTTATTGCTTTTCAAACGAAGGGGGCTATAATTGCCCTTTTAGGGGACTGCAGAGCCATACATGCAAAAATATTTTTTATGCAAAAATATTTAAATATCTCTTTCCCTATCCAGTGGGTATGCTGTATACTGGCCATTTGAGGAAAGATTTTAGAAAATAGATTGGGCTTTCTTTTCAAGACTGTCCTTCTGCATTTGGCTCATGAATTCAGTGGATGTGTCCTTGGGCCTTCATAGGCTGTTTGGTGCCCAGGTGGACTTAAGCAACAAGTGGTAATTAGGTAATTATCCTTGATTGGCGTCACCTGCCTACACAAGCAGCTACTTCAGTCTCTGCCTGGACCGACAGACTTAAATGTCAGACTTTCCAAGTGTAAAGTCAGAGATGTGCTGTAGACTGTGCTTGCTATTTATAGTTCCTTCTGGCAAAGGTGAGCTGACTTTTGTTGCAAATGTTCTCTATTGCAAATTAGAGTTTTGGTTTCTTTCATTTGTCCATGTGCCTTTGATATTAGTACTTTCTTTACTTTTATTTGATTTTCCGAAAGTCCACAGATGCATTTGAACATGCAATGGCCCTTACCTGTGGCTAGTAAAAATAGTAGTAATTGGAAAAACTCAGGGGTTGGTTTTAGGAGAAGCGTACTGATTATTTACTTAAATAGTTTCAAGTTGCAAAAGAATAAGTCTTTGAGATTTAAAAAATTAGATCACACTTCCAGAGCTGTTTCAGGTGGCTTCTATTCAGAACTTGAGCTGAGGGAGGCCAAAATCTGTCATTTTACTTCTACACCACTCCAGAGCCCCTCCCCTTTTTCCTGTTGCCTGTTTTCCGTCACCATTTTGTTCTCCCCTTTTCTCTCTTTCCCTCACACCAATAGTTATATTAGTTGTTGTTTCTTTATTGAACAACTGTGTTTCACACAGTGCTTAGTGCTGTAACCCATTTAATCGCTCAAAGACCCTGTGAGGGGGTATTCCTATGAACCCCATTACACAGAGGAGAAAATTGAGGCATAAAGAAATAAAGCAACTTACCCAGGATGAAACAACTAGTAAATGGTAAAGCAAAAATTCATATCTAGTCCGTGTGTTTCAAGAGCCTGGGCTCTTAACTATCTGCTGCTTGATGCAAAGTTCAGAGTGGTAAACAGTAGTGGAATGAAGATGAAGGATATTACATTTGGTTAAAAACAACAACAAAAAAGTTTTTCTGCTTCTCCCGTCTCAACCCCTATTGCTTTAATAATGGGTCCACCTCTCAGCACATACAATGGAAGAATCCGATAGAATAAATACTGAACTTGAGATTTTATGTTATCATTTCTAATTCAAGTACATAATTTGAAAACAGTAAGAAAGAGAAATAGCAAGTTGTAGATAAAGAGGAAGATGCTGCAGCCTTCCTTGAACTGAGTGGGTGCAAGGGCAGGTGGGGAGGCACAGTGGTCCCTGGAATCAGCCTCTTACAAGCTGCAGTGGGGTCTGGCCGAGGGATGGCCACACTCATAGCTCACCATTTTGGGGGTCCAGGAGCAGCGACCATAGGGCAACAGCTGTGAAAGCTTCCACATCAGGGGGTGGGTGGGGAGGATCCATAAGAGGCCAGCAAGGAAGATAGGTCCCCCTCCTCCCCCAGACAGACAGAAGAGAGAGGCTGGTTCAGTTTTATGGGGCTGACCATTACCTACTATTTGACACAGAGGAAGCTGAAAGACTAGCCTGACAGCTTCCACCTAGTTCTAGGGAGACTAGAACTAGTCCTGGATATCTTGGCCCTCATTCCAGGGGTTTTTCCAGTACACAGTGGGGAAAAAAAGGAATCTCTGAGGAAATGGGGGAAAGGAAGATTGTGAGCGCTGCAACTGATCTTAAGGAGATGCTGTTTTAGTGTTGCCTTTAGTGATAAGATAAACCACTTGGTGGGTAATTGTTGACTCTTCCAGTGGCTATGCAAACCTGATTTCTTTAAGCACAAAGCATGTCTTCAGGGGTGCTCAGAGGCAAGGTAGACACCCCATTATGTAATTAAATCCAGACTGGTGATTGGTCAATAAATGGAAAAGTTGGTAAAAGCAGGAAACCATGCAACATAAGTGTAGGGACTTAAGCACTGTGTTTTAACATATGGGCTTGTATTCATTCGACCCTCTTCTAGTGCAGGAGCAAAGATGCCCTTTGAATAGGGAGCTTCAAAACTGAAGTACCCCATTGTCTTTCCCGCATCTCCATAGCCACCATGTGGCTTTGATTTTCAGTTTCAATTTCTTTAATATGCCACCATCTAAGCACAGAATCTTTGATCTTTATGATTTTTCTCGGTCTTTTAGAGTTGGGTTACTCACATTTATTTAATAAATTTTATTTAATGTAATTTATTTAATATAATTTAATAAATGTTATCTACTATTTATTTAATATACAGATGTTTAAGACATTTATTTAATAAGTGTATTAAGTATTTACTTTTGTAACTCATCTTCCCCGTCTTTTTCTTTTTTTTTCTATGAATTTATTTTTATTTATTTATTTATTTTTGGCTGTGTTGGGTCTTCGTTGCTGAGTGTGGGCTTTCTCTAGTTGGGGCGAGCGGGGGCTAATCTTTATTGCGGTGCACAGGCTTCTCATTGTGGTGGCTTCTCTTGTTGCAGAGCACGGGCTCTAGGAACGCGGCCTTCAGTAGTTGTGGCACATGGGCTCAGTAGTTGCGGCTCATGGGCTCTAGATTGCAGGCTCAGTAGTTGTGGTGCATGGGCTTAGCTGCTCCATGGCATGTGGGATCTTCCCGGACCAGGGTTCAAACCCATGTCCCCTGCATTGGAAGGCAGATTCTTAACCACTGCACCATGAGGGAAGTCCCACCCAAGTCTTTCTTAAGTTAGTTTTCACAGGAGTAGCTCCCATTCGTTTCACGCTCATATCTCATTATTTACTGATGTTTAATTGGATACATAACTAATAAGAGCAGAACTCACATAAGCAGGTTGGATATAAGCCCAGTAAGCCTAAAGCGCTTATTGGAAGCAGAGGGAAGATGGTAACTAATTCTCAGTGTGTTTGTGGGAGGGTTGGTTAATCCATTGAGTTGGTTAAGTAAGAATTGGCTAAGTAGATTTCTACTATGGGTATAACACAAGCTGATGGTAGAAAACCCTATCTTTGGGACAATAAATGCACCTGCCTCTTGTGTAATATCTAAAAAATAATGAGCATGATTTAGGAAATAAAGAATTTTTTCTCAATCCTGTGAACATGATAGATGATATTATTCTTTTCAACAGCCATCTCCAGAAGTGTCATTGTTATTCTTAAAGATTTATTTTTGACTTAAAATTTTATTTTAACCTAAGAAAATCCCCTTATAAAAGGTGAGTGTGAGCGTTGCCGCATGGGAATTATTTATCATTGAATTCAGAACACTATCACGGAATTTTTTTTTATTGAAAATCAATCTGTAAATAAATGGGATGAATTATAGGATAATGCATTAGCCACGGATAACTGAAGTGCTTAAAACAATTTTTTTAAAAACTATTGGCTAAAATTATTATGAGAAAAAACACTCTATTCTATTTCTTAAAGTTGTTCTGTTTAGTTTAAATGTGGTTTAAAATTCTACGGGGAAAAGATGTGTGCCCCCTTAGGGATTGTCAGAAAGAATCAAAAGCAGCTTAGCAAGGAGACAGAAATGGAAATGTGATATTTGTCAGGGGAAATAAGGGTACGATTAAATAAAATGGAATCAGCTCCCATGTTAGAAAATCCCTTAATGGGGAAGTGATGCTCGAGGCCTCTTTCTGTCTTCCGAGAAACCTGGACCAAGGGTGTCCTGAGCCCCAGCTGTGGTAGGAGGAGAGTGAGTTTCAGGTCACATTTATTTCTCAGGCCAAGCTCAACTTCCTGACAGCCCAGCTGAATTAAAGTCTTCATTAGATTCATGAAAGAATCTGAGAATCACAGCCTGGCCTCTGTCTGCTCTGGAGGTCTGCCTCTAGCTGGTGTAAGGGAAGCAGGTCCTAGGAGAAGCACAGAGTTTCTGCTTGCCCTTAGGAGATCTCCAACTCATGTAGGGAGATCTTGCTTGTTCTGTGTCTTTGGAATTAAATATTCTGTAGCCTGCATCTCTCCCCCTCAAATACGTATTAGACAAATACAAACTTTAAGTAAAAAAAAAAAGGGGGGGAGCTGGTTAGAGCACGCCAGCCTAAAAAGTGCTTTCAAATTCTAAAGTGCACACAGATCCCGTGGGAACCTTGTTCAAATGCAGATTCTGAGTCTGTAGGTGGAGTGGAGCCTTAGAGTCTGCATTTCTAGCAAGATCTCCCCAGGATGCAAGTGCTGCTGGTTCAGGGGTCATACTCTGCGGAATGAGGATCTAGAAGACCTGATTTCAAGTACTGGCTTCTCTCAACCTCAATTTTCCCACCTGTAAAATGAGGAACTTCGGACTAAAATCCTTTTAAATTCTGACCATCAGCAGCATCATGAGGAATAGAGAACAGAGAAGGCTGGTCCATGGTAAGAGCTTATCCCTGCTCTCAGTTTTCAAGGACTCCCTATCACAACATCGTGAAGACAAAATGGAAACATGAAAACAAACGAGGCAGGGGTCCAGAGTGTTTCCACTTTTATTCACATCATGACTTTGCCAACATTCAAAGGTTTGGTTTTAATCAGATTACCTGATGAAGAAATGAATTTTCTAATTCAGCTGTTTGTCTCAAATAAACTATTGGGTAGGCTCAGTTCTGTCCGTAGCATGCCCAATGGAAGAGTCGAATTACCAATAGTAATCCCATGTAGGCACAAAAGGTTAATATGTTTGGATCTGAAAGGTATTTTTAGCCAGAGTTGAAGTGAGATACAGCTTGATACTGTTTTTTTCCTAAACCTGTCAGTTGTGGAGGAATTTAATACTACCTTGACATGTTTCTTATCCTTCAGAATTCTCTCAGATGTTCCCATCTCAGCAAAGCCTCTTCAGAGGCCACCGTCAGAATTAGTAGCCAACTCCCAGCCCTCTGCTCCTAGTTACACCTCTGTTGGAGCACACGCTTCACAGCTGGGCTCATTCTCTTATGGGCCTGTGTCTCCCTCCCTGAATTATGAGCTCCTTAAGCCGTCTTGATGGAGCAGAAAGGGAGTTCGGGGACTTGGAGCCCAGGTTCCTGAGTGCAGTGTTCTGTCCTGATCTTGTGTCCCCAGGAGACCATGGAAGGTTCTGCCCCGCTCTGTATTGGCCCTGTGCAGTGGGGCTGTGGGACGTGTTGTGTGAAATAATGGGTTTGAAACTGTTTCGCTTCTCTCCTGGCTTAGAGTAGGCATCAGACGAAGGTTTGCTAACTTTTCTCTTCCCTAAGTTCAGGGATCATGACTTATAAATCCCTGTATTTCTAGCACTTCAGGAAAAGTCATGCATAGCGGGTGCTCAATAAATTCTTCAAAATTGAATTTAATAGACTTTCTTTTTAGGGAGATTGGGTGTATTTATTTTAGGCATGGAAATAATAACGATGGGAGAAATAACTGTTTGGTTTTCCCCTATTCGCTGATGGTGAATGCTTTTCTGAAACATATGAAATGTATTTTGAAGAAGTAATTAAAATTGTGACGGAGATTTATTTCTGGTTTGCTTAGTTTAGAAATCCTAAACACAAGAAGGGAAAAGATAAACACTGCATAGGAAAAGAGAAACTATATTTAACAGGCAATTCCTGTAGGGTATCCATTTTTATATACGTATAAGCTTTCTGGAAGAATTAGAAAAAATTTTGACAATAGTTCCCTTTGAGAAGAGGATCAAGGTCGGGGAGAAGACTTTTATTTTCATTTTATACATTTCTACGTGGCTTGAATTATTGGCTATGTAGGCATATTTGGGAGATATATATACACACACACACACACACACACACACACACACACACACACACACACCCCTATCACACCTATGGGGGAATTGAATGATGGGCCATTTTTATTTTACTCTTTTATATATTAAAACTCTTCATAAGTATTATCTTTAAATTTTATTTTCAAGTGGCTTAAGTACAAGGTGCTAATAATAAATGAGGGTTTTCTGCCCCTTGTCAAGCCACTAAGCCATCTCCAACACAGGAGTCAAGGGCAAGCTCAGCTCTCTCAGCCTTTACTACCTCTGAGGTTTAAGAAGCTCCCGGGGTGGGGCTGTGTCCTCATGCTACTGCTGGGTGAGGGAAAGGTGGCATCCAGTTATGAGCCCTTAAAGTGCTGGAATCATCACTTCGTAAAGCTCTGACCTGGCTTAGCAATGACACGGCTGCGGGTGACTGCCCGGAAGAAGGCGATGACAGGATACGGAGACCTGCCCAGCAGGAGCATCATCCCTCCTGCACCAGAAGAGCAGGGGAGTTACGGTACCTCCTTTGGAACATAGCGCAGGAGCCTCTTCTTTCTAGCAAGCGATTGGATGTTCATTTTTGCTCTGGCACCACCCAGCTGTTTGCAGCATCAACTCTCTTACCTCCCCGACCGAGAGTCGGGAATGTGTCCATCTGGAATATCTGAGAATGAATAACGCATCCCTTGCCAGGTGCTCAGGGAGGACAAAGCAGCATTTCCCCCTAGTTCCCGTCTATCATTTTCTGCCACCCCAGACTTAACTCTTAATTCTATGAGGGTGGTGCCCAGGGAGAAGGCACCTCAGAGACATTTGAGGCACTGCTTTTAATTTTAGATGTTACTGCCACATAGGAGCCTGGACAAACTGGGATGTTTTCACAGGAGGACAGCCAGGATGGCTAAAGGAGCGAAAAGCACATTGTACAAAGAGCTGCTGTCGGACTGGGATGTAGTTGCCACTCACTTTTCTGTGGTCAAATCATTAACTGCCGTATACCTCAGCTTCCCTACCGACGAACCGTGCTCCCGGAGTATTAACCTCAAAGGGTGGTCGTGATGTTAATTCATGCAAACGTTTAGAACTGGCAAGGGTTCCGCAAGTGCTAGGGACCATTTTTTGTTCCTGGGGCTGGAGCTACAAGAAAGATTCCCAAGTCTTTTGACGACAGAAGCCACGGGCCACTCCTGAGGGATGGAGCTCACTTTCTGATTTGTAGGCATTTTTAAAGACAGACATTATCATAAAGCAGCTTAGCTACTGATTATTCTTCTGACAGGCGTGAGTGGCAAACTCAAGCCTCTTAGGCTATAAATAAGAGCTATGCTGCATATGCATTTCCCTGGGTGAATCTGTCTGCTTTGGGGATTCCTTTGCCTTGTGCTGATACAGTCTTTAAATTGTCTTCCGGACATGCATTGGGCCTCATGATGTGAGTAATCTCTTTATTGAGAAGGATGGTCTGTGTATGGTCGTCAGCCCCATAGTACAGAGAAAAATATGCCACCCCCAGCCAGGCAAAGGATGACCACCCACCTCTTTGCAGTACCCTACCCCAGTCTAAATAAAAAACAGCTTCTGTTTCGTCTTATTGTATAATTGCTCCAACATTCGCCATTCACTGTAGCTGTCTATACTGGGCTATCTGCAAAGCAGCATCTGCAGACTTTGCCAAATGTTCTCCTTCTGGGTCTCATATTAATTCATTAACTCTGTTAAGCAAACGATTTCTGGTGAATGTTTAAGTAGAATATTTTCCTAACTAATCGAAAGCAATCATTAAGGCACTGTTTTTTAGCTTGTGACTCAGATGCTGCTGAGTATCTTGAACATGCCTTTGAGAAGGGACTAGTCAAATGGTGCTTTGGTGAAGCAAAGGAAAAAGTAGAAATGGATAAAATATGGCAGCTTTTAAATTTTATTTAATTTTATTTTTTTTGCGGTATGCGGGCCTCTCACTGTTGCGGCCTCTCCCGCTGCGGAGCACAGGCTCCGGACGCGCAGGCTCAGCGGCCATGGCTCACGGGCCCAGCCGCTCCGCGGCATGTGGGATCTTCCCGGACCGGGGCACGAACCCGTGTCTCCTGCATCGGCAGGCGGACTCTCAACCACTGCGCCACCAGGGAAGCCCTACGGCAGCTTTTTTAAAGCCAAACTTTCATTTATTAATTATACCATTTCCCCTAGACATTGCACACCCTTTTAGAAACCTCCCGGAAGTAACATTTGCCATACCTAATATTATTTCCTCCTGCAGAAGATTCTGGACAGAGCTTATGAGGGCTTGGTTTTTTAGAAGAAGCAAGTGAATTAGAAAATTCACCTGTATACTCAGTGATGCCAAGAGGGACACTGAGGGGGATCCACTTTGACCCGGGAGCCCTTGACTCAGTCTCCAATCTTGGCCTTGTTGCGGGGCTAAGCTGGGCATTCGGACCGAAGGTGACACAGCCATGAGTCAAACTACAGGGCTGTTCTGTGTGGAGACTCCTCCTTACGCTTGCCCACTGGGTACCCATCCCCACAAGGCTGGTGAGAATGTGACTGTTTCATCTTTTGCCCTTGCCGCTGGCCGTGGCAACCAAAGGTAGCCCACGGAGCTTGCTTTCCAACTTGAAAGCTGATCCGTGTGTCCTGAAGGATCTGTTATTAAAGGAATTTTTTTCCCACGTAAAATTCTGGAATGTATCTTGTCCCGTGTTCACTTGCTGTTACATGTGTCGCTTACTCCCAGTCTCTGACGTGTTTCTTTGTTTTCTGTGTGTTGCAGGCAGCATAGTGTACCTCGGGATGATGGTGGGGGCATTCTTCTGGGGAGGACTGGCAGACAAAGTGGGAAGGAAGCAGTCTCTTCTGATTTGCATGTCTATCAACGGATTCTTTGCCTTCCTTTCTTCATTTGTCCAAGGTTATGGCTTCTTTCTCTTCTGTCGCTTACTTTCTGGATTCGGGTAAGGATTTTCTTCTTCATATTTTATAGTAATGTGTTTATTCTACATAAAAACATAATGTGCATGCTTTCTAGAGGTCCTCATTACCAAGAAATTATCCCTTAATGCATCTCCTTTCCCATCTTTGTGTCAGCCTTAGGAGCCCATAATGCTGGTTCTTAGAAATATAATTATCAACCTTTAAATCCAGAAGAGAAGGGAACACACATCTTTGTTCCCGTGGCTGATTCTTTTAGTGTTTTACGTCTAGGAAATGGGTATTGTTTTCAAAGGAATGCTGTTTCTATGGCAGTGAGCATTCATAAATGTATGTTTTTTTCTTCTGAAAATTTAATTTAAGCAAGAAATAGCTCTGGTCCTATATGTTATGAACAAATTAAAGTTTCAAACCATTCAAGTATGCTCTTAAATCCAGCATGAGCGTGTCTCAAGTAAATGTTGTTTTATTGATCTATGTTAACAGCATATTTAACTAGGTAGGAAGCCTGCTTCTTGAGATGCAATAGGTTCTTTTTGTAAATTCCTGACTTTTGTTGAATTAACAGGAGATGTGTTATTGCCAAGTGCAATGGCATAGTATAGTTAATTATGTAGTTATTTTTGTTAAAGAACTCGAAGCACTTATTACTAAACTAAGTGAATCCACAGCTTAGGAAAACGCAGTAGCTCAATTAGGAGATCCAAGAAACTCTGCTTTGATAAGAAAATAATAGTGAAAATATAAAATTTCTGATTCACGCCTGAGTACTTTGTTTTCATTAGAGACTTTCTTTCTGAGGGGTCTAGCATAAGATGAATCTATAGGAATAATATAAAGTGAAATAAAAGTGCATGAAGAAAGGGCAGGAGGCAGTGCTGGGTTATGAATTTGAGAAGCAGATCAGTTATGGTGGTTGATGATGGCGGTACCCACACAGCAAACCACAGTTCTGCCCAAAGAGAAGATCAGAAAACTGCAACCCATCTCTCCTAATTACATATAGTAGTACTTTAAATCAGAGCTAAGATGAGTAGGAATATAAGGCATCAAAGGGAAAGACTGTATAAGTGGGTTATTTCAAGAGTACAGAGATTTCCCCGTGCAGACCAATGGGTCACTTTTTTAATTCATTCAAAACATTGTTACTTTTTTATATCATTTTCTGCTACAAGATTTGTGCACATATTGAGATTGGAGGATTATCCACAGATTTTTCTGATGTTCTTTTTTTGTCTTCTTATAGCCTCTCCTGTGCTACATTCTACACACAGTGCGCACTTTGCAAATACGTGACTAAGTTGCACAAATTTCAGGCGATTTCCTTAGAGTGAGGACACTCCAGTAAACCAAGAGAGTTGGAAAGTTTGGGAAAGAGTGATAATATTTTTTCCTTGGAGAAAAATGATCAGAATCAATAATTTGCTTTGTATTGATGGGGAAAGAGGGCTTTTCCTTAACAGAGGGGACCTTTGGCGCGCAGGGCTCTGTGTGAGACTGGCTACGTACGTCATCCTTGGGGAGGTATTTTAGATCATGGATTCAAGGAGCTGCCCCACATCTAATGCTGATTGAATTGAGATACCTGAGGAAGAACAGGTGTTATTTGGGGCTATTTGTTTTCAACCCTTCTCAGGGTCCACAGCATAAGACATTCTTGCTACCAGAAAAGCTTCCTTTCGCTTTCTTTTACTTACATACTACCACTAGCCTGTCAGGAGAAGACTAATAGCCTAAGTTCTGAACTTTCCAGTCCTTTCCATTCACAATCTTATCCAGGAAATGCCGATGATATCCACAGACTCAAAAGTCCCCAGCTGTGGTCAAATTATTATGGCAATTTTAATTGCCAATCTGGATGATGACATGGTCAGCCCAGTTGACTGCAGAGAGAAGGAACATTCTGGTGGCTGCAAAATACTCCAAACTAAGGGACTGTCCAGAAGCCAGTTCAAGGGCAGTACAGAGACAGAGACTGCTTGAGCATATTCATGACATCATCCTCTTCTCTGTTGCAGACAAATCATTCTTCAGCCAGCAGCTTAGGGCTGCAGACCCCTAAATAAGATGATTTACCTGGCAAAGCGCAGACTGTGTATTGCTGACTCAGCTAGGCTCTGTAAATTGTGCTACCAGAGGCTTATGCACTGTGTGCCTTTGCAAAGCTGGCACAGGATTGGGAGTCCAGAAACCCAAGTCCACCCTATCCCTGCCCTTTACTGTGAGACCTTGGGAAAGTCCCTCTGGCTCTCCAACCTGCTTCATCTTTTGGAAAAGAGAGATAATCGTACTTCACATCCTACCTTGGAGTATGAGGATCAAGTGAGATAATGTGTTAAAGTACAGGGTAGGGAAGGAAATTCGGGATAATGTCTAGAAACATCCCCCCACCCCCACCCCGTTTGGCATTCCTGCTCTTTCTTTGTTCTTCCTCCCATTCATTCAGCTAAGCTGTCCTGTGCTCCTTGCCTCAGAGTGACAGCAGAGGGAGAGGGGAAAAGAGGCCTCTTTCTGACTTTGCAATTTCAAGTCTCGCCCAAGAAGGAAACAGAAAAGACTAATCATGGGCAAAGACTTGGGAGGAAACAGGCGACTAAAATGGAGCATCCCTGCTTTCCAGAATAGATGGAGATGCCCTAGGCTGGGGGTGGGACTGAGGGGAGCGATGTGAGCTTACTCACCAAGACACCCAGAACCTTGTGGGATCCAGCACCTGAGGAGGCCTGAGAAATGCAGTTGTTAAGGGAAATGAAGAAAGTGATCTCTCTTCTTAGGCTGAGTTTCTGGGTCTTGTTACCTACTTGTAACATGTGGAGTGCTACCCCGATGACAGAGGGGTTTTCTCAACAGCTAGGGTTCATCTGGACACCCTGTCTGTGAATCTCAGGGAAGTCTCAGCTGAGTCTCTATTTTCTCCAATCCCATTCCAATTCAACTCAAAAAAACAGTTTCACACCTGCTCTACCCCTGGAACCACCGGGAACCTTTCACGGATATAGATGAGACCTGGCCCCCAGATGCTTCCCATCTGGTTGTAGAGGGAAGACACAGAGAGCCCTCCCATTCTCCACCTGCTAAGAACTCATCAGTGCCCTAAGAGAGGCAGCAGCAAGGGGCGTGGGAGACTCACAGAAGAAGGAGAAAACAATGGCAAAATTGTGAATGAAAAACCATTTTCCACTTGAAGGTTCTTCTTGTTTTTAAAGGCATGTACTGTTTAAACCCTTTTTACACCCATTACTTATGCACTGAGTACATAAGCAGCTGAAGTTTGACACAGTCCCTTTTTATTTAAACATTCGTAATTAAAACTCAAGCCAAAGAATTAAGACTTTGGTCCTGGAGACCTTAAATAAGGGATCTTGACATACGTACACTAGCAAATGTAAAATCGATAGCTAGTGGGAAGCCGCCGCATAGCACAGGGAGATCAGCTCCATGCTTTGTGACCACCTAGAGGGGTGGGATAGGGAGAGTGGGAGGGAGACATGGGGAGGGGATATGGGGATATATGTAGGCGTATAGCTGATTCACTTTGTTATACAGCAGAAACTAACACACCATTGTAAAGCAATTAGACTCCAATAAAGATGTTAAAAAAAAAAAGCTATATGGAAAAAGTCCAACTTTCCCACAAAAATAAATTAATAAATAAGAGATCTTGTTATTTCTGTTTACTAGGCAGCTCCCTCCATCCACATCTGATCTGGTTTTGAATTGAGGAAAACTAGATGACCAAGGAAATAAGGTTTTAGAATGTCGGGAATTTTTCTGTCGTGAGCCTCTGGTGCTCAGACCCTGCACCGCTCCACACGTTTCCCAGGAGTGTCAATCTTGCCATCCTTTCTGCTTCATAGGATCTTCTCCCTGAGCCCTCAGCACTCAGGACCTCAGACAGGCCATCCTGAGACCACCCCTCCCAGTGACTCTCACCACAGTCCCTTGGTATGTCTTCTTGGTAGCACTGATTGATGCCCCCAAATATTTGCTTGTGTGTTTATTTCTTTCCTCCACCAGCATATGAATTCCAAGAGGGCAGAGATTGACAAGATAGGTCTGTCTGCTCTTTACTGCTTAATTGCTCAAGGCAAGGTGGGCGAGGTTACTGTAACGGACACCAGGCAGGACAGCAGTGGAATAGTCTGACCGGCACAGACCTTCAGCCACAGTGTTCCTAGAAATGAAATGGATAGGAAATTTACTAAAGTCTTACTTGATCTATATAAGGGGAAGAGTTCTAGATCAAGTGACCAAAAGTTTAATTTGCATCATGAAAACAGAAAGGCATGGCCCCTCAGGCAATTCCCAGACTTGAGCCCATTTACAGACCCAGAACCCCTTGAATGAAGGGGAGATGGGGTTTCCTGGTGGACGGACCCTGGTACATTGCTGAAAGTTTATGCTGCTCATCTTTCTCCCAGCCTTCCCCAAAAGGACCTATAGCCTTTTACCAGGGTAACTGCATGAGGAAAAAGGAAATCCTCAGACTTTTCAGGGCTTACTAGGCACTGGCTCTGAACTGACATTAATTCCAGGAAACTCAAAATGTCACTGTGGTCCACTAGTCAGGGTAGGGACTTACGGAGGTCAGGTTATCAATGGAGTTTGAGCTCAGGTCCATCGCACAGTGGGTCCAGTAGGGACCCCAGGATGGTTACTTCCCAGTTCCAGAATGCATACTTGGAATAGACAAAGCAACTGACAGAATCTCCACGTTGGTATAGCGCCTGTCCACCAGTTCCACACACTGGGCATTTCAGAGGAGGAAGAGAATTTCTGGGTCCCAGTCCAAACCCTTCCTTTTATAGATTAAGGTTCAGTGATGGAACCAGGGATGACACAGCCAGGACTTCAGTTGCGATGAAGTCCTTTGAACTAGCCACTCTGTAAACAAGTAAACTGTGCATTCTGAATCCAAAGTTAAAACGCCTTTGTGTTGATTTTCTGCAAATGCCACAGGCTTCCCCTTGCTCTATGTTATTTTGTTGCTGAGGCATCATTAGCAGCACTGTGTTCTACTCCTGTTCTGCATATAAAGGAGCCTGGAAGGAGCTCTTGTTTCAGCCTGAGGTCTACCTGGGTTTGTGATAGATGTGCTTTCGTCTTAATTCACCACACTAAGTCATGAGTGTATTTTCTTAGAAACATAAATATGTCCAGCTGCCATATTCTGTGTGACTTTAAATATTTTTTCAGCACAAAGAATGATTTTCCTGCCGGGGACAGCAGTGTTTTGTGGGAACGAGGAGTAGGGCATCACCAATTATTTATCTGTCTCTCACTTTCCTAAGTGAATCTCACACCAGGGAGCAGACATTTCCCTCTCCTCTTTTGTTACAGAAAATTAGAAAGATGGGAAATGGAGTTGACACCATTGATTCATTTTCATTTGCCCAGAATTAAATTATTTGCTTCCAGTCACTGTTAGTTATGGGAATGATAATGCTTAAGATGCCAGGCAATGTCAGAGTTAGGAGCGTCTCACTGAAGGCCTGGCACTGCTAAGCATAAAGGTCAGGAGAAAAATACACCAGCAACAGAAATTAAAATGAAATGTCAGTGTCTGTGTATGGTAGGAGAATGAACAGTCATTTCTCCGTCTGCAAATGGAGCCTCATAAACGCATAGTTCATAGCTGCTTGCAATATCTATCCATTAACCAATATCCATCCATTATTAAAAAATTATAATAACCAGAATACCTTGACTTTGTAGAGATGATCACCACTAACTGGAATTCTTCAAAGTGTTTTATATGTAGAAGCTCATTTATTTCCACAACATTTTTTTAATAATTAGGTATGCAAAAATATGCTGCCTTTTTAAAATTAGAATGACTTTCACATGTTCAGTAAACCCCCAGGTCTTCTGAGTTTTAGTCTAATTCTAAACTGTAAGGTTTTACCTCCTCATCGTATGGGAAAAATGCAGACCCATTTAAAATTTTTCAACTTTTAAAATGTGTTTTATCAAACACCTGTATAGTACTTGCCCTATGAGATGCTGTGTTACACACTTTGTAAATATTGACTCATTTAAACCTCATGGTGACCCTATGAGGAAGATACTATTTATTCCATCCATTTTATAGATGAGGAAGTTGAGGCACAGAGAGGTTAGGTAACTGTCCAAGGTCACATAGTAAGTGGTATAGTCATATCATACCCAGGCAGTCTAGCTCCACGCTCATAACCACCAGGCTGTGCTGTATCAGATTCAATGAGAAATGACTGTGATTTCCTAACACACAATGTCTGATACTTGATAGACACTGAATAAACATTTTGAGCAGATCAGTTCAAGAAGGTTTCTGACCCAAAGAATCGGAATGGAAAGACCTTTTTCAATATGGAAGATGAGGCAACAAACTAAATTATCTTTAATCCAAAAATAATAGCAAACCCAAATTGTAAACAGTGGGTCACAGTAGGCCTGTGTTGGCAAACAGGCCATACGTAGCCACCGAGCACTTGAAATGTGACCAAATTTAGATGTGCTGTAAGTACAAAATACATAGCACTGGATTTCAGAGACTTAATACATACAAAAGGATGAACTGGGAGATTGGGATTGACATATATACACTATTGATACTATGTATAAAATAGATAACTAATGAGAACCTACTGTATAGCACAGGGAACTCTACTCAATGCTCTGTGGTGACCTAAATGGGAAGGAAATCCAAAGCAGAGGGGATATATGTATACGTACTGCTGATTCACTTTGCTGTACAGTAGAAACTAACACAATATTGTAAAGCAACTATACCCCAATAAAATTTTTTTAAAAAATATATAAAGAATGTAAAATATCTCATTAATAATTTTTATATTGATTACATGTTAAAATGATAATAGTTGGATACATTGGGTTAAGTGAATATATATTAAAAGGAACTATACCTGATTTTTTGCTTTAATTTCTTTTCTAGAAAATTAAAAATTTTATACGTGCCTCACATGGTATTTCTATTGAAAGGCACTGTCTTGGGCAATGCCTTTTATGAGAATTTCCAACAACTGTTGACCTTTTGGACACACTTTATTTCCCATTATACCCTTTGGCAAAAGAACTGTTGATCCCAAGAGAGAAAGAAGTAACAGAGGAAAAGATCTCCCAGACTCATAATTTATAATTGTGAAAATTAGCCTCGTGCACTTTTTAGAATTGACTCTGTGAGCTCCTTGAGGGTGGGAATGTGTGTTCTTCATGCCTGTACCTCCAGCAACAGGTGATGTGCTTGGCCCAGAATTTGGCTGGGTGAGGGGCTCCATAGGGGGATGATGGATGGATGGGTAAATGGCAGGTGGGTGGGAGGGTGAGAGGAGGAATGAATGACTAGATATATACCGTAAGTGGCCGGAAAAGTCTGCATGTTTTTTTGATATCATTTCTCACAGATCATTATAATGATTATCACCATCTTTATTCATGACACCATTTAGGTGCTGTGGGAATGCATGCTTCCAGCTCTCTCAGTAGGGAGGTTAATTTTTTTTCAAGACAGCATTAGGATACTGATCTCTGAATACACCTTCTCTCCCAGTGGCACCAGGTCTGTTGGATATGCAGACCTGTATACATTTGGGAAGCTTAGGTCACCACCCTGATTGCAAACAAGGGCTAGGGGAGTTGAAGTTATGTTTTTTTAGAAACACAACTTTTACATGTTTACATCTCAATATTCTTAAAATAGTCAGGTTTAAACTGTGGCTTTGGAGATGGGAGGAATAAAGCTACCCTAACCGCCCATCCTTTAGCACCCATCCTTTATGACTGGGCATAGGGGATTCCCATTCCTTATTTGATGATTGGTTCCATTACCAGGAGATGTTCTCCTGTTTCTATCTTCTTTTTTTTCTTTTTTGGCTGTGTTGGGTCTTCGTTGCTGAGGCAATCTTTCTCTAGTTGCCGCAAGCGGGGGCTAGTCTTCATTGCGGTGCGCGGGCTTCTCATTGCGGTGGCTTCTCTGTTGTGGAGCACAGGCCTTAGAACGCGCGGGCTTCAGTAGTTGTGGCTCACGGGCTCTAGAGTGCAGGCTCAGTAGTTGTGGCACACGGGCTTAGTTGCTCCGGAGCATGTGGGATCTTCCTTGGCCAGGGATCGAACCTGTGTCCCCTGCATTGGCAGGTGGATTCTTAACCAGTACACCACCAGGGAAGTCCCTCCTGCTTCTCTCTTGATTACTCATAGTAAACATATGCCTTCTTATCAATACAGCAGTCTCATTTTGTGTGCTGACCCAGCCCATTCAGAGATGTTAGATCTGTGTTCTTTCATCTAAGCCTCTGTACAACCTCCTCTGTGATAGTCTATTTACTTCCATGAAAAGGAAGTCACTGAAAAGTTCATCTTTGAGGCTGTTTTTACTTCTGGGTCCAATTGAAAACATAATGGGGACTTCCCTGGTGGTCCAGTGGTTAAGCCTCCACGCTTCCACTGCAGGGGGCACGGGTTTGATCCCTGGTCGCGGACCTAAGATCCTGCATGCTGCACGGCGCCGCCAAAAAAAAGCAAAAAAGCAAACATAATGAATTGGTTCTGAATTGCTGTCCAACTTGCCTGGCAGTTCAGTGTCTTCCTTCCTTTTTTGTTGATTCTGAGTAAGGATTAAAAGGATATTTTTCATGCGACTTATTTGTCATTATGATTCCCGGCATAGACTACACCATTCACTAGTCTTTCTATAAACCCGTAACAATAAAATCGTAATAAAGCCATCAGAGTCAGCTCTTATTATCTGTATTGGAACACATGACTTTACAATGGTTATTCAACTTCCTCCTTAATTGTGTTCTCATATAATACCCCATTTCCCAGTGGAAGGGGAAGACTGAGGTACAAGACTGGTTGACAGTCACATGGTGAAATAAGTCAGAATGAAGTTCCTCTTCGTTACATGCTCAGCTGAAGAGCTAAAGCAGAACAGAATTACTCGGTAGAATTCCTCCTCAGGACAAGAAGTCATCATTCTATCATTTCTCCCCTGAACGTCATATTTTGAGCCATTTTAGGTACAATTAGCCTTTATGTCTACAACCTCCTTCTTTCACTGCAGAAACCTAACCCCCTCCCCCTCTTCGCCTCAGTAGCCAGCACACATCAGTATCACAAGGTACAGGGACAAACAGAGTCCGCCCCTGAATTGTCATCGGGGCTGGAGTGACGCCAGGTGTGGCTGTGAAACTTGCAGGCCTAGGACAGTCAGGCTTCCCAGATTTTCAAGGAGGTTTGTGGAGACCGTAATGCTTGGCCTTCTCCTTCATCCTGCTGTGCTAGACCCATTCAACTTAAGGGTCTCGTGTTCCCAACAGAGGAGAAATTTTGTCTGTAAAGCTGATACACCCTTTGCCGTATACAGTATTTCACTTGTGGGTTTGTCTTAAATTATTGAGGAAAAGAAATAGGTTTCATGATATTCACATGATGCCTGCTATGGAGTATTGCAGACCTTTTGAGGGATATATTGTGTGTTCCTGCACACGCGTGCACACACGCATGCAGTGGGGTGAGGGTGGGGTCCCAGTTTATTCTAGTGATGTGTTCTACGCAGATTTTTTACTTTCTTTATATTTCTATAATTAAAGTTGTAGAAACCTAAAGTTAATAGCACTTAGGGAATAACTCCAGCTCAAATTCCAAATATCAACATTCTGTTTCATTCGTGTCAATTCAATTATTTTGAATCTGACTAACCTTCCACCTATAATAGAGTGTGCATTTCAATTATTATTCCCTTTGTGCCTCCTATTACCATGGATAATTGAGATTTGACCCTTTATGACAGCTAATAAAATAGACTTAATATCCAATTGGGAGAAAAAATCTTTATAAACCACCCTGATCTGATTGCTTCATTTATGTAAATATTCCATCAGAAATGAACTTGAGCAAATTTCAACAGCAGCTAACTGATCATTATATAAGGAACAACAAAAAAGTGCTCCATGTTAACTGAATTTAGACATGTGTTACCCATCAAGCAATGTAAAAGATAAGTATTTTATGCCTTATAATCTGGCTTTTTAATATAAAATATCATATTTTCCATATTATATCCCCATTGCAAGCGTTTCTCAACCTCAGCACTATTAATATCTGGGGCTGGATAATTCTTTGTTGTGAGGGACGGCCTTGTATACTGAAGGATCTTTAGCAGCACGTGTGGCCTCTACCCACTATATGCCAGTGGCAACTTCTGAGTTGTAACAACTAAAAATATCTCCAGACATTGTCAGATGTCTGCTAGGAGAGGGGAGCAAATCAGCGCTATTTAACAACCACTGATATGTGGGAATTTGAAAACTGCCATTTTAATATTTTTATCTCTTCAAATATTCTCAGAAATTGTATCTTAGTACAATAAAACAAATAAGGAAATGTGATAGCCCCTCACACAAAATATTGAGGTAGAATAGTAGAGGGAAACTCTGATTATATAAGATTTGGTGGTGAAGGGTGGCAACTAAGACACAGAACTAAGACATAGAATTCAAGAACTCTTTGGGGGCTCTGCTGCTATCAGCACTGCCATTCCAGCACCCCCAACTTCTCAGGTCATATTGGCCCAGGACATAAGATGTTTCCACTCACTGGAGATGTTTAGGTCGTCAGAGCAGATTACGTCTCCCCTACATCACCAGAGAGTCTTTGGGAAATTCAGTTCTCCTGAGTAAGCACTTAGTGCATGCTCAGTGGGCCAGGTAAGGGATTCAAAGATGAACACGATACAGTCTTCAACTTCTAAGAGCCTCCCGTCTAGTGTAAACAGCGTGTAAGCACTCTGATGGGGTATGAAATACTAGTAATAGTTAATATTCCAGCATGCTGTAATGTTTTTTCTCTGCTTGAAGGACGTCACAGTAAGATGAGGAGTAATGTTTTCCCCAAAATAGATGGTCAGCCCACAGTGAGAAATGTGAATGCTTGGATTGATTCTTAGGTCCCTGAGTCTGAAGGACTTTGCAAGGGAATTAAGCAGAGTCCCTCCCTCGTTTTTCAGACTCACTTAGCCCTTGATTTTAGAATTCCTTGTGGTCTGCTTTACAGACATTGAGACATCCATGCAAAAACATCCAAAAAACAAAACAAACAAAAAAACACCTTAAAAAAGAGACCTTGAATCAAAACCGGCAGGATTGTTTAAAAGCCCTAAAGTTGGCGTTCTTTTATGCAACAGTGATTTGTTTAAAACTAACAGGGAAGTCTCCCACTTGCCTTTTTAGCCGCCCTCTTGTACATTCATCTTGGTTCAGAGCGGCTTGGCATATCCTGACACACAGTTGTGCCTTTATGAAGTGTAAGTTATAGCTCTTACATACAGAATGTCCAGAATCCTGATGAAACATTAATTAGGATGTGAAAAATCAGTAAAAACTGGGACTCTTTCTATGCACTGAGAAGTGAAGGCACAGATTAGGAACCTGGGACTTTATGATGCAGAGAAACAGATTCTTCACATCCAATGACAAAAGGAGTAGCATTAAATGATTTATGACACATTTTATTTCCCATTAAAATTGTGTGCTGTGATGGAACCATTTCAAATCTGTTCAAAACTTCATTGAATTTTTAAATTCAGCTAGCTTTCCGAGCATGGTGTGAGGTCCTCAAGAAGCCAGGCAGAGAACTGTGTGTGTCTATGTGATGTTGTTTATAGCCAGCTGTGACTGTTCATCACAGCATCTGTTTCTTGTTTGGAGGTCTGGTTGATGGACTTGGTCCTGGCCGGCTACCCCTGGTGTGATGGCACTAAGTTGCCATGTGCTGCATCTGAAGTCATGCGGAATCATACAGGGATTTTAGGTAGAACTGTCACATTCATAGCCCAGAGGAACAGATACAGATGCTTTAAGGTGATGATTTTTAAACTCTCTGAGGACTTCCCTGGTGGCACAGTGGTTAAGGATCCACCTGCCAATGCAGGGGACACGGGTTCAATCCCTGGTCCGGGAAGATCCCACATGCCGTGGAGCAAATGAGCCCGCGCGCCACAACTACTGAGCCTGTGCTCTAGAGCCCGCGAGCCACAACTACTGAGCCTGAGCGCCACATCTACTGAAGCCAGCGTGCCTAGAGCCCGTGCTCCACAACAAGAGAAGCCACCGCAATGAGAAGCCCACTCACTGCAACGAAGAGTAGCCCCTGCTCGCCGCAACCAGAGAAAGCCCACTCACAGCAACAAAGACTCAATGCAGCCAAAAATAAATTAATTTATTTTTAAAAATAAATTAATTTATTTTTAAAAATAAATTTTAAAAAAACTGCTTTATTTAGAAAAAAATAAACTCTTTGAACAGCCGCTCTCGCTAAGAAACACATTGTGACTCATTATACATTTATATATATAAGTATATATAGTTATATATTAAGTATATATGTATACTCACATATATATACAAATATACATTATATGCTATAAATATATTTATTACGGACACAAAATTTAATGAAATGTTGCTTATCCTTATTACTTGAGTGTCACTCAAATATTTCATCTCTATTTCAATTTTTAAAATGCTGTTTACATTTACTAAATTAATTCCATAGCCTACAGATTGAAAAACACTGTTCTAGGTGGTCTGCCCATATCCAGCAGTTGGTAACTACCACATTACTATAAGCAGGGGCAGACTTATGAAATGATGCCATACTTTGACCTACTAGTTGATGCAGAGTGACATTATGAAAGCTGCGGTTCATTTGGTACATCTAGTTTGCTGCAGAGATGGCCTTTCTCTTAATTGCATTTGCTAAGGTCACTGCCAGTACTTCTTTATCATATCAAAGGCTCTAAGGAAATCAGTTATTGCTAAATGAATAAATACATGTGTTACACCTTGACATCAAATTTACATGAAATGTCAATAGCAGTTTTCCTTATAGAATTCTGAACATAAAAGAATCAATACATATTTTAAAAACTGTATCACTAGATGTTGTCTTTACAACTTGCTTATATTGTTGCACATTTTATAAAAAAATGTTTAAGAATTCACATATTGTTTGGAACGATAGTAATTTTTTCCCATACTACCTTACTTTCTTAGGCAATAGCTCTTAAAATTTGGGGGTTAAGGTCAGTTTGAAATTCTGATGAGATCTATATGGCCCATCTCCCCAGAATGAACAAAACGTTTATTCCATAGACCCTCATTTGAGAACCCTTAACCTGGATAGAGGTCACTGTTCATATCCTCTATCCAGAGATCAGTCAGCATCTCTTATAATCACCCAGACTGGAAGGAAGCATTGTACTCTTGGTATCTAAACCAGGGGCTCGTACTCGTTCAGCAATATCTGCTGAATTGGGACCAGAGCCAGTCTAGGAAACAGCTCTGTTGGTCCTGTGTTTGCTGACACATCAGCCAGATTAGGCTCCAGGACCAATGCTGTGGGGTGGTAAGTATAGGTTGCAGACAGCCCTCTTGAGGTGTTTGAAGCTGTTTCCAAAGTCTCCAGGTAATGGACAGGACATAATCATAGTATCTTTTTCTAATGTGTTAATTAAAATATTCCCTAGATTATACCAAATATTTTGGGCTTTTTTTGGATAAATATCATTCAACAAGGAACAGAAAGTCCATGGAGAGCTTAAGCTAAGTTCTGTAAAGCACAGGAGTGGGGCACCACTGCCACCTTTTGGTAACATAGCTTAATTGCAGGTTCAAGATTAAAGTTACTAAATGGTAGAAAATATACCTTCCTTGATATGCTGGGATAGAGAGAGAGCATGTGTTGTTAGAGCCTGCTTTGGCTCTGCCCTTTGTACTTCACATTGGCTGTACAGGCCCTGATTTCACGTATCCTCTGTACCTCTTGGCAGGATTGGAGGAGCCATTCCCACCGTGTTCTCCTACTTTGCTGAAGTGCTGGCCCGAGAGAAGCGGGGTGAGCACCTGAGCTGGCTCTGCATGTTCTGGATGATCGGTGGCATCTACGCCTCTGCCATGGCCTGGGCCATCATCCCGCACTACGGTAAGAGGCTGGCCTTGCGCCAGTCGGGCGATCATCTTGTTTTATTTCAGCTTCCATTCCCATCCCTTTCCTCTCTCGTAAATGCTGATTTGAGAACAACACTGTCATCATCATCTTTCTCCCTCTTGTAATGTATAGGAGTCCCACCCCCCCTTACAGAGATCTGTGTAAGGTAAGACTGTGCCAGTGATCATTTAGGGGTCCTTTTTCATTTTGCTATTTTTAATGCCACTGCTTTCAGTTGTTTCCTTTGTGCTATCAACTCTGGGGTCCCCACGTAAGTGGAGGTGAAAGGATGCATAGATCATAATCAGCATATAAGGCAACGTGACTTACAATTGTTCTGGGGACTTTCATGCACAGGAGGCACCCACAAGTGCCTTTATTCGTCTCCTCTGGGCTTAGTCCAAGGCTCAGCCCATGTCAGCCTCACCTCTTCTGGCAGCTCAGAACTGGGATGGGAGCAGGAAGAATCCCATCTTGTCAAGGACCATCAATTTGCAGAACTTAAGAGGTGACTCTACCACCCTTGCTCCACAGGTCCCCTCCTCAGTTTCTCCTAAGCACTTAACCATTCCTGCCAGCTCAGAATACTTGAAGGTTTCATGTTTCTGAGCAGTACTTGCCTTCTCAGAAGGCACAAGCTCCCAGTTGCTTCACCCACAAACAATGAACTGCTGGGAGAGGTTAACAGAATCTAGGAAGTGAATTCAATATGTAAGGAAAGGGGAGGGGACGTGTTCTGGTTATATTTGTGCACGTATGAGTGTGTGTATGTGTATGAAAACAGGCTGAAGTTGGCAAACTATGAGTACTATGTACGTTAAAACCACTATGACTTCAAAAACTCATTCTTTGTTCTATCTAAAATCTAATCAATCTAAAAAACTAGATTTCAAAAATTCACTCCTTGCTCATTTTCTGGTTTTCTGCCTTTTTTTTTTAAAGAACAGAGCAGCTTTTCATTATAAAGCATAGTTCTGTTACGGAAAAACCTTAAGTGAATTTAACTCATTGCTATAATCAAAGACAAGACAGACTTCAGTGTTCAGATGCATTGTGATTTGTTTTTCATACTGAGCTATAAAATTCATGTTGTCACACTCTTTCTTTTAATAAACCTAAGAAGTTATTTGCAAACCACAATTGTATTTGACAACAACACAAAATACACAAGACATAAGAAATTGGTTACGGGGCCTGAAGAGAACTTTCCTTTGCCAAACATTTGAGTGTGATGGGTTTCTCATTTTTAGACTCTTTGGTCACTTCTGGGCCAGAGATGCCCTCATATAGGCAGTTAACCATATCCACCGTGAGGCTTGTCCTCTGCCACCATCTGAGGAATTAAAGGAGATTCTCCTCCTTCATCTGGGACCTGAGGACCTCAGTCACGCTAAGAACCTTCCCCTGTATGGCGGTGTCTAACGCCCGCCCCACTCAGCTCGCTGTTCCCAATGGAAGAGTCACTTAGCTACCACGTAAGGAATTGCTCCTTAGGAACTATGTATCAGGAGACAAAAGGGAGATGCGGGGCCTGGGCAGAGTCCAGCTGTACCCAGCATTGCCCCCAGAGCCACCGCTGTTTGTGTAAATGGAGATAAGGTGCCAGGTGCAGATCGTCACAATTACAGCCCCACTGGCCGTCTCTGCCAGGTACTTGCACAGAGCACAGCCTGGCAGCTGGATTCCATCTGAGGCCAGAATGTTCTGTGTCTCAGCCTCTGGTGACAGCACAGCTTCTTGGCTCCTGGCTTTATTGCTGCCCCCTTCCTGGTCCTCCCTTCCCATCACATCTCAGAATTTCTCCTGCTGGCCTCCCTAGACTCATAACTCAGGCTGGCCTTTGCAGTCTGCCTGTTTCCACCAGGCCTGGACATGATGGGTTTTGTTTTTGATTTTGTTTCCTCACTCAGTATTCAGCTCCCCAGACTCCTGCCTTTCGCACATCCCTGCCCTTGAACTGTGATGAGCATTGTGGAGGGCTCCAGGTTTGTCTCTGGCCTTGCCAGCTGTCAGTGGCCGACCCACAAAAGATTAGCATGATCCCCACCTTTATTTTTCTCAAGCACACATAAGATATTCTTATTTGAGCAAAAAGGGCCACCTAAACCATACATAGCCAGAAAGAGGGAGGTTGTGAATCATAAACAATGCTTGAAAAGTTACAGAGACAGTCACAATACAACAGAATTAAATGTATCTGAGGCTGACATTCATTTCTGTATTGAAGGAACCAATAATGACCTGGTTAAGAAATCAGTAACAGAAAATTAAAACCGTATGCCCATGCTTTACTGAAGGCTTTCCATGGCCAGAATGTGGCAAAAAAAAAAAAAAAAAGAAAAAAGAAAAACCAGCAAATTACTGCTGTCAATCCTGTCTGTGTATTAGAATCAGCAGGGGAGGTTTTTTAAATACCCTTGCTGAGTTCATTTTATACTCTTGCAACTTGAAGAGTTTTAATTTTTTCAAAATAAAAGAGCTTAATTTTAAAAGTCCTGTGCTGAGGCTTCTGGGGGATGATGATGTTCTTATCTGGATGGGGATGGGGTGGGTTTCAAGAGTATTTATTCATTAAGCTGGGTGCTCAAGGTTTGTACATGTCACTGTATGGAAGTTACACTTTTTCCTAAGCACATTTTAATAGAAGTTTACCACTTCCCGCACCGCCCTGAAAATACCCATGCTTGGGTCCTACCGCAGATCAAATGAGGCAGGTTCTCTGGGCTGGGGACTTAGCATCTATCCTCTGAAAGCCCCCAGGTGGTTCTCACGTGCAGCCCAGATTGAGATTTCGTCAGCTCTGTACCTCTCCCAGTGGGTGATGCCCAAAGCCCCTGGGACTTTGTCATGTATATACAGGGCAGCTCTGAATGGGAGCAAACAGCGAGCCTGACCTGCGTGGTTGACTTATTCAGTTGGTGTTTGAGTTTTAATATTGTTGGTTTCATCCAGGCTAAAGGGCTTTTCCATTCATCCAGTTCAGAATCACACTTTAAAAGTAACTGTAACATCTAGATATCTCTTCTTTCCAATGCCACATCTTTTTACTCTACTTAAAAAAAGACAGAGGGTTAAAAGTCCATGTACCTTCCCTGTTACCTCTGAAAAAATAAGAAGCTTTCTATTTTCCCTCTGAAATCCTGCAGGGTATAAATGATGCCACAGCCCACAGAAATAACAAGAGAGCATGCAGGTCCTCGCCTCTCTATCTTTCATTCAGGAGACCTCTGAGCACCACCCCTGTACAGTGTATTGAATTTTCACCCAGCAGGGAAGGAATTCAGGGCACAGTAAAGCAACTCAGAGTCAGGTACTGGAGGGAAGGAATCAGTAATTGGCATCCACATGGCAAGGATGTAAAGGGATAGATGATGCGTATAGTCATGGGGAAAGCAGGTGCTCTTGTGTTTCTGGGCGTCACCTTTCAGCATTTGTGGCTGAGCAGTCAGTGCGTCAAGCCTGAGCATATGCCGTGAGACAAGAATTGTGGCACCAGACAAGCTTCTGATGCAAAGCAGACCTTGAGCTGGTCACTAAGGATGTTGAAAGGAAACCTGGAGGAATTCTTAGGAAGTTAGACACAACTTTCAGAAAGGGTGTTCAGACCCTTTCTGCAGGGGCTGGTTAGTTAAGACTTGGGCTGTGCCAGAAGCTACTGATGGATCTCGGATTCACCTGGCCTGCCGCCAACCAAGTTTCTGTACAAGCGTCAGATGACGATGCGCTTTACCTTCCCATCACTGCTCTTGGGGCTGCAAACTTCCTCGGAGTCAGATGGATGCCAGCACCTGAAGGTCCGCACTCTGACAAGACGTTAGGGGACAGGATACGGATGTCATCCCACCAGGCACCTTTCCTGTAAAGTAAGGGAGGGGGAGAGAAGAACCCACCCAGAAGTAAACACCTTGGCCTCAGAGCTCAGGGACCTGTAGCCGCTGAGAGCAGGTGTTAGAAAGTGTGGTTCCTCTTGACCCACACCCATTCTCAAGCCAACACTTGACCCACAGTGGGGACTGGCTTCTGGTTCACAAAAGAACAAGCATTGTGTCAGGGAACAGACGGCACAGGTACAAAGGTTGCCTTGCAGCCTTTCTCCCCTCCTCCATGTCCCCTATGTATCAGGACACCTCAGCATTGAATGGAAGCCCCAGTGCCCTAAGGGGAAAGTGGGACAGGGAGCTGAATCCCAGGCCCTTTCACTCCTTGGCTGAGAGCTTTCATTGAGTCCCGGGCTTCGGAGTTGCTGCCAGGTTGCTGTGCTGTCCGCTCCATTAAACCCTCTGTCGTCATTTCCTTTCTTTCTTTTTTTTTTTTTTTTGTTTTTTAACATCTTTATTGAGTATAATTGCTTTACAGTGGTGTTTTAGTTTCTGCTTACATTCACTTTTATATCAGATGAGGTACTGTCCCCTGCCGAGTTGTGTGACAGTGCACAGCAAGGACCTTCAGTTAGCTAAGTGGGAAGGCTCTCAGCACGAAATGCCTCAGCTCTTAGAGCCCACAGCACCCAGGCTAGAGCAGCTCCGCTGCCTCCATCGCCTACCCCTTGCTGCAGACCTCCAGGGCCAAGCTGGGGACGCCCATAGAGCCTGAGCCCAGCCCAGCCCTCCCCCTCCAGCTATGTGATGTCTGGGCTTAAAAACACACAGAGTCCCAAGGCTGTCTGAATTATCAAGATGTCTTCTACTTCCTTTAGTTACAAGAGGTGTGAAGCTAATGCATTTCTTCTCCCTAATGGTGAAACTGGAATGAAGGGAGGAGGGGATGGTCGAGTAGCTGTCTGGTTGAGGAAGGAAACAGGGAAGGCTGTGTACATTTTGTTCACAAGAAGGAAGGCAGTGTGGCCGAGGGCAAGAGGAAACAGCGATAGCTGATTTGGCGTCTCAGCCCTGCTGCTTCTGGGCGTGTGAGTTTGTCAAGCTTTTCAGTACCCCCAGCCCCATTTCCTAAGTCAGCATTTTGAGATTGAGTGTAATGATCATGTTAGAGCACCTAGTTCATAACTAATGTTCAAAAATGGTAGCTGTTATTGCTAACAGGTTCATATCCTACATGGGATACCCAGACTCTGTCAGCACAGCCCAGTGTGAGCTCAGAGCTATGGGGAAAGAGGGAGAATGAGCTAAATGCGTAAAATGTGTAAAGTTTACCTAAAGGGTGAGAAGATCAGAGGAAGCAGACCGGAGAAAAAATAAGAAAAAATGTAAGATAATGAGAGAGAATCAAGGAAAAAACAATACTGTAACATCTTGACTACCTGCAACCCAATGAATCAGAATCTTCCATTCACTTATTTGTTGGATGAATTAATACTCAAAAGGGCACATCCTATATAAAGACTCATTTTAAAGGCCATGGTGCCACTCCCTGGGTAAAAAGAACAAGAGCCTGATGGCCCTCACCTGCTGACACACATGACCAGCTGACCTGTGGGTTATTACATGGACATCCCCAGAGCCAAGCTCTGTCTCAGCTGCAAGGTGTCCTACCTACACTCTGGACACAGGTAGTCCGCATGGGCTTAGATATGACAGGCCCTGGTTCCAAGCCATCTCTGTCATTCTCTAGCTTTGTCACCTTTAGGGCAGTTACTTAGGCTCTCTGACTCTCAGTTTCCTCATCTACAAAATGGGCATAATACCCATTACAGGGTTGCTGTACTAAAGGACTATATACAAAAAAAGTGGTTACTTAGCACAGTGCCAGACACAACTAGTTCGTTAAGTGTAGTTTTTTCTTTCCACAGATGGGGCTGAAGTTGAAGTGAGGGAGGAAGAAAGAACTGGAATATTAAAAAGGTTTTACTCCCCTTTTCCTAACCATGTTTTCTTAACTGTTCACTTATCATTTGAAGGTTGTGGAGATGGATAAAATGGGGAAAGGCACAGGAACGGAACTTGTAAGGCATGCCACGGTATTCTGCACCCACTCCAGGATGGCAGGGGAGGGATAAAATGAGAGCTGGGATCCCACGCACCAGCCCAGCCAGGACAGGCAGGCAGCAGGTGACCCCAAGCCCTGCTGCCCAGCTTTGCCATGCTTCACTGAATGTCACAGCCCTGAAGATTTTATGCTCACGTGTCTGAGTAAGACACTGAAAAGGGAATCAATTCGGTATATCAGCATACGCCAATATGATTTCTTAATTTGTCCATTTTAGAATCAATCCCATCTTTCATTTTAACAAAATGACCCTTGGACTCAGATTTCCTACACTCTATGACTGCCATGCAGTCATAAAATACATCAGCACCCCCCCAAAAAAAAACCCCAATAATGATAGTCTTTTAGGGCTTAAGGTGAGATCAAAAAGGCATTATCACAGTTTAAGTGTATGGCCATTTCTTCTGTGAGTATGTCTCCTTGTTCATAGTACCCAGAACAGAAGCAAGTATTTCAGAAGTCCCGCGTTCTTAAACATAGCCACCAGCCAGCTCTCCCACCCGAGCCCTCCTGTCTCTCTCCTCACCCTATACATCACCTGGGGAAAACATGTTTATCAGCTAGGGTGCAAATAGCCCCTCTACCCACAACAAAACCATCCCCTGCTACAGACCCAAAAGACGTGTCTACTTCCTTGAGGGATGGAGAGTTCTGCACGGTTTGGGGAAGTGCTTTTCAACTCTCACTCTGACCTTTGTGGTTTGTATAGTGAACTTAGAGGAGCTGCCTCTTCTGCTGTGCATCAATCCAATCACCGTGGAGCTCAGGTCATAACTCTTCCATTCAAGCTCCCCAGAAAGGGAGGCGATGTCAGTCATTTGTTGAGACCCTTCTATGTCCCAGGCATTGTACCAGGCGCATTGTTTTTGTCAACTTTAATAATAAAATAGCCCGTTATCTTACCAGCAAAATTCAGTTATCGCCAGAGGAATTGCAATTTGGGAAACACAAGCTATGGCAGACCATAGGCAAATCCAGAGATCAAAAGAGGGGAGCTTGCTTTTATAGAGAAAAGAGGGGAGTTGGGAGGGGCTGTTCCAAAGGAAAGTTCATTGGAAGAAAGCAAGAGTTCAGGGTGGTGACTGCTTCTCTTTGGCTGGGCTGTGGTGTTTCTCATTGGCTGGGCTGTTGCTGGGCAAGGAGAATCTTCCTTCTGGGTAGTAAACTTCTTCCTGTTTGGGGGTACAAGGTACTCTTCTTTCTGCAGGGCGTGCAAATAGAGTTGAACGCATGCAAATGATGGGGAGTGATGATGTGTGAGAGCTCCCTCTACTGGCCTTCCTGACTCTAATTTTAGTTGAGGTTTTTCTTACTGATTTTCACATCTTACACACATAATCTTAAAATGGAGAAATGGGCTTTAAAAATATGGCAGTCTTCTTGCTTGTGTATTCATGTTAAGAGCTAGACTCCTGTGCTGCTAACACTGCTAGGTGACACTGCAGAGCTGGGATCTATAATCTATCCCTCGGGTAGTCAGGTGGAGCCTACAGACTTCCTTTCAGAATAATGTTTTTAAATGCAGAAAATGAAATAAATGAAACCAGTTGTTTCAAAATACAGTTATCAAAATGTATTAGCATATTAAGTAACAATACCTATTGACAGGTCTAATAGCTACCATAATCTTGAAGTAGATAGGAGCATAGAAGCTAAAAATCAACAAATGCTTTCTTCTGAA
Source organism: Stenella coeruleoalba (assembly GCF_951394435.1). Lineage (NCBI taxonomy): Eukaryota > Metazoa > Chordata > Mammalia > Artiodactyla > Delphinidae > Stenella > Stenella coeruleoalba. The sequence goes on from NC_137148.1 coordinate 59,728,757, forward strand.
TCCTAGGGAATCACTGGACTCTAGGTTCTTCCCAGAATCCCACCTTCCATTTCTTCACCATCTGTATGAGTTAAGATTAGGATTGACTAGATATAAAAGAAAAAAAAATTAACAGGCATAAATAAGTTAGAAACTTGTTTTATAGCACATAAAAGAAGCCTGGGCGGAGGCAGTCCAGGACTGGGATGGTAGCTCCATGGTCATCATCAAAGGTCCCAATTCGTTTTATCTCAGAGTTCCACCATTCTTAGCATGTTCCAACCAGGAGGTCCACATCTTAGGCAGCACAGAGCAGGAAGGACATATAAGGGTATGTCTGTGCTCCCATGAAGAATCTTCCTGGAAGCCCCACACAGATCCACTTAAATCTCATTGGCCAGAACACCAACACATGACCATAGCTAGCTGCAAAGGCATCTCGGAAATGTATAGCCGACTCCTAAGGAGTAAGGAGAACACAAATCAGGATAAAGTGGATACTGGGGGACAACTGGCCATCTCTTGTAGGAAAATCTTGTAGGACTGTTCATGTATTTCATAATCAGAAGTTTAAGTATGGTCTTTTTCTATTAGTTTTTGTATGGATGTATGGAAAGCAACTTCAGCTAACTCAACCAGAAAGGGATTTATTGGAAAGCCACTGAATAGCTCACAGAATGGTCAGGAAGGCTGAAGAACCAAGCTTGGAAAAAACAGCAGGAACTGAGTCCTTCCTTTGGTGTCTGGAAGGGCTGTCAGCAAACTCAAAATTTCAGCACCTGAACCCAAAGAAAACACTTACTGTCTAAGAAAAATTAGCTCAAAGTTAACAGCTTCAGTTTCTAGTGTAGAAAGCTTCCAAGGAGCTTTGATATTGGTTTGATTGCTCTTCAGAAGTCATGGGGGAGAGTTTTCTTTGCAAGATGAAGTCCTTAATAAATCATAATCACTAACACACGACATTAGAGACAAGCTATCCCAAGCGCTCACTCAGATAAGGAGCTTAGCATACACTAATGTGTGTCAGGAGGAGAACCAGGGCCCATATGAAGGTCGGTATGGTTCAGGCTAGTATGGCCTTTACAAGTTGGTTTCAGAAAATGTAGGTACAAGACTCTAGAAAGCCCCAGACAAGTGAATCCTCCGAAGCATTTCAGTGAGCCAAACTTTCCCGGTCCTCAGATCACAGTTGACTACTAGATCCCTGAGAGTTCCGCAAAGCAAATGTGAATCCCAGCCTGACAGCAAGCTGTGTCTTCCACAAATCCTGGAGACCTTGATCTCCAGTAGAGATAGTGGAACCTACAACAAATAAAAACAGAAAAGTTGGTTTCATTTACTCTAGGTAGAAGTGGCTCCTCCAAAAGCTGTTGACATTAGGGTTTGTCTTGAAAACAGTGAATACACTTTAGAGTATAAACATTAGTTTAAAAATTAATGGCAGGGGCTTCCCTGGTGGCGCAGCGGTTGAGAGTCCGCCTGCCGATGCAGGGGACATGGGTTCGTGCCCCGGTCCGGGAAGATCCCACATGCCGCGGAGCGGCTGGGCCTGTGAACCACGGCTGCTGAGCCTGCGCGTCCGGAGCCTGTGCTCTGCAATGGGAGAGGCCACAACAGTGAGAGGCCCACGTACCAAAAAAAAAAAAAAAAAAAAAAAAAAATTAATGGCAATACCAAATGCCAGTGAGGATGCAGAAAATGCATGTCTCATGCATTGCTGGTGGGAACTCAAAATAGTGCCACCACTCTGGAAAATAATTGGGGGGTTTCTTTAAAAAAAAAACTAGACACGCCTAACATACAACCCACAGTTGCACTCCTGAGCATTTGCCCCAGAGAAATGAAAATGTATGTCCTCACAAAAACGTGTACATGGTTATTCAGAACACTTTTATTTGTAATAGCCCCAAAGTGGAAACAACCAAAATGTCTCCAATACCATAGAATTCTATTCAGCAATAAAAGGAAATGAACAGTTGATACAACAGCTTGTAGAGACCTCAAGGGCATTTTGTGAGGGAAAAAGCCAATCTCAAAAGATATAAAACATTCTGGAAATGACAAAGATAGAGATGGAGAACAGGTGAATGGCTGGCAGGGGGTAGAGGTGGTGAGGAGAAAGGAAGCAGGTGCGACTACAGTGGAGCCGCCCCCAGAGATCTTTGCGTTGATGGAATCGTGTCTTGACTGCAGGTGGTTACGTAAATCCACGCATGTTATAAATGACGAAGAACACATTATACCACAGTCAGTTTCCTACCTTTGGTATTGTACTACAGTTACGTAAGATCTGATCCTTTCCAAGCACTGAGAGAAACTCAGTGAAGGGTACATGGGATCTCTCTGTACTATCTTTCCAGCTTTCTGTGGCTGTATTTCAACATAAAAAGTAGAAAACAAAATTAGTACTACTTTTTGAAGGGCATTTTCACATATATCATCTTATTTATTTTAATAATCTTGGGAACAAAAGCAACAGTAAGTGTCATTCCCATCTTTGGAATGGAGAGCCTGCTGCAAAGAAAGTTTGTCATTTCCCAAAGTGACACAGAAAATGGAAGATAAGCAATTAGAACCAGTCTTCTGATCCTCATTTCTTCAAACTGTTCTCCAGACATGCCAAAGCTAAGAAACGTCCTCACAGAACAACATACAGAGGGTTGTTTCGAATCATTTTTAAGGTCTCTACAGTGTGTGTATATGGCCCACATGGCAACCATCCATCCCCACATCTATCCGGGTGATGCTGTCACAGCCCCTTGCCAAGCATTCTAAGCAGTAAGCCTCCGTCATTTGCCATAAGAAAAACCAGTCACACCCAGAATTCTGTTATTTTTAAAACTATCCTACTGAAAATGTTATGAGACAGAAGAGGTTTTTACATCACGCACCTTTTATCCCACAACTTCATAAATTCTCACTTGACATTGGTGTTTCCTACAAAGGCTACACTGCGTCTTCTCTCTCCCTCTCCCCACACGGTGCATAATTTCACTGGCTTCTGTCTCCTTCCTCCAGAAATCTAACTGCATTGCCCACCCCACTCTCCTTTCTTATGCACAGAAATTCAGCTCTGCCCAGCTTCTAGCTCCAAACTTAGATACTCCACCTGTATTACTCTGCTTGGGCTGCCGTAACAAAATACTGTAGATCGGGTGGCTGAAACTAAAGAAATGTGTTTTCTCACAGTTCTGAAAGCTGGGAAGTCCAAGATCGAGGTGCCGGCCAGTAGTTTCTGGTTGAGGGATCTCTTCCTGGCTGTCTTCTTTCTGTGTCCACATATGGAAGAGAGAGAGATCTCTGTCTTCCTCTCCTTGTATCCAATTAGGGCCCTACTCTTATAACCTCATTTAACCTTAATTACTTCCTAAAGAAATTATCCCGTCTCCAGATACAGTCACATTGTGGGGTGGGGTTTTAACATGAATTTTGTGGAGACCCAGGTCGGTCCATAGCAGCTCCCATTGAAAGGGCCTTCCAGCCAAGAAGGGGCCTTCCAGCCACCAAAAGCACCCCCCTGCTTTAAAGGCATTGGGGCTTATTCATTTTTTTCTAATGTTTTTCTTGTTAGATACCTACTATCAAACCTAACTCTGAAACACTTACCTTTTTTCTCTCTAAAACAAGGTCTTAATGATAGCCTTATGGTTCCATAAGAGCTCCCCAACTCATCTCTCTGCACATCTCTATATTCTGAACTAGACAAAGTGTGTGTGTGTGTGTGTGTGTGTGTGTGTGTGTGTGTGTGTGTGTGTGTCTGTCTGTCTGTCTGTCTGTCTGTGGAAAGAACTGTCCTGAAAATACCCCTGCTGGGCTGAATTCATCATTAACCTAATTAGGTCTCTTATCCAAGGCTTACAATTAGCACCATTACCAAGTCTTGGTAACTAACTGCTGTGCTTCTAAATTAACTGTCACCTGGGGGGGGACATAAAAATTGTCATCATCTTCTAAAATGTTCCATGTTTGGGCATATGATCATTCCCCTCATTTCCATCAATAATATTGAACTGCCTTAGAGGGCAAGAGATATTTACAGTTTTGTGGAAAGGTAGAGAAGGCTTCCCTGATATCTTAGGGTACCAGCTACAGAATCTGGACTTCATTTTTCTGCCATATGCATATCGGGGTCCCCAGAAGGAGGAATACTCCATTCACTTGCCTATATTGTTAAGGTGAAAGGACGTAGAGCTGCCATCTGTTTTCTTTTTTTTTTTAATAAGTTTATTATTATTTTTTTTGGCTGTGTTGGATCTTTGTTGCTGCACACGGGCTTTCTCTAGTTGCAGCGAGCCAAGACTACTCTTCATTATGGTGCACGGGCTTCTCAATGCGGTGGCTTCTCTTGTTGAGGAGCACGGGCTCTAGGCACTCAGGCTCAGTAGTTGTGGCTCACGGGCTTAGTTGCTCCTCAGCATGGGGGATCTTCCCAGACCGGGGCTCAAGCCCTTGTCCCCTGCATTGGCAGGCGGACTCTCAACCACTGCACCACCAGGGAAGCCCTGACCATCTGTTTTCTACAAGCACAGTGTTCTGTCATTTGTAAGGAGTAAGCCAAACTTTGATTTTTACATAGCCTACCAGCAGAGACATTGGTGCTGAATGACCTGGAAGTTTCTATTCTCTTATGGGCTGATTTAGCATTTATATTTTATGCAGCTGTCTCTCTGTCAAAATCGAGCTTAGATTTGCTCTGAGTTGCTTTTAGAAGGTCTCAAGGCAAGCCCAGTTGAAGATGCAGGTGTGTTATCTTAGAAAATATCGCCATTCAGCACAACTGGACCCCACTGCGAGTGTACCCATGTAACTAATTCCTGAAGATACACAATTAATGCCTAGAAGAGCTCGTTAGAAGAATAGATTATTAAATAGGACAGAGTTTGAGGTTGAAGGCATGATAGGGAAATCTTAGTAATTCCTACAAGGATTCTTCTCAAGTTTGGAAGGTGCTTCTTCTTTAGGAAGTGTCTAATCTTTTATGTAATGCTGGAGCATGTTTCCACCTGAGGACAGATTAAATTGCATTTTCCACTTATTCCTCATTCTTAATGTTCACTCCCCAATGAGCTCTTCAGCTGTGCTGCCCATCACACTGTGGAATGTACAGGACAAAAAGCAGCCCTGAGGCCTAGAGAGGACACTTGCAAAGAGGCTGGAAAACAGTGAGCATGAGAACTGTGTGATGGGGACACGGCAGTGGTCAAGGTCTAAATCTGGCAAAATTAAAGGAGGCAAGATACGGCAAAAGAAAACAGTGTGGGCTAGAGCAGAGTGGGATGGTTACTGTAGATCTTAACCAAATGAACTGTCCTAACTAGAAAACGCTCTTGTTGGTTGTTTAACCCAGTAGTAGTGGAAGAGATGAGCTATTTCCACCATTTGTATATTCCCTTGCCCAGTCTTCTCAACAATTCAAAGCGTATCTGAATGAGATGATTGGCAAGTGTTAGGAAATCAGTTGAGGGTCATGGAACCAATATAATTTTTTCTGTGTTTAAGTCTAAGTTATCCTACAAAGAAATGTATCCTGGGACTTTTCCCCCATCATCGCTAAACAAGCTGAGATTTAGCCTTTATTTAAATTGCTCGATGAGATATTACACTGCACTTTGGGAGTGGCAAACATTTTTGTGTATCTACACTGTGCCTGGCCCCATGCTGGAAGCCAGAGATTCTTCTAGGAGTGTGGAGAAACATCTGTTCTTGGGTAACAGGGAAGAATCCTGAATCCAAGCTTTGCTTCTCATCTTCCCTGTTTCGGCCTGTGGGTTCACAGTACCACTTTCTCAAATACTGTGATGGACTTGAGAGTACGTCCTTCCTGGGACCACTTTGAATACCACTGTGTTCTTCAACATACAAATGGTGTTACAAATTAGATGGAGGGAGCACATCAGCCTGACAGGTTAGGGGGAGGGTTGGGGAGGAGTGGGGCTAGAAGGGAAGATGAGGTATTAAGGGTCAGAAGAGTCTTGGTTTCATGTGACTTAACAGTTTAAGACTGAGATGGCCAACATAAATATCTTAGTGACCAAATATCTTAGTGACCAAGGTGATGTAAACGGGTGAAGCTGGCAAGAAAGAGGACTGAAGCAAACGACAGAGTCTGTGCCCTTTCTAGAGGGTCGGCAGCTACTCAGCTGCAGCAGGTTTAGCCGTGCAGCTGTTGAAGCCTGGTGTGGCCAGATCTGATTTACCAGAAGGCAGGATTCTGGAGATATATATATATATATTTATTTATTTTTTTCTTTTGCTGTACGCGGGTCTCTCACTGTTGTGGCCTCTCCCGTTGTGGAGCACAGGCTCCGGACGCGCAGGCTCAGCGGCCATGGCTCACGGGCCCAGCCACTCCGTGGCACGTGGGATCTTCCCGGACCGGGGCACGAACCCGTGTCCCCTGCATCGGCAGGCAGACTCTCAACCACTGCGCCACCAGGAAAGCTCGGAATTCTGGATATTTATTTGAAGTCTCTCCAATTTTCAATCTACCAATTTTAAAATGTATCCCTATAGAGATATACATATGCGGTCAGCAGAATGATGGTCCCCAAAGAGCATCCTAACTCCCAGAACCTGTAAATATGTGAGGTTACAGGACAAAGAGGAATTAAGGTTGCAGATGGAATTAAGCTTGCTAATGAGCTGATCTTAAAATAGAGAGATTACCATGGATTATCCGGTGGGCTCAATCTAATCACAAGGGTCCCTAAAAGCAGGAGATAGAGCAGGAAAAGAGAAGCAGAGAAGTGGTAGCATGGGCAAGACTTGGCTTGGTGGTGTTGGCTTTAAGGATAGGGGAACGGGGCTCTGAGCCAAGGAATGTGAGCAGCCTCGAGAGGCTAGAAAAAATAAGGAAATATATTCTCCTCTGGAGTCTCTATAAGGAATGCAGCTCTGCTGACGCCTTGCTTTTAGTGCATTTCAGATCCATTTTGGACTTTGGACCTCCAGAACTGAAGATAATAAATTTGTGCGGTTTTTTAAGCTCCTAAGTGTGCAATAATTTGTTACAGAGCAAAAGGCAACAAATAAAACTAGAATAAAATACATCAGTGTAAGTGATGAGATTTGGCGAAAGGATATAATTCTGTAGCCACCACCTCAATCAAGATAAAGAATACTTCCATCACCAGAAAGTTCCCTCATGCCCCTTTGCAAGTCAAGTCCCTCTCACCATGCCTGACACCTGGTCAGCAAAGATATGTTTTCTGTCTTTTGTAAAATTTCATATAAATTGAATACTTCCTAGAGGATGTAATTTTTGCGTCTGGACTCTGCTTTAGCATAATGCCTTTGAGATTCGTCCATGTAGTTGGGTGTTTGAGGGGTTCATTCCGTCCTGTTGTTGAGTAGCATCCTTATGGATGGACCACGGTTTGTTAATCCAATCACCAACTGATGGACCTTTTTGACTCTTTACACTTGGGCTATTAAGAATAACGTTGCTGTGAACATTTGAGTACAAATCCTTGTGTGAATGAAGTTTCATTTCTCTTGGGTAAATTCCTAGGAGAGAGATTGCTGGATTGTTTGGTAAATGTGTGTAATTTGATGAGAAACTTAAAATATTTTCCAAAGTGATCCTATCATAATCACTTAATTTTTTCTGAAAGTTTTCGCAACACTACATGGACCAAACAACATACACTTGTGCCAAATTTGGCCTGGGGAACTGCTGGGTTTAAGCCAAAGAGAGCCAAGCTTACCTGGAGGGGAGAAGACAGGTAATTACCCTGTGCTGATGCAGAAGACAGCGGGTCTCTGAGAGTCTGAGTGGGAGGAAGATTTTCACAATTAAGAGAAGGGCAGGTGGGACTCCTGGTCCTCAGGTACCTGCAGGGCAGCTGTGCCCTTAAGCCAAAGAGAATGGAGCTGGGCCCCTGGAGGAAGAGTCCCCGTGACCAAAGAGAGTGAGAGCTTAGTTTTGCTTAGAGGTTGGAAGTGAGCTAGTGATTGCCAGAAGGGCAGGGCCTTAGCATGGCCTGGTGAGGAAGAAAACAGGCTCACAGGGACCTTCTGAGGGAAGAGTGAGATGCAGAATATCTGATTGGTAGGCATCATCATCGCACAGGAGAATTATCTTCAGTGGTTTATAAAGACTTTCAGAGACATCATCTCATTGTTGCCAAACCAAACTTGGGTCTGCTTGCCCACGTGCAGTAAAGGCAGTCTGCTGACACAGGATTGTGGTAAAGTGCAGTGATTATTGTAAGGCCAAGCAAGGAGCATGGGCAGCTGGGGTTCAGAAGACCTGAACTTCCCAACAGCTTTCAGGGAAAGGTTTTTAAAGGCTGAGGGAGAGGGTTGTGGGGTGCATGATCAGCTGTTGGACATTCTTCTGACTGGTTGGAGGTGCCGTAATCAGGAGTCAACATCATCAACCTTCTGGTTCCAGCTGGTCTGGGGTCTGCATGCTTGTGGTCAACATACAGTTAACATCTTCCACCTCTTGGAGATTTCATTATCTGCAAAACAGCTCAAGGACATGGCTCAGAATACTATCCATGGCCCTTGAGGAGGAACTAAAAGTCCTTGACTTTGTTTAATGGCTCAAGTATATTATTATTTTGTCTTGCTTGACTGTTTTCATTTTCCTTTGTTTCTCCTTTTTCTCAATTCTCTGATTAAATTTGTTCTTTGGAACTCAGGGGAAGCTTAAGAGGTTAAAGTTGTCCTATAAACAAGAGACAGGCAGATAACATGGTAGGGGAGGGTAGTCTTTCTCAGGAAGTCCCCACAGGGTCCTGCTTGGTTATAATTCCCCTTTTTCTTTGCTATTCCTCCATCTTGAGGAGGAACCGGTGCAGGACAAGAAAGGGAATAAAGTTTTGGATAGAGAGGTTAAATCATGAACTTGGCAAAGGGACTCGAGGGACTCTGTTTCATCGTGACACAAATGAAGTCAAACTGTGTGACAGGCTGTTCTGTGCAGTGGCTGGCCAGGCAGAGGACACTAGGGTAAACAAGTGGCCGGGCTCACTTCTCCCGTGACCATCCCTCTTACGCTTGGGTGGTTTGTGACCGAGGATGCCTTGGGCCAGTGGTGACATTTCTTTCTTGTAGTGGACAGAGGTTAGCGTTCCATGAGAGAGAAAGAGAGAGAGAAAAAGGAAAGAAAGACTGTGGAAGTGGGTATCCACCCCTTTCTGATCCAAAGGTGGTACCAGTGGAACCAACTAGGAGGAGCCATTAACCCAGGCCCTTGGTGGGGCATCCGTCCTCTGTGCCCTTCTTGTGCCTGGTGCACACCTCTGCCTTCTACTGGGGCTAGAGTTTTTAGAATTTTCCTCATGGCTTCAATAAAAAAAAAAAGGTTTCTTTAGTATTCTAAGCAATTTCTGGACTCTGAGTCCAGAGATCAAAACTTAGTCATCTTTTACATGCGTCCCAATGTTCATAGCAGCACTGTTGACAATAGCCAAGACATGGAAGCAACCCTAATGCCCAGCAACAGATGATAGGCTTAAGATGTGGCGGGTGTGTGTGTGTGTGTGTGTGTGTGTGTGTGTGTGTGTATACACACACGGTGAAATATTACTCAACTATGAAAAAGAAGAATGAAATACTGCCATTTGTAGCAACATGGATGAACTTAGAGAATATTATGCTTAGTGAAACAAGTCAGACAAAGACAAATCCTATATGATATCACTTACATGTGGAAACTTAAAAGATAACACAAATGAATGTATATGTGAAATAGAAACAGACAGATATAGAAAATATGTGGTTACCAAAGGGGAGAGGGAAGTAGGGGTACAAATTAGGGGTATGGGATAAACAGATATAAACTACTATATATAAAATAGATAAGCAACAAGGATACACTGTATAACACAGGGAATTATACCCACTATCATGTAATAACCTATTGAATATAATGGAAAATAATCTATAAAAATACTGAATCATTATGCTGTGTACCTGAAACTAAAACAATATTGTAAATCATTTTTAAAAAGTCATCTTTATAGCCTCCATGGTACCAGTCACAGTGCCTGACCCAGATTAGCCCATAATGAGTGTTATGATGAATTGAGGCACAGGGCCGTGTAATAAATGCCTTGGTCAGCAACGTTAGACCCTCAGCAAGTCTGATCCAAGACAATTACTGCCAGTTCTCATTAGTCTCATTAAACAAACTTGTGCTGTGAGGTTATTTTCTTCCTTTGTGAATCACCATTTTTAGGAATGGGTTGCCATCTTGGTGACAGTTGTGGCTGATGGACTTTGAAGTGAGGCGTGTTCCATCACGTTCCACGTAGCTCAGACCTCTGCGGGAGCTATTCTTCAGAGCTGCAGAATTGCAAGTTGCCCCAGGTTTTGTCCTTGCTGAGCTAATGCTTCACTGCTGTAACTGAAAGTGGTTCTCAAGCTTCTGGGTTGTTGTCGTTTCCGTCTCTGCCTCTCTCTCTCTCTGCTGTTTTTGGCCTGTGACTCACATTCTGATTCTAAAGCATCTTCAGTGGCCTTTGCAGGCTGCTCGAGGGATCCAGGCTGTTGCGTTTATTTGAAGGGTCAGCCACTCATTAGGTGCTGAGCAGGCAGGGAGTCTTTCTCGCTGCTGAGAATCAATTCCAGCCAAATCAGATCCACTTGGGGGTCTCTCAGAGAAGAGCTTGCCCACATGGTAGTGGTTTGAAGAGCACTGAAACGCCTGATGCAAGAGGGACAGAGCAGAAGATGGGCTGCAGTGACGTGCAGTCTGTGGCTCACAGCAGACGAACCTCACAGTGGAGAGACTTCAGAAATCAAAGTTGACTGTCATGCTGAGGAGGCCCGTCTTGTGCTGCACTCAGGACTTGGCAGGGTGGGGAGGATGGAGACATGCAGAATGTTAAGGCAGGAAAACTGACATTTTGCCCTCCACACATCCATGGTTTTGTGTTTGAGGCTGAGGTCACCCTGCCAGGGGGAATGGGAGGAACTGAGAGGCGGGAGTGAGGAAAGAAGATTTGGTGTCAGTCTCTTTACTAACATTTAATCAACCTTTATTTCATGCTATACGCTGTTCTGAGACGTGAACATGTGTTAATCCTTTAACTTTTACAACTATCCCACAAAGAGACACTGTTGTGTACATTTTACAGATGAGGAAACTGAGACCCAGAGAAGTTAAGTGACTTGCCCAGAGTCACCCAGCTAGTAAAGCAGAAGAGCGGGAATTCAGAACCAGGCAGCATGCCTCCACACCCACAGTCTTGGTGGCCTCACTTTATGGGTTCCCATTCTACAGGGCTGACATCCAAGAAGCCGCACGTATCCACTGGCTCATGTCCAGCTTTCCATCAAAAACTCTCTAAACTCAGGGGCAGTTCCCTTCCTCTTCCTCCTTCCAGGATGGAGCTTCCAAATGGCCTAGCCAGGAAAGCAGGGAAATTCCTAGAACTGACATTTGTATCAATTGGCAGAAAATAGGAACCCCATTGATACCTGCCCTCCCCACCCCCACCCCTTACGTCTGCCAGGCTGAGGAGCCCCGTCCTGGTAGGAAAAGGCAGTTCGGCCGCTCAGAGCTCTCCCCATCCCATCCGACTTGGCAGTACCATTTGCTTCAGATCCTGGGACTTTCCTTTGGACAGATGAGGTTTGCTTCCAGCTTTCAGGCTCCTTTCTTTCTTCCTTCGGGCTGGACAGTTAGAAATGGATAGAAAGGTAGTAAAATAGACAAAGACCAACTGCTCCTTCCAGGCAGTCAGGCTGGCTCTTGACTTCTTATTTCCATTTGGCCTTGGGTTGTGAATCCTCCAGGGGGGTTAGTTATCAAGGAGCCAGGCCAACTGACCCTCCCGCCTTTAAGACTGTCCACGTTCACACTCATCTGCACGCACATACCTTCTTTTCTGGTTCTGAGACTTTGAGTTCTAAATCTAATGTGTGCTTAAGCCCCTACCCTTTCCTGTTTAGAGAGGGCAAGACGGTGCCCAGCAGAGGAGAGAGGATATGTGTTCAGTAGTGATGCATGTGGGTAGTGCCCTTATCCCATGAGGGTCAAATGACAGAAGACAAAGCCATCCCTCTGCGTCAAAGCCAAGCTGTGGCTGAGGCCTTGATGACTAAAACCTGAAAGTAAGGAGGAGGAAGTCTGGGCTGGCAGAGCCTTGAACTGAGATTTTTCTGAGGTATGTAGGGAAGTGTACACTGCTGTAGTCATTCTAAAGAACATTCAGATGATGCTTGTCCGAATGTGTAAACATATACACTCTGACCTAGTATACTCCATCCCTGGTATATACCCAGAGAAATTCAGATATCAGTAAGGGGTCATGTGTAAGACCGTTCATAGTGACGTTGTTTGTGAAAAGAGGTAGTTGGAGCAATCTCTATCCATCACTAAGGGAATAGGTATACAGAAGGTGGTGGAATACTTTACATCGATTAGAAACAGTAATAGCAACATGATAGACCATCAAACAAGGCTGAGTGAAGAGAGTAAGACAAAATGAGGACTCTAGTATGTTGACATTATATAAGTGACAAGACACGCTATTTTTTTTTAATAAATGTATTTATTTATTTTTGGCTGCGTTGGGTCTTTGTTGCTGCACACAGGCTTTCTCTAGTTGGCGCGAACTGGGGCTACTCTTCGTTTTGATGCGCGGGCTTCTCATTGCGGTGAGTTCTCTTTGTTGCCGAGCACAGGCTCTAGGTGCGTGGGCTTCAGTCATTGTGGCTCGCGGGCTCTAGAGCGCAGGCTCAGTAGTTGTGGCGCACGGGCTTAGTTGCTCCGCGGCACGTGGGATCTTCCCGGACCAGGGCTCGAACCCGTGTCCCCTGAATTGGTAGGCCGATTCTTAACCACTGCACCACCAGGGAAGTCCCCACACTATTTATTTTTCAACGGTTTTATTCAAATTTGAATCCACAATTAAAACACACCGGCTGTGGGGGTGTTGGTGGAATACCAGTTGATGGGAAATGTTGATAAAAGGGAGGAAATAAAGATGCACATTATTTGCACAATGCTGTTGACAGTGTGTTGGCGGGAGGGTAATTAATTACGTCCTCTACACCTAAAGTGGAAAAAGAAAAGAAAATGTCAAAAGTTTCATTGGAGTTCATTTTAATGATTTACTAAATATTTTCTGAGCATAAGATAGGAGGAGCAGAGATAAAGTAGCACAGAGAGTCCTAGACTAAGAATCAGCTGTCATCTTTCCTTATTTATACCCTCATGCCCTTGAGTTCTCCAAGCCTCAGACCCTGACACCCATTCACTAGAAAATGTTTACTGTCCCCCTAATTCCAACATAACATTATGAAATCCTTTGGCAAGTAATTTGTAAAGCCTGAGGGATGGATTAAGAGCTCTCAGAATGAATTTTCTTTCTAATGCAGGAATCTGCAGGGTTAATTAGTACCCGTGACCATAGTATAGTCAGAGTCATTGCCAAGGTTCATCTGGTCATCAAAGTCACAGTTGTTGCTGTACTGGCACTGCTGCAGCTCAAGGCTGATTTTATTTCTTCTGGTCTTGAAGTCTGTTAGTGAAATAACTTTCATGTCAGAACAAGGAAGCTGCATTAATTCACAACAGGAGGCACAAGCTCTATTAGGAATGTTCTGTGTGTATAAGTCTTTTAAACAAATGCCGTTTTATTTCTTTCAAGTGTTGGCATTGTTAGAAGCCAGATGTAAATGGCATATCAGTTTGATTTGTGTGACTGTGACGTGTTATTCAATAAATATTTAAATTTAATGGAGCCAGTAATTTAGAAGCACCTACTATATTTTTCTAGAACTGCCTCGCCACAGTGATTTCATATTTGCCCTTTTTGCCTCCAACAAAATCAAATGTAGGTAACAAAAATTAACACTAAACACTACAGCCCCTATTATACTAGTCTATGCATGTTTCTGAAGAAAATTATGATTCAGATTCTAAAGCACAATTCCAAATAACATACCCATTTTATCAAGCATTTTCAAGGTTTGCCTGCAATGGTCTTATATGAAAGGTACAGCAGATTTTCAGAGGAAAGTTATTTGGGGTTTTTACCTCAGAAAGGATCAAATGCTTTATGCCCGTGGTACTGTGATTTCGAAATTGGAGGGGTCCAAAGAAATGACGTTTTATTCCGACATATTGTTTGGCTTCCTCAATAAAGCAGTGGTTTGAGCAGCAAATAACCACCAGATTTTAGGCTTCCATTGTCATTGGTTGCCTGCAGCATCGCTGCAACTGTCCTTAAAAAAACACACACACACAAGCGTCCTGGCATCTGTAGGAGCATTATAAATCGTACTTTCATTGTAGGGAAAAGGTTATTGATTTGCTCATTTTTTCCCTTCTCCCTCTGGTGCAGACTTCAGTGGGAAATTGAAGCTTCCTTCGCACAGTATACGATAGCCAATCAAAAGGGCGGCCTGTGCTTACCTGGTTTATAATGAAAGGTGATACGGGTGAGTGATTTCACACTGCTCATCCTGCAGTGATTGTAATCAAGAGTTAAAAGCTGGAGCAACTACACATGCTGGCCAGACGTCATCAGAATTATTTACTGTATTTTATAAGACTGGGCATTTGAGCAGTTGAGATGGAAGAACTAACGTTAGGTGAATTGCAATGCACTCATGTTTTATTTTACTGTTAAAGCCAGCTAATCATTTTCTTGTGGTCATTAATTTGGCCTTTCAGGGTCAAGTCACCTAAGTGCAATTTGATTTAAAGTGATATTTTTCCACAAAAGGGTCAGAAAAAAGACAAAACAGAGGGAGAATTATCCATGGAGAAAAAGGGCAAATAAAAAAGGAAATTAAAAAATGGCGATGAGACATTTGACAGTATCTTAAAAGGCACAAAGTCAATGAATAAATGGATATTTTTAGTAAAATGCAAAACTGCCATGAAGTGTCTTGACAAGGTAAACAAGGCTTCATTAGATTTTTTCCTATTATGTTATGGATTTTTCTAAGACATGGTATACATTAGTGATAAAGGGAAACACAGCTGTTATCACAGTGCTAAGAGAGAACATTTCTAAGTTGGGACAATTGTAGTATGATGCTAAATATACCTATGGAGGGAAAGACTGAAATTACAAAGAAAAATAAAAATCCAATCAGTATAGACTTTTAAATGCAAACAGTACTACAACGTGACCATTTGCAATATGACAAACTCAGGACACAGAATCTTGTCATTGGGGTGTATTGCGAATGCTTACATTGACAGTCTCAGGATATCAATTTCACACAGCATTTGCTTAGTGCAAAAGACAAATTAAGATTTAAAAAATATATAAACATAATAAAACGTCTGTTGACCCATTTTCAGATCCAGGAAAAAAATCATGATTTTACAAATCCACGTTTGTTTCTTTTCTGTTTAGCTCACAGATACATTGAGTATATTTCATTAATTGTATATCCTACAGATGAGCATGATGCCTCTTGCAGCTAAATTGACTAAAGTGGAGAAGAAACAGTTGGTGATAGCTGTCTCCCCCACCCCATCCTATATGAAATTAAAGGGTTTGTGTATTTTAGAACACAACCTAGAAACTGCACACTGCAGAGTTCAGTGGCGAGACCCATGTTTTCTTACAGAACCAAATCCCTTGCCTCAGCTGATCCATTTTCCCGTAGGATGAAGTGAGATCACTTTTTTTTATGGCAGATGTCCCACTCCCATGTCAGAAGCATGCCCAAAGACTTTTAATATTACTCCTTAATTACAGTTGGCCCTCGGTATCCACATCCTCAGATTCAACCAAAGTCAAATCAAAAATGTTTGGGGGCAAAAATCCAGAAAGGTTCCAAAATGCAAACCTTGAATTTGCCACATACCAGCAACTATTGACATAGCATTTACATTGCATTAGGTGTTATAAGTAATCTGGAGATGATTTAAAGTATATGGGAGGATGTTTTTAAGTTATATGCAAATACTGCACCATTTATGTAAAGGACTTGAGCATTCGTGGATGTTGATACCCTCAGGGGATCCTGGAACCAATCCCCTAAGGATACCAAGGGATGACTGCATCAAACTAAACAGGCTTTCTGGCACAATGGATAGCATGTGACAGTTACTTCTGAGCTTCAGAATAGGTTTATTAGTTAAATTTTTTAAACCAAAGTAACATTTGTCCATAGTCCTAAAAAGCAGGCACGGCTTAAGATGATAACCCTACCCCCCAAAAAACAAAAAAACTTCTCTGTCCTGCCCTTCCATCCTCCGTTCTTTTTCCTCGAGGGCAACTTCTTTCAACTGTTAGAGTTATTTCCTCTGTTTGCCTAGTTTTTTCTAAATTATGTAAATATATTGTTTTCCCTCGCTGTGTCTGTGTTACATATTATCTGCTGACTAGCATGGAAATTGAGAGTTAGTGTTTCTTAGACTCCCACCCACCCCGAATTCTCTTTTACACTCTCAATAAAGTTAACTCATAATGTTTGGTTAAATCAGTAATCAGAATTTACATCAATCTGATTCCTGCTAAACCAAATAGTGTTTGGAGTATGATTTCTTAACGTAACTTGTGCCTTTCCTGGAGTTAATAACCATATTATATTTTCATTTGCTTGACTTTGTATGTTTCATGAAGTCTTTCCACATCTACAGCCTCTCAATATAGTTTTCAATGTAATGAAATGTATCACATCATGTCATTTCCAGTACTTTTTACTGAAAAAATTTCTCCTGCAGTCCTTGGTCATTCTGTTTCTTGGGTCTCCTGCATACTTGTCATCCTAGGACCTCACTGCTTTCCTGAGTTGATTCCAGTTCCCTTCACCTGTTTTTTTTTTTTGGTCCTTATACCATACACTAGATTGATAGTATGGCTGGGTGTAGAATTCTAGATCAAAAATCATTTTGCCTCAGAATGTTTGAGGATATTGCTCCACTACCATCTAGCATGCAGTATTGATGAATTTGATGCCTTTCTGAACCCCTTCGCTTTATCTACGACCTGTATTTTCTGTCTGTGAGTTCTTCTCTTTATCCATGGTATCATGATCATAATATGCCTTCATGTGTCTCTTTTTTTCTCTTTTGCTCACTTTCCTGAGACTTACTGGCCCATTTCAATTTGCAGGCTTATGTCCTTCATTCCTGGGGAATTCCCTCATAATTTTTCTTTCCAATGGTTACCTCCTACCACTTTGTGTGTTCTCAGTTTCTGGAATGTCTGTCTGTTAGGTATTGAATTACCTGGATTAATTCTCTAATATTTTGATCTCCTCTTTCCTACTGCCCATGTGTTTATCTTTTTGCTCTACTGTCTAGGAGATTTATCTTCCAGCCAGTCTATTGGGCTTTCATTTCTTCTCTTACTATTTTTTTTTTTAACTGCTAAGCTCTATGTGCGTGTTCTCTGCCTTTTCATGCCACTGTTTCTTGTTTCATGGCTGTATTATGTTCTTTTACAGCTCTGAGAATGGGGGGGGAGGTGGTGAATAGTGTTTGTTTGTTTGTGTGTTTTGTTTTGTTTCCTGCATTGCCTGTTCTTCTGAGCTTCTTTTTTCTGTTGTTTTGGTTTCTTTCACGTTGAACACTTTCCTTAGGTATCTGGAGATCTTCAGCTATCTATTCCTATTTAAGAGTGAAGCACCAGAAATCTGACAGAGAATCCTGTGACTAAGAAGTTTGGTCATTTTACATTTATATGTTGCTCCTCTGGGGTGCTTGTTGACTAAGGGTGGAGAGTGGGGCTGGCTCAGCATAGCATGTGCTGGCAATCGGCAGTCTCTTGAATGAAGAGACCCCCCCTGCCCCCCGCCGGTGTCAGAATCGGTTTCTTTTTCTTTAAGACTCTTCGTTGTCTGCAGAGCTGCTGTGGTAGCTCCAACACAGCAGGAAAGTGTGGCATGTGTGGGAAAGAATATGCTGCTGCTTCTCTGCCAGCCAAAGACTGCTTTCCCAGATCCCCTACCCCAAACTGAGCAATTAAGTTAAGCAGCTCTTGTGTGAATTCTGCCTGAAGTAGGTGTGTTTTTGTTTCCTGGTCCCCTGACATCAGTGCAGTGCGGACAGTACAGTACACATTGCTAGTGTTCCAACTCAAGCTCCCACCGAGGCTCTCTCTGATTTTTGGCCTCAGAGCTCTCTCCAAAGACCCCTCAGCCCCGCACAGATTCAGCCCCAGGGTGCAAGGAAGTTAACTTTGAGGGGCCACCTCTCAACTAATAGCTAACAGGAGGTGGTGAAAAAAATGCCTTTGCCTCACATCTTATGGAGGAACCGTTCTGCGACACATTCTACATGGTTCCTTAGAGGGTCCTCTGTGGGACTGAGCTCCTGTTGCTTCTAGTAGTAATGGACTCTTTATCTATTTTCCCTCCTTCCTTCTCTCATTCCGGCCGCTCCTTCACACCTTTGTTCTGGGCTCACCTCCCAAATAAACTACCTGCATTCAAGTCCTGGTCTCAGGCATTTTTCAAGGGAAACCAAGCTATGACACTGCCTCTAAATGTAGGATTTTGTGAAGTTCCAAGTACCTCAGAGAAGTAACATGTAAAATGACCACATTTTTTTTTTAAGGTATATTAATCCTAGTTGTGGCCATACAAGTAGATGCCAGATGTCTCCACTGCTTATTAAAAAATACAGACTCCCACGGGCTTCCCTGGTGGCGCAGTGGTTGAGAGTCCGCCTGCCGATGCAGGGGACGCGGGTTCGTGCCCCGGTCCGGGAAGATCCCACATGCTGCGGAGCAGCTGGGCCCATGAGCCATGGCCGCTGAGCCTGCGCGTCCGGAGCCTGTGCTCCGCAACAGGAGAGGCCACAACAGTGACAGGCCCGCGTATGGCAAAAAAAAAAAAAAAACAGACTCCCAGACCCCATGCCAGTTTGTACTTTTAATAAAGGAACCCTGAGGATTCTGATGTAGGTGGTTCACGGACCACACTTTAAGAACACTGGTCTTGTGGCTTCAAGTTGAACACACTTCATTTTACTGATGAAGAAACAAAAGGCACTGAGGTCATGCAGATAGTGGGTGAAGAGCTGGAATTCAAACCCAGATGTGACCGACTCGCAGCAGCCCCCTGCATGACCTTGGGCATTTTGTTCTTCATCAAGAAGATGACAATGGTGGCACCTACTCATTGCATTGTTACTAGAACTATGCAAGATGACCCACACACAGTGCTTGGTGCAGATGGAGGTACCATTGCAAGCGCTCAATAAGTGGTAGCAACGTATGTGTATATGTATAATATGTTTGCAGTATAGAAATGCACTGAATCGAGAAAGTGCATGTTTTCTGTAGCCAGGCTTAGTCTGTCAGCCACCGGCAGTCTTCCAGTGAAGGATTCCACAAGGGCTCTCTTGTGTCAGTTCTCCAGTCAACAAATACTTACTTGAAGGGATTTTATTACCTGATGTAGCTGGAAGACTTCCCTCTCAGGCTTCTTTGGCTGAGCCCAAGACAATGACTAGGAACAAAGAGACAGTCCTGTGTGAATATATTGTGGGCTCACTGTAATGCTTTTGACTATAAAGCGTGACTTTTTCTAGATGGATTTTTTTTTTTTTTTTTTTTTTTTTTTTTGCGGTACGCGGGCCTCTCACTGCCGTGGCCTCTCCCGTTGCGGAGCACAGGCTCCGGACACGCAGGCTCAGCGGCCATGGCTCACGGGCCCAGCCACTCCGCGGCACGTGGGATCCTCCTAGACCGGGGCACAAACCCGTGTCCCCTGCATCGGCAGGCGGACTCTCAACCACTGCGCCACCAGCAAAGCCCTAGATGGATTTTTTAAAGATGATTGTTTTAAATTTGTAGTATGGTACACAGCAGGGGTCCAGATTTCTCTCATTCTCATCCCCTGCTGCACATACCCTGGGATGTTCAATAAACTGCTGTTGACTGACACCAAAGGCTCCAAAGTGAACTTTCTGATTCCCCTTTGTGTCCTCCAGTTCGTTCTCAACCAGGCAACCAGAGTGATCCTAAAAGTGTAGGTTGATCCAACCATTTCCTACTCTCTGGCTGCTGTGTCTTCCCATCCCGCTTGGAAGTACAATTCAAGTCCTTGCCTTGGCCTCCATGGCCCTACCTGATGGGGTCCCTGGCTTACCTCACATCCTACTGCTTTCTCTCACTCGTAGTGCTCCAGCCACACTGGCCTTGCTCTGTGCCAAGCACGATTCCCTCTCAGTGTGTCTGCACATACAGTCCTCTTTTCTGGAATGTTCTTCTCTGAGATAGGGACTGACTTCTCACCACATTCCAGTCTTGACTGTTTGGAGCGGCCATTCCTGACCCCCTGACCTAAAGTAGCAAACCCATTCCCAGGCCATGCCTCTGTCCCCTTACACTGACTTATAATATTCACTCATTGTGGCATCTCTAGTTAGAATGAAACTCCATGGCGGCTAGTACCCTGTCTCATGCTGCTGTGTCCCCCTGGGCCTAGAACAGGACTGGAATGATAGACTCTCCAAAAATATTTGTGGAATGACTGTCACATGAAGTATCTGTTGATGGGGACTTACCCATGTGTAGAATGTCTTACTCATCTGACAAATATTTATACACAAAACATAGTGCCAGTGTGAAAGATAAGTGAGACCCTGTCCCTACTTTCAAACAGTCAAGGACTAGCACAGCTCTGTCCAATAGAAATATAATGTGAGCCACATATGGAATCTTAAATTTTCTAGCACCCACATTAAAAAGTAAAAAACATACAATTCATTTTAATTTATTAAAATTTATTTGGCCTAATATCCAAAACTATGATTGCAACATGTAACTAATTTACAAAAATGAGATCTCTTACATTCTTTTTTGGTGCTAAGTCTTCAAATCTGGGATGTAGTTTACATATACAGCAAGTCTCAATTTGAATGCAAGTTTTCATTGGAAATGCTTGCTTTGTATTTCAATTTCATGAGGTTTACAGTTGAAATAGTAGATTCACACCCAAGTTGTTCCAAACATACTTAAGTTTTCTAATAATCAAGCATCAGTTTTAATTTTCATGAATTTAAATGTAAAAACTCCTCCTTCAATTCCTCAGTCACACACGACATTTCAAGGGCTTGATTGCTACATGTGGTTAGTGGCCGCCATATTGGATCGTGTATGTCTAGTGGGATAGGTAAGGCACATAGACATGGGAAGTGAACACACTCATGAAGAGTTCATGTAAAGAAGAGACCCAAGGTCTAAACACTGCCTTTGCATGCCTCCTTTTCCTGACAAGAATTTGTATCTTTCTTTAGGACTCAACCTTTACATCAGTTTTTCCAGGAAGCCTTCCCTGGTACCCCCACATTAGATTAGATCCCCTCAACTGAGAGCTCTCAGAGCACCCTGCATGTCCTCCATCTTCAGTCTGTTGTGCTGTGTTCTAACTGCTATCTATATATTTATGTTTGCATTTCCCCCTAGTTTGTAAATTCCATGTAGTCAGGAAGCTCTCATTGTGGATTCTCCAGCGTCTGGCCCTCAGTGCGTATTTGTGGAACAAATAAATTAATTATGAAGGAATTAACTGAATGGCCAAACCTTGGTGGAACAAGACCACTCTGTTATAGCACAGCAGCCAGGGTGTGAACAGGGAACCATGATGGTGCGGTGACTAGGCAATGACTGAAGAGAGTTCGGTTCCTGCAGGTTGCTGAGTCACCTGTGTTGAATGGTTCCAGGGAATCAAAGAGATGAGAGCTAAGAAACTATCAGGGTTAGTAACCAAGAGACCATTTTTATGGGCATCTACAGAGACATTCAGACAAACCTAAGCTCAACACTTTTTTTCATAAATTCACTGACATTAAGAGTTAAGAGTAGATTGGATTCTAGGGCCATAGCCCAGTCTTAAGTGTTGGGTCAGCTGTGATCCTTCCAGTAACTGCAGTCTCCACTAATGACAGCTGTTAAATCTATATGCTAATGGTAATTGTGAGCGATTCATAGGTGGCTTAGGGTGTTGTGTGATTTATGGGCATCTGATCTAAGGATACTTAAAGGATGGAGTTATTGGAGCTCGGAAGAGAGGTGTGATTAATCAAGCAGGACAATTTACTGAAAGACTCACTAAAACAGTGCAGTAACAACTGAAAAAAAGGACTCTAGTTCCATCTACTAGGTAAGGTGGAGGCGGGGGGAGAGCGGGGCATTAGGTGTGTGTTTAAGATAAAGTGTACACACAAAACGTAAAAGGATGTTTTCCAGCATATAGAGATTGTGGTTGGGGAATTTTCAAGGGCGTATATTTATCTTTTAAGTTTGCTTACACCCTGACCAGCACCAACAGCAAATGTCAAGTTCCTAACTCCACGACTGCATCTCAAGAGCTCCTGGGCATTTGGGGAATAACTGCAAGAAAAAAACAAACAATTCCTTTTATTTATATTTAAGACTCCAGTGTGAACCTAAGCCTTTCTATTTCCTTGAGTATATCTTCACTTTCTTCACACTATAAGGCCTCTGGTTTTCTTTGCCAAAATTACTGACACTAGGAAACCAGGAGGCAAGTCAAAATTTCCCAGTATTGATCTAAATAGAAAAATGACCATCAATAATGTATTTGTCTTAAATAATTGTTGATTCGTGCCATCAGAGTTAAGTGAGACGTGTTCCTCCTACCCAGGGGACTATCTTATTTATTGTTGAATACCTCACTCTGACAGGCACCTAAGACATATTTTTTGCAGTTGCTACAGACAGTCAAAACAACTGGTCAAGTTCAGTCCTTTCAGGAGAAAAATCTGTCTGACTTGTTGATTGAGGCTGTGTAAGCAGGCATCTTCTGGTTGCATGCTTCAAGAATCCTAAACAGCAACACACACACACACACACACACACACACACACACACACACACACACCCCTACCCCTTTCTTCTGCACCTTACCTGCAGTTGTGGCAGGGTGGAAAGACTTCCAGACTGCAGAAGGGACACTTTTCTTGGAAAATCAGGACAGAAGGGAAGGGGGGCAAGGAGTGCTTTGAAGTACTTGGTATAGACCCAGCTTAGACTCAACTAAGCAAGACATAATGGTGCTGCTTCCCGCCCTCCCCACAGACACTAAAACTCAGCATCCCCACCCCCAAAATACACACACACGAATGCAAATGCACGCTTGTAGTTTTCACCCTAGCACCACCTACTTGTGCTGGCAAACTAGAGCCTGAGTTGGTGAAATACACACAGAATTAGGACCCGTGGATGGATGGTAAGGCTGGAGGCTACAAAGAGAGCCAAGAGGCATCCTTACTTTCCCTTTGAAATTATCTAGCAAAGAAATGATTAGAAAGGATTCATTTGCTGAGAGGTATCGCCATCAGTCATATTTGCAGAATGGAAATTCAAGGACCAGACCTTAAAACTCAGAAGCTCAGAATCTTTTAAGCACCATTGTCCTTGTTGCCTTATTGGCAAGACAGAGGCCAGTGATGCTGACACACCTTGAAAGGGGATTCTCTAATAATCAGAGTGCCGAGTGACCTAAGAAAATGCTAAAGACAGGAGGAAATAACGAGGTCAGAACAACAATTGTATCTTACGTTGCACCTGCCATGTGCAACGGATGTGACCTTAAAATTTTGCAGGTAAACATTGTAATGGAGTCATGTTTTCCCATGGCCTATGGTGAGATTATTTGTATGTTCATTATTCACTCACCATGTTCACTCCTTATCGATCGGTAATTCTCACTTACTTAAAACCACCTTTCGTTTCCACATCTAGAGATAGAAGTGGATACTGTGAATTGTGGAAGAGAAATAGAAAAAAATAACTTTTTCTGAGTCCAGCTCATTTTCCCCTGTGAGGTGATTGTTTATTATCTGTGTGCTCATTTCAAATTCTGAGTTATTACTGCCGGTGATACCTGTTCCTTCCTCCAATTACTGCATACTGGCACACAGAAGGTGACAGAAAAAGTTGCTACGTACCAGAGGGAGGGCAGTAACAACATCTGGGAACTAGGCTGACTAACCATCTATTGAGAAGTAGTCAATCTGTACACTTGAATTTGGAATTTAAGTCAGAATTTTTAAAAACTGGGGACCCAAAATAGTTTTGTTCTTTGTGTATTAAAACTGAAAACAGTTAAACCACCCAAAGTCCTCACGATGCTATTGTCATTAGCTTCTAAGATTCAACTTGAAAATCAAAGACTGCATGCATGTCAGTGTTTTATAAATAAGTAGATAGTAAAGTATGAAATTCAAGGCAGGTCTCAGCCAGTCCCTCCCCACTTGATGAGGCTTTTGATGACAGTGATGATTACGTGCCTGGGAGAAGAGAAGCAAGGCCAGACTGAAGGTGGAAAATTAATTGCCCCAAACCTGGAGAGTTCTCGGTTCAGAAGTACTGATGGCAAAGTTATATGCACGTCCTATCTGCCTTCAGAATGCTGCAGAGCTGGTGATATTCTTAAGGAAAGAACACGTCTTTGTGTGGTTTGGCCTTCCACACTCATGTTATCAAATGATCCTTTACAGTCATTCAACTGCATAGCATTCATGTACATAAGGCGGTTGTATCTGTTTTCTAGGGCTGCCACGACAGAACACCACAGACTAGGCACCTTGCATAACAGAAATTTATTTTTTCACAATTCTGGAAAGCTAAAAGTCCTTTGAGTTCAAGGTGTTGGCAGGTCTGGTTTCTTCTGAGGTGTTCCTCCTTGGCTTTGCTGCCTTCTTGCTGTGTCCTCCATCTGTCTGTGGTGTCTATGTCTGAATCTCCTTTTCTTCTAAGGACACCAGTCATATTGGATTAGGGCCCACCCTAAGGACCTCATTTTAACTTAATCACCTCTTTAAAGGCCCTTTCTCCAAATACAGTCACGTTCTGGCGTACTGGGGGTTAGGACTTTAACCTGTGAATCTGGAGGGAGATACAATGAAGCCCATAAGAGCAGCCACCTTTCCAGCTCAGAGCCCTGCACATAATAATTGTTTGGTCAATAATGTTGAATGACCAAATGAAGAGGTATTCACCAGAAGCTCTTTGCTGAAAGAGCAGTTAGTAGAGCAAAAGTGTGGTGATCCTGTGGAAGCAACTGGGCCACTCAGAGAACATATCAATCTGTTTTTTAAAAAAACAGTTACATCACTATGAAACCTGAATAAAACTAAAATTCTAGATCAACTCTAAGACACATGGAGAAAGGACATGGATGGTCCCTCTCTGAAAGACACAAATGAAATCACACTTGCAGGGGATCTGTAAATTCTCTTCTACTGTATATCATGATGCAAAGCTGATGGAGCAATTAACAGCTCTTCAGAGTTTATAAGATCGTTAGGTTGGAAGCGCCAGTATATTTTGTTTACTCTGCAGTTCAGTGTTATTTTTTAACGCGCTCACACAAACAGGAACTATCTTATGCCGGATGCAAAGCGTTTATTAGTTTTACATTGCCCTCATATTCACAAAGTTTAAGAAAAAAACCAAACCAAAAACACCGTGAGAAGTAAACTGGAGAGATGCATGATGCAGTCCCATTATCCATTACAGATTCAACATTGGCTCTGAAAAAGAGTGTACCCTTGTAATTTAAAGCCAATTGGAGGAGCATTTTAATATGAGGCTTTTGAATCATCATATTAATACCAGCAGCTAATTTGCATTAGATTAGTAAGATGACTAATTTTATAGCTTTACAAAATACACTGGAAATATATTTATTGATTTTTAAGACGTGCATCTGTCCAGATTTCTCTCTGACACAGCAGGGCCAGGACATCACTGCCTCACTCTGCGGTTTTGAAATGACGGAGGGTGGATTTGTCACTGACTGCACACAGCTGTGCTTCTGTGTGGTTTCAGCAGCAGCCCTGAGCCAGACCCGATCAAAGCCTCTGCAGAACCACGGGGTGCATAAATCTCCCGAGTCTTGGTTCAGGCAGCCAGACAGCAGCTCAATTCTGCGCCGCAGTCCTTGTAATGAGATTTTTTCCAACAGTATCGACTTCATGTTAACCCTCAGTGGGCTGCTGTGGCCTCTGCTACACAATTGGAACATTCTGTTCTGGACACTTGGTTTGTAGGGTGATCTTTCAGTTCCTTTCCAAACTCACTTCCTCCAAAAAAGCAGAAATCGGGTATGAAAATAAAATGGTTGGTGACTGTAATTCTCTCTGTCCGCATATTTCAAAGTTTACCTCCTTGGTAAAGAAATGTCAACAGATGCCCAATCTTTTTCTTTTGTTTTAATTGAAGTATAGTTGATTTACAATGTTGTGTTACTTTCAGGTGTATAGCACAGTGATTCAGATATATCTGTGTCTACGTCTATTCTTTTTCAGATCCTTTTCCCTTATAGTTTATTACCAAAAAATTGAATATAGTTCCTTGTGCTATACAGTAGGTCCTTGTTGGTTATCTGTTTTATATGTAGTACTGTGTTTGTGTCAATCCCAAATTCCTAATTGATAACTCCCCAGTTCCCCTCACTATTCCCTTTGTAACCATAAGTTTGCTTTCTATGTCTGTGGGTCTGTTTCTGTTTTGTAAATAATTTCATTTGTATCTTTTTTTGGGGGGGGGATTCCACATATGAGTGATATCATATGATATTTGTCTTTCTCTGTCTGACTTATTTCACCTAGTATGATAATCTCCAGCTTCATCCCTGTTGCTGCAAATGGCATGCTTTCATTATTTTTCATGGCTGAGTAATACCATTGTATATATGTACCACATCTTTATCCATTCAACAGTTGCCCAGTCTTTGCCTCACTCTCCACTCTGTTATTTTGGCTGGTTTTTGTTTGTTTTGTGTGTTTCAGCTCCTGCTTTTCTTCAAATTTGACTAAGAAAATCCAAACCTAGGTTAAAAATAAAATGCCTAACATGCTATTATTTATGATAGCATAAAGATTTATTAGTTTTGTTCCTTACATATGTTGTTAACCAAAAACTCTTTATATTTTTAAAAGGCCAAATTAAAGTCATCCTATCAGAGGCTCTGACTGGAAGCTCGCTCCTTGAGGACACTGACTTCGTATTGTGGCTGCCATTTAACTTTATTTCCTTTGTACTAAATAAGCATCCTGTGGAAACGGCATCCAGACCCCCTTAACATCCAGTATTTCTGAACCACTCCTTTCCACTTGCTTTCTAAATGCATTCAATAGATTGTATTGTGGAAAAGGAGCTCTATGTCCACTTGGAAGAACAGCAAAGGCCAAAAGGACTTCTTGTCTTGCCCATAAGAGGAGCAGCCATTATCCTGTGTATCATAAGAGCTCTTAGGTTACACTCTGAAAACTGCTGAGTCGACCCCGCACCCACTTCCTTGAGGTCCTCGTTTACCCTGACCAACTGCAGACCAGTTGCAGCATATGCACCATCTGTAAAATGAAAGAGGACTTCCCACCTCTGGGGAATTCAGTGGCACATTGATACAGAACTAATTCACTTTAAATGCTTCCTACTGTATTCTTATGCCACCCTTTATTCTGGGAAATTGAGTCAGTCCCCACATTGAAAGCATCCTAAACAGCACCATTCTCAGACTTTGGCATGTAACAGGGTCCCTTGGAGGGCTTGTTAAAATGCAGGATGCTGGGTCCCAGCCCCAGAGATTCTGATTACGTAGGTCTGAGTGGAGCCAGAGAATGTGCGTCTCTATCTAGTTCCCACGTGGTGCTCAGGCTGGTGGTTCAGAGACCACATTTGAGAACCAGTGCTCCCCAGTGGTAGAACTAGCCACATACCTGTTCATTATTTTATCGTTAGAGGTTCAGGAGACTAGTGTTTTGAATTTATTAACAAGGTTTCCTTCTTACAGGGATTGGCGTCACTTGTATACATGACCCCTGGTCTTAGTTGTTACACTTGGATCATCAGTATCAAAAATAGTAATGAAGGGATTCCCTGGTGGCGCAGTGGTTGAGAGTCCGCCTGCCGATGCAGGGGACGTGGGTTCGTGCCCTGGTCCGGGAAGATCCCACATGCCGCGGAGCGGCTGGGCCCGTGAGCCATGGCTGCTGAGCCTGCGCGTCCAGAGCCTGTGCTCCGCAACGGGAGAGGCCACAACGGTGAGAGGCCCGCGTACCGCCAAAAAAAAAAAAAAAAAAAAGTAATGAAAATAACAGTACCTAACATTGACATGGAATTTTACAGTTTACAAAGCATTTTTACTTCCATTACCTCATTCAAGCTTCCAGATACCCGGAAGGGTTTTGTTTGGTTGGTTTTTTATCGTTAGGGAAAACTGAGGTTCAGGAAGAGTGAGTGCCTTGCTTAAGGTCACTGTGGTAGTAGAATTAGGACCGTTCCCAGGCTAACTCCAGAGCCTGTTGGTCTTCATGTTAGGGTAAGCAAACTCACTGTCCAAGGAGGAGATATGCTGATAGTTTTCAGAAGCTCTACTTCCATAAGCAGTCTTTCCTTAAGTTGGTCTACCTGAGAACACACCCTTCTCCTGCTCTGCAAGAGGCGGGCAGTGCTCGCTAGCGTCCTCAGCTGGTAACCTCTAGATTCTGAATAAGGGGCTATTCAAAATGTTGGAGTAAGAGATGAGAAAGTAAGAGACTCTAATGAGCAAGTAATAATTTTATTTTTTTGCTGTTCTTACCATGAGGATTTTATCTTTGTGGAATGAATGTTAGTTACTGTCACTGTGATATTGTGATTTATAATGAGAAATATATATATTTGGTCTTCGACCCCTTCCCAGGCACAGAGTTCTTAAAACACTTGGAATTTCTCAAGAGAGTGATAAAGGTGTCTTTTGTTGTATTAACAAGGTGACTGGACAGCATCTAAGGATGGGTGAGGCCAACCTTGTGATTGGAACTTTCCGTCCTGCCCCCTCCCTCTTGGGGAGGAGAGAGGAGCTGGGGATTGAGTTTCATCACTAGTGGCCAATGACTTACTCATGCCTATGTGATGAAGCTCCCGTAAAAACTTAAAAGAGTTGGGGTTTGGAGAGCTTTGGGTTGGTGAACACATGGAGATTTCGGGACAGTGACATGCTGGGAGAGAGCACAGAAACTGAGCCCTTCCCCGCATACCCTGCCCTGCCCTATGCATCTCTTCCGTCTAGCAGTTCCTGAGTTCTATCTTTTATGATAAACTGTTAATCTGGTGAGTAGAATATTTCCCTGGGCTCTGTGAGCCACTCTAGTAAATTATTCGAACCTAAGGAGGGAGTCCTCCAATCTGTAGCCAGTTGGCCAGAAACGCAGGTGACAACTTGGGCCAGGAATTGGCCTCTGAGGATTGCAGGGATGGGGGGGCGGGGGGGGGGGTGGCTGGGAGGCGGTGGAGGGCAGTCTTGTGGGACTGAGCCCTTAACCTGTGGAATCTGCTGTTATCTCGAAGCAGATAGTGTCCGAATTGAGTTAAATTGTGAAGCACACAGATGGTATCTGAGAATTGCTTGGATATGTGAGGAAACACCCCTCCCTCCACTGGAATTGATATCAGAATCCTTAATCACCAAGTCAAAATCTTTAAGCTTTACCTACAGGCATCATTTAATTTAGAAACCATCCCAAGTATTAGAAGAAGAAAAACATAACTTGCTTCCAATGTAAAATGAAAACCTACAGCAGACTATTCTCTTTTTTTTTTTTTTTTTTTAATCTGAACGGCTTTCTCCATCAGACATGGCAATGTAATGCATCTACAATTCTAGCCAGCCAGTTTGGCAAAATAACAGCATTAGTACCTCACCCCTTTTTCTTTCATGCCTGAGAGAGTTGTTGGAAGCAGGTTCTGAAAACTCAGTTGGAGTGAGACATTAACATAAGCATTACTCCAACCTCTGTATTTAGCTTTACAATGATCTCACTCTGTCAGCCCTTATGAACTGCCTGTTTTCTATGGAAATTTTTGGTACATAAGGTGTTAAATAACAAAAATTCAACCAAGTGAATTTGAAGATCTAATTGGCTTTATTAAATGATTCCTGAGTCAGGCAGCATCCCGTCTAGCCTGTAGGAAGGAGCTCCAATGAGCTGCAAAAAAAAGGAAGGTTTATATAAACGGAAAGGGAGCAGGAAAGGGAAATTTCCAGCAAAGAGTGGATAGTTTCAGGCTTAGTTCACCCTCTTTTGGGGGATGGAAGGGGTCTTCAGGCATTGCCTCGCTAGTGCTGACCAGGAAATTCCAGGCTGACCAGTTTAGATTATATTCCTGGGGAAGTTTGAAACTGCTGTTAGGTTAGATATTAGTTCGGTTTGGTGATGTGGACTTAGCACAGGTGACTCCATTTTAGTCCTGGTGTCTCCTTTTTAACAAAGGCAATGTCTGATGCCTATGTGCTCGAATATTCCATGTGAAATACACAGGTTGCCCCCAACATACTGTGAACCAAGGTTGCATACTTCAAAACTCTTTGTGAATGAAACTTCTCCTTTTCCCAAGACTCTTACTAAAGTATATCTTCTCATGGCTTAAGTAAATGCTAATAATTGTACTCAATCCAAAATATTAATTATGTTTATCTCTGGGTGATGAAACTTGGGGTGATTTGCTTTCTTTTACATTGTATTCTATGTTGCTTGAATTTGCCACATATGCATGTATTGGTTTTATAACTAGGAAACAACAAAGTGCTATTTGAGGGTAAAGTAAAGTGATCAAAAGAATCCTTTTGAATCAAGTCTACCCTCTTCCAGGTCATACCAGACAAATGAGACTCTCAGGGTTGATTTTTATTTCTTTTAGAATGATCCCCCGCCCAACCGCACCCCACCGCCCAGTGGATTTTACTTTGTCTACAGTTTTTAGTACTCGCTGTCAGGAAGTTCTCTGCTAACCAAAGATTTTGAGCTTTTCCCTATCCCATGGAAAGAGGAAAAACAGCTGTTCAATTGTAAGGCTATTATTAAGTTCTGTGGTTCTCGTTACTAATTTCTAATACATCAAGGGGACCAAAGATTTTTTTTCATACAGGAAAACTTTTTTCCTGGTAGGAATTGTCAGAACCATAATGCTTTAACTCTTAAGATATGTTTCTAGCTCAATAGTTTCTGTTTGGTCCCTGTTTTCCCAGACAAGGATTCATGAATGTTCTCTGGTTATAATTATATGAAGCGATTTGAATATCAGACCAGTGAGTCTGAAGAGCATCTTCTCATGTCATCCATTTCTCCCATGTCCCTGTCCTCCTCTGCCCCAGCATGTCCATCGTGTTTCTTTCCCTCGGCCCTGATTTTAGAGTCCTTTTCTCATACTGCCCCTCACAGACTCACACTTCTTTCTTTATTGTGACCCCAGAGTTGCCCTCAGGCCCCACTGTCCCAGCTGAGGTCTGTATCCAAGTAAGTAGGTATATCTTTGCTCCATCAGACTTTGCCTACCCACATCTCAGATTGTGGGTTGGTTTCAAATAACCTTTTCATCTGCTGCACCATGCTTGTGGCCATTAAAACCAAACCCCCTGGCCCGGTGATATCCATATGAGCTGTCACACCAGGATACCCCCAGCTCTTCCCCGGGATTCTGCTAAGCCCTGGTCCACTAGAGAGTGGACTGCCTCACTTCAGCCCCTCGTAGATACGACGTACACTGTCAAGATTGTTTTTCCTGATCCCTTTTTATTTATTTACTTTTTTAAAGATTTTTTTGATGTGGACCATTTTTAAAGTCTTTATTGAAATCGTTACAATATTGCTTCTCTTTTATGTTTTGGGGTTTTTTTCCGTGGGGCATGTGGGATCTTAGCTCCCCACCTGGGGATTGAAGCTACACCCCCTGCATTGGAAGGCGAAGTTAACCACTGGACCACCAGGGAAGTCCCCGTGGTCCCTTTTTAAAAACTCAAAACCTAACAAAGAGATGGCAGGTGGGTTGCAGAATATGTGCTATCATCTTTTTATGAAACGGTGGGCAAGGATTTCCACTTTATTTTTTGAATTTTTGAATTTTATTTTATTTATTTATTTTAACAGCAGGTTCTTATTAGTTATCCATTTTATACGTATTAGTGTATACATGTCAATCCCAATCTCCCAATTCATCCCACCACGACCCCCGCCACTTTCCCCGCTTGGTGTCCACATGTTTGTTCTCTACACTTGTGTCTCTATTTCTGCCCTGCAAACCAGTTCATCTGTACCATTTTTCTAGGTTCCACATATATGTGTTAATATATGATATTTGTTTTTCTCTTTATGACTTACTGCACTCTGTATGACACTCTCTAGGTCCATCCACATCTCTACAAATGACCCAATTTCATTCCTTTTTATGGCTGAGTAATATTCCATTGTATATTTGTACCACATCTTCTTTATCCATTCTTCTGTCGATAGGCATTTAGGTTGCTTCCATGACCTGGCTATTGTAAATAGTACTGCAGTGAACATTGGGGTGCATGTGTCTTTTTGAATTATGGTTTTCTCTGGGTATATGCCCAGTAGTGGGATTGCTGGGTCATATGGTAATTCTATTTTTAGTTTTTTAAGGAATGCCCATACTGTTCTCCATTGTGGTTGTATCAATTTACATTCCCACCAACAGTGCAAGAGGGTTCCCTTTCCTCCACACCCTCTCCAGCATTTGTTGTTTGTAGATTTTCTGATGGTGCCCATTCTAACTGGTGTGAGGTGATACCTCATTGTAGTTTTGATTTGCATTTCTCTAATAATTAGTGATGTTGAGCAGCTTTTCATGTGCTTCTTGGCCATCTGTATGTCTTCTTTGGAGAAATGTCTATTTAGGTCTTCTGCCCATTATTGGATTGGGTTGTTTGTTTTTTTTTAAATTGAGCTGTATGAGCTGTTTATATATTTTGGAGATTAATCCTTTGTCTGTTGATTCATTTGCAAATATTTTCTCCCATACTGAGGGTTGTCTTTTCATCTTGTTTTGTAGTTTCCCTTGCTTTGCAAAAGATTTTAAGTTTCATTAGGTCCCATTTGTTTATTTTTCTTTTTATTTCCATTACTGTAGGAGGTGGATCAAAAAAGATCTTGCTGTGATTTATGTCAAAGAGTGTTCTTCCTATGTTTTCCTCTAAGGGTTTTATAGTGTCCAGTCTTACATTTAGGTCTCTAATCTACTTTGAGTTTATTTTTGTGTGTGGTGTTAGGGAGTGTTCTAATTTCATTCTTTTACATGTAGCTGTCCAGTTTTCCCAGAACCACTTATTGAAGAGACTGTCTTTTCTCCATTGTATATCCTTGCCTCCTTTGTCATGGATTAGTTGAACATAGGTGCATGGGTTTACCTCTGGGCTTTCAAT
Organism: Stenella coeruleoalba; assembly: GCF_951394435.1. NCBI lineage: Eukaryota > Metazoa > Chordata > Mammalia > Artiodactyla > Delphinidae > Stenella > Stenella coeruleoalba. The sequence continues at coordinate 59,761,847 of NC_137148.1, forward strand.
CCTGTTCCATTGATCTATATTTCTGTTTTTATGCCAATACCATATTGTCTTGATTACTGTAGATTTGTAGTATAGTCTGAAGTCAGGGAGTCTGATTCCTCCAGCTCCGTTTTTTTCCCTTAAGACTGCGTTGGCTATTCAGGGTCTTTTGTGTCTCTGTACGAATTTTAAGATTATTTGTTCTAGTTCCATAAAAAATGCCATTGGTAATTTGATCGGGATTGCACTGAATCTGTAGATTGCTTTGGGTAGTATAGTCATTTACACAATATTGATTCTTCTAATCCAAGAACATGGTATATATCTCCATCTGTTTGTATCATCTTTAATATCTTTCATCAGTGTCTTATAGTTTTCTGCATACAGGTCTTTGTCTCCCTAGATAGGTTTATTCCTAGGTATTTTATTCTTCTTGTTGTGATGGGAAATGGGAATGTTTCCTTAATTTCTCTTTCAGATTTTTCATTCATTAGTGTATAGGAATGCAAGAGATTTCTGTGCATTAATTTTGTGTCCTGCAATGTTACTAAATTCATTGATTAGCTCCGGTAGTTTTCTGGTGGCATCTTTAGGATTCTCTATGTATAGTATCATGTCATCTGAAAACAGTGACAGTTTTACTTCTTCTTTTCCAATTTGTATTCCTTTCATTTCTTTTTCTTCTCTGATTGCCATGACTAGGACTTCAAAACTATGTTGAATAATAGTGGTGAGAGTGGACATCCTTGTCTTGTTCCTGATCTTAGAGGAAATGCTTTCAGTTTTTCACCATTGAGAATGATGTGTGCTGTGGGTTTGTCATATATGGCCTTTATTATGTTGAGGTAGGTTCCCTCTATGCCCACTTTCTGGAGAGTTTTTATCATAAATGGGTGTTGAATTTTGTCAAAAGCTTTTTCTGCACCTATTGAGATGATCATATGGTTTTTATTCTTCAGTTTGTTAATATGGTGTATCACATTGATTGATTTGCATATATTGAAAAATCCTTGCATCCCTGGGATAAATCCCACTTGATCATGGTGTATAATCTTATTAATGTTGGATTCTATGTCCTAGTATTTTGTTGAGGATTTTTGCATCTATATTCATCAGTGATATTGGTCTGTAATTTTCTTTTTTTGTAGTATCTTTGTCTGGTTTTGGTATCAGGGTGATGGTGGCCTCATAAAATGAGTTTGGGAGTGTTCCTCCCTCTGCAATTTTTTGGAAGAGTTTGAGAAGGATGGGTGTTAGCTCTTCTCTAAATGTTTGATAGAATTCACCTGTGAAGCCATCTGGTCCTGGACTTTTGTTTGTTGGAAGATTTTTAATCATAGTTTCAATTTCATTACTTGTGATTGGTCTGTTCATATTTTCTATTTCTTCCTGCTTCAGTCTTGCAAGGTGAAACCCTTTTAAGAATTTGTCCATTTCTTCCAGGTTGTCCATTTTGTTGGCATAGAGTTGCTTGTAGTAGCCTCTTAGGATACTTTGTATTTCTGCAGTGTCTGTTGTAACTTCTCCTTTTTCATTTCTAATTTTATTGATTTGAGTCCTCTCCCTCTTTTTCTTGATGACTCTGGCTAAAGGTTTATCAATTTTGTTTATCTTATCAAAGAACCAGCTTTAAGTTTTTTTGATCTTTGCTATTGTTTTCTTTGTTTCTATTTCATTTATTTCTGCTCTGATCTTTATGATTTCTTTCCTTCTGTTAACTTTGGGTTTTGTTTGTTCTTCTTTCTCTAGTTCCTTTAGGTGTAAGGTTAGATTGTTTATTTGAGATTTTTCTTGTTTCTTGAAGTAGGCTTGTATTGCTATAAACTTCCATCTTAGAACTGCTTTTGCTGCATCCCATAGGTTTTGGCTCGTCGTGTTTTTGTTGCCATTTGTCTCTTGGTATTTTTTGATTTCTTCAATGATGTCTTGGTTATTTAGTAACGTATTGTTTAACCTCCATGTGTTTGTGTTTTTTACATTTTTTTCCCTGTAACTGATTTCTAATCTCATAGCGTTGTGGTCAGAAAAAATGCTTGATATGATTTCAATTTTCTTAAATTTACTGAGGCTTGATTTGTGACCCAAGATGTGACCTATCCTGGAGAATGTTCTGTGTGCACTTGAGAAGAAAGTGTAATCTGCTGTTTTTGGATGGTATTTCCTATAAATATCAATTAAATCTATCTGCTCTATGGTGTCATTTAAAGCTTGTGTTTCCTTATTAATTTTCTGTTTGAATGATCTGTCCATTGATGTAAGTGAGGTGTTAAAGTCCCCCACTATTATTGTGTTACTGTCGATTTCCTCTTTTATAGCTGTTAGCATTTGCCTTATGTATTGAGGTGCTCCTATGTTGGGTGCATATATATTTACAATTGTTATAACTTCTTCTTGGATTGATTCCTTGATCATTATGTAGTGTCCTTCCTTGTCTCTTGTAACATGCTTTATTTTAAAGTCTATTTTATCTGATATGAGTGTTGCTACTCCAGCTTTCTTTTGATTTCCATTTGCATGGAATATCTTTTTCCATCCCCTCACTTTCAGTCTGTATGTGTCCCTAGGTCTGAAGTGGGTCTCTTGTAGACAGTATATATATGGGTCTTGTTTTTGTATCCATTCAGTGAGCCTGTGTCTTTTGGTTGGAGCATTTAATCCATTCACGTTTAAGGTAATTATCAATATGTATGTTCCTATGACCATTTTCTTAATTGTTATGGGCTTATTGTTGTAGGTCCTTTTCTTCTCTTGTGTTTCCCACTTAGCGAAGTTCCTTTAGCATTTGTTGTAGAGCTGGTTTGGTGGTGCTGAATTCTCTTAGCTTTTGCTTGTCTGTAAAGCTTTTGATTTCTCCATCAAATCTGAATGTGATCCTTGCCAGGTAGAGTAATCTTGGTTGTAGGTTCTTCCTTTTCCTCATTTTAAAGATACCATGCCACTCCCTTCTGGCTTGTAGAGTTTCTGCTGAGAAATCAGCTGTTAACATTATGGGAGTTCCCTTGTATATTATTTGTCATTTTTCCCTTGTTGCTTTCAATAATTTTTCTTTGTCTTTAATTTTTGTCAATTTGATTACTATGTGTCTTGGCGTGTTTCTCCTTGGGTTTATCCTGCCTGGGACTCTCTGTGCTTCCTGGACTTGGGTGGCTATTTCCTTTCCCATGTTAGGGAAGTTTTCAACTATAATCTCTTCAAATATTTTCTTGGGTCCTTTCTCTCTCTCTTCTCCTTCTGGGACCCCTATAATGCAAATGTTGTTGCGTTTAATGTTGTCCCATAGGTCTCTTAGGCTGTCTTCATTTCTTTTCATTCTTTTCCTTTTTTTAATAAATTTATTTATTTATTTTTTGCTTTATTGGGTCTTCATTGCTATGCATGGGCTTTCTCTAGTTGCAGCAAGCGGGGGCTACTGTCCATTGCAGTGCGCAGACTCCTCATTGCAGTGGCTTCTCTTGTTGTGGAGCACAGGCTCTAGGCGTTGAGACTTCAGTAGTCACATCACATAGGCTCAGTAGTTGTGGCTCATGGACTCTAGAGCACAGCCTCAGTAGTTGTGACGCAGGGGCTTAGTTGCTCCGTGGCATGTGGGATCTTCCTGGACCAGGGCTCAAACCCATGTTCTCTGCATCGGTAGGCGGATTCTTAACCACTGCGCCACCAGGGAAGTCCTCTTTTCATTCTTTTTTCTTTATTCTCTTCCACAGCAGTGAATTCCACCATTCTGTCTTCCAGGTCACTTATCTGTTCTTCTGCCTCAGTTATTCTGCTATGGATTCCTTCTAGTGTAGCTTTCATTTCAGTTATTGTATTGTTCATCTCTGTTTGTTTGTTCTTTAATTCTTCTAGTTCTTTGTTAAACATTTCTTGCGTCTTCTCAATCTTTGACTCCATTCTTTTTCCGAGGTCCTGGATCATCTTCACTCTCATTATTCTGAATTATTTTTCTGGAAGGTTGCCTATCTCCACTTCATTTAATTGTTTTTCTGCAGTTTTATCTTGTTCCTTCATCTGGTACGTAACCCTCTGCCTTTTCATCTTGTCTGTCTTTCTGTGAGTGTGGTTTTTGTTCCACAGGCTGCAGGATTGTAGTTCTTCTTGCTTCTGCTGTCTGCCTTCTGGTGGATGAGGCTATCTAAGAGGCTTGTGCAAGTTTCCTGATGAGAGGGACTGGTGGTGGGTAGAGCTGGGTGTTGCTCTGGTGGGCAGAGCTCAGTAAAACTTTAAACTGCTTGTCTGATGATGGGTGGGGCTGCGTTCCCTCCCTGTTGGTTGTTTGGCCTGAGGCGACCCAACACTGGAGCCTACCTGGGCTCTTTGGTGGGGCTAATGGTAGACTCTGGGAGGGCTCACGCCAAGGAGTACTTCCCAGAACTTCTGCTCCCAGTGTCCTTGTCCTCATGGTGAGACACAGCCACCCCCCGCCTCTGCAGGAGACCCCCCCAACAGCAGCAGGTAGGTCTGGTTCAGTCTGCTGTGGGGTCACCGCTCCTTCCCCTGGGTCCCGATGCACACACTACTTTGTGTGTGCCCTCCAAGAGTGGAGTCTCTGTTTCTCCCAGTCCTGTCGAGGTCCTGCAATCAAATCCCTCTAGCCTTCAAAGTCGGATTCTCTGGGAATTCCTCCTCCCGTTGCCAGACCCCCAGGTTGGGAAGCCTGACGTGGGGCTCAGAACCTTCACTCCAGTGGGTGGACTTCTGTGGTATAAGCGTTCTCCAGTCTGTGAGTCACCCACCCAGCAGTTATGGGATTTGATTTTACTGTGGCTGCGCCCCTCCTACCGTCTCATTGTGGCTTCTCCTTTGTCTTTGGATGTGGGGTACCTTTTTTGATGAGTTCCAGTGTCTTTCTGTCGATGATTGTTCAGCAGTTAGTTGTGATTCCAGTGCTCTTGCCAGAGGGAGTGAGCACACGTCCTTCTCCTCCGCCATCCTGAACCAGTCTGTCTGGATTTTCACTTTAAACAATACTGATCTCCAACCCTTAATAGCTCCACCTTATATTCTAACCCTCACTGAGGCTGCTTTGTGCTTTGGCTGCCCCTGGCTGGGTCTCTAGCCCTCAGAACTGGAGGGCACCCTACCTTTCCAATCTATGTATTTATCCCCCCAGGGCAGGTACCCTGCCAGGTCTAATTTAAGAGTGCAGCAGTTGACTTAGAATGCATGTGAACGAGAACCCTGCAGGAAAGAAAAAGCGCAACAACTTTCGTGGGTTTAGCTTTTAGGACAGAGAGTCTGACTTGATTCCAGCTTCCCCTCAGACTTGCAGGTAAAGGTCAGCAGGGAAAAGCCTTTTAAAAGCACCTCATGTCTGTATCCTATGAACCCAGGGTGCCCCCCAGTGTTGGTTAGGGTTAATCACAGTCTACCATTTCTTAGAACACCCTAGAATGGACAAGGGGTGCATTTTAGCTTTGTAATTTGTGCCTGTCCTGATTTAATGTCAGAAACTTTTCCTTCCTTTGTCACCTCTGGAAACTCAGTCTATCAGAGAGCTCATGAGGTATTTTTTAAAACTCTGTTTGGTTTGCCTTTGTGCAAACTGGACTCTGATGGAAGGAGAATGTTTCCATGGAAACTCATTTCCCAGCCAGAATACCGCCCACTCCCAAATCTTCTTTTTGATCTGCCTCCCCTTTAAAATGTCACTATGTTCATCTTTTCAAGACCTTCATGAAACTAACAAACACTGGCCAGTTCACACCTTCACCTTGCCCTCAGAAGACAAAGGCATTTATAAAACAAACTTGACCAGCAAATTCCTCCTCATTACTAAGCTTGTCAGTCTCTAAAATTGCACTTAAACTTCTTCAACCTGCCTCCTACCAAACGAAAATGACTGCTAGACTTCTGAACACCTTTTTTAAAAATCTTCCTTAATCTAACTCTGTATCAAAGCACACCTCCACTTAGCTTATCCAGACGGGTTGTCAGACTTCACACCGACCTCGAGGCATCCGTGGAATTTAGAAACCTCCACAAGTGTTCTTTAGCTACCAAACTTCGAGAGCCCCTGAGTTAAGCAAAGAAATTACTTGCTTTCCCTACTTATCTATTAATCTTATTAATTAACATGTAATCTTATTCAATCATCTCACAGTTATTGCTGCCTCTGGGGCTAAATGTTCTTTCTAGCTCCTGTGTGTGTGTGTGTGTGTGTGTGTGTGTGTGTGTGTGTGTCAGGAGTTTGGCTAGGAGATATACGGTAGAAGGTGAAGTCCTCATTGAGGTCACAAAAGTCAGAACTCTCTCTTCTGTAGTTTGAATCCTTCGAAGCAGTAACTCCGGACTGTGTGGCGGTTCACTGCAGGCTGTAGTTTGTATATGATGCGTCTAGATGGCTGCTAGAGACCATTCTGGGCAGCATAGCATGGTCACGATCAGAAGGGCAACTGCCTCAGGAAATCTCCCTTTGGCAAGGAGGAATGGCCTGCGTTTCCCTAGTCCCCAGGGTTAGGAACTCCCTCTTCAGGAGTTACCTTTGTCCGGGAGAGCTTGGCCAAGAGAGTGGAAGGAGCTTCAGTATGGAACCTGAGCCCTGCCTGGCCTTTGATCACCTCTGCTGTTAAAAGCAAAAAGAATGTTGTCTGTTCAGACACAACCAGTTGACATAGTGCTAAGCCCAAAGCAATACAGTCTGAAGTCTTCCAAATCAGATTAGTTTATAAAGTATCTAGTCCTATGCCTGGAGCTTTGTTATATTACTGATAATGTAATCTTGCTCCTGTTGTCATCTGACCACTCTTTGTTAAATTGAGGTTGTAATTTACACACAAAAAGATTCCTCTTAAGTGTGCCCTTCTACAGATTTTGACAATTGTATACATCCATGTAACCACCACCCAAATCAAGATAAATGGGGTATTATACCCATTTTCAGTCAGCCCCTCCACTCCCCACCCCAAAGTCAACCACTGTTCTGATTTCTATAGCCAAAGATTAGTTCTGCCCATTCCTGAATTTCACAGAAATAAAGTATAGAACTTTCTGGCTTCTTTAACTCAGCATAATGTTTTAAAAATTCATTGATAAATTCATAACGTTGCATGTATCAGTAGTTCATTCCTTTTTATTGTAAAATAGAATCCCTTTATATAGATTCACATAATGTGTTCCTCCGTTCTCCCATTGATGGACATTTGAGTTGCCTGCAGTTTTATGTGGGGCTTTTTTGGGGGGAGGAGAGGGGTTAATTTTAATTTTCCTAAAGGCTGCTTTCTGACCATTTTTTTAATATAAATTTATTTGTTTTATTTATTTTTATTTTTGGCCGCGTTGGGTCTTCGTTGCTATGCGGGGGCTACTTTTCGTTGTGGTGTGTGGGCTTCTCATTGCGGTGGCTTCTCTTATTGCGGAGCACGGGCTCTAGGCACACGGGCTTCAGTAGTTGTGGCTCGCGGGCTCTGGAGCGCAGGCTCAGTGGTTGTAGCGCACGGGCCCAGTTGCTCCGCAGCATGTGGGATCTTCCCGGACCAGGGCTTGAACCCGTGTCCCCTGCATTGGCAGGCAGATTCTTAACCACTGCGCCACCAGGGAAGCCCTCTCTGACCATTTTTATACAAGTCTTTTGAGCAGCTTCAGCTCTGCTTACATTTTCATTTCTCTTCAATAAATACCCAGGAGTAGGATGTCTGGATCACGGGTAGATGTGTGTTTAATTTTTTAAGAAACTAAAGTTGTACCATTTTACACTCTCACCAGTAATGTCTGAGAGTTCCAGTTGCCCCACATCGTTGCCAGCCCTAGGTGGGCATGGAATGGTGTCTCACTGTGGTTTTAATTTGCATGACCCTGAAGACCAATGATGTTGAACAATGGTAATTCAGTGCTAAGGCTGATTTTTTTTTTTTAATCTTCAGTTTTTAAATCTATAAAGGGGGTTGTAGCCACGTCCCACTGGAGCCTAAGATGAGTATGTTATCTGAGCATATCTGAAAGGCTGGTCATTGCGTGCCCATAGGGACTCTGCTTGGGGCAGGAGGAGCCCCCTGGGATACAAGGAGCTCAAGATAGGAAAAAGGGAATCTTGATACTGTATTCAGCAGGTAGACAAAAGGGGAGTCACTAATGGGCAAGTTCAAAACAGAATGGGGAGAGTGGAAAGGTTGAGGCTGGAAAGCATTTGAGAGTGGAAAGCATTTCGTTGTTGAGGTGGACTTACTGAGCCATCCTCCAGGACACTGGAAAATGAAGCAGCAGGGTTTGAGGAGGAGATCAGGCAGAAGGGAAGAAAAGGTGAGTCATTACGGATGATGGCTGTGAGTGCTGAGACAAGGTAGTGAACTTTGGTGATGGTGATATCATGGGGCTGGATGAGGCATGGGAACAGAGAGGTGGACCCCAGGACGCGGGCGCTGAGACGACCTGAAGAGAATACATGTTTCCCAGAGTTCTGAGTGCAGGTCTTTGGAACCCAGTGTGGCCCCTCCTGCTGAGTGGCCCCGGCTCTGCTAGAGTGACCTTGTTGGGACAGGTGGTTAAAGGTGCTTCTACTAATGGCACTGTTTCCCCATTCCTGAGGATTAGCAGGGAATTTTAAGAGCAAACTTTCCCACACTATGAAACAAGAACACAAATGCTACAGGAAGTAGATTGTTATTACCTTCTTTTTTTGGTAATAAGCATTTATATGCTGCAGGTGTTATCAGAAAGCATTTGATGGAGAATGCAGCCCTCTACCAAAACCCCAGGGGGAAAAAACATTCCTTTGTTCTTCTTATTGTGTGCCACCTTTACTTGTTCTTTAGGGTGTGTTTAAAAGCATATGAGGGGGCTTCCCTGGTGGCGCAGTGGTTGAGAGTCCGCCTGCCGATGCTGGGGACACGGGTTCGTGCCCCGGTCCGGGAAGATCCCACGTGCCACGGAGCGGCTGGGCCCGTGAGCCATGGCTGCTGAGCCTGCGCGTCCGGAGCCTGTGCTCCGCAACGGGAGAGGCCACAACAGTGAGAGGCCCGCGTACCGCAAAAAAAAAAAAAAGCATATGAGGAGGGCTTCCCTGGTGGCGCAGTGATTGGGAATCCGCCTGCCAATGCAGGGGACACGGGTTGGAGCCCTGGTCCGGGAAGATCCCACATGCCGCGGAGCAACTAAGCCTGTGCACCACAACTACTGAGCCTGCGCTCTAGAGCCCGCGAGCCACAACTACTGAGCCCACCTGCCTAGAGCCCGTGCTCCGCAACAAGAGAAGGCACTGCAATGAGGAGCCCGTGCAGCACAACGAGGAGTAGCAACGAAGACCCAACACAGCCAAAAATAATAAATAAATTAAATAAATAAATTTATTTTTAGAAAAAAGAAAAAAAAGCATATGAGTAGAAAAAAATGGCAACCCCTGTAGATCAATTTCATAGCAAAAAAAAAATCAAAAGAGCTTAAAACTTAATAACAAAACCTAACAGAAAAACAAAATGCGTTCGTACAGGAATAAAATCTAAAGTCTTCTGAAGTCTTGTTTCCAAACCTTTGTCTGAAAACAAGTTTTAAAATATCCTTATTATCTCTATCAATTTTGAGTACTTGTGCCACAGATGGGCACAATGACTAGTTTACAGGAAGATCTCATCCTGGGCATATTGACATTTGGGCTGGATAATTCTTTGGGGGTGGAAGGAGCTGCCCTGTGCATTATAAAATATTTAGCAGCATCCCTGGCCTCTGCCCACTAGATGCCAGTAGTAACCCTCCTCCCCCAAGCTCATGGTAATAAAAAAATGTCTCCAGACATTGCCAAATGTCTCCTAAGATATGATTACCACATTTAGCAAATAAAAATGCAACTAGGATGCCTAGTTACATGTGAATTTTATAGACCCACAGACATAGAAAACAAACTTATGATTACCAAGGGGGAAAAGGATAAATTAGGAGGTTGGGATTAATTTATACATCCTACTATATATAAAGTAGATAACCAACGAGGACCTACTGTATAGCACAGGGAACTATACTCAATATTTTGTAATAACCTATAAGGGAAAAGAATCTGAAAAAGAATAGATATATAATCACTGTGCTGTACACCTGAAACTAACATAACATTGTAAATCAACTATACTTGAATTTTTAAAAAGTGAATGTCAGATAAACAGCAAATAATTTTTAGTGTAAGTATGTCCCAAATAGTGCATGGGACATACTTTTTTCTTTCTTTTTAATTTATTTATTTTTGGCTGCGTTGGGTCTTTCTTGCTGCGTGAGTGCTTTCTCTAGTTGCGGTGCGCGGGCTTCTCATTGCAGTGGCTTCTCTTGTCGCGGAGCACGGGCTCCAGGCACGCGGGCTCCAGGCGCGCGGGCTTCAGTAGTTGTGTCATGTGGGCTCAGTATTTGTGGCTCGCGGGCTCTATAGCGCAGGCTCAGTAGTTGTGGCACAGGGGCTTAGTTGCTCCGCGGCATGTGGGATCTTCCCGGAACAGGGCTGGAACCCGTGTCCCCTGCATTGGCAGGCAGATTCTTAACCACTGTGCCACCAGGGAAGTCTGCATGGGACATACTTATACTAAAAATTTTTTAGATCGAATATGACTGGTGACCTGATTTTATGTGGCCACCCTGCGGCGGGGGATCGGGGTGGCAGGGAAAGCAGGATCGTTGATGCATTAAACAAGATGATGTGCGTGAGGTACCTGGCACATGGTGAGTGTACTATAAATATTCTGGGAATCTGCTACAGGCCTTGAATGCACTTATCTGTATCCCTCCTGGAGGCTGCAGTTGGAAGCTCAAAGCTTCCTGTCCTTTACCACAACTGTAATCGGAGTGGGGTGCGCCATCATGAGGAGAAAGAGAGCCCACGTGTGAATCTGTAAGCGCTGGTACTAGCGTTCTGGTTAAAGCTGGTTTTATAGCTGCTCTACTGGAGCAGCAGTCTGCCTGTGCTCTAGTGCTCTGTCACCGTGGGCTCCCTGAGTTTTTACATCATTTCTCTTAAGTAGCAGCCAGAGAAGGTGACGTTGAGTGAAAAACTGCTGCGCTTGTCCCAGACTCAGTCACTCTGGGTTTGATTTTTCTGGCGCCGCAGCCCTAGAAAACCATTCTCTGGGATGCACCAGGACCAATCATTTCCACAGTGGGTAGCAGTGAGGACCTTCTTTCTGGGCCAAGATTAATGACCCAAGCAATCAGCCTTTCCAGAGAGCAAAGGTGAAATGTAACTCTGGGTAGATGCCTGACATTTTGAAACAAAGGGAAAGGGGGTGGGGGTGGGTGAGGAGAAATAGCATTTGTATGTCTCACGCAGGGTCATAAATCAGGGATGGGCAAGAGTGAACTGAGTTTCTGCCAACAATTGAACTGATTTGGGTTCCTATGTTCTATTTTCAAACAATCTGTATGAAACATGCTTTAAAGACATGAGAAGTGCCCCTTTGAGTTACGTCTTGGTATATGAACCCTCGAGAGTTTTACTTTTCCAAAAGAAAGTCCAGTTCGTGTGGGGGAAGTCTTAAGTCTGTCCACGAGAAAGTACATTCGTTGCTCTAGAGGGAAGCCAAACTATAACATTAGAAACTGGGGGAAATGAAGAAGTATTGGCAAAGTGTACAAACTTTCAGTTGTAAGTTGAATAAGTTCCGGGGATCTAATATGACCATAGTTCTGTGTGTGTTATAGTGACAACAGATAAATAATTCTGTATTGTATACTTGAAATTTGTGGAGTAGATCTTAAATGTGGGTTGGTGTATATATGTATTAACTTGATTATGATAATCATTTCACAAGCTATATATATATATATCAAATCATCACATTGTACACCTTAAACGGGTACATTTTAAAAATTGTCCATCATACCTCAATAAAGCTTGAAAAAACAAAAATTGTAAAGACGTCCTTGGTGGTCCAGTGGTTAAGACTCTGCACTTCCACTGCCTGCGGGGGCTTGAGTTTGATCCCTGGTTGGAGAACTAAGATCCCACATGCCATGTGGTGCGACCAAGAAATAAGAAAATTTTTTAAAAATCGTAAAGAGTTCCAACATATTTCAAAATACCACCATGCATGATCTCCTACCACAAGGAAATTCAGCTAGAAATCAGTTACCGAAACAAAACTCCATATATTTGGAAATTAGGAAATATAATGATATGTTTCCAAAAAGTCACTTTTGAAGATATTAGGCAAATACTCTGATTTTAAAGGAATCCAAGAACAGGTTACTTATTGATTAACTAAATAAGCATTTGTCGAGTGACTACTCTTTGCCATGTTTTGTACTAAAGATGAATAAGACGTGGCCCCTGCCCTCCAGGAAGAGACTTGCCGATGAATGATTGCTCTCTGCTGCGGCTTTTCTCTGTGTCAGGCACCATGCTAAGGGCTGTGGGAATTCACAGGATCCCAAGATAGCTCAGTGGGAGAAGTGAATACTTGTTAATGTGTCTGGAAGAATTTACAGAGGATGTTCCTCTCTACTTGGTGAAAAGAAGACTGAAGCTTAGGAGTTCTCCAAACTGACAAGGATGGGGAAGGGTAAAGATGTAAAGATGTTGCACAGCAGGTAGCAAAGATTGGAAGGAGGGATTTCTGAGGAATGAGGCTGGAGAGATGGGCAGGAGCCAGGTCTTGGAGGGCCCTGTGGTCACACTAAAGAATCTGAACTTTATCCTGAAGGGCCAGTGGAGAACCACTAAAAGGTTTCAAGCTAGTAAGTGAGTTTGTGATTCCGTTTTTCTTATGGAAAGATCTCTTGAAGGTACATGGAAGATAGATTAGACTAGGCAGGTTGGAAGCTGGTTGGAAACTCTGTTAAAGAGAGGTGGTATTCAAATAACAAATGCTGGCAAGGGTGTGGAGAGAACTGTACACTGTTGGTGGGCCTGTAGATTGGTGCAGCCACTGTGGAAAACAGTACTTCCCTGGTGGTGCAGTGGATAAGACTCCATGCTCCCAGTGCAGGGGGGCCAGGTTTGACCCCTGGTCAGGGAACATGCTGCAACTGAGAATTTGCATGCCACAACTAAGGAGCCCACCTGCCGCAACTAAGGAGCCCATGTGCTGCAACTAAGGAGCTGGTGAGCCACAACTAAGGAGCCCGCTGGCCGCAACTAAGACCCAGTGCAAACAAATGAATAAATAACTACTAAAAAAAAAAGAAGGAAAACTGAAAATGGAACCACCATATGACCCAGCAATTCCACTCTTGGGTATATATCTGAAGAAAAAAACGAAAACAACTACTTCAAAAAGGTACATGAGGGAATGGCTCTTGGCCTGCGGTGGGTTCAAGGTCCCCGGCTGGTCTGGGGCTCCCGTGCTCTGCTTCTCCCCACTGAGCTGCTGCCTGGTGCAGAGGACGCCATGGCGCTCTGGATCACCAGGATGAGCTGCTAAGGACGGTGAACAAACGCGGCTCTCCTGGCTCGCTGTGTCTCCTCTCCCTATCTCGCCTGCTGGAGTTCCCCTGGCAGGAGTGAACCGGGACAGATTTGGGGGGAGGATGGCAGTCATTGGGCCCCTAAAATGGTGGGAGAGTTTGGGGTGCAGACGGATGGAGAGAGGAAGAACACGAAAATTAATGCTGAAAATAAGGCGAAGGTCAGTATGGCAGGCACAAAGCGCGTGCCTGTGGCCACTGTTGCAACCTCTAAGCCCGGGCTGAGGCCAAGGACAGCTCTTGGAGACATCGGCAACAAAGTCAGTGAACAGCCACAGGCCAAACTACCCCTGAAAAAGGAAGCAAAAACTTTAGGTGCTGGAAAAGTTATTGCTAAAAATCTACCAAAACCTCTGGAAAAGGCTCCTGTACCTGTGCCGGAGCCCCCAGCGGAGCTGGATCTGGAGCCAGAGCCAGAACCCGAGCCTGTTAAAGCAGAGAAACTTCCCCCTGAGCCTATTTTGGTTGATACTCCCTCTCCAAGCCCCATGGAAACATCTGTCTGTGCCCCTGCAGGAGAATATGTGTGTCAGGCTTTCTCTGATGTAATTCTTACAGTGAGTGATGTGGGTGCAGAAGATGGAGCGGATCCAAACCTTTGTAGTGAATATGTAAAAGATATCTATGCTTATCTGAGACAACTGGAGGAAGAGGAAGCAGTCAGACCAAAATACCTACTGGGTCGTGAAATCACTGGAAACATGAGAGCCATCCTAACTGACTGGCCAGTGCAGGTTCAAATGAAATTCACTTACTCCAGGAGACCATGTACATGACTGTTTCCATGATTGACCAGTTCATGCAGGATAGTTGTGTGCCCAAGAAGATGCTGCAGCTGGTTGGTGTCACTGCCATGTTTACTGCAAGCAAATACGAGGAAATGTACCCTCCAGAAATTGGTGACTTTGCCTTTGTGACTGACAACACCTACCCTAAGTACCAAATCAGACGGATGGAAATGAAGATTCTAAGAGCTTTAAATTTTAGTCTGGGTCGCCCTCTACCCCTGCATTTCCTTTGGAGAGCATCTAAGATTGGAGAGGTTGATGCTGAGCTACAAACTTTGGCCAAATATCTGTTGGAACTATGTTGGACTACGATATGGTGCACTTTCCTCCTTCTCAGGTTGCAGCGGGAGCATTTTGTTTAGCACTGAAAATTCTCGATAATGGTGGATGGGCACCAACTCTACAGCATTACCTGTCATACACTGTCAACAATCGCTTCTTGTTGTTATGCAACACCTGGCTAAGAATATAGTCATGGTGAATCGTGGGCTTACAAAGCACATGACTCTCAAGAACAAGTAGGCCACATCTAAGCATGCTAAGATCAGCACTCTAGCACAGCTGAATTCTGCACTCGTTCAAGATTTAGCCAAGGCTGTGGCAAAGGCTTAACTTGTGAACTTTGGAATACTATAATATCTGCAAATAAAATTGGCACCATGTGCCATCTGTACATATTAAAAAAAAAAGGTACATGCACCCCAATGTACATAGTATCGTTATTTACAACAGCCAAGATATGGAAGCAACCTAAGTGTTCATCAACAGATGAATCGATGTAGAAGATGTGGTATATGTACACAACGGAATACTATAGAGCCATAAGAAAAAGAATGAGATTTTGCCATTTGCAACAATGGATTTGGAGAGTATTATGCTTAGTGAAATAGGTCAGAGAAAGGCAAATACTATATTATAATCAATTATATGTTGAATCTAAAAAATGAAACAAACTAGTGAATATAACAAAATAGAAACAGATATAGAGAACAAACTAACGGTTACCAGTGGGCAGAGGGAAGGGTGGAGGGGCAAGATAGGGGTAGCAGATTAAGAGATACAAACCACTATATCTAAGATAAATAAGCTACAGGGATATATTTTATAGCACAGCACAGGGAATATAGCCCATATTTTATAATAACTATAAATGGAGTATAGCCTTTAAAAATTGTGAATCGCTGTGTTGTATACCTGAAACATATAATATTGTACATCAGCTATTCCCAATAAAATTAACACACGTAGTTCCCAGAAGAAAAAAACAGGAGATACTAAAATCATTTAACCACAGGGCATTTCCCAGTCAGAGGAGAAGAAAGCCAAAGCACTGGCACCAGGTCCTGAGGCCCCTGCTGGGTCAAGCAGACCCCACTGTTGCTGGACCATGGAGAGATCCAAGGCTCAGGACTCAGGGCAGTATCCATGACACACATACTTCAGTATTGCAGAAGTGGGCACAGCCCTACAGATCCATGCCCTCTGCGCATCAGCCCTGTTAGGGTGAGCTGAACGAGGGATGAGGGCCTGGCCTAAAGCAGAGGTGGAAAGAAAGGAACACGTTTGGGAGAAATACAGAAAATAGCATCATATTCTCAGTGATTGACTAGACACAGGGAGGGAAGAGAGTAGAGGCTGGCTTCCACATTCCTGGTCTGGAAGGCTGTGAGGAAGGAAGGTTGAGCATCTCCACCCGGGCTGGGGCCTTTCATGAAGCATCCTATGACCACAAACATCCTATGACCACAAACACCACAAAGATCAGAAGGCTGTTCTCTGGGTGGGTTTAAACTGGATACAAGTGAGCAATATCCGGCTATGGGGCTGATGGAGTGGACCTCTCCAGCCTCATATTTCCACCCACTGTGCCTGGAAGCAGGGTGTGATGTCCCCTTCCTTGAGCTCCCAGGTCATTGTGATGGCCATGCATTTCCTAGCCTGTTAGAATGGAATTTTTTTTGACATAAATGACAAAACTCTATGGGCCATTTTGGGCCTGAATCATGAGCTAAGCAGCTGTTTCACTTGTCAAGCGTTAAACGATTTGTTCTGGATCAGAGGCTACAAGGCAAGAAATGGGGCTAGAAAAACAGGAGCAGGTAGAGAGGTCAACAGTTAGTGGAGATGTATGGGTGCGACCTTTGGCACCAGCAACAAAGAACACTCAGGCTGACCTCTGTTGTCATAACACGGGAAATACTACAGCCCCTTCCTCATCCCCACCCTGGGGAGAAAAACTTTCTTCTAAGAGTGGATTCCATGAGCATTTCTGTGCTCTGTCATTAAAAATCTGCTGGAAATGAAGAGAGAGCTTTTACTGATCAAGAGCAGCAAACTCTTGCTGACACCATGTGCAAAGAACAAAGAGATCTTCGTCTGGAATAGAATAGGGATCATGAAGTTGTATGGAGCACTGTTTAGAAAAAAATAGTTTTTTAGGGCTTCCCTGGTGGCGTGGTGGTTGAGAGTCCGCATGCCAATGCAGGGGACACGGGTTCGTGCCCTGGTCCGGGAAGATCCCACATGCCGCGGAGCGGCTGGGCCCGTGAGCCTTGGACGCTGAGCCTGCGTGTCTGGAGCCTGTGCTCCGCAACAGGAGAGGCCGCAACAGTGAGAGGCCCGCGTATCACAAAAAATATATATATATATTTTTTTAAGGACAGCTGATTTGAAAGCAGATTGACTGATTTGCTAATATGGAAAATAAGTATCATTTTGCTACAAGTTCTCTACCAACCTTTGGGCACTTGTGTCAGTACAAATTGTGGCTTACAAGTTTGTTTTGTTCTGTTCGATTTTGAAAGTGTTCCATTTCTTACCATGGATCTATACTCAAGAGAGGTTTTCCTGTGGCTTCATCTGGTCCAGGCACAAGATCTTAGAATCAGAGAGAACCTGAGCCCCAGAAATGGCTTTAGAGTCTATTACTCCAACTTTCTACCTAATGTAAGAATTCCCAATATTTATTTTTGTTTGCTTTTCAGTTTCCTAAAACGATGCCTGTTCACAAAATGAACATAGTTGATTTATTATTATTCGTCCATGGATATCAGCTTATGTAAGAGTTTATATATTAATATAAGTCTGCAAAACATATACAGTTCCCTTTTTTTTTTTTTTTTTTATGTGGTACGTGGGCCACTCACTGTTGCGGCCTCTCCCGTTGCGGAGCACAGTCTCCGGACGCACAGGCTTAGCGGCCATGGCTCACGGGCCCAGCCGCTCCGCATGTGGGATCTTCCCGGACCGCGGCACGAACCTGTGTCCCCTGCATCGGCAGGCGGACTCTCAACCACTGCGCCACCAGGGAAGCCCTATACAGTTCCTTTTAAATAAATATTTTAAATAAATATTTATGTGTGTAAAACAGAGAAGGAAAGTGAATGCGTGCCTATATGTGCTATAAGATAATAAATATGAATATATTCAGTGTATTTACAGAGTAATGAGCTGCCTTTATATGCATTTATAAGCTTCATTTGTATATGGTCAAAATTTGACTATCCTATAGGCTATTGTGGTATATATTTATAGAAAAATTTTTGATAAAATTTCAATTGACCTACATTATTATTATTTATTATTATTTTGGCTGCGTTGGGTCTTCGTTGCTGTGTGCAGCCTTTCTCTAGTTGCGGTGAGCGGGGGCTACTCTTCCTTGTGGTGCTCAGGCTTCTCATTGTGGTGGTGGCTTCTCTTGTTGGAAAGCATGGGCTGTAGGCGTGTGGGCTTTAGTAATTACGGCACACGGGCTCAGTAGTTGTGGCTCATGGGCTGTAGAGCGCAGGCTCAGTAGTTGTGGCACACAGGCTTAGTTGCTCCACGACATGTGGGATCTTCCCAGACCAGGGCTCGAGCCCGTGTCCCCTTCATTGGCAGATGGATTCTTAACCACTGCGCCACCAGGGAAGTCCTTGACCTACATAGTCATAGTACTAGTACTATATTATTGTTT
The DNA here is from genome assembly GCF_951394435.1 of Stenella coeruleoalba. Taxonomy (NCBI): domain Eukaryota; kingdom Metazoa; phylum Chordata; class Mammalia; order Artiodactyla; family Delphinidae; genus Stenella; species Stenella coeruleoalba. The sequence goes on from NC_137148.1 coordinate 59,779,940, forward strand.
GTCTACAAAAGAAAATTCCAAAGGACCTTTGTTTAAAACAGACACACACACACACATCTCTCTCTCTCTCTCTCTCTCTCTCTCTCTCTCTCTCTCTCTCTCTCTCTCTCTCTCTCTCTCTCACACACACACACACACACACACACACACACTTTATGCTGTCAGCTTTTTTCAAACCCTTGGACTCATTTCTGTCAGGGAAGCTTGGGAAGCACCATGCTTGAATGAGTCTTACATGCTTTTACCAGGAACTCTTTCTGGAAAGGTCCTCTCATTCTTTCTTTTCATATTTGGAGCACTCACAGCAGATAAACCCTGAAAAATAAGCCCATAAATTTCTGTGTTTCAAAAGCCACCAGGCAGTGTGCTTCTTCAAAAGTGTGGTTAGGATCACAAGTCAGAATCAGGAACCAGAAGCATAATGTGACTTCCTCCTGCTGTTGACTCTGGCTCTGTGCATTCCAAATGGTAGGACCAGAGCTTAGAAACAGAAATAGAGAAACCAGCAAGAAAGGTCAGCTTGTGGCCTAGGCCTGCTCTTAGAGACAGACGACTACAACAGTTAGTTGCACCCTCTCCCTGGGGTGTGTAATTCCAGTTGAATTGGCCCTCACTTCTTGAATGCATGATTTTGTGCTGCAGACAGATCCCCACGAGCTCTGTGTGTATGATTTCTTTGTGTATCGCTGTTGGCAATAGCGCTTGTGCCATTACCGCTCAAGAGGCAACTGGCCTTGGCCTGAGAATCCAAAATCAGACTGTGACTAGAGATACAGGTTTACAGATGAAAGATCTGTGAATATCATTTTCTTTCCCACCCAGAGACACCGAGGCACTTCCTCACTGCTCTCCATAAATGAGTCCTGTAGTGTCAATGTTAAGATTCGTCAGAGTCAGAATTAACAACGTTAGTTTAGTTCTGAAAGTTGTATATGGATGCTAAATACTGTCACGGTTATCATTCCAGTTTCCTTATCTCCTCTCTTTTCCCATCAGACCTTACATTTCAGAAAAATCAAAGGCTTGCAACTCTTTGAAAAGGTTTTCTCCCCCTCTGAGTAAAAAGTAATACAAGGTGATACAAAACTCAAAAATTAAATAATGCCAAAGCGAAAGGCCCCTAATAGCTCCCACCCGCTACCTTGAATAACCATGTAAAATAGTTGAGTATCTCTCCCTCCCACTTGTTTTCTAGATATAATGATATAGTTTATGTGTATATAAAAATGAAATCACTACTATTTACATTGGTTTGAAAAGGTTTTTTCCTCACTGAGCATGTTACTTGGACAGTTTCCAAATCAGTTCAGAAAAATCTACCTCACTTTTTTGCCAATAGTTACACTATCTTCTATAGCATGGCTGTACCATAGTTTTTGTTTGTTTGTTTGTTTGTTTGTTTTTGCGGTACGTGAGCCTCTCACCGTTGTGGCCTCTCCCGTTGCGGAGCACAGGCTCCGGACGTGCAGCCTCAGCGGCCATGGCTCACGGACCCAGCCGCTCCGCGGCATGTGGGATCTTCCCGGACCGGGGCACGAACCCGTGTCCCCTGCATTGGCAGGCGGACTCTCAACCACTGCGCCACCAGGGAAGCCCCTGTACCATAGTTTATTTACCTATTCTCTTCACCCTTGCTTTTCCCCCCTTTTTTTAACAAATGAGAAGAAGGTGAAACATGTCTGCTGATACTGGCCACAAGGGCTGTCCAGCTGCACCTGGTTGAATCTTACGGAGCCACAGATAATGCTAGATGTGTGACAACCTGAGTTTCTAGCTGAGGATTAATGTTTCATGCTGATTAGATAGTATTTATATTTTAAACCAGTGACAGGTTGAGGGGATAACAGTTTATTTCTATAGGAATAAAAGCAGAAATTCACCTGATCATTGTTCCCTTCCTAAGCTTGTTGGCCACTTGAGAAAATGTATTTGGAGCCACTTTTCCAAAGAGAATTTTAGTTGGCTATGTGCCTTGTGAGTGAAGACCACTGACACAGAAATATAGGTGATTTATGTTTTAGCTATTGAAAACTGATCTCACCTATAGTATTTATTTTTTATTAATATTCATTAATAATACTAATGTTCTAGGACATTGGTGTCTTGTACCTAAAATATGCCTTCTTACCAAGGAACCGGGTCATTGAAAATATCATATAACTATCAATCAAATATAGATCAATAGAGTAGGTGCCAATTCACCAGTACTTCAGACACAGAGCCCAGAAAAGAACATGAAAGCCAGCATTCTTCTCCATGCGGACCACTCTTCTGCCTTGGCACCTTGAAAGATTTCAGACAGTCAGGCAGCTGGGAAGGCATCTGGTTTCTGCATTCAGAGCACATCAGCTTGAGCCTGGTAAATGGCCTTGATTATCATGCAAGACACATAACACTCTTATTAGTGCCACGCTGATTAGCGCTGCACAGTCACCACTTTCTGTAATACCCTAATTGAGGTCCTTCCTTGCCTGGAATGTACATTATGTTTAGATAAATCCCTCAGTATGATATTCTAATGGGTATTTTAAACAAAGTCCAAAGGACAGTTAGAACCACCGTCTATGCAAGAATCTTTTTTTTTTTAAAAGACAAAAAAGGCATGGTGCCAACATGAAGAAGAGAATCCGTTTTACTAAGTGCGGGTGAATATCCGAAAGCAACAACCGCTTTCCCAGTTGCATGTGGCTTGTATCACATTCTAGTCCTTCACTCCATGCTCATGTCTCCCCACTTCCTGATGTCTGTGGTTTGGGCTTTGTGTCACTCTCAAATGCAAATGTGACTCATCTTGAAATGGAGCTGGGGAGGAGGGGTCCTGAGAATTCACCGCCGAGTAGTTATGGCAGTCGTTGTCGTCATTCTTATCATTCATTTTTAATCTAGGTTAATGGTACTTTAGTTTTACAAAGCATCTGCAGGGTCATTTCTTAAGACCCTCACTGTGTCTACCCCTCATTCAGGCCACAGGATATCATCCATCAGTCTCTCTGTCTCTCCGTACCGCCCCTCCCGTCCCAGGGCATATCCTAAAAGGGGAGTAGGGCTGAACTCCTTTTCTAGGACTCCCTCCTGCTTCTAGGGCTCTCCTTTCTCTCTTCAAGTCAAATAGCTGTAATACAGTAGGAGAGAGTTGGGGATCGGGCATGGCACAGTCAGTCCTGGCTGGTCTCTTCTGCTTCTTTAGTACTGATGTGAACTGTATCTCAAACTTGGATGTTAGAAATTTACGAATTTGCTCTCTTCGTTTTCATGGACCCGAATCAGACAAGAAATTTATCAAGGGCTCTTATGAGAAGACTCCTTGGGATAGGTACCTCCACCCCTTCTGTACTCCCTCTACGCTTCCTTTAGAACCTGTTCTAGCATGAGTCATACTGTTTATCATGTCTGTTAACACATCTGCCTCTTCTTCTGTACTTTAGCTCCTTGAGGGCGGGAAATAAGCGTTAGCCTCTACATCTCAGCACTGTGACTGGTACAGAGAGACACTCAATAAAAGTATGAATGAATGAACAGAAAGTAAATTAAGGTATCACTAGGCATTAGGGAAGTGCAAATTAAAACCATGGTGAGATACCACTACACACCTATAGAAGGCCAAAATTTAACCAAAAAAAAAAAAAAAAAAAAGAACTGTCAAAAAGGTGGTGGGAAGTGTGTAAAGAAGCTAGAACTCTCATATACTAGTGGTAGGGGGGCAAAATGGTACAGCCACTGTGGAAAATAGTTTGCAGTTTCTTATAAACCTAAGCATATACTTATTAAATGACTCAATTTACCCAGTCCTAGGTATTTACCCAAGAGAAAGGGAAAACTTTGGGATACACAAAAACCCGTCTGAAGTATTTATAACGGCTTTATTTATAATCCCCTAAAAATGGAAAAATTCCAGCCGTCCTTCAGCTGATGAGTGGGTAAACACATGAAATATCCACACAGTGGAATGCTACTCAGCAATGAAAAGGCGCAACTATTAAAATGTGCAGCAGTCTGCACGAATGCACTATGCGAAGTGTGAGAAGCCAGCGTTTAAAAGCTGCGTGCAGTATACATCCATTTATATGACATTGTGGAAAAGGCAAAACTGTAGGGACAGAGAACAGACCAGTGATTGCCAGGGGTCAGGCAGAGAGGAGGGGTTGACTCTGAAGGGGCAGCGGGAAGGAATGTTTCGGGGTGATGCAACAATCTGTATCCTGATTATGAGGGTGGTTGCGTGACTCCATACATTTATCAAACTCACAGAACAATGTAACTTAAAAAGTAATAACAGGGCTTCCCTGGTGGCGCAGTGGTTGAGAGTCCGCCTGCCGATGCAGGGGACACGGGTTCGTGCCCCGGTCCGGGAGGATCCCACATGCCACGGAGCGGCTGGGCCCGTGAGCCATGGCCGCTGAGCCTGCACGTCCGGAGCCTGTGCTCCGCAGCGGGAGAGGCCACAGCAGTGAGAGGCCCGCGAACCGCAAAAAAAAAAAAAAAAAAAGTAATAAAAAATTTTACCGTATACAAATTACAAATTTAATTTGAAAAGTAAATCAAAGTTGTTTTGCTGCTTAGTGTAGATTCAGAAAAAATGTCAAAACAAAAGTAGCCTGCAGCAATTCTGTACATGTTCAAGTACATATGTAAACACAAAAGGGTATGCTTGTGTGCGTGTCTGTGCGCGCGCGTGTGCATTTAACAAACATTTAAAGAACACTTCCTATAGACCAGGACTTGCTATAGGCACTGGGGTTATATTGATGAGTAACAAAAGCAGAATTCCTGCTTTCATGGTGTGGAAAGGGAGAGACAGCAAAAAAAAAAACAAATCAATGAATTCACAGCTTTAGATAGCAGTAGTGCTGTGGAGACAATAAAGCAGGTCTCGATGATAAGAGTGGGATTGGGTGTTCAGGCCTCTCTGAAGAGATGACCTTAAACTGAGACCTGGAAAGTATAAAGGAGGCATGCATGTATGCAAATACTCAGGCAGGGCAGTCCAGGAAGGGAAAACGTCAAACGCAAAGACCCCGAGGGGACTCCTTTGAGGACAAGAAATACTGAAAAATCCTCTCACTTCAAAACTCATAGGAAGCCTGGCTGACATACAACCACCATCCTTTCAGTGCATGGCTGGGCTTCCTAGGAAATAAGGCAGAGCCCCTAAAATGGAATTAAGCTTTGTGTATTCAGAGAACTTGAAGCAGGTCGGTGGGATGGACCAAGTGAAGGAGGGGACCAGCAGAAGATGAGCTCAGATATGTAGGTGGGGATCAGTTTCCGTTGGCTCCAGCACTTTTAAAAAAGAATTCCTTTATATGAAGCTCTTGGATCAAATGTGAAGTGAACAAGGTATGTTTTCTTAGTTCCGTCATATGATTTCCTCTGTGTTTTGGATATGTGAGACGTTTGAACTTCTGCTACATAAAACATTGAGAGGAGGCATCCCCTCCTAAAGTTTATGTTGTAGTTAATTTAGCAGTCCGCATAGTCCTCAGGTATTAAATTCCCAGAAAGTGCTTATGAATCTAAGATTGATGTAGCATGTTTATATGATGTAGGTTGTTTATATGATTTATCAACAAAGTCTGTGTTTGAGTAAGCATAGACATGCGGACACGTGTGGTATAAGATTCTGCCTCAAATCCCGGTGGAGAAGATTCTGGTGCATAACTTCAGCTCTGTGGCCTTGAGGAGCTCATGGCACCTCCAGAATCTCACTTGGCTTCTGTGCAAACAGTGAATAATTATACTAGTCTCCCAGGGATGGAATGTAGACTATCTGACTTTTGCTCACAGCAGCCTTCTAAATACCAAGAATTGCAAAAATTAGAATTTTGCCTCACATAATTCATCTATGCCTCCATCAATCTCTTCTCTGTTTTCAATTAGACTTGATATGCTTCATTCTTTCTCCTTTAGAGTCATGGTGGAATTTTGCTTTCAACCATTTTACATTCATTCAAATATTGCTTTTCTTTTAGTTCTTGAGAGATTTCCATCGGTATCCTGTTTGCTTGTTTTCATTATATTATAATAAAAACCTGTTTAGAAATTTAAAATTCTCTTGATCTAGTGTATGGCATGTGCGTGTGGAAAGATTGGCAAATGCCAGTTCTTAATCATTGCACTGGTCAGCATGCTGGCAGGAAACCAGTGACACCCTCAGAGGGGGTCGCTGAAAAGAGCTGCATGGGAACAGTTAAGAGAAACCAGTACAGAATAATAAAGTACCTCGGAGCTAGTAGCAGAAGGGCATCCTGTGCCCACTATGACTCAAAGGGCAAGGAGGGACAGGGATTGCCAGAACCTGACAAGAGCTGTGGTTTCACGAGAAGTTTCCAGGGGATGAGCACACCCACTGTCAAACCTCCATGCAGCCAGGAGGAGGGGAGAAGGGAAGCAAGGGGAATAAATATCCTGCACCCTGCTGCCACCCTCTGTTCTCCTGCCAGTGCTTCCTTTATTCAAACCCAACTGGAAGCTGGAGGGCAAGGGGGCCAGTTGGTATGGTCCATAGAGGGCCATTTCCTGGCACACAGCAGAGACAAGAGTGCAGAGTGGTCTGCTGGAGACAGAAGATACCCAGCCCAGGGCTCTGTTGGAAAAAGCACTGTCCCAAATTCATTTACCTTGGCCTTTGGAGTTTGGTTGTTCAGAAACACACCGCATCCATAGGTGCAGACCCCTTTGATTCCAAGCATTTTTCTTCCCGGCACTGCTGTTGGCCGTCTTCAAGCTGAACTGGTCACTGTGGCTGATGCCCATATCAGCTCATTCTTCTGGGGGTGGTAAGATCTGACTGTGAATCAGTTGGAGGTATGGACACTCACAGTGACGTGGGGACCTCGCTGTCCCAGCAGGCAGTCTGGAGAGGGCTCTCCTCACCCCTCCTGTCTTCCTTTTCCAGGATGGAGCTTCAACATGGGGTCCGCCTACGAGTTTCATAGTTGGCGTGTGTTCATCATCGTCTGCGCCCTCCCCTGCGTCTGCTCAGTGGTGGCCCTCACGTTCATGCCTGAAAGCCCACGGTTCTTGTTGGAGGTAACGCTCATCATTACAAATACTCAAAGAAACTGCATACAGTGGAATGAGTCCCTTCAAATTCTAGGAAAGTATGTTTGCCTCTTCATTGGTACATTTTTCCTTCCTACGACGGAACCATGGAGGGTTTGGTTTCATGGGGTCATGCTTTCGACAACCAGCATGTGAAAAAGCTGCCTCGTGGCCAGAAAGCACTAACGTTCCTCCTCAAGCAACTCATTTCCCTCAACGAAGAGAATGTGGCTTCTTGTTTTATAAATGAACCTTACTATCCAAAGCTGCTATGTCTGGTTAGAGGCACATCCCTTGAGCTGCTAATGCACTCCAGGATATCCAAGTAGCCTGTGTGTTCCAATGGGACGAACCTAAATGCATTTGCACTGTTACACCCAATTGGATCTGACACTACCACATGGTTATTGGAAAATCAGGGAGTATGTGTGTTTCACCTCCTGGCCCTTCACTGTCTACTCATATTTCTTAGGTTGGAAAACATGATGAAGCCTGGATGATTCTGAAGTTAATTCATGACACAAACATGAGAGCACGGGGTCAGCCTGAGAAAGTCTTCACGGTGAGTACTGCTTCTCAGTGAATCCTCCACACCAGAGGTCGAGAAACCTTTTCTGAAAAGGCCTGGTTGTAAATTGTTCTCTCGCTGCACCAGCCGTTCGCCTTTCATACTTGCCATTTTACCTATGCCTGCCATGCTACTGTTGTATGTGCTGTTCCCTCTGCGTGGAATGTTCTTCCATCCTCTAGTTACAAAATTTATTCTCAACGGGAAAACTAGTCTAAACTAATGAAAATTGGATGCATGGAATTTTTTGGAAAGAACAATGTTTTTTTTTCCCCAGCACCTCCACCAAAATAAAAAAGAACAGTGGTTTTTAAATCCTTTGATATATGCAGCATAGACAAAAAATGTTTTGTCTAAAATAGGTTTAAAGGGGATATAAGCAAGATCTTCAGTGTCTTATAAATAATATCAATTATAGTTCTTAAAATAAGTCAAATAGTTCCTGATTAAACAGTCCCCTGAAATCTTATTTATTCATTTCATGTTTTAATAGGAAATGGATTTTTCATAGTGTGAAGATAGACTTCAGTCTAGCCTCTGTTCAAATTATCACAGATTCTCAATTAATAAAATTTTTTTCTGCAGTGTAATGGAGAAATGAAGATCAATAATGGATGTCTTCCACAGAGGCCCTGGGAGCCTTTGACTAGACCCTTCTTTTGAGTAAATTAACAATAAAGGAAAATTTTTTTTTTTTTTTTGGCTGAATCCCACGGCATGCGGGATCTTAGTTCCCTGACCAGGGATCAAACCCGCGCACCCTGCAGTGGAAGCGTGGAGTCTCAACCATTGGACCACCAGGGAATCCAAGAAATTTTTTTTAAATAAATTTCTTTCTTTCTTTATTTATTTAAAATTGATTTATTTTATTGATTTATTTTTTTGGCTGCATTGGGTCTTTGTTGCTGCGCACGGGCTTTCTCTAGTTGTGGCGAGGGGGGGCTACTCTTTGTTGCAGTGTGTGGGCTTCTCATTGCAGTGGCTTCTCTTGTTGCGGAGCGTGGGCTCTAGGTGTGCGGGCTTCAGTAGTTGTGGCTCGTGGGCTCTAGAGCGCAGGCTCAGTAGTTGTGGCTCACGGGCTTAGTTGCTCCGCAGCATGTGGGATCTTCCCGGACCAGGGCTCGAAGCCGTGTCCCATGCATTGGCAGGCGGATTCTTAACCACTGCGTCACCAGGGAAGCCCCAAGAATATTTTTAAATTAAAGGATCATACGGCAAGAAGAATCTTGAGATGTTATTTAGATACTCAGTGTCCCTAACTCTTCTCAGCTAGATGAGGATAAACCCTTTACCCAAGACTTCTGAGAAGGTGTCTCTGTAGGGCCTCATTGCCCTGCTAACCTGCTTTTTCTTCCAGAAGGTCTGAGGTACCAAGTTCACTCATGGTCATCCACGTTAATATTACTGTATAAGGGTTAAGTGGGAATAAGGTGGGAACACTCTAAAAGAATGGGTAATCTCAAAGTCATTTATATGTAACTTTCAAAGTCATGACATGATTCCACCATGACACATTTGTCTTTTTCCTTGTTATATCTATTGATACAATACAGTGAATTCACATGCCTTCCTTCTCTCCTTTCTAAGCTTTTCTTCCTATGTGCCTACTTTAAATATTGTTTTTCAGGGCTTTATTTGCAGCTAACTTCCCTTTTAACCCTACACACTCTCCTTAGCTTATCTCAGCTACTTCCTAGGTCTCTCTCTCCTAATGGACAGATCTCCTGAGCTCCAGACGTACATGTTGAAGGTCTTTGTGGCCATACTCCTATGTACCATAGGCCCTTCAAATTCTGAATTTCTAAATCTGAACTTCTCACCTTAAGAGTTTCCAAACCTCTTCCTTGTCTAAAATTCTATCAGCAAGTACCACCAGCACCACCCAAACCAGAGCCCTGAAAACTATCCTATTTCTTTCTTTCCTTTATCTCCAGTATGTCCAAGAAATCACTGTGTCCTATTATCCGCCATCCTAAATATCTCTCATTATTGTCTCTTACCTTTCCACCCTTCCTGCCACTGATTTGTTTCAGCCCTCCTTACTCACTGCCCTCTGCCCTTGCACTATTCTTCAGGAATAGCAAATGCTATATAGTTTCCAATACACTCTTTTCTCTCACACCCCTGGACATTTGCACATGATACTCCTCCCACATGGAATGCCCTTCAAGTAGTTGACACACATGGCAAATGACATACTTTTCCATAAGCTCCAACTCAAATTCCACAGTCCATGAAGGCTTTTTTCTCACTCTCAGGTCAACTTGGGTGTTCTGTACAATATGTCTCTCCCATCTGATATAGATTTCCGTTAGAGTACTTTCTAATTTGTATGATAATTGCTCGGATGGTGTGATGTTTTATATTTGCACCTCCAGGGTCTAGTGCTAGGCCTGGCTCCCCATGGGTGCCAATGAAAGAATGCACAAACATTGATGAGTGGAGAAGAAGCCTCCCAAAAGTAATATGTCAAGTCAGAATGGCTATCATCAGAAAGAATACAAATAACAAATGTTGGTGAGGATTTGGAGAAAAGGGAACCCTCGTACACTGCTCGAAGGAATGTAAACTGGGGTAGCCGATGTAGAAAACAGTATGGAGTTACCTCAGAAAACTAAAAATAGGGCTTCCCTGGTGGCACAGTGGTTGAGAGTCTGCCTGCCGATGCAGGGGACACGGGTTCGTGCCCCGGTCCGGGAAGATCCCACATGCCGCGGAGCGGCTGGGCCCGTGAGCCATGGCTGCTGAACCTGCGTGTCCGGAGCCTGTGCTCTGCAACGGGAGAGGCCACAACAGTGAGAGGCCCACGTACCGCAAAAAAAAAAAAAAAACTAAAAATAGAACTACCGTATGATCCAGCAATTCCACTCTTGGGTATATATCCAAAAAAAACAAACACACTAATTTGAAAAGATACATACACCCCAGTGTTTATAGCAGCATTATTTACAATTGCCAAGGTATGGAAGAAACTTAAGTGTCCATCAACAAATGAATGGATAAAGAAGATGTGGTATGTATATATAATGGAATATTACTCAGCCATAAAAAAGAATGAAATTTTGCCATTTGCAGCAACATGGATGGACTTGGAGGGCATTATGCTAAGTGAAATAAGTCAGAGAAAGACAAACACTGTATGATATCACTTATATGTGGAATCTAAAAAATACAAGCTAATGAATATAACAAAACAGAAACAGACTCACAGCTACAGAGAACAAACTAGTGGTTACCAGTGGGGAGAGTTAAAGGAGGAGGGGCAGTATAGGGGTAGGAGAAAGAAAGGGGTTATTATGGGATTATATGAAATCACTTGTGTGAAACTTTTGAAAACTGTAAAGCACTGTAGAATTTGATGAATCTTTCATTAAATACAAACAAAAAAAAAAAAGAAGAAGAAGAATACCCCTGTGATTTAAAAAAAGGAATTCTGGAATATCACAAAATAATGCCTACATGGATGAGTTGGAGCTGACTCTGTTTGGAATCCCAGACATTAACTCAGACATTATTGTCATTAAATATGGACATCTTTGTTTACATAGCCATGAGGAGGCTACTGCCCACCTGGTGTAATTTGAAAGATACCGAGGGTCCCCAAATCACCTCTGTCAAAAGCCAGTCTTGGCAGCTGGAGTCTCATGATAGAAGTGCTCCTTTGGATGTTGGCAGACTCTCCAGAAAGATCTGTTCAGGAGTTATCCCTGGCAGGGTAATGTGTACACATTCCTGTGTCCTCTCTCAGGTGTATCAACAGCAGTTAGATGTTGCCTCACAGGGTCAGATGGGACAGGTCCACAAAGGAACCATGCTTTTTTTTCTCTCTCTCTCTATTTTCAGGTTTCATTCTCTGTGTTGGAAGCATTGCTTCTCCTGACTCTTCGTTCTTTTCCTTAGCAAAAGGAGGCTAGTTTAAGTCATGGATACAGCTTCAGGCTGATCCTCCATCATTTCTTCCCCTTCTAACCTTGAAGAGTCCGTGTTGAGGCTTGTAATTGAAGCTCATTCACTGGACCTCACCTCATGGTCACCTGTGGGTACTTGCTGACCAGGCACTGTCAGGAGCTGTGGGAGAAGGAAGCAAGGGTCACAGGGATGCTCTAAGAATGGAAGTTTGATGGGAAAGCTTTAAGAACTATGTTTAGGGGCCAAATTCATCAAATAAGCAGATTCCAAAGAAAAGTGTGTTCAGTCATTTTAGTCTAAGCAAAGTAGTTCTTAATCCAGAAGCGAATCTATCTGGATGTTTAATCTGCTAATGTATGCCTTTTTTAAAAAATTTATTTTATTGAAGTACAGTTGATTTACAATCTTGTGTTAATTTCTGCGGTACAACAAAGTGATTCAGTTATACATGCATATTCATTCTTTTTCATATTCTTTTCCATTACGGTTTATCACAGGATATTGAATATAGTTCCCTGTGTTTACAGTAGGAGCTTGTTGTTTATCCATTCTCTGTATAATAGTTTGCTTCTACTAATCCCCAAATCCCAATCCATCCCTCCCCAACCCCCTAATGTGTGCCTTTTTACTAGTGATTCAGAGAAGGGTATTTTGTTTTCATATTATTCCATTACTACTTACTCTTCCCCCTCTTCTTTATGGTATTCCCTCCCATTTTTCTTTTTTTTTCCCCATTCATTCTTTATTCAGTTCTTTTGAGTCTCTGTACTTACACCAGTGGTCTCATATATGTATGGATACCTGCTTGTGTATCAAATACCTGCTTCCTTTTTGTTGGAGTCAGCTTTCAGTCCTTTAAAAACAAATTGTAAGCCTAAACTCCGCCAACTTCAGAGAAGAGAACTCAACACTTTGCCCTCTGTTGCTCCTTACAGGTAAACAGAATCAAAACCCCAAGACAAATAGATGAGCTGATCGAAATCGAGAGTGACACAGGAACATGGTACAGGAGGTGTTTTGTTCGGATCCGCACAGAACTGTATGGAGTAAGTAACAAGCCCATCCTGACTTGCTGGCCAACTTGGTACTTGAGGTTAGTCAGAAACAGGATTGACTCAATCTGTCCCGTGAATGGGGTTCTTCCCCCTTCTGCCCAGGACACCCGATTCCTAGAGTAGGACCAGGTAATAGGATCCCCTTGGGATTAGCGGGGTTACCAAGACATTCTCTCTTTGGGGAGGGAAGGTATTAGGCAAGGAGTACTGGCAGTGATGGGGTACACTGATGTCTTGAGTTACTTTGTCCATTGGAAGCTGATAAATAAAAATTCCAGAAACCAAAAATTTGGTTTCCTATAGCCTTTAGCTTTTACACTGTAAGTTCAAATGAATCCAGCCCAAAGAAAACTCAACATTTTTTATAATTTGTTGGAGGAGGTTGGGAAATGCGGTTGACTAGGTAACTGCCTAAGAAAATTAACTCTCTAATATTTCACAGATTTGGTTGACTTTTATGAGCTGTTTCACCTACCCAGTCAAGGACAATACCATAAAGCTTACGATTGTTTGGTTCACGCTGTCCTTTGGGTAAGTGATGCCTAAATTCTTGGTGAGTGAAATCTTTAAATTTCCACACTGTAACTCCCAACCACGCTGCTTTTCTTCTTATACTGTTTGATGCTGTTAACCTCTACGAAAGAATTTTTTTTTTTCATTTTCCATTTGCTGGCAATTACAGTTTTTATCACCCAGTCATTTAATTTATGTTGTCATAAAGAAGCGGGGGTGGCAAAACCAACAGTGTCTGGAAAGTTCGATAAGCCCGCGAATGGTTTGCCCCCATGATTTCTCCACCCTCCTCTCCTCACTGGCGCAGCCCCAGCCCACCGGCCTCTTTGCTCTTCCTCAAATGTGTCAGAACTTTCTTGAACATGTTCCATCTCGGGCCTTAGTCCTGCCCCCGGACATGGCCTGGCTCATGTCCTCTCCTCCTTTGAGTCTTTCCTGGTGTGTCACCTTCTCAATGATACCTCCTGAAGCACCTTTTTAAAAACTGCAGCCCCTCAGTACTCCCGGTCCCCTTTTCAGCTTTATTATTCCCCATCGTACCTTCTATCATCTTCTAATAGACAAAAAGCTTTTCCATTCTTTTTTTTTTTTGGCGGTATGCGGGCCTCTCACTGTTCTGGCCTCTCCCGTTGCGGACAACAGGCTCCAGACGCTCAGGCCCAGCGGCCATGGCTCACGGGCCCAGCCGCTCCGCGGCAGGTGGGATCTTCCCGGACCGGGGCACGAACCGGTGTCCCCTGCATCGGCAGGCGGACTCTCAACCACTGCGCCACCAGGGAAGCCGCCCTCCATTCTTTAAAGAATAAAGAAAACTCTGTCTTCCTCCTCTGGAAGTTCTGTGAGAACAGGGATTTTAAACTGTTTTGCTCACGGATATATGGCCCTGGCACATAATAAGTGCTCAATAAATAAAACCACCATATATGTAAAGAGGAGGTAGGGAGAAATTTCAGAATTTTTGTTGCAAATGGTTGACATACTCACTTTAGAATATGTGTATACAACTCGATTTTTGCCTAATTTATTGTTTTTTAAAGGCAGGTAGATAATACCCTACACTTTCAGGTCAATAGGCTCTGGTAGAGCCCAATATTTATGCTGCAAGCTCCATGTCTTAACATCCCTAAATGAAAACCAGTGAGTGATCGCAGATGACCAGCCTTTCCCAGTGCTGTGAGTTGTAGTAAAGGGAGAGACCAGGAAGGTAGGGGTTGTTCTGCTGTGTGACTTGGGGACACTACCAAGTTTTAGTTCCTTATTTCTAAATTGACAGGGTTGACTTAGAACATGTAAAGTAACTCCCACTCAAGTTCTAAAAAAAAATTGATCTATGAAGGAAGAGAGGGCTGAAAATTAACGAGTATTAAATGCCTACTATGGGGCTTCCCTCGTGGTGCAGTGGTTTAAGAATCCGCCTGCCAATGCAGGGGACACAGGTTCGAGCCCTGGTCCGGGAAGATCCCACATGCGGCGGAGCAACTAAGCCCGTGCACCACAACTACTGAGCCTGTGCCCTAGAGCCCGTGAGCCACAACTACTGCGCCCACACACCACAACTACTGCGCCCGCGCGCCTAGAGCCCGTGATCCTCAACAAGAGAAGCCACCGCAATGAGAAGCCCTTGCACCGCAACGAAGAGTAGCCCCCGCTCGACTCAACTAGAGAAAGCCCGCACGCAGCAACGAAGACCCAACGCAGCCAAAAATAAATAAATTAAATAAATAAGTGTATTTAAAAAAAAAAAAAAAACTTCGTCTTTTGAGCACTCGCTATGTGCTAGGTACTTGGCATTCCATTTAATCCAAGCAACTACCCAGGAAGGTGGGTACTATCATCATCCCGATATTAGAGATGGGGGGATAACTGAGGCTTTCATAACTTGCCCAGGATCACACAGCTGGTGACTGGCAAGGCCAGGATTCAAACCTAGCATATCTACCTGCAAAAGTTATGCTCATGACCACTTCTTTCCCTGTGTAGCTCAATGTAACTAGGGATAAGCTAGAGCAGTGGTTCTCAAACTTGAGTGTGCATCAGAAGACTTACACGAAGGACTCCATCCCACAGTTTCTGATTCAGCAGGTCTGGATGAGGCCTGAGAGTCTGCATTTCTAACAAGGTCCCGGGTGATGTTGATGCTGCTGGCCCAGGGACCGTGCTTTGGGTGGGAACCACCAGTTTAGAGCAGCGTTGTCCAGTAAAAATATAATGTCAGCCACATGTGTCATTTTAAATGTTCTGGCAGCCACATTTAAAGAAAAAAAAAGGAAAAGGAAACAAATTTTAATAACATTTTATTTCACTCATTTTGTCCAAAATATTATCATTCTGACATTTAATCAATATGAAATGATTAGCAACTTAATTTTACGTTTTTTTTCCCCAAAAGTATTCAAATCTGGTGTTTCATACTCATGGCACATCTCATTCAGACTGGTCACATTTAACTGCTCAGTAGCCGCATGTGGTCAGTGGCTGCTGTTATGAAGGTCACAGCTGTATGACTGAGCTGTAAGCTGTTAGAATAGCACACTAGAGGCAAGAGGCAGAAAGTGGGCAGTAACCTGGCTTTTCCAATGAATAACTTAAATGGCCTTTTTTCCAGCCTTGAACTTCTTTGAGCGTGGGCTCTGCCCCCAGGCTAGCGGTACCATAGTAGTGTAGGAAGCAAGAAAGATTGTCCATTAATAAAGAGGTCATTCTTTAAGGGCCCTCACAGTCTGGGGACCCCAGGAGTTTGTAGCTCCAGAGTAGGAGATGGGGTCCTTCAGTGCAGCCTACGGGGATGAGCAAAACATTAGGGCCAGGATGCCATGTGCTGGTGTACGATGGGGTTCTTATGCACGTCTCTTCCCAAAGGAAGGGTTCAGGAATTACAGACCTGCGGTTCTCCAGGGAAACCCAGGCCATCCCTCTAGCGTGATTTTTGCAGACTTGTGATGAGGAGGGCAGTGAGATTACTGTTTGACGGTTCATAATGCTACAGGAGGCGGGTCCTACTCAGCAGTGCTTCTCCAGAAACCACTACCTCTCTGAAAATGACGGGGAGATGGTCATGGCCGCTAGGGTTGTCGGCACCTTTACAAACTCACATTTCTTTGTCTTTGCAGGTACTACGGTTTATCCATTTGGTTCCCTGATGTTATTAAACATCTGCAGTCGAGTGTGTTGAAAGATGTAGATGATCCGACAGGAAAATTTTCAAATTTAACTACTAACTTTACAACGACAAATAAGATTGTTTCTGGACTGGAATGGGA
This sequence comes from Stenella coeruleoalba, assembly GCF_951394435.1. Lineage (NCBI taxonomy): Eukaryota > Metazoa > Chordata > Mammalia > Artiodactyla > Delphinidae > Stenella > Stenella coeruleoalba. The sequence goes on from NC_137148.1 coordinate 59,796,286, forward strand.
CAACGGCAGGTCCGGAAACTTTTAAATCATTTCACTTCCTACCTGGTCTCAAAAATGTATTTCTTATTAGCCCTCACGGCACTAAAATATGAATAGTTTTTTTAGTTTGTACATGTAGTCATTTTCAGACTGAATTTAAATACTTCCAAATGGCCTTTAAAGAAAAGGTCCACGTATATCAGTTATCACTACTTCTGAAACTGGGCTGCTTCATATTGATAAAGAAATGGAATTGACTGGTGTGAAAAGAAAATTCAGAGAGGCCTTGGAAAGCAAGCAAAATAAGTTATGGAAGAGAAGAGTGAAGATTATGAGAAAATAAGATAGGTTATAGCATTATTTAACTCAGAGAGGAAATCTGCCCTGTTATCTCATGCCTGTTTTTATCTCTGGAAAAGGGGACCACTTTTCAGATTTCCTTCCTTCTCCACTATGCTGAATCAAGAATTGGGGTTAAGTTGTATCAGGAAAAGTTTCAATTAGAGAATAGGAATGATTCCCCAAAGTTAAGAGCTTTGAAAATATGGAATAAGTTAGCAAAGGACATTTTTGAGTATGGAGTCTGAAACGCCTCTTGATGAGGAGAGAGAAGTGACTCCAAAGGTGGTTGTGGTTTATTTTTTCAGAGAGGGAAAGGGGTAGACAGGGTCCTCATTTCTACCCATTATTTGTTATCTGAGCAAATAATTGCTGGTGTGAGTTCCTGTTGGTTTATATCATTCTTAGGAAATTCTCCCAGTTTCAAAATTAAAGTATAACTCTAAAAAAATAAATGATCGAAGTTTCCCTGGGCAAAAACTAGTTTGGAAAGATGAAAACTAATTCTGTGGGATACTTATGATTTGTGTAATGCAAAGGAGAGTGACCAACCAGGAGGTAGTTGTTTGGATCAGCAATTCAGTGAGGGGCCTAATCCATATAGGATGACCTTCACTCTCCCACATAAAATACTGACTCGAATCGGTACTTGCTCCTCCGCAGAAACTTTAGAGTCAAGTGCTCTATAATTCTAGCATGAAAATTGACTTAACTACTTAAAAGTTATTGTTACTCCATTAGAAATTTCTAATATGTTTGTGCCTCTGACAGTCTTTTTTTTTTTTTTTTTTTTTTTTTTTTTTGTGGTACACGGGCCTGTCACCGTTGTGGCCTCTCCCGTTGCGGAGCACAGGCTCCGGACGCGCAGGCTCAGCGGCCATGGCTCACGGGCCCAGCCGCTCCGCGGCATGTGGGATCTTCCCAGACCGGGGCACGAACCCGCGTCCCCTGCATCGGCAGGCGGACTCTCAACCACTGCGCCACCAGGGAAGCCCCCTGACAGTCATATTTTTAATTAAAAGTTTTAATTAAAAGCTGGATATTCAGTCATCACGGAGAAATTTTTTACTTTGGCGATGTAATGATTAATAATTTTAATAGTATTAAAATCCCTCTAAAACATATACATTTATTTTAGAAAGCGATAGAAATTTTTTTTTTTTTTTGTCTTTCAGGGAAATTTGAAATACCACTAGCTAACTCATTTTTTAAAAATAGTTTTCCTAGTCAACATTCTAAAATGGCGATTCTTTACATACTGATAAGGAATGACCTCCGAAGTAGACTCCGAGGAGAACGAGGCAAGGTGTAGAATAGTGTCCTGTTTGCTAGCGCCCTGTATACAGAATGCTTCTGGAAGAGCATACGGGAAACTGACAACAGTGGTTATCCCTGGGAAAAAGAACTAGGTGGCTTGAGGATGGGAGACAAAAGACTTACTTTTTCCTTTTTCAACATTTTGAATTTTGCACCGTGTGTACCCTGTGCATATAGTATCCATTAAAAACAATTGTTTCCCCTTTCTAAATTCAGTTTCACTTCAGAAAAGTAGTGATCTTCTTCAAATGTGCCATTATTTACCCTCCTTTAGTAGATAGATTTATGGCTTAGATGGTTTTACTCTGGACTCCTAGAGTAAGGGTTGAAATAAGACTGTTTTTTGAGGAGGTTGGTCTCATAGGCGCTTAGTGCATTTTGAGTGGACAAATGCAGTCCGACATTAGGGTGAGGATGATTTTCAGAGTACCCGATAGTGAATTGCTTTTAAGTCAGCTCACTTGCTTGGGAGGATCAGTCCCTTTCTGCTCTCATAAGAGTGGTATTTGGTGTAATAACTTCTTCCCCAGGTGAATAAGCATTTTCCTCTCGGTGACTGGCTAAGTATACATTCATAGTCTCTTAATAAATTGCCGAGACACACTGAGAATATGTATCCATGTCTCCCAAGGGTCCTTATCAACACTGAATATCTGAGCCATAGACTCTTCTGAGATGTTAGGATCATTGTGACTATTATCATCTCCCCCTTCCCCTTTACATCACCCAAAAATGGACCTGAGCAAGTTTCATCATTCTACGCATTTCCAAAAATAAGCAGGGCTACGGTCGTTCTACTTGGTACCTCTTAGCGATGAGAAAAAAAATATTCTTGGAAATGACTGTAAGCTATGAGTTTCTTGACCCCCAAGACAATCATTCCTCACATAAATGATTCTCCCATCCTCTCTTCAAGATAATTGGAAGTCCCTACACTAGAATTAAGAAGTTTTGGGTTTTCAGCTTGGGAAATAGACTTTCATTAAAAGTGAGCATGGAAGCACATCCTCAAGTTAGAGCTATTAACCCCAAATAGAGAATTTTCAAATAAAGGCATGTGTGAAGGAACAAGAGGATAGGATTGAAAAATAAAGAATCAGTAGCCACAGGTAATCTCCAAACTCAATACCTTTAGCTGTATACCCTACAAAAACTTTTACCAACATTGCCAAAAGCTAAATGCAGTTATTTTGAATGCCATCTCTTCTTCCGGTAGAAAATAATATTGGTGAGCAATGAGATAGCCAAAGGACAGGCCGCATGAGGAAAAAGGGGGAAAGCTAGGAGCTTAGAAAATCCAGAAGCCAATGTCCTTTATAATTAAGAGAGTCCCTAGTGGGACCTCACATCTCTAAAACTGTTTGACCTAGCTTTCAACTCTGATAGACACAATCATCAATGTGAATCTTTTTGTGTGTTGGGCAGATTCGAAGGGATCAGGCTCAAATCCATAATTTTCAAAGATTCGGTTTTTAAGTCCTGCACCTTTGAGGATGTAACTTCAGTCAACACCTACTTCAAGAACTGCATGTTTATTAATACTGTTTTTAACAACACAGGTAGGTGTGCCACTTAACCCTGCCTGGCGCCTCTTCACAGGCCCTGGTTCTTGGCAGAAACGTGATACTCATTTGGTGATAGGCGTGGGCATAGGCTTAAGGGGGAAGTGGAGGTTGAAGTACAAATGAACGGACTCCCTCCATCAGGTTGGATCAAAGCTGAGCTTGTATTGACTGTCTTTGTCACACTTAATGCAGATGGAGCTTGCCGAGTTCAAAGCTGGAAATACAAAATCCTCTGGTGAATAATTTTTAAAGCAAAGAATTAACCTGTGGTTCGTTTGTTTTGATCATCCTGATTTCAAAATCTGGTGTTAGCTTAAGTGAGCATGCCTGAACTACGAATCTACAGAGATGGATGAAACATGCTCAATCAGATACAGTCTTTTAGTCCAGTCCATTTAATGGAGCCTGGAAAACTCCCCAGGGAAAAAGAGGAAGGGCAGCAAACATTGAGTGAACACCTACTGTGTGCTGGTTCCTACCTCAGGTTATTAGACACTCATTATCTTGTTTAATTTTCACGATAGCTGAGGCTTAGAACAATGCAGTAATTTGGCCACAATTGTAGAACTAGTAACAGCTGCCATTTGAGCCCAGGCTCATCTGACTGCAAAGCCCAGGCCTTGCCGCCGACACACATTGGTCCCTCTGTCCCATGAGTTCAGAATAACAGCCCGACACTGGCAGGAGGATCAGCTCCACCCTGTTGCCAGTCCTGCCTTCTTGGTGATCAGACAGGAGCCAGCTCTGCCTAGCTCCAAGTGAGAGTGGAGTCAGGGGTCTCGGGCTTTGTTTAAACCGTGCTCTCGCTGTCTTCCAACCCATTCAGCCTCAGAAGACCAGCTTTTTAGGCGCATCTTGTTCAGCGAGGACAGCAACCGTTTTGATTCTCACTGCCTTTTAGCAGAGCCCAGCATCATCTGCAGCCCCTTTTGGCTAGATCCAAGTTCAAGAAAAAAAAAATCAGCAGCGAATGCTGGTGACCTTCCAACGAGGCTGACTCGGGTTCCTCGGTGGGTTCCTCCACTTGAGCCTTCTCTTATAAATTCCGCCTTAAGGACCCAAGGAAGGTCCTGTTCCTTCTCGCTGCCTCAGAGCCCTATACAATGGCAGTAGTAAGGCCGATTCATACACATTTTGAAACAAATTATTTTTATAATTGTAGTATGGAAGCCTTAGTACTCTAATGATAGTCCTTATGTAACATGATAATTAGAAGAAAGTAACATCGTAAAGGAGTAAGCAATCATGTAATTAGCAATGACCAACCATAAGAAATCAGAGGATAACTGGACTCTTTAGTTTATTCCTTTATTCAACAGAAGTATTCCTACCTTCAGCTGCTTCGTAATGCGGGGTCCTAGACTAGATCCTGTGCTTTGGCCAGGCCCTGGAGCCCTCAAGGAGCCTACAATACCATGATTTTGTTCTGAATTCTCGGCAGGCTTTCGGTGCACGACTCTGACGCACCAGTATAAGTTGTCGTTCTTTGTGTCCACAGATTTTGAACCATATAAATTCATTAACTGCGAATTTCAAAACTGCACCTTTTTGCACAACAAGACAGGATGCTACGTTACCTTTGAAGATGACTATGGTGCCTACTGGATTTATTTTGTCAACTTCCTGGGGACATTGGCAGTGTTGCCAGGGAACATCGTGTCTGCTCTCCTAATGGACAGAATCGGGCGCTTAACGATGCTAGGTATGTGCTTGGTTTCATGTAAAATACAAGAGCTGCCCTTGCAGTCTAGAGGGAGCCTGTCTCCTGCTATACTCCCTACTCCCCTAGGATTTGCATCCCACAGAGATGAGGAGAAATCCCTTAAGACCTTTCATTAGGACTAAATTTTAGTAAAATATGTCTAATTACATCTCATTTGAACAGCTTCTGTGCATTAACAGACTGAAAAACTAATTATGTGTGACTAATGTCTCTTTTTCTACTTACATAGCTGAGTGATTGATGATGTGTATTTCATGCTCGCTGTGTTCAGAAGGTAGTTAGAGACGCAAACCTTATATACAAGTAAACACACTTGTACCTGAGCTTTATGAACCCAGGCTGTGGCTTCCTCTTGGGATTCAGTTTTGCTGTGAGATCTCAAAGACCCCGAGGGTCTTTGCCCTACTAAGATGACAGGAAACGTCCCAGCCGTGTCTGCTTCGTTGGCAGGTGGCTCTATGGTGCTTTCGGGGATCAGCTGTTTCTTCCTTTGGTTTGGCACCAGCGAATCCATGATGATAGGCATGCTGTGTCTGTACAATGGGTTGACCATCTCGGCCTGGAACTCTCTTGATGTGGTCACTGTGGAGCTGTACCCTACAGATCGGAGGTATGTGGAAATGGGCCTCCAGCAAGAGGTTCTCTGAGCCCCACAGGACCACTGAAAAGTCAGAGCAAACAAGCCAAACTGTCATTTCCCCCAAAAAGCAAAAATCCAAAAGAAAAAATTCTGGCTTATGAAGTTGTAGGCTCTACTCATATCTTCCATTTATTCTTTATTTTTTAATGAGGCAAAACATTATTTCTTCCTCATTGACTATTACACGTAGTATCATAAAAACGTTATTACTTTGAAAGCAGTTTGTAGATTAGTTTCTCAATTTGAAAACATTCCTGGGGATGCATGATGATTGCTGAGAAGGGACAATCATAAGTTAAATGCTAAATAATTACAATGGAAATTGTTCCCAATTTTTATAGCTAGACTATATTTACAGCTAGATATTTTTATAGCAGTGTATACATGTATTATGTAGTTAAATATATAGTCAATATTAGTATTAAACATATATACTAAATATTATAATTATATTTAACTATCATGTGGTATGGGAAAATCAGGTTTGCCCAGGAACTATGAAGGCTTTTCAGTATACGTGTGGATATTTATATTTAATTTGTTAGACAAGGTAAGGCACTGAAGTTCTTTTTTTACCTGACTTTTTCTGAGGTATAGTTGAAGTACAATATTATATGTTTCAAATGTACAACATAATGATTTACAATTTTTAAAGGTTATGCTCCATTTATAGTTATCATAAGATATTGGCTATATTCCATGTGTTATACGATATGTCCTTGTAGCTTATTTATTTTATACATCTACTCATCTCTTTTAAAAAGAAAATGTAGGGGACTATAGTTGCTAGCTGGAGTTACTAGGGCAATGAAACCAGTGAAGGAATTTAATTGTGTCCATGACTTAGCTTGCTGGCTAACAGTATGAGGAAGCAGTAATGAAACAGGGAGGGATAGGCTGTAAGAGCCTCTCCAGGGGCTTCCCTGGTGGCGCAGTGGCTAAGAATCAGCCTGCCAATGCAGGGGACATGAGTTCGAGCCCTGGTCCGGGAAGATCCCACGTGCTGTGGAACAGCTAAGCCCGTGCGCCATAGCTATTGAGCCTGCGCTCTAGAGCCCGCGAGCCACAACTACTGAGCCTGTGTGCCACAACTACTGAAGCCCACGCGCCTAGAGCCCGTGCTCTGCAACAAGAGTAGCCGCCGCAATAAGAAGCCCGTGCAATGCAACGAAGAGTAGCCCCCGCTCACCGCAACTAGAGAAAGCCCAAGCGCAGCAACAAAAACCCAACACAGCCAAAAATAAATAAAATAAATAAATTTAAAATAAAATAATGTATGCAAAACAATAAATGTTTTAAATAATAATAATAATAATGCTTAAAAAAAAAAAAAAAGGAGCCTCTCCGGGCCCCTTATCAGTCCTGAGAGGGTTCTTACCTTACATTTGCAAGTATCTACGTGAGCTCTGCATTAAGGCACCACAAAGAGGTCTCTGGAGCATATCTCTTGACCTTCCTGGTCTGTTGAAGGAAAGCCCAACACATTTCCAGTGAGCAAAAAAAGAGCTATTGGAAGAAAATTATGCATCTGTTCCCAAAATGGAGACACAGAGACTTTGCACCTCATATCATAAAAGGGGCTAGAAGGTAGGGCTTTGGGGGTGGAGCTTCAGCAGCTGATTCATGAAAAGAATAGAAGCCTGTTTTGCCATTTGACATGAGTGAAGACGAATGGCCTTTGCCTTCTCTCATTTCGCGTATACTCCGTCACCATGGAGGCCCTCTTTGCTAGAGGATGGAGTCAGCATTCTCTGGACTTTGAGATGGAGGAGGGTTTTTTCTACGACAATGCAGAGACATTTGGGATATCAATTTTCAACTGATCCTGAGTCCTCCTTTTGTTTATTGGCCCCATGGGTACATTCTCTGCATACCCAGACTCTCTAACTTATATTTCTTCTCCATGAACATCTATTACTGAGCTTACAGGAACCCTGTAGGTACTCCAGTATCCATCTCCCTGCTGAGTATCTGGAACTCTTATGGATGTCTGCTTATCAGATATTCTAATTAGTAACCTGACTTACGCTCTGAAAGGAACATACAACCCACAACTGGCATCTCCTCCCTTCTTTCAACAAACGTTAGTTCTCTTCTGTGGGCAAGCTCCTGGGATGGGTGTCGCGGGACTAGGATGCTGCCAAAACAAGATTAAGACTCTGCAGCTTGCCTGCCTTCTCATCCTGCAAACTGGGCCCAGGTGTGGACTAAACTAGACGTTTAAAAAAGCCCCTCACTGTTAGAGCAAGGCTATGTCACAGCCTGTAACCTTTTTATTTTACATTGTAAAAGCTTGATACTATTTGAGATGAATCAGCTGCTTATCCCTCTGCCACAGGAATGGAAGAATGAGTATTCTCCTGTGGCAAAAACCTGGCTTAAAAACAAAACGCCACAAATCAGGTGGGTCTGTCCATGAGAAACATGGACCTGCTGTGTTTCTGTCGTCGGAAAGGTTAAACATCAAGCAAGATTAAAACAGAAATTGCCCTGTGTATTAGCTCAGATCCTCTGAGAAGCAGAGGACAAGATGGGATTAAACATGCACGGATTTTTGTTAGAGGAAATGTGGGTTATGAGAGAAAATGGGGAGGGAGGTACAGTCTGGCTGCAGTGCAAGCCTGAGCCCCATGGAGGAGGAAGGAAGGAAGGCCAGCTGGGTAGAAGTGTCCCAGACCACCAGCAAGCAGTCTCAGGAAGGCTTGGCATGGCTGTGACAAAGTCAGCTTCAGAGGAGTCCCACCTGTCGCAGGCACCAGCCTGCCGTAGTATCCCTCTTACGTTCAGTTTGCTGCTGCTGGAGCAGCAAAGCATGGGGATGTGTTTCAGAGCATGGCAGCTGGGCCAGGACTCAGAATTGGCAAGGTGCATCCTCACTTTAGCCACGCTGTTGCTAGCAGATGTTCTCCAGCACTCAAGCTGATGTTACCAGATAACGTACAGGAAGTCACTTCCTTAAGTGATGGAGAGAGAACTGCCAGAGCGGCATCACTAGGGCCATGGTCATGTAGCTAGCACCACCTACTCTGTTTCGGGCTAAAGCCTTCTGTGTCATCTCTGCTGCTTTCCTCTGGGTCACATAGGAGGGCTCCCCTGATCTCTGGCTCAGCTGTTAGAAGAAAACCCCAACTGTTTTTGTGTGTAGGTACCCTATGGCCTCTTCTCCCCGTGGAAGCAGAATAGAATACATCCTGACAAGAATGTTGGTTATAGGGTGTGATTTTTTCATACTAGGAACTTTAGCCCTGCCAACTCCTTGCCCAGTTTCTAGAATCTATCCTTAATGGTCACTTACTAGGACACTCTGATTCCAGGCCCCAAACTAAAAAAGTAGCCTCTTGAGCTATTCAACAGCCAACGCCTATCAAAATCCCAGTGAAAATGATTATATTGGGGGGACATAACTTACCATATAATCTAAATGCTATGAAAGTTATAACACTTGAAAGCCACATTTGTCAACCACAGTGCGGACTTGACCTTTAATGTTATACTCTTGGCTTGCATTTACTGTGAAAGCACGAGTGAGGACAGGACGTTTCCCATCAGAGTGCACCTTTCCTCTCTGTAGAGCCCACCACCTGATCTGCAGCGAGTTCCAGGACCTGCTCTGGGGAGCTGCTTTGTCTCTTCACTTCATATGATAAAAATTAGTAGTTCCTCACATTTGCTTCCCTGCTGTGAGGTCAAGAGGCAGAGTGCCTATGTCGGTGTTACATCTCCATGGTCCAGGTATTTGCTTTGCTTCTCCTCATCCTGGTTTGCACTCTTGCATTCCTATTTTATTAATTTTGTCTTTTTTTTTGCGGTACACGGGCCTCTCACTGTCGTGGCCTCTCCCGTTGTGGAGCACAGGCTCCGGACGCGCAGGCTCAGCGGCCATGGCTCACAGGCCCAGCCGCTCCGTGGCATGTGGGATCTTCCCGGACTGGGGCACGAACCCGTGTCCCCTGCATCGGCAGGTGGACTCTCAACCACTGCGCCACCAGGGAAGCCCTAATTTTGTCTTTTATAAGCTACCCTAAATCGTTTCATAAAGAGGCAGGAAAATTTGAAATTAAAATTGTATGTACTTATTGAGCAGCACTTTTCTGTGCCTGAAAAATGAAGCAGGACAGCCACTGCTAACACTTTTTGTAAGGAAAAGCTCGGGTTTTTTTTCCTCCACGCTCAATTCTTGACTTTTGGCCACCAAATATGGAGGGTTTTTTTCCCCATACCAAGCAATTCTCTAATTCCCAGTAGACACCAGCTGGATGTTCTAAAATTTCACTCAGTTCTGACACGATCTACCTGGAGACAGCATCAGATCCCACAGGTTAAGGACTCACTTCCCACAAGAGTGCCCCCCTTCAGACACCAAACACAAGTCAGGTTATCACCTGTACATCTGACCAACCGGCTGTACATTGGAGTTCTCTCTACCCCCTCCTTGGGTTTGATCACTTGCCAGAATGGCTCACAGAACTCAGGGAAACATTTCCTTGTGTTTACCGATTTATTATAAGAGGTTACAACTCAGGAACAGCCAGACAGAAGAGATGCATACATAGGGCAAGGTAACGGAAGAAGGAGCACAGAGCTTTGTGCCCCATCCACGTATGCCACCCTCCTGGTACTTCCGTGCAGTCACCAACCTGGAAGTTCATCAAATCTTGTTGTTCGAAAGTTTTTATAGAACTTAATCTCCAGCGCTGTTCCCCCCATTCCCAGTGCCAACCTCTAATCGCTTGCTCTTTCTGGTAATGATGCCGAAACTCGGCCTCTGTGCACCAGTGCCAAGTTGAATCTCAGAGAGAGTTTTGGGTGAAGTAGCAAAGAATAGCTTTATTGCTTTGCCAGGCAAAGGGGGACACAGTGGGCTCGTGCCCTCAAAACTGTGTGTCCCAACCCAGGAGGATCTGGTGAGTTCCACAGCAATGGTTCAAGGGTGGGGTTGCTGATAAAGATCAGGGTGCGCAAAGGCCTGCGTTCCTTTGATCTGGCCTAAGGTGGTCTCCTGATGAGATTCTGGGGTTATCTCAGATTAACTGGGGTTATGAGATTTAAGGTTATCAAACTGTGACCTCCTCTCTGGAATGAAGAATGCTTCATCAAATAGTTTCACATCTTCCATTTGTTGGGGGTTTTAGTTCTGCAGAAGGGCTCAAAGATATTGTTATGTGTCTCCCTTGAGGTGGAACCAGGACCCTGCCCCAAGGCTTCACTCTTGTTTCCTGGCTGCTCCTCCCTAGTCTCAGCATCCCCTCCCTTCCCTGACTAGCAACTGTTTGAATCTGCCCTTTGGGATTTAGGGAGGCCTCATGGTGGCTGGAGGCTGTTCCCTACAAACAAAGAAAGGCTTCCATCCCAGAAGCCCCACAGGGTCCTGTTTGGTTTCATTTACAGATCACCACAACAGATATAATAGTAATGGAAACATTTGAAATATTGTGAGAATTACCAAAATGTGACAGAGAGACAGGGAGTGAGCAAATACTGTTGGGAAAATGATGCTGATAGACGTGCTAGACCCGGGGTTGCCACAAATGGTCAATTTGTAAAAAACACAATATCTTCCAAGTATAATAAAACGAAGTGCAATGAAATGAGGTATGCCTGCACATAGGGTGAGGTCCAGAAGACTCCCAAGTACAGGAGCCTGTGTCATCCTGGAGTTGGGGTGTACACCACCCTGCTGGCATGTGGATGCGTTCACCAATCGGGAAGCTCTCCAGATTTATGGAGGTTTCATTATGTAGACGTGATTGATTAAATCATTGGCCGCTGCTGATTGAACTCAGTCTCCAGCCTCTCTCCCCTCCCTGAGGTGAGGGTGGGATAGGCTGAAAGTTCCAACCCTCTAATCACATGGTTAGTTTTTCTGGAGACCAGCCCCCATCTAGAAACCATCTAGGAGCCCCTCAAGTTCAAGAAGTTGAATGAATCCCAAACATGATAAGCCAAAGAAATCCACACCAAGACAAAGAAAAAAATCTTGAAAGCCACCAGAGGCAACACTTCACCTATAGGGAAAAAACCAGAGGCAACACTTCACCTATAGGAAAAAAAAAAAAGTTAGATTGCTAGATTCCCCCCGCTCTAAAAATGTTGCACCTGTTTTTAGAATTGCAATGGTGATATGTAATTTTCTTTTATTATGCAGAAAAGCCAAGATTTTAAAGACTGATAAAAACTCAGTGTTAACTGGAGTGGGTGAGGATGAAATTACTGCTCAGAGACTGTTGTGGGAATTCTAAAAACAGGTGCAGCATTTTTAGAGGGGGAAATATAGCAATCTGTTTTTTCCTATAGGTGAAGTGTTCCTTCTGGCTGCTCTCAAGACTTTTTTCTTTGTCTTGGTGTGGATTTCTTTGGGTTATCACATTTGGGATTCACTCAGCTTCTCGAATCTGTAGGTTTGTATCTCTTGCCAAATTTGTGAGCCATTATTTCAAATTTCAACCATTATTTATTTGAATACTTTCTCTTTTCCTGCTTGGACTCCAGTGATATAAGTATTAGGTCTTTTGTTAGAGTCCCACAGGTCCCTGATGCTCTGTTAACTTTTTTTTTTTAGTCTATGTTCTCTTTGTTTTTCAGATTGGATGGTGTCTATTGTTCTGTCTTCAATTTACTGATTCTTTTCACTCTCTGCTTCATTCTGCCGTTGAGCCCAATCACTAAGCTTTTTATTTTGGCTATTGGATTTTTCAGTTCTAAAATTTCTATTTGGTTCTTCTTTATGTCTTTTATTTCTTTGCTGAGGCTTTCTATTTTTTCATGATGTGTTCTGTATTTCTGTGTGTTCAAGAGTTTCAAGGGTGTTCATAATTGCTCATTGAAGCATTATTATAATGACAGCTTTAAAAGCTTTATCAGATAATGTTAACATCTCTGTCATGTCAATGTTGGCATCTCAATTGTTTTTTTCTTATTCTGTTTGAGCTCTTCCTGGTTATTTGGATGATAAGTGATATTCAGTTGAAAGCAGTCATTTTCATATTATGTTCTGAGACTTCTGATCTTATTTAAGCCTTTGGTTTTGGTTGGCCTTCTCAGACATCTCTCTGGGAGGGGAAGGGGTGCACTACCCCATTATTGCCAGGTGGAGATAGATGTCCAGGTTACCATTCAGCCTCCATTGACAGCCAAGAAAGGGTGTCCTCATTCCTGCTGCACAGCGGTGGGAGTCCAGGCTCCCCTCAAGATAACCAATACCATGGAGGGACAAACTCATTACCGGCCAGCATGGATGAAAATCCCAGCTTCCTACTTAGCCTTCCCTGACACCACCCCAATGGTGATGTTGAGGCCCCTCATTACAGGTTCACGGGGATGGAAGTCTAGGTTCTCCACTCGGCCTTTGCTGGTGTGGCTGGCAGTTGGGTTGCACTTTTTTCCAGTATTTGGTTGGAGAAGCGAGGTTGTTGTCTAAACGTTTTCTGTCTTGCTAGGCTGCCTCTATCCTGGTCCTTTGGGTAGAGAGAGCGGGCTCTGGTTTGGGTGTTATTGAAATCTGTACCTGTTGGTATTTCCTTTTGCCAGCTTCGTCAGTTGCAAGTCTCAGATGTATGAGGCAAAAAGAAAATTCAGGAAGCCACCATGCCCCAGGTCCCCAGCTGCTCTGCCTTTTTTTTTATCTTCCAGAGTCTTCTTAGGTTTGTTTTATAACGTCCAGGACTTTTAGCTGTATTTAGTAGGAAGAATAAGAAAAGTATGTCTACTCCATCTCAATATGACTTTTAATATTGTCCATTTATTTACACAACAACTTTTTTTGGAGTGCCTGTGATACAACCATGAATAAGCCATTTGTAGTCATTACTTTGTGGTCATTACTTTCATGGAGCTTAAGGACAAGTGAACATCAGGCAGAACATAGTGTGGTCAGGGTTATTGTGGGGAAAGGACATGGTGTTCTGAAAGCAGAAGAAAGGGTTCCTTAGAAGGAGTGATATCTGAGCTGAGACTTGAAGGAACATATATACAACCATTCTGTTTTTCACTTTCAATGCAGCATTCAGTAAATTACATGAGATATTTAACACTTTATTATGAAATAGGCTTTGCGTTAGATGATTTTGTTCAACCGCAGGCTAATGTATGTGTTCTGAGCACATTTAAGGGACGCTAGGCTAAGCTATGATGTTCGGTAGGGTTATTAAATGCATTTCTGACTTATGATACATTCAACTTATGATGGGTTTGGAGGGATACAACTCATAGTAAGTCAAGGAAGATCTCTAGAGGCAGCACATGCTCTGGTTCATTTTGGTTCTGAGTTCCAGCCTGCGTGTCCTTCTGCATCCAGGCAGTGACTTCCTGCTGGGAGCTCCCCGGCTCACACTTCCTATCTCCATATGGCCCAGAGCCATTCTTACCCCTCCTCCATGGAGCTCAGGGCAAGGAGCTCCCACCTTGTAAGTGATGAAACCGAGGCTGTCCCCACTGGCCACCAACTCTGCACAGAATCCCTCAGCCCAGCACGCCTGTCTCACGGGGATTCTTCTAGCAACCTGCTCCTGGCTTTCTCTGGCCACTGGCCTCCTTCTTCCTCCCCTCCACTTACACATGCCCAGTTTCAGATATGACCTCAGAAAGGATGAGAAAATAAACCCCTGATTGTTCCCACCTGCTGTTCCCTGCTCATCCTGGACAGCTGCTGCTGTCACCCAGTGCTCTGGGTTGGTCCTCTTCCTTGATGAGCTAAAATTAAAACATCTGCCCAGAATTAACCACCCTAATCTCCTCCCCTTAGGGCTGTGTTTGTTTAGACAGAGAAGTTCCCCATTCCTTCCAGGAGCTCAGACCTGAAGTTCTTTAATCCTGGATCTCTTACCGGCCAGCTGTGTGACCTCAGGAAGACCACTCGGCGTAACTGTGCCTCAGTCGTTTGAGATATAAAATGAGATTCTACGTCTGTGCCCATGAAGATAAAGACCTCACTTATTGTTTAAAGATTTGGAGATGAAGGAATCTTTGATTCAGTCATCTTTTCTAACCAACCTACACTCCATTTCCCTTTGCCCGGCTTTCTTTTCTTTAGAGCCCGTATCATTATATATGTTTATATTTTATGTGACCTGAGTCACTTTGGCCATTCAGCAAATGTCAGATCATTTTTATCTCTGGAAGTTAGAAGTGGAAAGTGGGGGGGGGCAGTATATGGCCCTTCACACACCACCTCACCCCCAGGGGATGTATTAAATGGCAGCAAATCCTACCAAATGTGCAAATGGTCACAAAAACAGTCCTACAGCCCATTCTTGACTCCAGGGAAGTCCATCTCTCTGCCCTTGCCTGAAAGGGCCATGGACATGACATGCTGACAGCAGGACCACCAGACTTGGGGCTGGTCAGGCAGCAGAGTATGCCTGTAAGTGTCAGAGTCCAGGACCAGTGGGCTCTAGAGTCTGGAATCTGGACCAAGGGTACCATTTCACCAGGTTGCGGGGCTTGGAGGATGCTTGTCCATCCATCGTGCTAAGGGCAGAACATTCTAGTCAACTGCATATCAAGCACTCGTATCACCAGTGAAAACTGATCTCCGTGTTCATTAACAAACCTTCTCATGTAGATTTCTAAAATGATAGTTAAAGCCCTAAGTAATCACCTCTGGCCTGTTAATTCCTGATTAACATGTTTTAAATTCTATGGGTATAGAGACAACTTATCTTTATACTGATGTACTTTTAAAGCAAATTACCTCCCAGACCATATGATGATAGGACGTTAGGGTATACATTTGTCTACTGTCTGTCACCTACTAGAATGTGAGCTCCAAAGATAGAAAGATGGAAAAAAAGATGCTTTTTACAATCCAGCTGGTTATGGGTGATAGTCCTCCTCCCTGTGTGGGGTCTGGCTCCCTACTCTCCAACGTAAGCTAGTTGGACCAGTTGTGAGTGAGGGAGCATTCCTGTTCAGTTCTCCCCGGCTGCCCTTCTGTGTCCCTCTTCCACTTTGTCCATCCATGGCCTGTGTCCTCCAGAGCCTGCAACTGTCAGCTCCCCCTTCCCCAGTCAGCACTGCCTGTTGGAAACATCTTCTTCCTCTCCTCCTGCTTCTCCATCAGCAATGTGGAGGAAACCTGAATTCAGGTATGGACGCTACCAGAAAGCAGCTGGGTAACTTTAGATTAGTCCTTGAACCTTTCTGGAGCTTGGTGTTCTCATCTGAGAAATGAATGGGTGAGTCAGGCACAGTGCCGAGTATTCAGATTATCTCATTTAACCTTATTTAATCCTCTCTCCAACCCTACAAGGGTAGGTAGTTTTATTCCATTTTCAGGTGAGGAAAAGGAGCCACAGAGGGGGGAAAGTAACTTGCCCTGGATCCCTTAGCATCAAACCCATATGTAATGACCCTTCGGTGCAGCTCCCAGCACGGGCATACCTAGTCTGTGACATATAGAACCGTCCCAGTAGGTCTGGGGTGGGCCTCTGGGAATCAGTTTCTAAGAAGCTCACACAGTGTTTGGGATATACAACCGTGTCCATCAACCATGGCCTTAGACGAACTCCAGGTTGCCTCCCAGGGCTCACTTTCATTCTGTCATCATTTACCCTGGCCCAGGGACTCACTTCCTAGCGAGGTTTATCAGATAAGTGACAAGACACAAAGGCTTCCATTTTGACCTGAATATATTTGCATTTCAACAGGAACAAGCAATAGGATGACCCTTGTTGGTTGTGGGGAGGGAGGGAGTTGGAAGCCCACTTTGGACCCAGGGATTCCTATGGGCTCAAAACTGCAAGTAAGTCCTCCACTTGTTTGTGAGTAAGAAAAGCCCTGCTTGCAGGATGCCATCTTCCCAAATTAAGGAGGACACACACAGACCACACACCTATACTCACTGCTTAGATGAGACAAATTTTCTCTTCCTTTGAAGATCAGAAAGCAATTGAATTCAGTCTGTCCTGGTTTCAGAATGTGAAACTAGGGGTTTTTCCTCCACGAAAGCAAGATAATAGTCTGGCATCAATAAATAAACATGGACCAACTAATGTCCACTAAAATGCTCATTACATTTAGGATTAGCAGATATAAACTACTATATATAAAATAGATAAACAACAAGGTCCTACTCTATAGCACACGGAGCTGTACTCAATATACTGTAATGAACCATAATGGAAAAGAATATGAAAAACAGGCTTCGCTTGTAGCGTAGTGGTTAAGAATCCACCTGCCAATTCAGGGGACACGGGTTCGATCCCTGGTCCGGGAAGATCCCACATGCCACGGAGCAACTAAGCCCATGCACCACAATTACTGAGCCCTGCAATGAGAAGCCCGCGCACCACAATGAAGATCCAATGCAGCCATAAATAAATAAATAAATAAGAATATGTATATATATGTATAACTGAATCACTTTGCTATATACCAGAAACTAGCACAACATTGTAAATCAACTATACTTCAGTTTTCTTAAAAAATGCCCATTACTTATCGTATATTAACACATATATGTGGAACCTAGAAAAATGGTACAGATGAACCAGTTTGCAGGGCAGAAATTGAGACACAGATGTAGAGAACAAACGTATGGACACCAAGGGAGGAAAGTGGCGGGGGGTTGGTGGTGGGATGAATTGGGAGATTGGGATTGACATATATACACTAATATGTATAAAGTAGATAACTAATAAGAACCTGCTGTATGAAAAAATAAATAAAATAAAATTCAAAAAAAAAGATATAGAGATTTGAATAGTAAAATTAACAATGTTGATTTAAAAAACTACCCATTACAGAAATATACTTCCAATGTATTTTGAAGGTATCAGAAAATTCCTTAGTTCATTTCACAAGTATCCTATTCATCCCTGTGCCAGCCCTGAAGCAAGTTGAAATGAGTGAATGTGAAAGGCTACACAGGCCCACCCCAGAGATGTGGCCAGGATCTAAATAAGGCTAAACCCTGACAGGAGAGCCTTGCGGTTGGTACAAGCCAACCCTTAGGAGGGGAGCAGGAAGGAGGTCTGGTCCAGCAGGGAGAGTTTTCATGGCTGCCCAGAGTCCAACCAAGAGTTGGAAGAAAAGGAAATGAGGCAGGTTAGGTGAGAAACTGCCTCTAGTGAAAATGAGCTGTGCAAAGTTGAGTAAATAAGACAGCAGGCCCAGGGAGGGGAAAGAAAAGAGGTTGGGCGAAGCCTTTGGCGTTAATTCCTCTCCTGTGGGCCTCGGTGTTCCTGGTTGCCCTCGGTCTCCCCACACCATATCGTGAACATTTTCCCTTGGCTGTGTTGTACTGCGTGATATTCCCTAATGAACACATCCAAACAAAGGAGGTCCTATATATGAAGGTGTTCACGGCAATCTCATTCATGTTCCTCCAAATGTAGAAAGCTCTAATTATCCAACGGTATGGTTACAGAAATAATGGTTATGTGCTAAATCATTTCGTTTTAAACAAAACGCAAACAAACAGCTTTGGGAATGCTTGGGGGGAAAGCAGAAAGCAAAGTTGTAGAAATCCTGTGATTTGCAAAAATATAGATATGATTGGAAGCACACTAAAGGAAATTCAGAACTGAAAACCGTTTGTTGGGGCTTCCCTGGTGGTGCAGTGGTTGAGAGTCCACCTGCCAATGCAGGGGACGCGGGTTTGTGCCCCGGTCCAGGAAGATCCCACATGCCGCGGAGCAGCTGGGCCCATGGGCCATGGCCGCTGAGCCTGCGCTCCGCAACAGGAGAGGCCACAACAGTGAGAGGCCCGCGTACCGCCAAAAAAAAAAAAAAAAACCATTTGTTGGAGGGCTGGAGCAGATGTTTTGCTTTTGTAATTGCATTTTGTATATAACAGTAAGTCGAAATCAATTCAAAAGTGTAGGTATTTCTGGGAGAATTGCAGAGTGCTCAGCCCTGGATACCCCTTAGACTCACACAGGGCTTCTAAAAAATACCAATGCCTTGACTCCCAGTAGAGCAGTAAAGTCAGAAGTTCTGGGAGCATGGCCCTAGGCATTGGTATGACCACATCACTGTGTTTTGAAAGCTCCATAAGTGATGTTTTGCGCACGGCTGGGTGAGGCTGTGGTTACACATGTCTGCACCGTAGTTCAACCAGGTTGCTATTCTAACCCCAAGTTGAGAACAGCTGCAGGAGGAAATGGGAAACTTGTTTGGGGACTGGAGGGAGGCAGGTCATTTGGCACTCAGGAAGGTTTTGGAGAAGATGTCTAAGGTACACCTGAGTGGGGTACCACGGAGGTACTTTAGAGAGATGTGAGGGTATTTTGAGAGCCAGAGAACACCTTTGTCCACATTCCATCCTCACCTGCAAGCTCTTCCTGTTCCTTCAAGACCAGTTCTATTCTCATCCATCCCCTCTGAGAAGCCTTTCTTCAACTGTCTCCACCCACAGCGGGAGGTCACTTCACATCCTCTATGCCCCTGTAGTAGCCTGTGGGTATCTTTATTAATGCACTTAGCATGTTGTGTTATCATGATCTCTCTGCACCTGTCTTAGTGTAAAAAGAGGCTTCATCTTATTAATTTTGGGGTCCCTGGTACCTAGTGCAGTGTTAGGCACATAATAGATGCTTAATGAATGACTGTTAATAAATAAATAAATGCATAGGAGATGTGTATTAGAACCATATTAAGAACCAATTTGCTCATTAGACAAATATTCAAGGGGTTTCTAGTGCTCTCAGCATTGTAGTCCAATTGCTCAGATGGATTCAGTGTTAAAATAGCTTTTTTAGATTAATCTGGGAAGCTAGCCATCATTTGTGTTATTGTTTCTATGAGAAAAATTAAATTCATTGTGTTTTAAATAGCCGACTCCCAGATGAATCTTTAGATCACATGTATTTCTGATTTTAGGACTGCCTGTACTTTCCAAAATGTCCCATGCTAAAGTAACTTCTGCCAATGACTTAACTGAGTTGTCTGGAAAAAGTTCATTTCCAGAGCTTAGACTAGACCAAAAGAATGCTCACACTTTACCCTTTAACAGGTAAATTCCATGAGCTGAGTCTGGATCTACACTCTACACAATTTCAGGCCTTTTCAAAATGTAACATTTAATTTTTTTTCCTAATTTCATCAGTCGATGGGTCAGCTATTTCAGCTAGTGTTTAAAACAATGGCTAACACCAGCATATGTACCATGTGCCAGGCGTCTAAGTGCTGTCATTATTCAGTGACCTTTTCGTCTTCCCAGGAGCCTCAAAAAACCTAGGGCTGACCCTGCATTGAAGTCAGAAAAACCAAATAAGAAAGAGGCTGGATGTGAAGGCAAAACTATCCTCACTATCCAGAATGGGGTCTCCTTTTCCTGGCCACCAATTTTTTTTTAATTTTTTATTTATTTTTTTTATTTTTGGCTGCATTGGGTCTTCGTTGCTGTACGTGGGCTTTCTCTAGTTGCAACGAGCAGGGGCTACTCTTTGTTGCAGTGTGCGGGCTTCTCATTGCGGTGGCTTCTCTTGTTGTGGAGCACAGGCTCTAGGCACACGGGCTTCAGTAGCTGTGGCGCGTGGGCTCAGTAGTTGTGGCTCGTGGGCTCTAGAGCACAGGCTCAGTAGTTGTGGTGCACGGGCTTAGTTGCTCCGCGGCATGTGGGATCTTCCTGGACCAGGGCTCGAACCCGTGTCCCGTGCATTAGCAGGTGGATTCTTAACCACTGCGCTACCAGGGAAGCCCTCCTGGCCACCAATTAAAGTATAAAACGATATAAATGCACTAGAACCCACTGCATTGTGAAGGCCCTGGAGAAGAAGCCACAGTGCAGCTGTGGTGAGGGTATGCTCTGGCGGCCCCATCCCCCATCAGCTGAGCCTAAGCACTGCAGCAAGCCTGCTGCCTGCACCAGCATCAGAGGGAGTTAATGGTGCAGGGAGAAGGAGCACCTTAATGGAATGGGGAACAGGGCTGCTGCAGTCACAGGGTACTGTTGGGAAAGGAATTTCCCTTTAAAAGATTTCAAGAAATAGGTTCAGCAAGAATTGAAAACAAAGGATTCTGGCTGGAGAGGTAGGGGAACAAGGGATGGAACTTGTAAAAAGACAACAGATTATTGCATTCTTCCTCTTCGCTGCTTGTTGGTTAAGAGAAGACACAGAACATCTTTGGTCTGGAAAAAAAATGCAGTAGCTTTTCCTACTGCTGGGAAGTCAGTTAAGTCCAATTGGGCTCTGCCAGCTCTGAGCTCGCCACCCTCCAAGGCCTTGATGAGGACAAAGGGACTTGTGCTTAGGATGTCTGCAGAAGTTCATAACCTTCCTTTAAATAAGAACAAGGGAATAAATGAACTAAAAGCTTGTTTACTGAGAAACAGATAACCCCAAGGGAGAACCACTTGGAGAATAATTTTTCTAATACAACTGTGTCTCCTGTGTGTAGAAAATCACACCCTCCAGCTTCAATTATTTGAAGAAATAATTTACTTATCCAAGGAAAGGACAGTCATGTTTTCTGGAATGCCCACAGTAATTTAAGGAGGCTATGTGCTTTGTAGCCACACCAGATTATTATCTGAAGAACTGCCTCTGCTTGATCAATGAAAACGGAGATTCTTAAGAAATTAGAATTTGATCGTATTTTTTAGCGGCTTCTGACACCAGATGTTCCTGATGCATCTCTCTTATTGCTGCTTGGAGATCTCAGGAAGTCGTCTATTCCTCTGTTATAGTTTCGGTAATGAAAGGAGATAACCGCCTGTATTTTTTACCCTGTTCTGAGTCGTACAAGAGGTTTATAGCTTGGCAAAATATGGTTATTTTAACCCAGATGTAAATTCCTCATGGCTCATTCTGAAGTTTTGTCATCAAGAGACTTCTTCATACAGAATGTTTCCCTTTCACTTATCAGCAACATACACGCTAGCCATTTTCCCCAGAACAATACAGCTTATCTCACTACCATGAGATGCATTGGGTAATTTATGACTCTAGAATCTAGAAACTAAAATGTAGTTTAAAAAAAGTGAAAGGAGCCGATCTGAAAAGGCTACATACTATATAATTTGAATTATATGACATTCTGGAAAAGGTGAAACTATGGAGATAGTAAAAGGATCTGTGGCTGCCAGGATTTTTAGGGCTGTGAAACTGTTATTCTGTACGATGCTATAATGGTGGATACATGTCATTATACATTTGTCAAAGCCCATAGAATACACAACACAGTGAACCCTAATGTAAACTATGGACTTTAGTTCACAGTAATATATTAATATTGGCTCGTCAATTGTAGCAAATGTACTAAGATGTTAATAATAGGGGTGGAAGGTGAGGGGCTATATGGAGATTCTCTCTTTTCTTCACTCAATTCTTTGGAGCCCAAAAACTGCTCAAAAAAAGTCTTTTAATTAAAAAAAAAAATAGTTTGGCCTCCTGGCCTCTCCATGGAGGTGGGGGTGGGGTAGATGATGATGTCATTCTGCTTAAGTCTTCTGTGGTACTCAGTGTGTAACCTCAAGCAATTTCATTTGAAAATAGTTATCAGTACATTAAATCTCCTTATCTTTCTGGTGGTTGTTGCTATTACTAGTCTCTTTCTTTAAAAACAAACCAAAAAGAAGAGGAAGAATACAAAATGAGCTTACCCTCTTCTCAAGAAGTTCCTGTTTTTCTCCGTCAGAGATTCTGTTACACCCCTTCCAAGATCCAAACAGTTGGCAACTTTGCAACACTGCAGAGGCCACTTACTCGACTTTCTAGGTGTCTCGGCCAGAAAAGAAAGGCAGTGCTTTTGCTGCCGTTTCTTAGGTCTGTTCTCACCAGCAAAATCAATGGCTCGGTTCCTACAGCACAGGAGGGGTGCTTATTCCTTTCTTATGGTATGGGAAGGGGAATGGCTGGATAATACCCACAGTAAATATCTACACATTGTAGAAAATATCACTAGGAATAGCATACGTCGTGAAGAGTAGTTGTTCTGACTGGCCAAAGGAAAACCTACAGTAAACAAATTTACAAATCAATCAAAGAAAGATGTGTACTAAGTACTGCATTTTACGGTATATAAAATGCATTTCCCTCTGGAGGGGGATAAAGGTATCCAACAGTTAACCCTGCATTCAATATGCCTTTATTACACACATATACCCGGTGACGGGCAAAAAATAGGGAGCCTGCATAAAGGCAGAGGAAATCCATATTACCTCATGATGTCAGCAATATCCGTACTCTTATGAACAAAATGAAATTTCTTGCCTAGAAAACCACAGTAAAATTACATTCAACACCCATAAAGATAGTAAAATTTTTCTTTTCCAAAGAATGTCTTAAGAAATGGGATGTGTCTTATTCATATACCACGTGCCCATATTATATGTCAGCAGAGTTAAACAAGATCTTCTATGGGCCTACAATCTGATTTCCTCTGTAATATTGTCTTGGACTTGATTTCCCACCTAGGACTCTGGTGAGGGTGTAAGAAATGTGTCACTAGCTCATTGGTGGCCACCCAGCTCAGGGTTCAGTTTCTGCCCGCTACCAAAAACATTTGGAATAAGAGTATGATAGTTCACTTCCGTGGTACCAGAACGATGCAAGTACAACCCAGTCATCCCTGTTTTTCTCTGAAAGTTCCATGTACTTTAAGTATTTAAAACCTCACACACGAATTAAGCTAAGAGGAAATAGGGAGTAAAAAGTAAAATTTAAAGAAATACATCGTCATACATTTCAATTTAATGTAACTTTTCTGACTCCCTGAAATGTCCTTTCTCTTTCTCTTCACAATAAACTCATGGGCAGAATAAGAATCAGTTGAGGTGGCAAGAAAGTCAACAGAGGGCTGAAGGAACAATACCAACAGCTGGGGTTCTCTACTTGCAAATGTGCTGACAAATATTTGATTACTTACTCTAAGGACGTACAAAACAGTCTACTTGAAGATCTTTGAAAATTGTCCTGGAAGACATTTATGTCTAAAGTTGGACTCTTGGAAGACACTTTCTCAACCTTGTCCATATCTCTGTCCTTTGCAGGGCAACAGGCTTTGGCTTCTTGAATGCACTGTGCAAAGCAGCGGCCGTCCTCGGAAACTTAATATTCGGCTCCCTGGTCAGCATCACCAAAGCAATCCCCATCCTGCTGGCCTCCACCGTGCTCGTGTGTGGAGGACTGGTGGGGTTGCGCCTGCCTGACACACGAACCCAGGTCCTGATGTAATGGAAAAAAAGCCATCCATCCTGTGTTTCTTTCTGCTGCCGCGTGTCAACTCTCCCGACTGACTCAAGGCTCCAGCTTTTTCAGATATAGAAAAGCGGTCAAATACCAAAACACTAATTCTTGCTGCGACTAAAATGTAGATGTGTACCATCTCGCCCCTTAAATGTGATTTTGCAGTTTGTTTGTTTGTTTTCATGCATCGTTGTCTTTCCTAACTGTGATGCTACTGCCTCCCAGAAATCAGTGGAAGGATTTTTTAAATGTGCTGGTCAGCCGGGCCTTCCGGAGATTCTGCTCGCTGAAGGTTCAGAAGCTAAGAAGAGGGCTGGGCTGCTATAAGAGGACTGGGCTGCTCCTACTTCAATATTCACGGGAAAGATAAGTTGGCATATTATCGCATTTGTGCTGAGAAGAGGGATTCTTTTTTTTTTCAAACAGAGTGATATTTCCTGTTTACTTAGAAAAGGACACCCAGCAATTCTTGCTGTTACAGCAGGGCCTTTCAAAAAAAAAAAAAAACCAACCACGTGACACCAAACAGAGCTGGGTGGGGCTCTTTCAGGCTTGACAGTTAACGTGACTGTCTCTGCTGACAAGAAAAATAGGGGCTGTGCTGTTGGCAGCAAAGATCTCTGAGCTGCACGAGCAGGACTTCTGCCAGAAAGCCCCCGGTGAAACTTCTGAAAAGTACGAGGAAAAGGGCCTGTAATTATGTCTGTGACTGCGGCATGTGGTTCAGAATATTAGAAAGTCAGAACTCAGGGGGATCGTGGACCGACATTCATCCCCACCCGCCACCCCACCCCCAGCTGCCATTGACCTTGTCAGGTAGCAGATTCAAGGGAAAAAAGCCACTTTCTAACTGGGTCTGCCCACCTGAGTCTGCCCTTCACCCAAACTCTCTCGTCTAGAGATTCTCAGTCATCTGAGTGGTTGTAAATTGAAAATGAGGAAGAAAGTCACACCGAAATCCATTTGTAAATGCCAAATGGTACCTCGAGGGGACCGGTTTCCTGAGGGACGGTACCCCTGGGAAGTTGACATTGGACTTCCTACTAGCATTGCGCATGGCCTGGCTAGGCCGGCGCACTGGTCGGTGTGTTCCTGGCTGCTGCATCTGTGTGGAATCACAGCCTGCTGTGCTCCAAGGGGCCCTCGGGCAGACAAGGGCAGCATCTCCCGGTGGGTCTGGCTGCTCGTGTTACCTCTGGAGTCTGCCTGGGCCTGAAGAGAGAGGTCGGCAGGACATTCCCACGGCTGTCAGCTCTGTGACCTTCTCACCCCTGGGGCTGCCCCTCCTCCACGCTGGTCCTTTTTCCTCATCTTTGAAATCTGAAGCCTCCAGGTAGACTTGCAGTGATGACCAGCAGCCAGGAATAAATCCCATATTAAAACAATAGTCCTTTTTTAAACTCTCGATGTCTTGTTAGAGGGTTATCCTTATTACTTATTGTAGGCGTTTCCAACAGGCCACGGCCCTGGGGCCTCCAGGAAGGGAGAGCCTTTGTTTCCAATAGTCATTACATTCAAAGACGTCTTAACCCCACAGACCACTCCGCCTCTCTCTCCCCTTCCGCCTGATCCTCCGAGAGCTCCAGACAGCAGAGTTGAGGCTCTGTGAAAAGCTTCTTTCATGAACAGAAGCCATTAATCGACTCTCCCTTGAAGTAATTCAGGCCTGTACAGGGGGGGCAGCCTGGTGTCGGGGGCTGGCCGGATGAGGGTGGTTCCCTGGGGATGCGGGCTCAGGGCCAGAGCATCAGGAAAACTCAAACCCAAAATTGCAAAGGTGGCAGGACGAAGGAGAATCAATAAAGACTAGACGAGCTCTATTAGAACAATATCGACAAAGCAGGAAAGAAACAGAACTTTTTTTCACCTCTGCCTCCTGGAATATTATTGGCAGACGAAGATGACAGTCAGACAACCCCCGAACGTATTCTGTATGCTCTTCCATTCGTACTCATTTCCTCACCTCCCTACCCCTTGATTTATCTTCTTACAAAAGACATATCTGGGGACCTGAGCAGGTTTTTTAGTTGAATGTAGCATGTGTGGTAATAACTGCAAAAGTAATGTGTATCTCCGCCAAGCCATTCAAAAGACGAAGAGAAATGTGCATGGGTATTGCTGTCTGTAGATCTTCCGCAGCAGTTAACTTTGCTTACTGGACTGTCTTGACTTTTAGAAATGTCTCCCATGTCTATCGTAGTTCTAAATGCATCACATCTCCAGAGCACGGTCTACGTGATATTTTATCTGAACCCTGGGTTAGGTCAGAATGGGATAAGCCAGCAGAACTGCACTGGGTGAGACCTGCCACCACGCGTCCCCTTCAGAATGACCTTTCTTGACCTTCTTGTCACTTAATCCAAACCTCCCAGGTGGCCCAAGAGGGATCTCTTCTAATCTCCTGGACAGTCTGTGGTCACAAACCTTCTTGGTCACCACCTTTTCCACTTTCCTGCAGTGTCCCTGCCTCCTTCTCGTTGTCCCCATCACCGTCATTTTCCGTGAGAGAGCTCAAGTTCTTCCCAAAGTATGTGGTGTGGCCTGTCCAGCTTGTTCTGGGGTCAGCAGGATTAAGATAGAGCATGCGATTAAACAGAAACTCCCAGTTCTATCAGTGCAGCAGGCTGTTGGCACACGGACGTGCAGCCAGCAACTCATTTCACCTGCAGTAGAAAGAAAATGAGAGCATGTGCGCAAATGAAAGCCTAGGAAACACTCCCACTGGCTCCTGTATTTCCAACTCCTTTTCCATCTAAAATTTCCTAATATCTCTTTGAATCAATCCAGAATGCTCCAGAATCCTGTTATTATCACTGGTCCTCTCAGTAGGAAAAAATCCAGCTGCTCCAAACTGAAAGTCCTATACATTATACCCCCAGTAATGGGTCTTACCCTCCTGTCTTAACCTCCTCTCATTTAATCTCGCTGCCTTGGAAGCCGATCCCAGCAGCTAGTGGTCATCTTACGCCCAGAAGACTGATGCTGGGAGATAAGACAGATGGGTCCTCGCCCAAATTCCCCCACTAACCAATAATGAGACCCAGATCTTGTTGAGGAGAGTGTAGGTCATTGAACATCTCTGGTCCCCAGTTTTCCCATCTGTGGATTGGGACTAGTTTGCTACTGGGACTAGTCTAAGATTCTAGAGGATCGTCATGAAAATAGTTTCATCTTACTATCTTCTTCTTATGCTAAGCTCTTCGTTACAAGCACCAAATAGGTTGAGTTTAGAAACTGAAAAATTAGGAAATAGATAAACATGCAAGAGCTCAGGAAGTTGTTTGGGAAGCCCCCGTGGGAGAGGCGAGAGCGTGGTTCCTGTGTTGTTTGTGCTGCCAGCTTCTTAGGACCCTGAGCGTTATCTCCATTCACTGCTGGTTTGACAGTTCCCAGCGCCTGCCAAGGAAAGGGCCCACCCTGTAGGGATGCAGACAGTTAGAAGACTCTCTGATCACAGTCCTGTCACGAAGGCTGCATTCCATAGCTCTCCTGACTCTACTCCATTTTATTCTTGAAGCATGGCCTTATGCAGACCTAGGCCTTCAGAAGCAGAGTTTTAAAGTGATTTCACCTGAGTTGGCAAATGCACCTTCACTTACAAAACTCACCAAGCCTAAGCTCACGTGTGCACCAAACTGCGTAGCTGCATTTCTGGATGTCTTGAGATATCAAGAGAGAGGTGGGAAAAGACATGTAGTGACCAAAGGGAGAGTCCAAGATGTTGAGAAGCTTCCAATGAAGAGATTAGGGCAGAATTGAGATTTTCTCAGCCCTGGGATCATTTCAAAAGCATTCCATGGGAATAGCTTCTGAGCTTCTGATTCCCTCTGCCAATCAAAACAGAATATGATATTCTCCATTTTTTCCTGCTTAATATCAAAATGGCCTCTACCTATTTCTTCAGGAATGCACTTCACTTGTTCATGCATTCAAGGCTCTGAAGCCGGAAATGTCTGAATTTGGCCTTCACCTGGTATCACGGAAAGACAGTCGGTTGATTGTTAAGGGCGTGTTGGCTGTGTGTTTGGTTTTCCATGAACCCTCATATCATGTTGAACTCAGTCAAGGTACAAACCTACAGAAACAACAGTCAAGTTGCCACAATGAAAAGAAACCTACACAGTAGGGCACTCTGAAATGGAGTACACATTTCTTACAGTTTATGTTTCTGCCAAGCGAAGTGTGTTTTGAGTAAAGCTTCTCTCACAGTCTGTGACGTAGACAGAATTGTAAGTGTCTTCTAGATGTTGCGTGTCCCTTCGTTGTTTCAGGTGTGGCGTGACATTCTCCATGTGATGTTCTTTTGCTCTAAATATTGACCATTCCTCCTATCAATGGTGTCTCACCAACCAGGCACAGCCATTGCCAGGGCTGACTTCTGTCTTGCTCAACCGAGACCTTGATCCAGTTTAGTAATCTCAGGATTTTGAGTGACAAGGATACAGTTCATGGGCCATAGTTTCAGGCTAACAGCACTGGGTGGAGGAAAGAGCTGGGCAGAACATCCCCTGATCTCTTGTCATCTCATCAATAAATATTTATTGAATAACTTGCATGTGCTAGGTTGAGGCGCTATGCTGTGTGTAGTTAGTTAACCCTTTGCACGACTTAAAGAAGGGCAGGGAAACAGGGAGAATGAAAGAGAAAGCATCTGTAATGGGGGGGTCCTCATATTGATCCCCATTACCTGTTGTTACCCCCGCCCCATAAACACAAAGTGTTATTTTCCCAAATTTAAAAGAAATAAACATATATATGGAATCTAAAAAAAAAAAAAGATTCTGAAGAACCTAGGGGCAGGACAGGAATAAAGACACAGACGTAGAGAACGGACTTGAGGATACGTGGAGGGGGAAGGGTAAGCTGGGACGAAGTGAGAGAGCGGTACGGACATATACACTACCAAATGTAAAATAGATAGCTAGTGAGAAGCAGCTGCATAGCACAGGGAGATCAGCTTGGTGTTTCCTGGCCACCTAGAGGGGTGGGATAGGGAGGGAGGGAGGGAGACGCAAGAGGGAGGAGATATGGGGATATATGTATATGTATAGCTGATTCACTTTGTTATACAGCAGAAACTAACACATCATTGTAAAGCAATTATACTCCAGTAAAGATGTTAAAAAAAGAAAGAAAGAAAGAAAGAAGGAATAGCCTACCATGGGCAGAGCAGGAACTACTCAGAAATCGGGACTATCTTTGACAGGAGGAGAAAGCCCGTCAATTGCTCAGCCTTTGTTGGAGGGACTACTAACTAGTACCTACTTGGAAAATGAGAAAAATGGAGCCATACGTGTGCTATTTCTTCAAATATCCTGGCGGGAAACCAAGCTAAGGTGTTAAAGGAAAAGAACCAGCAGCCGAGATCACCCCATCTCTATAGAGGTGTTCATTTTATTTTTAATTGGAGTATAGCTGCTTTACGCTGCTGTGTCAGTTTCAGCTATACAGCAAAGTGAATGCATAAAATAGAGGTGTTCAGTTTTCAAGCCCCAGTTTCTTCTGGGGATTCTTTTTATGGCTGAAACTAGAGGCGGGGGCTGGGAAGTCTGTTCGGAGCAGGCAGCGGCTGGAGTCCTCTCTGGAGCAGAGTCAGCAAATCCCCCAGCTGCTGCCACGTCCTCAGGCCTCAGCTTCCCAGGGTGTTTCCTTTCTGTGTTTGAAGACCTGTGACGAAGTCACAGCAGATAAGCCACCCAGAAAACAGGTTCTGACAGTCAGTGGCAGGCGCCTTTCAGATTTCAATTTAAAACCAGTGCATGGTAAAGCGTCTCAAAGCTGCAAAAGACCTTTGGGTGCTGGGGCCTGAGGGGCAGAGCAGAGAGAAGGTGGTTGTCAGTGCCCCTCCGCCCTCCCCTCCAGAGTCGCAACTTCCTTTTTGCCCCTGGCTTTCTCCTCCTTACCTCCAACTGGCAAAACTCACTCACCTCCTTTCTCCCTTCCGCTCCCCCACCTCCCGTCCTCTTGTCTCCTCTTGACTCTAGCAGTATACGGGGACTAGCTTGACAGGGCCCTTGGGACTAAGGAATGTGCTGACCGTGCCTGCTGGGGAGGCCCAGGGTAGGGGGAATGGAGAGAAGGGGTGTGGGTACAGGAGCTGTGAGCTCTAGACCATTGGCTTGCTTTTTTTGTGTGTGTGTGTGGTACACGGGCCTCTCACTGTTGTGGCCTCTCCCGTTGTGGAGCACAGGCTCCGGACGCACAGGCTCAGCGGCCATGGCTCACGGGCCCAGCCGCTCCGCGGCATGTGGGATCTTCCCGGACCGGGGCACGAACCCGTGTCCCCTGCATCGGCGGACTCTCAACCACTGTGCCACCAGGGAAGCCCTAGACCATTGGCTTTGACACAGCTCCCCGTGCTGAGCGAGATTTCCAACTCCTTCCAGACTGCTGTGCCTGATGGGATGGGCACCCCTGGCATGAGGTCTGAGCGAGGCCCATCTCTGAGGCAGAAGTCTTAGAGCTCGATGCTTGACTCCTGGAAGGCAAGGAGACCCGCAGCGAGGTCCCGGAATTCATTGACCAGGGGGAGTGGACACACCTCTCCGTGCCTGCCGAGGGCCCTACTTGGTGCAGAAGGCTAGCAGGTGCCTTCCACTCAGATTTAATTGCTGAGGTTGCAGAGGTTGCCCGCTCTCTGCTTACCCTGCCACCTCCGTGCTCACTTTGTGCCAAGAGTGCCCAGAACCAGGAGGGAGAGAAACCAGCCCTCAGCCCTCTGTTCAGACCCGCACAGGGTTTAACACCGGCTAGTGGCCCACCCTAGAAGCTGGGGTGCTTCTAAGCAGCTGCTGGGTCCTAAGCAGCTTTCAGGTGCCTGGAAAGTGACTGACCAAGCAGCTCACAGGGGCCAAGCCGTCGAAAGCCAGGGATGGGCTAGAGCAGGTGCAAACCAGTTCCTCAGAGCCCATCATTTCAGGAATTCTGTGAGCCAAAAATGGTTGAGAAACAGCCATTATGAAAAATTAAAATATGTGAAAGTACAATTAAATTATATTTAGAAACAAAGGTAATAAATATTCTAAACTCATCACTTTCTAATTATTTTACTCCATTTTAGTAGTACCTATGCCCTTGAGGTAATCGACACCTATTGTGTCTGTATGGGAGAAAAACCCCTTGATGCTGGGCTACTGAGGGCTACTTCCCAACTGCAGGTCAGTGACATCACCTTTGTAGCTTGAAGTCAGCCATGGTGGGAATAGTCACACCACGGATATTGACAAATGCTACAAATCAGACTCCTCCTCCGAGACAGTGGTTCATCACGTGCCTACATGCCGCTACCTAGAGCCCTGACCAGTACATGGCCACCCACTGCATAGACCCAGGCCACACCAAATTGAGTCCCATGGGTTTGCGGCTCAGCACTGCCCATAAACCCAAGGGAGGGAAAGACAGCAATTTCAATCTCCTGTGGTACACAAATGGTTTCTTTCTGCGTTTGTATTGATTCAGAATAAGACCCACAGTGCAGAGAACCCGCCACTCTCTATGAGTATTGTTCCTTCAGGGAGGATGTACAGCAAATTGGCTATTATATGCTGTGCAAACAAAAATGAATTTGTTTGAAGTTACAAAGTGTCTCCCCTCTCACACCCTGGTAGGCGTTGAAGAAGGAAACTCCTTCCTTGCCTTTGACATTCACCAGGCCTACCTAGATAGAACTGGACAGATTGGCTTAATCTCGTCTCCTCTGCTATTGTTATACATTTATTGTACCGAGTCTATGTCCTAAATCAAACAAACGAAAAAAGAAATGTTCTTTCTTGATATGTGCTTTCATACCGTCCAAAATGCGGTTCTGTATCCTTGTCGTGATGCAGGAGCACATTGAATAGACCATACATCCTTCACTAATGTCTACATACTGTAAATAAAGTCCTAGAAGAGTTTGTTCTTTCAGGTGAACCTCCATTTTGGACACATGTTAAACCAACAATCCACTCTCCTTTGCAATGAGATCTTGGCAGTGGTCCTCTCCTTGGTTTTGGCACTTGGGCGTTTTGTTTTGTCTTGTTTCTCTTCTGTTTTTACTGCTCTGTAAGCCCTCCTGCTATGAATATTCCCGTTACCCCAAGTGTACTGTATATATGTGCTGCATGTGTGAACCCCAATAAATTCTGTTACGGGTTTCTAGAGTTTTTCTCTTAAGTACAGCTGGTCCTGTTGTGAACTCATCTTTCCGGTATGCCTCTCTGTGTCTGATTCCCGTATTGCCAAAATGTTTGACCAAGTGTGTTTTAACAAATGCCCGAGACAGCCATGCGTATCCTTGTGTGAGTGAGGGCATGCTCCATGTGGGATGACTCGTGTACAGCATAAATCAGCCGTGGACATGTGTATACATTTATGTGCCAGACACCTACCATTAATGTAACAGCTGCAAAGATATTTAATGGACATCAGATTAATAAAAGAGCATTTTTGCTCCATTATGTTCAAATAAAGGTTGCTGTGTGACTGACTTCCCTTGCAAACATCAACTGACCCTTAAAAAAATAAGTACTTTTTTTTAACGTCCTTGGGCATAAGGAAAACCTGTTTCCCTTGATTCAGGCTTCTTTGAATTGTTTCTGTGGACTGGTGTCATGGGTATTGATGTATTGTTTGATTTCACAGGCATACTTTCCACTTGTTAAGCCAGGACCAATGGGAAGAAAGTGTTTGCTGGGGAGTTTGTGGCAGAGGAGATGCTGTGTTCTTCTGCCCCAGAGCAGGAATGGCAAACTGATTTTCATCTAGCATATTGACTCCAACTGACTGGTAGTGTCTGCTTGGAACATTAGTTTGAGGAACATGATGAGAAAAAGTGCTGTGCTTTATAGCATTGGCATCGGAGGCAGAAACACAAACTGCTTCCGTGGACTTGCTAATCCCCAAAGAATACTTTTTTTTTCTTTTTTCGCGGTACGCAGGCCTCTCACCGCTGTGGCCTCTCCCGTTGCGGAGCACAGGCTCCGGATGCGCAGGCTCAGCGGCCATGGCTCATGGGCCCAGCCGCTCCGCGGCACGTGGGATCCTCCTGGACCGGGGCATGAACCCGCGTCCCCTGCATTGGCAGGCGGACTCTCAACCACTGCGCCACCAGGGAAGCCCCCCCCAAAGAATACTTTTGACGGCATTTAACAAAAGACCCAGCTTCAAATATCTTTACTAATAAAGGGAATTGTTATTTCACATAACAAAGGAGGTAGGACAATTACAAGGTTGGTATGGTATGGCTTGGCAACATCACTGAAGACCCAGGTTCTCTGCATCTTTTAGGTCAGCCATCCTCAGCAAACTGGCTTTTGTCCCCTTGTGGGCATGAGGTGGTTCCAGCCGTTCTAAACACCAGATTTTCACAGAAAAATCCAAGGGCCAGAAGAGGGACCATCCCCTCTTTATGATCCTTTCTAAGATCAAGGAGAACATTCTCAGAATCCTCCAGCAGATGTGCCCCTCTGTCTCATGGGTTGAATTTGCATCATTTGCCTACTCCTAAACTAATCACTAACAAGGGGAATATAATTACCATAACTGGCTTAGACTAATCAAGACTTACCTCCCCCCAGAGAGCTTGGAAGGAGCTCACTCTCCCCTAAAGCACATGACTGAACAAAACTGGGGTTCAGTGAGCAAGGGAGAAGGAAGGTTGCCGTTGAGTAGGCGAGCAGCAAAGCCATGATCTCTAGAACCAAACCGTGCTACCCAACACTGCAGCCACATGTAGCTATTTATACTTAAACTTGAAATGACTAAAATTCAATTAAGAATTTAGTTTCTCAGTCAGTCACACTCAGCCACATGTCAGGAGCTCAATGACCACAGGGCTAGTGGCTCCCATATTGGACAGCATGAATATAGAACACTTCATCAAGGTTGTGCACTCACTCCCCTCTGCGGGCTGTTCCTTCTCCTGGGCCCTGCTTGCGCCTCTCCCAAGTTCTCTCCCCCAGGCTAGATCCTCTCTCTTTGCTCTAACAACTTTGTTTCCCCTTTTCCTTCCCTGCAGCAGACTGGAAATCCCTAGCCCATCACCCCACACAGGTCTTCACCCTTTCTCTAGGCCCCTAGCCCACCTGATCTAGAACCTATTCAGTATTTAAGAAAAGTTGCCCTCTGCCCCCCCTTTCCTTTCTTTCCTGTTTCATGATAAGGATATTATAGGAGGGGGAAAAGAAGACTCCAGAGGCTAAAAGCCCCTAGTGCTATCAGGGCTGATGGCAAGCACAGGAACTCACCAGAAGATGCTGGGGTGCAGATGAGCTTGGCAAGGATTATCGTGAGGTGTCTGAGGGGAGCAGGCCTGGCCTGGACCAGTGGCTGCAAAATCCCATATGGGAAATTCCTAGCTGTCAGTGTGTTAAAACAAGCTAACCTCCATCGTGAAGGAGTATCTTTTCCTGCTTATTCAAGTCCATTGCAGTGAAGTCACCATCATTATCCATATCAATTTGCTAGGGCTGCCATAACAAAATACCGCAGACCGGTACAGGCTTACACAACATGAATTTATTTTCTCGCCGTGTTTAAGGCTGAAAGTCTAAGATCAAGGTGTGGACAGGGTTGGTTTCTTCTGAGGCCTCTCTCCTTGGTTTTAGATGGCTGTCTTTCTGTGGCATCATATGGTCTTCTCTTGATACATGTGTGTCTTAATCTCCTCTTGTAATAAGGGCATCAGTCATATTGGATTAGGACTCACCCAAATAACCTCATTTTAACTTAGTTACCTCTTTAAAGACCTTATCTCCAAATGCAGTTGCGTCCTGAGGTACCAGGGGTTAGGACTTCAACATATGAATTTCAGGGGGGGGGGGACACAATTCAGCCCATAACATTATCCCAAATGCTACTTATTTTATTGTGTGTGTGTGTATTGTGTGTAGAATTGTATTATATGTATATACGGGTACAGAATGTAATTGAATGCACCTGTGGTCACAGGGGAGCATAGCTCTGTGGACGTGTTCACTCTTTTGGGTGCTGTTCATGTAGAGGGGGACATAAAGGCAGAGGTTGAGGAAGAACCCTTGATCCCCACACTCATAAGCCAGAAAAC
Organism: Stenella coeruleoalba; assembly: GCF_951394435.1. NCBI lineage: Eukaryota > Metazoa > Chordata > Mammalia > Artiodactyla > Delphinidae > Stenella > Stenella coeruleoalba. The sequence goes on from NC_137148.1 coordinate 59,831,021, forward strand.
AGCTAACTCTGAGGGACACCCAGGACGGGCTATGTCAGGCTGTTCTTAGACCAGTGACTCTTCACCTCCTTCAGCCTCTCTGCTTCTTAGAGTTCCAAATGAGACCTTGCTCTCTCTGTACAATCGTTTTCTCTAATCCCAGTGTCCATGGGCACATCCTTCCCGCCCCACAGGGCAGACTCTGAGCAAAGCACCCGCACTGGGGGCCTGTCCCTGGTGAAGCGTCCTTCAGCCTGTGCGCTGGTTGGCTGCCAGAGGACGCAGAAGGGGGAACATTCCTGGAGCTGGGGTAGCCCACTCAGCCTATTATCACCGCAGTCCCTTTGTTCAGCGGGAGAAGAGATGCATCGTCACCTCCTGTAATTTGCAGTCTGGACACCAGATGGAGAAGTGAAAATCATAAAGGAGGCGAGTTCCTGAAAGAAAGGCAAGCTCCAGCCCTGCAGCTGCTGCAACTCCCTGGGGCCAGAGTGAATGAGCTGGTGTGACCTGGGATCACAGAGGACACAGTACGCTTCAACCCTGACCCCAAGTGCACCGGCCACCACCTGCCTTCAGTCATGTTTCTGTGTCCACTGCTCAAAAGCCCGTGGGGCGGCAGAACAGGCCACCTGTGCAGCAGCCTTGCTCTCACACCTGCTCACCTCTGCATCCTCACTCCTAAGGTGGCACCAGAATTCCCCACGGACCGAGATGTCCAAGGAAATCTCATCTGCGAATTCAATTTGGGATGGGGCTGTACGGAAAGCTACTGCACAGTGCAAAAGGCTAAGTGATTCGTAAGTTGCCCCCAGCCCTCTTTTGCTCAGTGTAAACATTGGACGAATCCCACTGCCAGCTGGTGGCCACCCTCGCTCAGGGACTTTGCTGTGCTGTTGCACCCTCTTCAGCCTCCGCGGCCTGCCTTGGAGGACACCTGCAGCCTCCCATCTCCATTACAGGACGCCTGTAGCACTTTCCAAAGTGCTGGCAGCTCAGACTTTTCCAGAAAAGAGGCCCCATTTCCCCATCCACGCTGAGGACTGGGGGACCTTCCTATGCTAAGAGCATGATGAGTTTGGGCAGAGTCAGTTCCAGGGTTGGGTTTGGGTCCTCTTTAAGATGATACCCAATTTTAAACAAAACACTAGCTACGAAAGTAACTGTTGAGAATGAGACAAACGCCCACAATTTACAAATTTTTAAAAACTGACAAATATCACTGACTGATATTCCAAATGAGACCTTGCTCTTTCCGTACAATCATTGATACATGTGTGTCTTAATCTCCTCTCCTAATAAGGGCACCAGTCATATTGGACTAGGACTCACCCAAATAACCTCATTTTAACTTAGTTACCTCTTTAAAGACCTTACCTCCAAATGCTTCAACCCTGACCCCAAGTGCACCGGCCGCCACCTGCCTTCAGTCGTGTCTTTGAATGGCCTTAGCCAGGGCTCTGCCATTCATCCTGCTGGATCACAGATGCTCCAGACACAAAATCCAGAAAAATAATATAACAGCTCGTATTAATTCACTGCCTGACACACCTCTCTCATTTTTGTCTATATTTTTGGCTGTATTCTCTTTGATTGCCTCTTTATATGACAACTAGTTTTGCAATATCATTAACTAGAGGGAATAGAAAGATAAAAATTAGTTTTGATTACTAATAGTTTTTCTCAAAAGTTTCATGTTTCTTCTCCATTTCTGCATACTTCCTGTGCTGAAGACACAGGCCACATTCATAGTCACAATCCAATCTCTGCCAGTACGTTCATGAGGCCAGGTGAGTGGGCGCAGGGGACAGGAGTGTTCCTGGAAGCCGCCCCTTCAGTGGGACAGCTAGGGATAACCAGACGATTACAGAAGTGATTGCAAGCCAGGTCAGAATAACCCACCATAACCTATATGGGAAACGAATCGAAAAAGAATGAATACATGTACATGTATCACTGAATCACTATGCTGTACACTTGAAACTAACACAACAGTGTAAATCAACTCTACTCCAATAAAATTAAAAACAAAGGAATAACCCACCAAACCCTAACTGCATATATCCCAACTCAAATTCCTCTCAGCCACATCCCCACATTGCCTGGCTCTGCACCAAACCAGTGCAAGCTTGAGGGAAGAAAGACGAAGTGGAAGGAAATGGTAACTAAGGAAATAATCTATTATTTTGCAATTTAGTTTTTTGTTTTGCAAATTTTTAAAGAACATATGACCATGTGAACACATTGCTAGGGCCCTCCTATGCCTTGGAAGGGACCCATGCAAATGGGGGGCTCTGAGGCAGAAGCTTCATTAGCTTATGGTGAACACTCCTCTGAGTTTTTGACATCACACAGATGTGGGTTTGAATCCGGACTCCGCCACTTAGCAGCTATGAGGGCAGGGCGGAGGTTAGTCTTAGTGTTCATGCCACAGCTGTACATTAAAAATAATGATAATTTGTGTTTCACTGAGGTTTGTAAGTATTGAGAAAGTGTATATAAAAAGTAAGCTTTTTATGTACATCTTTGCTGAGGCAAAGCCCCTGGCACCTGAGTCCTCAGTAAATGGTACCGCTATGATTAAGCATGATTGGCTCAAATCTGATCTGGAGGCAGGCCTGCAATTCCCTTCACAGAACCCTCTTGAGAGGCAGTGGTCCTGGAATCCAGATGCCCTGAGCAGGCTCAGATGGGGTGGAGTCCAGGCATTGCCTAATTCTCACAAGATTTCTCACAGGACACGCAACCTCTACCTTCCAGTGTCATCGGCATGCATGGCAGGTACCTGGGTCTGTGGTGACCCTGGCAGCAACTCCAAGTGACTCACCCATGGCCCCCAAACCCAGCTCTGCTTTCACTTCCCACAGAGGCGGCCTGCGCAGGGCCCTGCCTGAGTGTCCAGATACCCAGCTCCAGGGGCCGGCCTCTGGCAGCCAGAAAGGGAAGGACGCAGAAGCAGTGGACCACACACCAGGATGCTGGGCCACAGGGACTCCCGCAGCCTCTGAGTACACAGAGTGGGGCTTGGCGGTCCTGGCACTACCCCACGAGAGCCACCACTTCCCCTCTTTGCCAGGGCTCTGCCATTCATCCTGCTGGATCAGAGATGTTCCAGACACAGGATGGCTGTCCAAGTCTCTCCCAGGTGCAGCTGTGGTGAGTCGTGCCCAGAGGAATCTTGCTTCCTTGGAACTCAGAAAAAAGACCAAAGAGCAACTGTTCCCAGCAGGCCAAGCTAACAAAACGGTGGTGGAGGAAAAGAATAATTGACAGGGAGGAACGCACACAGGAAGGCACCACAGGAAGCCAACGGCGACACATGTCTGGAGCCCAACACTGTGCCAGGCCCCACAGGGGACATTTTGGAGGCAGAAGAGGAAAGACAGCACCACCAGCAGTTAGGAACTTGGTCTCTAGACTCAGTGAGACCTGAGTTCAAATCCCAGCTCCTCCACTAGTAAGCTTTGTGGTCCAGGGCAAACTCTTTAACCTCTCTGGGCTTCAATGCCTCATCTGTAATACAGGGATACTTACATCCCTGTTTGAAAAGATTGAAGGATATAATGCAAGTGCTTAGTACACACTCCTAATTCTGTCTTTTGGTGCACAGAAGTTCCTAATTTTTTTTAACATCTTTATTAGAGTATAATTGCTTTACAGTGTTGTGTTAGTTGCTGCTTTATAAAAAAGTGAATCAGTTATATGTATACATATATCCCCATATGCCCTCCCTCTTGCGTCTCCCTCCCACCTTCCCTATCCCCCCCCCCCAGGGGTTCCCTTTTCTCCACACCCTCTCCAGCATTTATTGTTTGTAGATTTTTTGATGATGGCCATTCTGACTGGTGTGAGGTGATACCTCATTGTAGTTTTGATTTGCATTTTTCTGATAATTAGTGATATTGAGGATCTTTTCATGTGCCTCTTGGCCATCTGTATGTCTTCTTTGGTGAAATGTCTATTTAGGTCTTCTGCTCATTTTTGGATTGGGTTGTTTGTCTTTTTGATATTGAGCTCCATGAGCTGTTTGTATATTTTGGCGATTAACCTTGGTCATTTGCTTCATTAGCAAATATTTTCTCCCATTCTGAGGGTTGTCTTTCCATCTTGTTATGGTTTCCTTTGCTGTGCAAAAGCTTTGAAGTTTCATTAGGTCCACTTGTTTATTTTTGTTTTTATTTCCATTTCTCTAGGAGGTGGGTCAAAAAGGATCTTGCTGTGATTTATGTCATAGAGTGTTCTGCTTATGTTTTCCTGTAAGAGTTTTATAGTGTCTGGCCTTACATTTAGGTTTTTAATCCATTTGAGTTTATTTTTGGGTATGGTGTTAGGAAGTGTTCTAATTTCATTCTTTTCCATGTAGCTCTCCAGTTTTCCCAGCACCACTTATTGAAGAGGCTGTCTTTTCTCCATTGTATATTCTTGCCTCCTTTATCAAAGATAAGGTGACCATATGTGCGTGGGTTTATCTCTGGGCTTTCTATCCTGTTCCATTGATCTATATTTCTGTTTTTGTGCCAGTACCATACTGTCTTGATTACTGTAGCTTTGTAGTATAGTCTGAAGTCAAGAGCCTGATTCCTCCAGCTCCGTTTTTCTTTCTCAAGATTGCTTTGGCTATTCAGGGTCTTTTGTGTTTCCGTACAAATTGTGAAATTTTTTGTTCTAGTTCTGTGAAAAATGCCAGTGGTAGTTTGATAGGGATTGCATTGGATCTGTAGATTGACTTTGGGTAGTATAGTAATTTTCACAATGTTGATTCTTCCAATCCAAGAACATGGTATATCTCTCCATCTGTTTGTAACATCTTTAATTTCTTTCATTAGTGTCTTATAGTTTTTTGCACACAGGTCTTTTACCTCCTTAGGTAGGTTTATTCCTATGTATTTTATCTTTTTGTTGCAATGGTGATTGCAATGGGATTGTTTCTTTAATTTCTCTTTCTGATCTTTTGTTGTTAGTGTATACGAATTCAAGTGATTTCTGTGCATTAATTTTGTGTCCTGCTACTCTACCAAATTCATTGATTAGCTCTAGTAGTTTTCTGGTAGCATCTTTAGGATTCTCTATGTATAGGATCATGTCATCAGCAAACAGTGACAGTTTTATTTCTTCTTTTCTGATTTGGATTCCTTTTATTTCTTTTTCTTTTCTGATTGCTGTGGCTAAAACTTCCAAAACTATGTTGAATAATAGTGGTGAGAGTGGGCACACTTGTCTTGTTCCTGATCTTAGTGGAAATGGTTTCAGTTTTTCACTATTGAGAATGATGTTGGCTGAGGGTTTGTCATATATGGCCTTTATTATGTTGAGGTAAGTTCCCTCTATGCCTACTTTCTGGAGAGTTTTTTTATCATAAATGCTTGTTGAATTTTGTTGAAAGCTTTTTCTGCATCTATTGAGATGATCATATGGTTTTTCTCCTTCAATTTGTTAATATGGTTTATCACATTGATTGATTTGCTTATACTGAATAATCCTTGCATTCCAGGGATTAACCCCACTTGACCATAGTATATGATCCTTTTAATGTGCTGTTGGACTCTGTTTGCTAGTATTTTGTTGAGAATTTTTTCAGCTATGTTCATCAGTGACATTAGCCTGTAGTTTTCTTTTTTTGTGACATCTTTTTCTGGTTTTGGTATCAGGGTGATGGTGGCCTTGTAGAATGAGTTTGGGAGTGTTCCTCCCTCTGCTATATTTTAGAAGAGTTTCAGAAGGATAGGTGTTAACTCTTCTCAAAATGTTTGATAGAATTCGCCTGTGAAGCCATCTGGTCCTGAACTTTTGTTTGCTGGAAGATTTTTAATCACAGTTTCAATTTCAGTACTTGTGATTGATCTGTTCATATTTTCTATTTCTTCCTGGTTCTGCCTTGGAAGGTTGTGCTTTTCTAAGAATTTGTCCATTTCTTCCAGGTTGTCCATTTTATTGGCATATAGTTGCTTGTAGTAATCTCTCATAATCCTTTGTATTTCTGCAGTGTCAGTAGTTACTTCTTTTTCATTTCTAATTCTATTGATTTGAGTCTTTTCCCTTTTTTTCTTGTTGAGTCTGGCTAATGGTTTATCAATTTTTTTTAACTTCTCAAAAAACCAGCTTTTAGTTTTATTGATCTTTGCTATCGTTTCCTTCATTTCTTTTTCATTTATTTCTGATCTGATCTTTATGATTTCTTTCCTTCTGCTAACTTAGGGGATTTTTTGTTCTTCTTTCTCTAGTTCCTTTAGGTGTAAGGTTAGGTTGTTTATTTGAGATGTTTCTTGTTTCTTGAGGTAGGATTGTATTGCTATAAACTTCCCTCTTAGAACTGCTTTTGCAGCATCCCATCAGTTTTGGTCATCATGTTTTTATTGTCATTTGTTTCCAGGTATTTTTTTATTTCCTCTTTGATTTCTTCAGAGATTTCTTGGTTATTTAGTAGTGTATTGTTTAGCCTCCATGTGTTTGTATTTTTTATAGTGTTTTTCCTGTAATTGATATCTAGTCTTACGGCATTGTGGTCAGAAAAGATACTTGATACGATTTCAATTTTTTTTAATTTACCAAGGCTTGATTTGTGACCCAAGATATGATCTGTCCTGGAGAATGTTCCATGAGCACTTGAGAAGAAAATATATTCTGGTTTTTTTGGATATCAATGAAGTCCATCTTGTTTAATATGTCATTTAAAGCTTGTGTTTTCTTATGTATTTTCATTTTGGATTATCTGTCCAGTGGTGAAAGTGGGGTGTTAAAGTCCCCTACTATGATTGTGTTACTGTCAATTTCCCCTTTTATGGCTGTTAGCATTTGCCTTATGTATTGAGGTGCTCCTATGTTGGATGCATAAATATTTACAACTGTTATATCTTCTTGGACTGATTCCTTGATGATTATGTAGTGTCCTTTGTCTCTTGTAATAGTCTTTATTTTAAAGTCTATTTTGTCTGATGTGAGAATTGCTACTCCAGCTTTCTTTTGATTTCTATTTGCATGGAATATCTATTTCCATCCCCTCAGTTTCGGTCTGTATGTGTCCTTAGGTCTAAAGTGGGTCTCTTGTAGGCAGCATATATATGGGTCTTGTTTTTGTATCCATTCAGCCTGTCTGTGTGTTTTGGTTGGAGCATTTAGTCCATTTACATTTAAGGTAATTATCAATATGTGTGTTCCTTTTCCCATTTTCTTAATTGTTTTGGGTTTGTTTTTGTAAGTCTTTTCCTTCTCTTGTGTTTCCTGCCTAGAGAAGTTCCTTTAGCATTTGTTGTAAAGCTGGTTTGGTGATGCTGAATTCTCTTAACTTTTGCTATCTGTAAAGGTTTTAATTTCTCCGTCAAATCTGAATGAGATCCTTGCTGGGTAGAGTACCCTGTCATCACTTTAAATATGTCCTGCTACTCTCTTCTGGCTTACAGAGTTTCTGCTGAAAAATCAGCTGTTAACCTTAGGGATTCCCTTGTAGGTTATGTGTTGCTTTTCCCTTGCTGCTTTTAATATTTTTTCTTTGTATTTAATTTTTGATAGTTTGATTAATATGTGTCTGAATGGGTTTATCCTGTATGCTACTGTCTGTGCTTCCTGGACTTGATTATTTTCTTTTCCATGTTAGGGAAGTTTTTGACTATAATCTCTTCAAATATTTTCTCAGATCCTTTCTTTTTCTCTTCTTCTTCTGGGACCCCTATAATTTGAATGTTGGTGTGTTTAATGTTATCCCAGAGGTCTCTGAAACTGTTCTCAATTCTTTTCATTCTGTTTTCTTTATTCTGCTCTATGGTAGTTATTTCCACCAATTTATTTTCCAGCTCACTTATCTGTTCTTCCACCTCAGTTATTCTGCTACTGATTCTTTCTAGAGTATTTTTAATTTCAGTAATTGTGTTGTTCATCACTGTTTGTTTCCTCTTTAGTTCTTCTAGATCCTTGTTAAATGTTTCTTGTATTTTCTCCATTCTGTTTCCGAGATTTTGGATCATCTTTACTATCATTACTCTGAATTCTTTTTCAGGTAGGTTGCCTATTTTGTCTTCATTTATTTTGTCTATTATGTTTTTAACCTTGTTTCTTCATCTGTAACATATTTTTTGGTCGTTTCTTTTTATTTTTTGGTGGGTGGTGCTGTATTCCTGTCTTACTGGTTGTTTGGCCTGAGGCGTCCAGCAGTGGAGTTTTCAGGCAGTTGGATAGAGCTGGGTCTTGGTGCTGAGATGAGGACCTCCAGGAGGCCTCACTCCGATGAATATTCCCTGGAGTCTGAGGTTCTCTGTTAGGCCAGCGGTTTGGGCTCAGGGCTCCCACCACAGAAGCTCGGGCCCAACATCCAGCCTGGGAGCCAGGATCTCGCAAGCCGGTCACTGGGGATTCCTCCCATCCCCTTAGGTGTCCATGGTTCCCCACCGACACCTGGTAGGTGCCCTAGTTGTGAGGAGACATGAATTCCACGTTCTCCTAGTATGCCATCTTGACTCTGCCTATCAGAAGTTCCTAATTTTTTTTTTTGGTTGCTTTAGGTCTTTGTTGCTGCATGCGGGCTTTCTTTAGTTGTGCCAAGTGGGGGCTGCCCTTCATTGGGTGAGTGGGCTTCTCACTGCAGTGGCTTCTGTTGTTGTGGAGCACAGGCTCTAGGCGCACGGGCTTCAGTAGTTGTGGCACATGGGCTTAGTTGCTCCGCAGTATGTGGGATCTTCCCAGACAAGGGCTCGAACCCGTGTCCCCTACATTGAAAGGTAGATTCTTAACCACTGCACCACCAGGAAAGCCCAGAAGTTCCTAACTTTAATGTAGTCTAATTTATCAACCTTTCCATTTTAGGTTGGTGCTTTGAGAATCATGTAAAAGAAATCTTTGTCTATCCCAAGGTCATGAAGATTTTCTCCTCACCTACATATCCTATTGTTTTTCATTTCACATTTAGATCTCTATTCAGCTAGAATTCATTTCTCTGTATCTTTAGTATTCATCAGAAGATCAAAAGACACCACTGAAGGAGTGAAAGATCAATCCACAGAGAAGATATTGGCAATTTGAATAACCAACAAAGGACTTTTATCCAGAATGGGTGAAGAACTCCTACAAGTCAATTTGAAAAAAAAATGTAACTCAATAGAAAAGGAGCAAAGACTTAAACAGAAACTTCACAAAAGATGTCCAGAAGAACATGGCTATTTAACATATGAAAACAATCTCATGAGTCTTCAGGGACATGCAAATAAAACCATATCACAATACCACTAGATATCCCCCAGCCCCAGGATGGTTAAAATTTAAAAGGCTGATAATACCAAGTGTTGACAAGGAGTTCTCATTGAAGAACTGCTGGTAGGAAGGTAAATTGGTATGACCACTTGGGAAAAGTGTTTGGAAATGTCTGCTAAAGCTGAAGATATACATATCATATGGTATGGAATTCCCCTCCTTGGTATATGCCTGATAGAAATGTTTACATATGTGCACCAAAAGACATGTATAATAATGTTTATAGCAACCAATGCCAAATTAGGGACAGGCTAGGGAAGTTCTCCAGAAAATCACCCTATACTCAGTCACTGATTATCACAACGATTATTCCCGCTCCCAATCCTCTTCCTGGCATTCACACATCCTCCTGAACTCCCTATTTTCTGACTTCTCCCTATTTGCCAGCATTTTTATGATCTAAATTGGATTTCACCCCAGTTTCCTAAACAAGTATGACTTTAAGTGCCAAGGTCACTAAAGACAATTCAGAAAAGGCAACTTACTTTTAACTGGTTACAAAGAAAATTAGTCTCTATGGGAGAGGGACATTCTCCTTTCTAAGACTTCCTTATAATACAATGGCTACCATTGGTTGAGCTCCATCTATGGTAGTTGGTGCTTTATGTACATTATTTTCATTAATTTTTTTCTTGGTAGCAAACTTTTATTGAAATCTTATATAACTCAAGTCTTATAAAAAGCCAACATAATTGATAATTGGATTCTTCCTCTAAAGCCCTCTCTCTAAAGGTTAAAAGTATAGATGCTGACATGGATGGACCTAGAGATTATCATACTAAGTGAAGTAAGCCAGACAGAGAGAGACAAATATCATATGATATTGTTTATATGTGGACTCTTCAAAAATGACACAAATGAACTTACTTGCAAAACAGAAAGAGACTCACAGACATAGAAAACAAACTTGTGGTTACCAAAGAGGAAAGGGGGGTGGGGGGAAAGATAAATTAAAAGGTTAGGATTAACATATACAGTAAAATAGTTAACCAACAATGACCTACTGTATAGCACAGGAAACTATACTCAATATTTTTTTAATAACCTATAAGGGGGCTTCCCTGGTGGCGCAGTGGTTGGGAGTCCGCCTGCCGATGCAGGGGACATGGGTTCGTGCCCTGGTCCGGGAGGATCCCACATGCCGCGGAGCGGCTAGGCCCGTGAGCCATGGCCGCTGAGCCTGCGCGTCCGGAGCCTGTGCTCCGCGGCAGGAGAGGCCGCGGCAGTGAGAGGCCCGCGTACCGCAAAAAAAAAAAAAAAAAAAAAAAAAAAAGATGAACCTATAAGGGGAGAGAAAAGAATCTGAAAAGGAATTTAAATATATATAGCTGAATCACTGTGCACCTGAAACTAACACAATATTGTAAATCAACTACACTTCAATAAAATAAATAAATAAATTTTTAAAATAAATAAATAAAAGCAGAGATGCTGGAGTCATTTTCTGGATCTATTTCCTGGCTCTGTCACTTCTAGCTGGATGACCTCAGACAAGTTGCTTAACTTCTCTGTGCCTCAGTTGTTTCATCAATAAAAAAGGATAGTAACTACCTCTTCGGATTGGGAGTTCATGTAAAGTGCTTAACACAATGCCAGACATATACTAAGCTTTCAGTAAACATGAGCAATGATTACCAAGGGTATGCATATTTTCAGCAGTTCAGTTTAAATTATCAGAAAATGACTGAGTAGAAAAAAGATCTTTGAAAGTCTTGGCTCTTGACAAGAACACGTAGAAAGAGTTGGATTTTTAGCCTTCATTTCAACCGCTGCATTTTTTTCTTCTTTACACACTATGAAGCAGTGTATCAGACATTCCAGAGCAATAACCCCAGGTACCCTGTTGAAGACTTGCTTTCACGTGTGAGAATAAGACAGCATTTCCACACCCACCTGACAGAAATCACCTTCATGTTGATGGTAGCCCCTCAATAGCCTTTACTTCACACTGACATTCCGACACTAAGTTCCCATTTTGTGGAGTGAAGGAGACATCATCCCTGTGAGCTCTTTTGTGAGCTCTTTGTTTAAAATGATACAAGAATTAAGCAAGCACAAATCTGCATGTCGTGAGTGACCACTTCCGCAATCCCAGCCTCCATGGATGCCCTTCTCCTAAGGGCCCTGCAGCTGCTGGAGGAAAGATACAGAGAGAGATTTCCCTCCTGTCCACCACTGCATACCTGACTGCTAGCCTTCATTCTCTGGAAGAAGCAAAGGGCAGGAAAGGAAGAAGGAAGAGTGGGGATATGAAAATACAGGGAGCTTTTCAAGGAGGGGAAGGGAAACAGGCCCCCCTCCTTCCCCAGAGCAACACCTCTTGGGGCCCCAGATAACGTGCCACTCCTGCTGAGATGCTAATGAAAACAGCAGCCAAGTTTCTTTTCATTTTCCAGTGTAAACCCCTTCATCCAGTGTGGCTTGAGAAATGACAGCCAGATGAGGTCCAGTGATGCCGAATTGCTGATTGTTTCAAGTCTGTTTATTAATTCACTAAAAAAATAAATACCGAGGAGCTACTGTGCACTGGAAATCATTGTAAGCGCCAATAGGAAATAAAACAGAGATAGTCTTCCCCATCCTCAAGGAGCCTACATTGTAATGGGGAAAGACAGGCAATACAGAAATGTACAAGTAAATTAACAAGATTCTTGGACTAACACACAGAACCCAACAGAGGGGTGTGTGTCCTCCATCCCTGGGCAGGAGCTACTTTAGATCGGGTGGTCAGGGAAGCCCTCTCTGAAGACATGACCATTGACCTGAATGATGAGAACAGGTCTCAAAGCTCAGTGTGGCCCAGATAGCACTTTTCTTTGGAACTCTATCAGCCGGGCACACGCTCTCCCCATGAAGAGACAACTACAAAGTTAGATGCTGGGCTGCCTCAGGAAAGATGTGGGAACTGTCACAGCAAAGAGAACTTTCTGCTCTTCTATACCCTGCCACAGTGGAAACAGCAGCTTACGGTTCTAGCTGCCTCCATGGGAGCTGCTGTTGGTTTTCTGTCCCATTAGGTGAATCTCTGTAGAGCAGATGCTAAAACCACAGTAAAAAACTCACTGTTGTCTCATAGCTCCAGTTACGGTGGCAACCAGACTGTGCCCCTGTGGACCCCACTTGCATATTTCTCAGCATGACACGATGAGTTCGGTTCCGGCGGGACAGCCCTGTCCCTTTCAGCGTCATGAGAAAGGGGTGGTACTTCACAGGTGGTAAACCTCAGCTTAAAAAAATCTGACGTGTAATCCAACAGCAGAAAAAAATTAAAGATCCATTATGAGCCTTAGCAATTCCACCCAAAAAGAGACTGAAGGATAGATTTTTTGTATCCCTCCAAATTCTCTTTTGGTCTTTGTTAATGTGCAGCAATACCTTTTCCATAATTTTGATGAACATAAATACGCAGGTCTGTAGCTTGTTTTTTCCACTTTACATTTCCATATACATTTCCACTCAATAGTGTTCCCACATGTCATTTAATAGCTTTATAGAATCCAAGCATGGTGAAATTCATTATTTTATTTTTGCTTATTTTCATCCCGTTTTTGAGGATTAAGATTGTTTGAAATTTTTCACTGTATTATACAGGGCCCTGCTAAGGACATTTTGGTAGATTTGGACCATTTTTTTCCCCTTTCGCCTTGCAGAAATATTCCACAAAGTGAAGTGACCAAGTCACAGGTGTGAACAGTTTTATAGCACTTGTTAAATCTACTAGACGGCTCTCAGGAAAGACGGAGCCAATTTACGGCGCCCGCCAGTTAGTGGGTGTGTGCCTCTTTTCTTAGATCTGCTTTTAAAACTGGGCTTTATCAATATAAACAGATAAAATCGTTGCAAATGATTTGAAGGAATTGCTTTATTAAAAAAGAATTCTCAAAGCCTTTTTTTAACCACACTAGTAGGTATAGTTAACCCTGCTGCTCCAGCAACAGACCGCTGTTTGCACCTGCCTCGGGGCTTTGGCCTCACCTCATCCTTCTGAGAAATGCTCTTTCCTGAAAAGTGCACAGCTTGCTTCCTTATTTCAGCCAGGTCTCTACTCAGGTAAAATCTTAAGAGAGGACTTTCCAGTTCACTCCCCCTAAAATAGACCTCCGCCCCACCCTGTCACTCTCCCTCCTCTTAATCTGCATGGCCCTCATTACAATCTGACATAACAGGTAACTTTTTGCTTTTATAGATATCATCCGTGTCCCTCCACTAGAACATACATTTCATGAGAACAAAGACTTGGTCTCTTTTATTTGCTTCTATATTCCCAGTGCCTAGAAGGTGCCTCGTACATAGTAAATGTTCGATAACTCTTGTTGAATGAATGAGTGAACCAAGCGTCTGATTCCATTATCGTGAACTGCTTGGCGTTCTGAAAACAAGTGCTGGAAACCTGTGCTAAGCTGATTGGTGGAGCTTAAAAGTTTGCTGGTCACGCGTTCTTAACTTTACCAAAACCTATAAGTCCTCTCCCCGCAAAAATGTACAGTCACAAAACGGTATGTAATTTCTGGGGATTTTGACATGCTGAAGCTCTTGGTGGGTCAGAAATCTCAACTTTAGAATTACTGCTCCAGGGACTACAGTGTAACCCAGAAACTGTAAGTGGGCAGCCCTGCAAACCAAGCTTGTTGAGTTTGGCCTGTACAACATTGACTGGCATCAGATTTTGTTTGAAGTTGGAATGAGTTGCCCCCAAATCAGAAAATAGAAAATTTCACAGAGGAAAAGCAATCCATATTTCTCAAGTCTCTTGAAAATTCAGAAGACCTGGCAGCACTTAGCTCACATCCCTCACTGAAGACAAAGCAATCGCAGGAATACCTGGGAGGGGCCTGTCCTCTGCAGATGACCTCAGTCCCCACTGCTCCCTGGAGCTTCTCTGGCTTTGAAGCTGAGTGTTGGTGACCGTTGATCATTGGGCTTACATTGTTGTTTTTCTTAAACCTGAGTTCAGAGGAAAGCAAACCAGACCTCTGCCTCTGTTTTTCTTAAGCCAAGGTCCACTTCACTTATTTGTGTTACATGCCTAGCCACTGCAGGAATTTGACTTAAGACCCCTTATCTAAGTTAACCATAATGCATACAGTTGAGCAAACTAGGCCCCCAAATGTTTAAGAGATTTGCCCTAGAGTACATGGGGACTTACTTGAACTCCGGCTTCCTAACTCAACGCTCTTTCTCAACTGAATGAGAAGCCGAGAAACGTATAGAGTCCACCGGAACCACGGACACGTGCAAATCTATCAGAATTGCCCAAGCTTTTAAAGGTCATCTCTGTAGACCTGCCAGGTGCTCAGAGACATCCAAACAATGCTTGACCTAGTGAATGAACGAGCAAATGAATGAATCCGTTTTCAAATTACATTTCAATCTGGGGAAATGTAAGCTTCATTTAAAAGCCACTTTCCATCATCATCACCTGGGAGACTGATGAATTGGGAGATTAGGATTGACATATATAAACTAGTATGTATAAAATGGATAACTAATAACCTGCTGTATAAAAAAATAAAATAAAATTCAAAAAATTTTTAAAAATTAAAATTAAAAAATAAATAAAAGCCACTTTCCACTAACAACTGAAGGCTTCATTTTATTTTTTGACCACTCATCTTTATTTTCAATGGAATAATTCTATTGTATGAAATACACAGCTCTGACCCACCACATGAGGTGGGAGCCCGACAAACTGAGTAGGGATTCGTCTCTGGAGGACGCAAATGTGTTTCCTTACCCCAATGTGCTCGTCTGATTTTAAACTGCAGGCTCCTTTAAATTCCCCAGAGCTCAAGTTTCAAGTCTTCAAAACTCATGATTTGTCCTGATTCCAGGAGATAAGCATCAGGTGACCTGAGCGGCTGGTGCTGGGAACTGCTGTAGAGGAAGCTGCGTTTCTTCTCTCCGCCTACTGACACTAACCAGGCTAGACGGGGCCCTGATTCTCTTCTGAAAGTCCATTCTCCCTGTCTCCTGCTAGCATGGCCTCTCTTTGGGAAGTTTTTCTCCATTAAGACCAGCAGCAATGTTGTGCCCTGTAGTAATAAATGAAAGTCACTTGACCTTTTTAGGAGAATCATTATCATTATTATAGAATAATTTTAAAAAGTATTTCCTCCTGAATATTTATATCATCTAGCCCCTGAGGTCCCTAACTGCCACTCCTAGTGGCCCCTATATTGGTTTTCTTCTTTTTTAGCTATAGATGTCCTGCTTTTAGCTAGATACATAGGCACAGAATTAATGCCACATTTCCCAACTTCCCTTGTAGACAGAAATAAATGAAAGTCACTTGACCTTTTTAGGAGAATCATTATCAGTATTATTATTATCATTATTATAGCATAATTTTAAAAAGTATTTCCTCCTGAATATTTATATCATCTAGCCCCATCTAGCCCCATCTAGAACTGTATGTCTAAGTTCTAGCCAATGGGATGTAAGTGGAAGTGTTGTGTATAATTTCCAAAAAGGTCAGGCTGCTTGGAACGTTGACATGATGGCTGGCTCTCAAGCAGTCATTTCAGATCATGAAGTTGAAACCAAACGAGGATGGCATAGCAAGAGGATAGAAGTTACTTGACTTCCTAATGATGATAAAGTTTTCTGTCATTTTCAGCTGAGTATGATGCTAATTAAAGTGACTAAAAGGTGGTCAAGAAGACTGAAAGCCATTTTTGGTGAGTAGGCAGTTAATTATGTTTAATTAAACATTGGTGCATAAAACCACTTTTCACCATTTCCAATGTGACACTCTCACTTCTGCATTATGGATATGTGAAAATAATCTCTCCCTTTTTTTAATACATCTTTATTGGAGTATAATTGCTTGACAATGTTGTGTTAGTTTCTGTTGTACAGCAAAGTGAATCAGCCATATGCATACATATATCCCCATATCCCCCCTCTTGAGCCTCCCTCCCATTTCCCTTTCTTTATATGTAAACAAACAAATGCTTAAGAATTTTTGTAGCAATTTTTATTTCTTTTTTTATTGAGGTATAATTGACATATAACTTTATATTAGTTTTAGGTGTGCAATATAATGATTCAATATTTGTATATATTGCAAAATGATCACCACAATAAGTTTAGTTAACATCTGTCACCATACATAGTTACAAAATATTTTTTCTTCTGATGAGAACTTTTAAGATCTACTCTCGTAGCAACTTTCAATTTGAAATATAATATTGTTAACTATTGTCACCATGCTGTACATTACATCCTCATGAGTTATTTATTTCATAACTGGAAGTTTGTAACTTTTGACCCCCTTCACCCATTTCACCAACCCCCAACTCTGGTAACTACTAATCTCTTCTCTGTGTCTATGAGCTTACTTGTTTATTGTTTGTTTGTTTGGGGTTTTTTTGTTTTAGATTCCACGTATAAATGAGATCATATGGTATCTATCTTTCTCTGTCTAACTTCACTTGGCATAATGCTGTCAAAGTACATCCATGTTGTTGCAAATGGCAAGATTTACTCCTTTTTATGGCTGAATGATATTTCGTTATATATATATTTTGTATGGTGTAAGATTGAGGCCCAGTTCCATTCTTTTACACGTGTCTGTCCGGTTTCCCCAATACCACTTTCCCGCACTGTATATTTGTGGCTCATTTGTCATAAATTAATGTATCATATATGTGTGGATTTATTTCTGGGCTCTCTAGTCTATTCCATTGACCTATGCATCTGTTTTTACCTATTGTTTTGATGAGTATACGTTTGTAATATAGTTTGAAGTCAAGGAGCGTGATGCCTCTAGCTCTGATCTTTCTTCTCAAAATTGCTTTCACTATTTGCGATCTTCTGTAGTTGCATACAAACTTTAGGATTGTTTGTTCTATTTCTGTGAAAAATGCCATTGGGATTTTGATAGGGATTGCACTGAAGCTAGAGATTGCTTTGGGTGTATAGCAATTTTTAATACATGGTTAAAATATACATTCTTCATACTCTTTAAATAAAAAACCCTACCCAACTGGAGTGATTTGGAAGCTAAAACATGGCCCAAGGGGTCTTTATTTACTTGTTATTTATTTCCTGATTTTTTGTTTAAACATGCTCTAGGAGTGATAGAGAACCACTATTTCTACGCCTGTGAGCTGCTAGCTGCCACAGACTCATCATCTCTTATGCTTACTATGAACGTGTTAAGCTCTGATCCTGGCATTTTTCACTCTGGAATTCCAAAAGGGAAAGGTAGACAACTCTTCCACACAGGTGGTCATCACTGGGTAATGCTAATACCATGTTCTTAAATGGTTTGATTAAATACATTGCTCTCCATTCCAAAGTGAAAAGTTTTGAAGTACATTCCATCTGTCCTCCCATTTATAAATTACCAGTTTCAATTATACTCATGAAGTATTAAAGCTAATAGAATTTCACAATATAATAACAAATGTAGATAATTAAAATACAGTGAAGCAAGGGAATTCCCTGGTGGTCCAGTGGTTAGGACTCGGCACTTTCACTGCCATGGCCCGGGGTTCAGTCCCCGGTCAGGAAACTAAGATCCCACAATCTGTGCGACACAGCCAGAAAAAAAAAAAAAAAATGGTGACACAAAACTAAAATGTTAGCAGACTTTTAGAATCTTTGCAAAGTTATTAAATCTAAATGAAAATGCTTTCTTTCTTACTTGATTCTTCAAACTTACCTTCTATAAGAGTCAGGATACAAACAAAATTGCCAAAACAAAGAGACACAAAACTGCAGAGATTCAGATGAAGGAGAAGTGTATTCTCTCTCAAATGACAGTGCCGAGGAGGGTGGCGGGTCCAGGGTGGAATAGCCATGGGGCTTCACACAGTCGTGCTGGGACCCTGGTTCCTTTTATCTCCTTGCTCCATCCTCCCCAGACCCTAGGTTGTGGTCGCTGTCCACTCAGGAAGGCTGAATTCCCACACATCCAAGTTCTAGCTTGAGGGAGGGGAAAGAAGAAGGCACATGCCCAGTTGGGTTTTTTTGGTTTTTTTGGTTTTTTTGCGTTACGCGGGCCTCTCACCGTTGTGGCCTCTCCCGTTGCGGAGCACAGGCTCCGGACGCGCAGGCTCAGCGGCCATGGCTCACGGGCCCAGCCGCTCTGCGGCATGTGGGATCCTCCCGGACCGGGGCATGAACCCGTGTTCCTTGCATCGGCAGGCGGACTCTCAGCCACTGCGCCACCAGGGAAACCCCCCCAGTTGTTTTAATGGCAAAACTCAGAAGTAGCACATGGCACTTGTGTTCAGAACTACTGGACATGTATGGCGTGAAAGGAGATTGTGAAAGTGGTCTTTAGCTGGGAAGCCATGGTCTTACTAGGAAAGGAGAAGAAATGTATTTAAGGGGAAAACCAGCAAGTTTCCACACCATCTAACTGGTTTTCTGCCTCCTTCCTGGCCCATTCCAATCCAGTCTCTGCACTTTTCTAAAATTCAAGTCTGGTCATAACACTTCTGTATATCGGGTTCCTGGATAGCACTTGATGTGCTTCAGGAAGAAGTTCAAGTCCTTGGCTGAAAGCACAAGCTCCTTCACGGCTGGCCTCTGCCTACCAGCTTGGCCTTATTTTCTGCTCTTCCCTAACGTAAGGGCTGCCAGAGTTAGCAAATAAAAACATAGACACAAGTTAAATTTGCATGGCACATACGTACGCTCAAAAATAATTTATTGTTTATCTGAAATTCAAGTTAACTAGGCGACCTGTGTTTTTATCTTCACAACATTCAAAGTTACTTTAGTCATAATGCTCCTTTTTTTTAATAAAGTTTTTAAAATTAATTTATTAATTTATTTTGGCTGTGTTGGGTCTTCGTTGCTGTGCACGGGCTTTCTCTAGTTGTGGCGAGCAGGGGCTACTCCTCGTTGTGGTGCATGGGCTTCTCATTGCGGTGGCTTTTCTTATTGGGGAGCACGGGCTCTAGGCACACAGGCTTCAGTAGTTGTGGCACGCAGGCTCAGTAGTTGTGGCACACGGGTTTAGTTGCTCCACGGCATGTGGGATCTCCACGGACCAGGGCATGAACCCGTGTCCCCTGCATTGGCAGGCGGATTCTTAACCACTGCGCCGTCAGGGAAGTCCTTCCCTGCTCCTTTATCTGCTGAATTCCAGCTTACCCTTTGAACTCAGGTCAAGGGTTACATTTTCTAAGACATTGTCCCTGACTGTCACCAGGCAGCCCCTAAAGTCTGATTTAGCTGTCCCTCCTCTGAGCTCTCAGGACACCAGGGCACGCCTCTAGAATCACACTTGTCACTCAGTTTATCATCAATGCTCTTGTCTGATTCCTCACCTCGACCACAAACCTCTTGAGAACAATTTCAACTTTAAAATTGTATACTGCCCCACAGTAGGCACTGTATGATATATATTTAATGAATGAACAACGTAGCTCAGTGTAGCAAAAATGATCAGGGAAGTGGGAGACAGACCTGGGTTTGGGTGCTGAGTCTGTCTCCTAGCAGCTGTAAAATGAAGTCAGTTGTAACTTCCTCTTAGGATTGTTCTAGAGACAACTGATATGTTGCCTGCACACATTGGGTACTCAACAGTATGAGTATCATTTTTCCCTCCAGCTGTTACTGACTGTTATTAGAGGGTGCAGGGCCGGTATTCACGGGAAACATCAATGTCAACATTGATGACCTTCCCAGCTCAGCAAGGAGAAGTGCTGATAAGACCCAAACATCAGGCCTGGGAGATGCTGCCTCTCAACAAATAGGGAAGTGAATACCCACTTAAGGAAAGTGAGGGCTAGAATCCTTCAAACACAGCTTTCTTTTCTTCATATTGAGAAAATACACTATAGTTACTTAACCGCTGAGTTATTTTTAATACTAAAATCATGAATAAAAAGAAAACTAATAGGAAATGGGAAAGCCAGAAAGACTTTTTTTTTTTTTTTCTCACTGCTGGGGCCTCTCCCGTTGCGGAGCACAGGCTCTGGACGCGCAGGCTGAGCGGCCATGGCTCACGGGCCCAGCCGCTCCACGGCATGTGGGATCTTCCCGGACTGGGGCACGAACCCGTGTCCCCTTGCATCAGCAGGCGGACTCTCAACCACTGCACCACCAGGGAAGCCCCACAAAAACTTTGATTCTAAGGCTGTGACCTAACAATCGGTGTAAAAGTGAACACTTAGCCAACTGTTCCTTATCATCTCCCGCTTTGTAGAGTCCGGCTCTCCAGTGGTAAGGGGGACCCAGGAGGTGAGTGAGGTTTGTTGTAGGGGTCCATGGAGAGATAGGAAGATGGGACCCTCAACCACACAGCCAAGCCTCATGGAGATGGAATGTGCTTTGGGGTCCAGAAGACGTTCCACAACAGGCTTTAGGGCTTCCTGCTCGAGGGTTTCACGTTTATGTTGTCTCAGCAACTCTCTGTCTCTGTTTCTCCCACTCCTGCTGCTACTGACCAATTTTGCCCAGTGCCTCATATTCAAATACCCCTTTTAAATAAGAATTCAAATCCTTATTGGTCTGCCCATCACCTTGTGGCATAGGCTTCCTCGGTTTCACAAAGCTTTTTCAACAGGCCATTTCATAGGCCACTGACCAGCTTATAGACTGGCTTCTCTGGGGTCAAGCACCCCCATCCCCTTGGACCAATAGAATTGGCCTCGATGATAGGCTATGTGGCCAACTTTTCTAAATGTACTGTGGACAGTGAAAGACACTCAGAGTATGATCATTTGTTTGTCTGTTTGCTCTGAACTGGTAAAACCATTTGTCATGCAGAGTTGGGGGAAGAGAAGGTCATTTGACTGTTAAATGACAGATTCTAGAGGGTGTGAAGAGCAAAGCTTGTTCTGTTTCTCCTCAGATGTATTTAGCGTCTTTCACTGGTTCCATCTTCCTCTCTTCAGTTCAGCCATACTGGACTTCTTTTTTTTTTTTTTTTTACACCAGTCTCTCTCTCCTCTGTCTTTCTGTCTGTCTGTCCCCCACCCTGAGCCTACAAATACATAGTTTCCTCCACGTGGATCCCTTTCTACACCGTCTTTAGTAGGCTAAAATACCTACTCATTCCTCAGTAAAGTTTCTTCAGACTCCCAGACTAGGTCCTGCTCCTCCTGTGATAAGCTCCAGTAGTACCTTGTACTTCTTCTTTCATAATATTCCTCATGTTTATCATTATTTGTTTCCTACCTGTCTTTCCTGTTGACAGAAGCTCAATGAGGGCAGGAGTTTCTGTCTTGTCACTGCTGTTTCCTCAACAACTGGTCCAGCTCTGAACACTTAGTGGAACTCCATAAATATTCACAGACAAAGGAGCCTTTGCTATCATGCCATCTGGACAGAATGTTTTTCATTTAAGAAAAAGATATGAACCCCGACCATCTCAATGTGGAGCAGGGCCACAATAAAATGTTTTAGAGGTGCACTAGCAACTCTAGAAAAATTGGGCTTACAACGGGCAGGTGGGAAGCTTTCCACATACGTCCTTGGGAGATGGCACAGGACAGTAAATAGCAGGCAGGCGGGAGGGGAGGGGCCGGGCCCTGTGGCGGATCAGGTAACACAGGAGTGGGGATGGGGGCAGGGGTGACGCTCCACCCACGCACACACCGTCCACCTCTGACACACGCGCCTCACCCCAGCCGGCCTCACAGGAGCCGCTCCAAGGCCACGCTGGAACAGCAAACATGGGATTGTGTTTGCCGACTTGGCTGGGCAGCAAGGCCTCCCCCTGACCTTCTCCCTGCGCGGTCATAAAGGGAAAGGGCCCGTTTAATGTGGGATTGCCCGAGGTTCCCCTCCATAGTGCCACACTTTAGAGGCACCCGCTCCGCTGAGCATTACTGCCTGGGATGGGCGAGGACGCCCGCCACAGCCCCGCCTCGGCGCTTTTCCTCCAGTGCCGGTGCCTTCCGTGGGGAGTGAAAGCGCAGCCCGGTCACTGGGAGCCCCTCCCCGGGCACGGGGCTAGGCTGGCCCTCAGGCACCTTTGCTGAAGGGACCCGGGACCCGGCCGGTCATCTCAGCTGATAGAAAGTTGTGTTTAGGATGTGCAGAGAACCAAAGGAGAAGGACTCTGCACACAGCTGGGCTGTGAGGCCACCCGGGACATCATCCGGGAGAGGAGAGCAGCTCTCGCCACCCCCAGCAGCTCCCCTATCTCACCCGTGGTTTCCAGAGTACTTCTCTGAGATTATCAGGCTGGAGTTTCTCTGCCGTGAAGATGACTCAGCTCTTCCCTATCTCCACTTCCATTACTTCTCTGCCTCAAGCTTCTGCGGCCTTTTCTCTGTGGCTCTTTTCTTCAGTCCCAGCCTACTGTCAGCTTCCCTCTCTGTGTCTCCTTAACAGTGGGGTCTGATGGGTTCACCCTGTCACCATGGCTCTTATGCCAGACCCCCTCAAAGGCCATTGGCCAACCAATGGGAAGCTGCCCCTGGGTTAGGAACCAGTTCCTGGCTTAATCAATTATAACTGAGGCCACACATGCAGAATCACATGGCATAAACCATTCATTCCTTGGACAAATAGGGTACCTCTTCTATGCCGGGCTATATCTTAGCCTGGAGACTCTAGCAATGAAATAAAAACAACACAAGCCTCTGTCTTCATGAACCACATAAAACCACTTCCATTTTATTGGAAGCTGGGAGGACTGATAAGAAACAAAAAGGAAAACGTGGGATATGGTGATTAATGTGATGGAGAAAAACAAAGCAGGATAGGGGCACACGGAGTTCCTAGAGCAGGGGTATGTGTGTTGATTTCAAATCAGATGTTTGGGAAGGTCCACGTGAGAGAGTGACGTTTGTGTCATTAAGGACACAAAGAAAGTGAGAATTCCAAGAAGGAACCCACGCAGGGCCCTGACAGACATGACAAGTCTTCCGGAGACATGGCTGTGACACTTGGTATTGGCATGGTCAGCCCCTAGAATCACAGGGAAGCCAGGCCTTCTAGGACCTCACAGATGAGAGGGAGAAGCCTCCTTAAGGTACATAGTGCAATGTATGATGCTTGATTGAGTCCAAGAAGGACCAGAGCCCGGGGGGTATTTCAGAAGGGAACCCGAGTGCTGGCGCCCACGCTCTGTCTGCATCTGTCCCTGCTGTCCCAAAGCCTTACCAAGAGAGCAAGGATGCCGTGGACTTCCAATGAGTAATGCTCTAATTCAATGGGCCTTAATCTTTAGGGTGCATCAGAATCACCTGCAGCGCTTGTTAAACCATTCAGTTGCAGGGCCCAGCCCTAGTGGTTCTGATTCAGTAGGTTCAGGCGAGGGACCCAATGATTGCATTTCTAACACTTTCCCAGGTGATCCTGATGCTACTGGTTCATGTTCCAGGCTTTGAGCGCCTCTGCTCTCAATTACACTCTCATTACTTACTCTCAGCCCCGCCAATTTTGCCAGTGGCCTGCCTCCTCTTCTATTTTTCCTTCAAAGCCCAGCTTAGAGCCACTTCCTGGAGGAAACCTTCCCTGACTTCCCAAGGCAAAGCCCTTGGTGTCTTCCTCTGAATATTTTCCCCTTAGGTTTTCCTGTCTAATTGGACTGTAAGCACCTGAGGACAACTTCTCCATTCCTACTACCAGGTATGTGTTCAACAAAACTTTCTAAAGTCCCGTCATGATTTTCCCTGATGTTTATGAAAGGAAGGCTGTGCTGGGAAAGAATTCCAACTTGCCCCTGCCGCCCCGCCCGGGCTTCCCTCACCATCGAAACCCCATCTCACCCGAGCTCCCTCTTTGCCCTGAACTTCCTGGTTCCAGCCGGTCCAGGCCCGCTGTTGAAACGACATCTGGCCATCAAGGAAGTTGAAATTCTTTCTCTGACAAATGCCGTTTGAGGTTTTAAGAAGGCTGTTTTATTAAAAGACTCAAATACATACAATCAAGCACCAGAATGGCAAAGTACAGCTTGGCCAGAGGGTTGGGATACTCAGTGAGTGACCTTGGGCAGATCACTGGCCCCTTCATGTGTCAAAGGACGGAGCTGGATTAAATGATTTCTCGGATCCTTTCCAGCTCTCAAATTCCGAGATTACAGAATCTGAGTTTCTCTAGATGTTAAGCAAAGATAGCCAGACTTCTAGCGTGAGAGTGCCAAGTCTGTTGGGAAATTTGTCCTTCTTACAAGCTGTTTCCTAGTTTTATCTCTGCATGTGGAGTCATAGGAACTCCCTAAAAATTCCACGTGACAGACAGATCGAGGTAGGTGCAGGAGCAAACTGTGGAACTAAATTGTAACACAGAGAAATGTACATAGACGAGGGTTTAAATCGTAGCATCACCACTGTGCGACTTTCAGCCAATGCTTTAACTTCTCTGAGCCTTGGTTTCCTCACCTGTAAAACGAGAGCAAAAACAGTATCTACCTTATAGGATTACTACGGGAATTAAGAGAAAATAATTAACAGCAAGGTTTGCACAGAGGCTAGGTCAGCAGGTATCAGCTCTCAGGGGCTTCCTCTGGATTGTTTCAGTCCATCGCTGCTGTCAGGTTGGCCCCTAAATGGGGAAAACATTGTGTGTTCTCAACCCCAGAGTCCTGCTGATGAGCTTCTGCTTACTCCTCATGGCCTTGCTGGGTCACTCATTCATTCAACTTACATTTATTGAGCTTCCCCCAAGAGAGCTCTTCTTGAAAGGCGAGAAGAATTGGCCCAGCTGGGTGGTGGAAGGGATGACGATTCTGGGGAGAGAGGGAAAGGAGTCTGGAGAAGTGAGCAGGATCATATCAGCAGAGGTCTGTGTCCCACGGTATGGACTTTAGTCTTAAACTTAGGACTTAGCCGAGGCACTGCAGGGTTTATGCAGGGGAATGGCAGGAGAAGGTTTCTATTTGTAAAGATCACTCTGGCGGTCGTGTAGAGAACTGATGAGTGGAAGGTGGGGGAGGGTGGCAAAACTAGAAAAGGAGAGAACCATCCAGGCAGCACTGCCCTGATCCCACATGATGACGGCTGAAGGTGGTGACAGAGGAGAGGTGTGGAGGAATTTGAGAGGTGTTCACCGTGTGCCACGTACAGCATGGCAATGAATTGGATGACAAAGTGACAGAGAGGGAGGGATCAAAAATGATGCCTACGGGGCTTCCCTGGTGGCGCAGTGGTTGAGAGTCCGCCTGCCGATGCAGGGGACGTGGGTTCGTGCCCCGGTCTGGGAAGATCCCACATGCCACGGAGCGGCTGGGCCCGTGAGCCATGGCCGCTGAGCCTGCGCGTCCGGAGCCTGTGCTCTGCAACGGGAGGGGCCACAACAGTGAGAGGCCCGCGTACCGCAAAAAAAAAAAAAAAAAAAAAGATGCCTACATTTCTGGCCTGGGCACCCAAATGGATGCTGTTGTCATTACTGAGATAGTGGACCCAGGACAGAAGGGGCAGATTTGGGGTGGGGTGAGGGATGAAATCAGTTTTAGGAGACTTAGGGCATATGAAGCTGAGGGGAAGAACTGTTAAAGGTGGGGCTTACCTGACCCTATTCACAGATCACTGAGAAAGAACTACTAGAGGAAAAGGTTAAGGACGGGGAAGAAAAAGGGCCAGTGATCAGTGCTTCCAGAAAGCTCTGGAAGAGACCGAAAGGCATGCGACCTCGTGCGTGGTGGGAGGATGAGCCTTAGACAAGAATGAGGCCCACCTCATCTCTTGGGATGGAAGGAAGGAGACAGCCACAGGGGTGCTCCGGGCCCCTCTGACGCATTCAGTTGGTCCTCACTGTGTCCCTCAGCCCGCTCGTGAAGTAGTTCTATGAGTGGGACCAACAGTACTTCATGAACCACCTTGAGCAAATAGGTGGCCTTGCATAAGTGACTCTCTGTGCTTCAGGTTTCTCGTCTGTAAAATGGAGCTGGACAACCTCAGAGGGTGGTCATGAGGATTGCATGAAACTGTGTGTGAACGTGCTTGGGTGCTCAGAATAGCGCCCAGCCTATAGGATGCTCTTCACAATGGAAACCAGTCCTCCCAGGCTCTGCATGTGTGCTGACAGACCCAGGGTTTACCTGGAGTGTTCCAGGCATCCTCCTGGTCAGAGGCTGGCTTCCTGTTTCCTCCCCTCTCCCCTCTCCATTAAATTCCTATTTCCAATTTTTGGTTCATTTGCAAAATCAAAGATAACAAAGAAGCTGTGTGGTCTAGTGTGGGAACTCTCCAAGCTGCTCAGAACTTAAAAAAAATTCCTGGCCAGTAATCAGAATCTCTGGGATTTAGGGATTTAGGGCCATGGAATTTGTATTTTGAACATTGGTCTGATGAAAAGAGCACAGAATTTGTAGTGAGTAAAACTAGATTTTAGTCCTGGCTCTGCATTTAAGAGGGCGACCTTGGGTACCTCTCTGAGCTTTCGTTTCCTCCTCTATAAAATGCGAAAAGTAAAACCTGTTCATAGAGTTGCTATAAAGATCATATAAGCTAGCATCAGGCAAAGCCCTCAGAGAGCAGTCCAGTGCTGTGTGGGTGTGTATGATGGTCTCCTTGTCTGAACTGGGAGCTGCCAGCCCAGGTGCGATTTGATGACTGAACCCTCAGAAGCCCCCAGGGAGATGGTTTCCCAGAATCTGCCACCATAACGGCTTGACATGACAAACGAGAATGTTCTAACACACATTATTCGTTTTTCTACCATATATTATTAATAATGTTATTATTACTAATAATTGCTCCTGTTGGTTAGGCGCTCACGGTGTGCCACCCACCTTGCTAGGGTTTATCCACACATTATCGCATTTAATCCTCACCGCCACCTTATGAGCTGGTACTGTTATTATCCCCTGTGTACGTGAGAAAACAGATACTGAGACTGAAATTACTCACAGTGAAGGATGGAACCAGTGTGAATTTTAACCACCACCCTCACTAGCTCCCAGCTGAGTGCCTAATGGATGTTCCTCTTGCCCAGCCCCTGTTGTATCCCACCCCACCCCAAAATAACTGAAACGCTCACGTAGTTGACTTTTTTTTTTTTTGGCGGTACGCGGGCCTCTCACCGTTGTGGCCTCTCCCGTTGCGGAACGCAGGCTCCGGACGCGCAGGCTCAGCAGCCATGGCTCACGGGCCCAGCCGCTCCGCGGCATGTGGGATCTTCGCGGACCGGGGCATGAACCCGCATCCCCTGCATCGGCAGGCGCACTCTCAACCACTGCGCCACCAGGGAAGCCCACGTAGTTGACTTTTAAACAGAGGGATTTGGGTGGGGGCCGGGGGCTGGATTGCTTTGCTTTTTCGCATCATCCGATTCCCAGGAGCTTTCAGGAGAGGGACTGGGGCAGGAGGGTCTGACTACATGCCTCAGACCACCCTTCACAGATGCCCCCGACACACACACACACACACACACACACACACACAACGTGGGGCCCATGTCTGCCTGTCCAGCAGAGCCCCTTCAGCTTCCCGCCTCCATCTGCAAGGCCTGCTTCTCAACCTAGGAGAACTTCCTGGAAATCAAACCCCCTCCAGTGAGCAATGTCATCTTTCGTGGCTGCAGAATTTCTCAGTGCCCTGGCTTCACAGGGGAGCAAACTGGCTTGATGGTGGAGCTCACGGAGGAGAGAGATGGGGACGTGCCCAGCCACCCGGACTTTGCACAGTCCCGTTTTGAACCTGTCCACTTAAATCTCTTTTTACTGATAAGCACATGCACTGAAGCAAGCCGCCCAATGGCCTGCTTCCAGCAAAGCAGAAGGTGGGGGGGAGCCGGGCTGCAGGGTGCAGTGGCCGTGGGGCGGCTGCCAGGGAAATGCTGCTCAACATTGACCTTAAGGTTTAACCCTCTCCACCCTGATGCCAAGGTGTGGCGGGAGCCGCTTGGCCTGCTCTGGAGAAAGAGCGCCTCAGCCCAAGCAGAAGTCCTCTGTGATGGTTCTGTCCTGGCTCACCATGCTGGTGGATGCTGCCCCAGAAAATTCCCTTTATCCATGAAAAAAAACCTTTTTTTTTTAAGTTGGAAAGAGAAGAACCAAATAAAGTTTTTCCAAAGTAATTAGTTATATTCAAATCTTGTAATAACCTATAACAGAAAAGAATCTGAAAAAGAACAGATACATCTATGTATAACCGAATCACTTTGCTGTACGCCTGAAACACTGTAAATCAACTATACTTCAATTAAAAAAAAAAAGATTACTTCATTACTAAGTATGGAATTTATCTTATTTAGTTTATTTTTTGTAAAACTTTGGGCTACATATTAAAGGAAAAAGAATAAAATAAAAACAAAGTAATTAGAAAAACCTCTTAGGGCAATTTTCTTATATGCAAATTAGGATGAGTTGTACAAAAGCAGGTTCATTTACATGTATGTCCTCATACAGCCTGCTAAGAGCTTTGCCTGCACTATCTCCTGTGAAGTGGGTTTTGCTTGACAGATGATGGCACAGGGACTTGCCCAGGGTCACAAGGTTATACACGCTTAACTGCTTTTCCAGACTTGTGCTATCTTGGCAAATATGGGGAAGGCTTGTGACTCTGATAAGCATCTGCTTCTCCCGGGAAGTGTGCCTAAAAGGAATGCCTCAAAACAGTGGAAACTGTCTGCTTTCTTTACCTGAATTCGTTTATTCACTCATTCATTCAACAAGCATGAATTGAGCGCTTACACTATGTGTCAGCGTGTTCTAGATGTTAGAAATAAGATGTAGCTCCTGTCAGGCCAAACACTGGACTGACGTTGTGTAGAAGCTAAAACGTCGTAAATGCCAGATTCAGCAAAACCTTCCCTGATGGATTTCATTTTCTCTTCGTCACAGAAACTCATAGCACTGGTTTTCGCTAAGAAATGTCCTTATTCCTACCATTTTCTGGCCTTGCTTGGCAAACATTTATTTTGTTATCAATCCTTTCCAAAACCCATGCCTTCTTAACCCAGGTAGACTACAAGCTCTTTGAGAGCAGAAGTACTGCACTTAGCCACTCAGAAAATAGGCTCTGATGTCGTGCAAATCATTTCTGACACCTAATAATTTCCCTATAGAATCCAAATGTTCACACTTGGACTCCCTTGGTGGCGCAGTGGTTAAGAATCCACCTGCCTACGCAGGGGACACGGGTTCGATCCCTGGTCCGGGAAGATCCCGCATGCCGCGGAGCAACTAAGCCCGGCGTCACAACTACTGAGCCTGCGCTCTAGAGCCCACGAGCCACAACTCCTGAGCCCGTGTGGCACAACTACTGAAGCCCGTGTGCCTAGAGCCCGTGCTCTGCAACAAGAGAAGCCACCACAATGAGAAGCCTGCTCACCGCAACGAAGAGTAGCCCCACTCCCCGCAACTAGAGAAAGCCCATGAGCAACAACGAAGACCCAACATAGCCAAAAAAAAAAAAAAAAGTTCACACTTAAGCAAATCATCAATTTTACTTTTAAGCATTGAGTTGTATGCTGTCAGTTCTCCTATCACTTTTTTTTCTCCTGGATCTAAATCTGGACTGTGAATCCATGTGTGTGAGTGATAATAAATGATATAACTTGAAATTAAGCTCTTTAAGTTTCCTGCTCCTGTAGACCTAGGGACATTACAGATGTTTGCCAAGGACGCATTAGCTTTAGGAACTTGCTTCCAAATTCTGTGTTCATTTTCTCTCCCTCACTTGCCTCCCTCACTTCCTTCTCTTGCAGTCTCCCACATCACAGTGTGATTTCTCCAAGTTCATACAGGGCCCTCTGGGCTGTGAACAAAGACTGGGGGACTCTGAGGGAGGTCATTGCCCTCTGCCTCTTGTTCCTGAGCGTTCCCAGGCCCCTGCCATGTTTTGTTTAAACCCAAGACTTGTTAAGTACTTCCTAAAGCTAGACGTTTGGAGAAGGAGAAGGAAAATCTGTCGGAACTAAACGAGCTGCCAGTCTGATGATCATAGTACAGAACCAATCTAGGGCCAGCCACGGGGGAGGGGGAAAGGCTGGGGCAAAATTGTGAATAAAGCAGCTCCCCTTCCTCGCTGGGCTGTGGGAGGGGAGACCCTGCCTGTCCTCACCTCGGCCACCCTCCAGCCTGGTGTGACCTTGGCACTGTACCTGCAAGACAAGGAGGCTGTGTGTTTCCCGAAGCAGTGCCTGGCGCTTTGCCAGGAGGCCCAGCACCCCACTGGCATCACAGGTGGCTCTGATGGGCTCAGTGCCCAATTCCCAGCCGAGGCTGACTTAGAGGGAGGGTCCTTGGCGAGAACCTCTGGAGATGGATATGGGGGTGGGGGGATGTAACTGCTCCACCACCCTACCACCTAATTACAGCTTCCCAATCTTGGGTGGGTCCCACTCTCAAGAAAGGACAGCAAACCCCTTGGCTGACACGACAGGCAGCTCACCTGTACACAAATCTCTCCACCTGGCCTGTCCCCCAGCCTGAAATTCACACTACGTACTCTTTCCAGTAGGTCCTGGAAAAACAAACCATGAGAAAATGAACGAGTGCCGTTGGAGAGCGTAAGATGTTAGCATTGCATTAACTGGCCTGTAAGACTGTCCAGTTTGCTGGTGCCACCTGGGAGCAGGCAGGGCTTTGAGAGACAGAGCAGGATCGGCAGGGTGAGTCTGAATGCAGAGGTGGGTCAGGAGACTCTTCAGCACACCAAGTACTCGTGACACTGTGGTGGGAAGAAAGAAAGCGGAGGAAGATGGTGGTGAGGCCGGAACAAGCAGGGCAGTAGCTCTGGCTCAGCTGGGGGTTTGTGCCCCAGGTAAAGTAGGCAGTGGCTGACTACTGCCAGCCCATGGCTGCTGCATGGGAATATGGCCCCCACTGGCCAGATTTTTGGGTTTTGAATTTTTTTTTTTAGGAGATGGGAGAAACCGACTGGCTTTTTTATATGTCAGCAACTAATTTAATTATTTTTAAACACTCGTGGGCCCGTACAGTACAAGCTAAGTGAAATATCTGTGGGCCCCGTTTGGCTACCAGGGAAAAGTGAAGGAGGAGACTGCCCCGGGCCATATCTGCTTCCACGGCAGCTAAAACCCCACTGCTTGCCACATATTATTTAACCAGCCTTTCTTAATCATCAAACCCTTTCAAGCTGAGAGCCACGCACAATACCGTCAGCCTCTTTACACCTCAGATCCATAGCCTGACCTTGAAAACAATTCAATCCATTCTTTTCTCTTCTCCCTCTTCTTCCAGCTCAAACAAAACTAAACCACAAACCTTCCCCAGGAAGGTTTCTCTGGAGAGGCGGCACTTAATTCTGGAGGAGACCTTTGCCTCCCAGTCAGTCAAGAATGTTCCAGGCGGATCCCCAAGCCGGTCGTGTTTTGAACTTGGACAAAAGCCCTGAATGAGCCTAGGCAAAGTATCCAGCCTAACCGATTTCCTTCTTTTGCTCATTAAGAAAAACTATTATACGGGGAGGGGCGAGGCGGGGTGTTGGGAGGAGTGGTATGCACAAAACCAAGAATGTCGGATCATTCATCTTCCAGACGCCTTGTGCCTCCATTTCCTCGTCCGTAATATTAGTGGAACAGGCCTCAGGCACTGGCACTGGACTGGCGGTGGCGAGGCCAAGGTCTCCTAACAGCCTCCTACTTAGAGCACTTTCCTCGGTGGAGCTCAGGCAGGCCCTTTGGCAACAAGGTGAAATGGGTAACATTTGAATTCCTCAAGCTTCATCGCACCTCCAGTTACCTGATGCCCTGGAGTTGAACTCTGTACGCCCAGGGACACTTGAGTAAAAAATCCTGGTATTTTACTATGCGATACAGCAAGGTATGTGTATATATATATATAAAGCTAGAGAATATTATGGACATATGAACCTCACTTAGACCAAACTACATGAGGAATTTTTGCCCTTCTGTCTTTCTGTAAAGGTTCAGAATGTACTAACCCTTGACTTTACAGATCACGTCCAGCACTTCATGCTGAATGTCATTAAGTGTTCAGTGTTTGGAACTCTGTGCTCATCCTGACTTGGAAGCAAGTTTATTTATTCAGCATAAAAGGAAGTATTTGAACTCACAGAGTGTGATTCCCTGAAACTTTTAAAAGCAGCGAGACTGGATAGACAACTTTTAGGATAGTAAGACATATTTCTCTGTTCTGAATACCCCTTTGCTCTCTTAACTAGACAATTCTAGCTATATAGGAGCTCAACAATAAAAAGGACATGAATTTTAGCTAATATGGGTAATATATTTAGATGATAAAAATGAGCCTTTTCTTGCCTAAAATTCCCTTCTTCCGTCAGCTATTTAGTTGTCTTTTTGGGGGTTTTTTTCTGTTTTGTTTTGTTCTTTTGGCCACATTGGGTCTTCGTTTGCTGCACACGGGCTTTCTCTAGTTGTGGCGAGCGGGGTCTACTCTTCGCTGCAGTGTGCAGGCTTCTCATTGCGGTGGCTTCTCTTGTTGCAGAGCACGGGCTCTAGGCGTGCGGGCTTCAGTAGTTGTGGCTCACGGGCTTAGTTGCTCTGCGGCATGTGGGATCTTCCCAGACCAGGGCTCGAACCCATGTCCCCTGCATTGGTAGGCAGATTCTTAACCACTGTGCCACCAGGGAAGTCCCAGCTATTTAGTTTTGAACCATTCTTTTGTGAAATAAAACATGTAAACAACGTTTTTATGAATATCACAATTTTGCCTGGGTGGATAGAATAACTTTCCCCAGCCCATTCTTAGTGCTTTCTCTGGGTTATTTAGACCTAGCTGGCCTTTTGGAATGACAGATTTGCATAAAAATTATAGCGAGAGGCAAATGGAGCTGTACGTTGCTGACGGTCACAGCATATGGTTTCTATTCCTTTCTATCCCTCCTCGATGTTTAGCATGGTATCTGCCACAAAGGACGTGTCAGAGAGATTGTCAAATATGCTGGAGAAATGAACAAGAGAAAAGTCTGGCAACTGCTTTAAGTACGGGATACATGAGAATCAGAATCAAACAACAGGCAAGCTGACAGGCTGTCTGTGAGCTGAACCCCCAGCTAGTCCAGCTCCGGGTGAGTCCTTCCCGCCTCTCACCCAAGTTTCATTTGCTGCATTAGGGCTCCTTTCACAGATACTCTTTCCAACGCACAGTTTTGTCATGGTTCCCAACTCATTTTCCCCTCTCTAAGTGAATATCGGGCTCTCCTGCTCCTGTGCTGAGAAGCTGAATGAGTCTCTTAAAGTTCCCATCCTGACATGTTTTCCCCAAAACAGGTAACCATGCTGATCGCTTCTCTTTGGATTCTCCCCTAATACTTACAGCTTTGCAGAAATCATTTAGAAGCTGTTAATGGAGGAAGGACGTCGCGCAGTGAATTCCATCAAAGCTCTCTTCTTCTAAGCCAGTGAGTGGAAAGCAGTAAGAAGGCAGCCAGTAAGCATCACACTCTGCCCTGAGAGCGTGTTTTGTTGATGCTACACTCATCTCAATGCCTCCCATGATCCCTATGTTTTAAATTTTTGTTTATTTATTTATTCTTCCTATTCTGGGGCACAACCCATCATTCTTCTACCTTTATTTATGCAGCTTGCGTTTTTCCTGACCCCTCTCTTTTGCCCTGGTCCCTAGACATTGGGGCGATTAGAACGTTGTTGTTGTAACTTTTGCCCCCTATTGTAGTTCCTGGAGCTGGAGCCACTGCGTGATGACCTGCTCTTACCACAAGGCTTTGCTCCAGCTGGATTCTCACCACCAGGTCCTGTCCACAATGGGCAGCTCTTAGGAAAGACAAATCCCTAATTTTGCTTTGTTTCATGAGACTATTTCTGGCAGTTGAACTGGTTGGTTGGTTGGAATGAATGACCTTGCATTGAAAGCCAAGAGGCTCCACAGGGTTTTTCCATCTCAGAGATGTCACGGTTGCTTCTCTCTCTCTCTCTCTCTCTGAATTCCATGCTAATATTATAT
The DNA here is from genome assembly GCF_951394435.1 of Stenella coeruleoalba. Lineage (NCBI taxonomy): Eukaryota > Metazoa > Chordata > Mammalia > Artiodactyla > Delphinidae > Stenella > Stenella coeruleoalba. Next base: position 59,865,006 of record NC_137148.1, read on the forward strand.
ATACTTCTGTGATGCTGCTGCTCTGAATGAGAGATATCGCAATGCAAGTACTTATTAGTTTACATATAGGCCCTCTACCAAGGTTTAGCTCTCTGCCGAAACCAGGTGCTGTTTAATGTATGGTTATTTGTCAAATATGGGATTTTACTTAACTTTCCCTTCACAATAGGGTTTGTTGGCATCAAAGACCCAGAGGGAGGCAAGACATTGATTTTAGGACCCCAGTTCGAGGGAGGTGAGTGATGAGGATGCACTAAGAAATTAATTTTGGAGAGAATCGAGATTGAAGTTAATCATCCATTGATATGACACATGTATATTGGGTTCCTACTATGGGCAAAGCACTGGGTGTACAAGCAGTGAATAAAACTGGAGAGCTGATAAACTAGAACAACAGATGATTTTTTTTAAGAGCTCCAAGTCTTAGAGACACAAAAAGGTTTTGAGGAAAGAATGAAAATTACCTGAAAATATTACTTTTATATATCTGCTCTTCTCTTTCCTTTCCTTTTTTTTTTTTTTAAATGTTTTAAAATAGAACTCTTATCACAGGCATCAGTGAAGCCTGATAGAGGCATCATAGGAGAAGAATCAATGCCAGTGCCCTCCTGGTGTAGATTACAGAGGAGGAGGGGAGGGGAAGTGTGACCTCTTCCCTCTGTGGGCCCTTGGCCACTAAATCCTGGGGATTTTTTTAAGAGACTGAACAACTTAATCAAGGGAAGTCAACAAGAGTAAAATTCCAAAACCTAATTTTTGAGGCCAAAGATTAATACTATAAAACTGACAAAGTCCCTGCCACAGAATGAAAAAGTCATTTAAGTCTAAAAGTGTTCTTTGTAAATTTGTTTACAAACCAATTAGTGTAAAAATCAGAAATAAAATCAAAATCAGCTAGGATTTTCTGGCCCATGGGAAGTTTAGCATCCTAGGTACCTCTCTGGTAATCTTGAAATGGATTTGCATGTGAATTGGGGCTAGATTTTCAAAATTTTGGTCAAACGTTTTGTTGCTTATTGAAAAGGACTCTTCACCTAATGGACAGATCCTCTATATAGCATTTACAGCTAAATGCTTTCCTTCTTTTTTGCAAGAGCACCTCATATCATTTCAATGAAACATTATTTTAAGGCTCCAGTTTATACGAATTAACAGATTTTCTAAGAAGATATAAACTCCAGACATTCAGAAGAGTTTAATTCATCACATTTAAAAGACACTTGAAGTTAACATTATAGTTTGCAGAAGATAAATTCCTACCTCTGTCTATTTTGTTTAATTTTACTTCCTGGAATGTCCTCAGTTCTTTCTAGAGACTGCAGAATTCACTCTCAAAGTGAAAACAATTTAAGTTCATTTTTAAATAATTTAAATAAACACTACTAGACAACGTGTAACACTTGGAGTGGGAAGAAGGGCTGAGGGTTTTGGGAAACCTCACAATAAACATTAAGGGTTTAAAATGACAGAACATCGAGCAGCGTTTTTTGTAGTGACTGTCGTGCCTTCCCGCCCTCCCCCACTGGACCTTGTAGCTGGTCAGCGGGAGGTTCCTGCCTTAAACTTGAACAACACCAACCTTACTCTGCGTACGTGGTCTTTGTTCATAGTAAATTCTCCCCACACTACAGAAGATGTGATCTGGTAAAATAACAACTGTGACACTCCAACATGCTTAGATTACAGACATTTTAGGAAAATGAAAAGAAGGTGCAAAGAGCTGACTGTGTCCTTCCCCTCCAACATCCCAAATTCATTAGTTGGAGCCCAGCGTGATGGTGTGACAATATTTGGAGGCGGGGCCTTTAGGAGGAAATTAGGGTTAGATTAGGTGGGGCTCTCATGATGGGATTAATGCCCTTATGAAAAGAAAAGAAAGCAAAACTGCAGGAAATCTCTCTTTCTCTCTCTTTCTCCCCCCCCACACATACCTCTCCCCCTTCTCCCTCCCTCTCTCCATCCCTGCCTCTCCCTCCCCTTCCCAGCATGCATGCATCAAGGGAGGGCCACATGAGGACCTAATAAGAAGATGGCCATCTGTCAACCAGCAAGAGGGCCGTAGTCATCAGGAACCGAATCAGCTGGCACCTTGATCTTGAACTTCCCCAGCCTCCAGAAACGTGAGAAACAGATGTCTATTGTTTAAACCTCCCAGTCTATGGTATTTTATTATAGCAGCCAGAGCTGACTGATTTCAGAAGCCTTCACAAGCCAGCTGGTTTTACTGACATGCTTAGAAACTGTAGAGATCAAATGATAATCTTCATGTGTAGTAGGCAGACCCTATTTGTTAATGTCATCACTTGCCCAGACCCAAATAGATTTCTACTGTGATTGTCTTCATTGAACACCTATTGTATGTTAGACAAAGGTCAAATTCCAACTCCATGAAAGCGCTCAATTTTTAGACTTTCAAAGTCTCTAGGAAGAAAATCTTTGCTTGGAATTAAACACATGAAAAATCAGCAGACTTTCAACAGCTATAACTTTCCACACTGCTATCTTCGACCCTCTGGAGTTACTTCTTTTATTTACTATCTGGGAACTAAGGTAGAAATCTGGGTACTCCAAGTGCTAACATTTTATTATTTTTTTTTTAATCAAGAGAACAATAGAAACATAAATAGCAACTAAAGTAGCATTTGCTAAAGGCTCAAAGGAGCCTTTGATACAGGATATTTGATACAGGAATTTAGAGGAGGAAAAAATGAAGTTAAATTGCAAGAAGTAAAAAACCAGCGCAAGACTAGCCATTGACACAGCCCAGGTGAGAGATTGCACGGGAGTGGAGTGGTAGTGGTGATGATGAGAACGAAGAAGAATGAAGAGACATTAACAAACAACAGAGATATTCACACACGCACACAAAAAAACAACAAAAAACCAACCACCAAATCTTAGTGGCTGACTGGACGCTGAGGCATGATCCTGGAGGAATCCAAAAAGATTGAGGTCGAAACATCAAAAATCTAAGTGAGGGGCTTCCCTGGTGGTGCACTGGTTGAGAATCCGCCTGCCAATGCAGGGACACGGGTTCGATCCCTAGTCCGGGAAGTTCCCACATTCCACGGAGCAACTAAGCCCGTGCGCCACAACTACTGAAGCTCGTGTGCCTAGAGCTTGTGCTCTGCAACAAGAGAAGCACCGCAACGAGAAACCCGCGCAATGCAACGAAGAGTAGCCCCAGCTCACTGCAACTAGAGGAAGCCCGCGCGCAGCAACGAAGACCCAATGCAGCCAAAAATAAATAAATAAAATAAATTAATTTTTTAAAAAAGTCTAAGTGATTGGAAATGTTTGTATTAACAGAGTATGGCAGTCAGAGGAAAGATCCATTGGTAGTTGGGAGAGATGTGGAATTGGTGGGTTCTGATTTTTTACCTGTTGAGTTTGAGGTGACAGTTGTATTTATAGTATGACAAAAGGCAGGCACTGGTGATATTGCCTCCCTTGCTATGGTATTCCTTGGTTCTATTGGTTTTTACACTTGGCCTCAGGCTGACCAGATCCAGATGTAAAGTTAACCCTTAACAAGCTGAGTAACTGACCTGTAGCAGCTGGTTGGCTACCCCCCCCAAAAAAAAGCTTTAAAGCGGAGGGACCCCCACCAAAATATTTAAGCAGTGCTTTGTGAAAGTGTGGTAATTTCTGTTTACACAACAGACCAGACCTAGGGGCAACCCTCCCCCTATTCATGAAGTAAAGAGCTATCCCTTGTTGAGTTTTAACAGGAGGGCCAGGAGTCACTAACCAGTCCCCAAATAGAGAAGCTGGTCATCAGGAAATGGGTCCCAGCAGCCCCTTAGGGGGCAGCTGAGTTTTGGGGTAGAAGCCACAATCCCTTCCCCAGATAGTAAGCATCTTTCTAGAAAGATTTGTATGTTTGCATATTCAGATTGCCACCATCAGTGTGTTTATCTCAGTGAGACTTTGTTTTGAAATAATGTAGATTTGCCTTAGTCAAGAAAATTAAATGAATCTGAATTTAAAAAACTAGTAAACCAACAAAACCATTACATCTATTTGACTATACTAACAGAATGCTTGTTTCCTTTTTAAAAATATTTTGAAAAGCATTCCAGAGAGAGAGAGATTTTAACGTTTTAATTAATTAATTATGGCTGCATCAGGTCTTTGTTGCTGTGCGCAGGCTTTCTCTAGTTGCGGCAAGCAGGGGCTACTCTTTGTTGCAGTGCACGGATGTCTCATTGCAGTGGCTTTTCTCCTTGCAGAGCACGGGCTCTAGGCTGGTGGGCTTCAGTAGTTGTGGCACGCGGGCTCAGTAGTTGTGGCTCACGGGCTCTAGAGCGCAGGCTTCAGTAGTTGTGGCGCACGGGCTTAGTTGCTCCGCAGCATGTGGGATCTTCCCGGACCAGGGTTCGAACCCGTGTCCCTGGCATTGGTAGGCAGATTCTTAACCACTGTGCCACCAGGGAAGTCCCCAACTGCCATTTCTGAGGTGTCATGAGCAAAAGCAGGGTACTGTGTATGATCCCTGCACGCTGAACCACCAAGGCGGTGGGCAGATCACCCAGGCCACCCTTTTCCACCTGACCCACCAATCCTCCCCTACCCTCACCCCATTTAAAGGAACTAGACCACCTTCCTTAGGAAGCGAGCAAGGGCACCGGTTTGTCATTCTCACCGTCTCCTGCTGCAGCACCAGTCCCAATAAAACCTTGCCTGAATTTCTCATATTGCCTCTTATCAATTTCTATTGATTAAATAATCCAGGAGCCCAGGTTGGTAACATAATGGGTGTCTTCATTTTCATTCTCTGATAGTCAAGCTTCTTTCAAAATAGCCAAGCCTTCCAAGGTCAGCTAGAAATTCATTTGCCTCTCATCTGCCAGTTAAGACAGAGTGTTCCAGAAGGGGGTATAGGAGTCAGGCAAAGAAAATTAAAGCTAGGATTAAGAGCTACTGCTAAAGACAGATCAATCTGAGATAAGATAAAGCATATTTGAAGTCATAGTTCATGGAAATCATGAATAATTTTAAAAAATGGATTCAGGACAACTTTACAGATATGTGGTAGAGCCCTTAGCCCTTTCAGATCTTATCTGAAAACCAACAGGGAAATGCAGGGGATTATTAGGAAAACTATAATCAGAAATACTGCCTGGACGCAAACTGGACCCCCAGGTCCCTAGTTCTTTGTGATGTCAAATAGATGATGGTAATTTGGGGGCATTTATAGCAGTTCCTTTAGCATTCGCCCGGGAAAAGGGAACATGCATTTAGTAGAAGGTGACATGTTGAAATGCACAGTTCAATTTATTAGCCTGAAACAGGAGACAGGTTTTTTTGTTTTTTTAAAGGAATTTTGCCATTTTAAAAAAAAATTTTATTTATTTATTTATGGCTATGTTGGGTCTTCGTTTCTGTGTGAGGGCTTTCTCTAGTTGCAGCAAGTGGGGGCCACTCCTCATTGTGGTGCGCGGGCCGCTCATTATTGCAGCCTCTCTTGTTGCGGAGCACAGGCTCCAGACGTGCAGGCTCAGTAGTTGTGGCTCACGGGCCTATTTACTCTGCGGCATGTGGGATCCTCCCAGACCAGGGCTCGAACCCGTGTCCCCTGCATTGGCAGGCAGATTCGCAACCACTGCACCACCAAGGAAGCCCCTAGGAGACAGGTTTTTGTGTTGGGAGAAAAGTTTGGATTCAGGTAAATTCAGCGCTGCCCTTTACTGTACTACCTATGAGACTTTTTGAGTCGGTTTCTTCACTGTTAAATAAGAATAACCAGGGGCTTCCCTGGTGGCGCAGTGGTTGAGAGTCCGCCTGCCGATGCAGGGGACACGGGTTCGTGCCCCGGTCCGGGAAGATCCCACATGCCGCGGAGCGGCTGGGCCCGTGAGCCATGGCCACTGAGCCTGCGCGTCCGGAGCCTGTGCTCTGCAACAGGAGAGGCCACAACAGTGAGAGGCCTGCGTACCACAAACAAACAAACAAAAGAATAACAAGTTCTTCACAGAGTTGTTACAGATTGAAAGTTGCAACTATTCCTAGTATAGTGCCTGGTATGTACCTGTATTTAGTAAATTCGTGATTATAACAAAATAATTAAGCAGCTACTATATTCCAGGCATTGCTGCAAGTCCTGGCACACAGCAGTGAAGAATTAGACCAAGTCCCAGCTCTCAGAAAGCTCATGTTCTAGAGGGAGATGACAAACAATAAACAAATAATCCAGTGTGTGTTGTGTTAGATGATAAATGCAATTGAGAAAGTTAATGCAGAGTAAAGGGGATAAAAAGTGAAGGGGGCCACCTAGAATCAATGCTGCTTTCTCTTCCTCCTCGTTTCCAGGCTACCCTGGGGTTCATCTTCTCAGAGTCACTGAATTTCTAACTTTCTTAAACTGTGAAATGGAAAAAATAATAATGGAACTGTGCATGGCTTTATTTTTTTAATAAAATTAAAGTTCAGTCTCTCCAAACTTTGATTTGTTTAGAACTTTAGAGCAGAGAGAAAAAGGCAAGATTGCCAAGAAGGCTTGCCGATTTAACATTGACAAAATATTTGAAAGTTGTCCAAAGCTATAGGCTGTAGTGAAGTGGAAAAGGACTTCACTGGAAAAAAAAATTTATGTATATAAAAACAAAAACATGTACCGTAGAAGAAGCAACGGGCAGAGGCTCTCAGGAGACCTGGAATGTCACTAAGGCTCTATTCTTCCTTAGCTGTGGAAATCATGCAACTTCTCTGTGCCTCTTTGTTTCCCTGGCCATAAAGTGATGTGTAGAGGCCACCAGTTCTACAGTTATCCTCTACCCTGACATTACTACCTGACTTTTGTTTTTGAGAACTGAAACACGGACCGTGACATTTATTTCTGTTCTGATTCATTTTTGTTTTTTAAGCAGATGTTGGACTCTAAGGATTCCCTTTTTAGGTACAGAGTTCTCCTTGGCAATAAAATGCAGATTCCTGCTCAGCGTCACTCTTTTTCTGGGACAGGGAATGGGTTAGAAAATGTTAACAAGCCAAAGTCTCTTAGGACTTTGAAAAAGGCTTTAATGATTTCTTTCCTTTCACTTCCTCATGCCTCACTTCTTTGGGTGACGCTTTGAAAGCACATTGGTCACTATTGTGGTAAAAATGTTAAAATGATCAACAACATGATATTATTGGAAAATGACCAAATCATGTCAAAGGTGAACGGAACGGTGCATGCCGAGATCTTTACTCAAACATACTTTTAAAATCCTGTTTGACGCTCTTGATATGAATAATCTGTTATTGTTATAAAAACAAAATTGCGTTTTGTCAAACACCTCATTTCAACTAGTTAGAAGGAGAGAGACCTCTGAAAACAATCATGTTTTAAATAATACTGCTTTAAAAATTGTTTTACCAGGTCTAGTAGTTTTCCAGTGTCATCTTTTGTTTTACATTAAAGAAAAAACACTTCTTGCTTTATTAAAAAGACATTTTTCACTAGACGGTGTCAGTGTTTGTTTTAATATTCCTGCAAGCACAGTCAGATGGCAAAGTAAGCTGGCATATTGTATTTATTTGAATCACCCTCCAATGTCCAACCCTAAGAGAAAAATAGCCCAAAATTCTGCAGACAAGTTTCTTTTCTGAGATTCTGCAAAGAAGTGATCTGTGAGCTAGTAGTTACCCAGTGAATGCAGACTGAAATCCCAAAGATTCATTTCAGCACTTGCAAAATAAATCAGGAGCTTTTGCTTTTACAATTTCTTCTTAGCGTTAAGTTCTCCATAGAAACATTAGCCACGACAGAGTTTTAAAACCTCCCCAGAGCCTTCAGAGAAGAGCTGACCAGCTGGAACATGAACTTACAACTATTCTCCTGCAGACCACCTATTTTTGCTTTAACCTTCACTTTCTACCATTAACAGATATTTACTTTATTTATTACATTTGGTGATATCTCTATGTGTCGATGACACCAACTTGTTTGTATTAAAACTACCCCTTTATCACACTGGCGTCAATCAACCTCACTGAAGCTCCCTTACTTCCCTCTTCTGCTTCTTCCAGAGCCCCTTCCACCAGGTATCAGCACCTTCCAGCTGCCCCACTCAAATCCATCCTATAACCTGCTGCAAGAGTCCCCTTCCCTATACTCCCTTGCATCATGCAGCTCCCGTACCCCAAACCTTTGAGCTCTCAAATGCTTCTGTGATAATATCCCGTCCTCTTTGCCCATATTCAGTGTCCTCCATGATCTGATATCAGCTTCAAATCTCCCACCCTCAACCAACCTCATGCCCCACTCCATTGTCCCTTGTCGTTGCCTGTCCTCCAGGAGTAGGCATTCTCCTTCCAACTCTTCTTCAAGGTCTACCTCAAACCGTATGTTCAAACCCTATCACCTTCCTTGACCATTCCAGTTTACAGTGACTTTCCTAACACCTCTCAATAGATAGACTACGCACTCTTTCTTTTTTCTTTTTTTTTGTCTACACCGTGCAGCCTGTGGGATCTTAGTTCCCTCACCAGGGATCACACCCTGGCCCCTGCAGTGGAAGCTCCAGAGTCCTAACCACTGGACCACTAGGGAATTCCCTAAACTACCCACTTATTTGGGTCCTAAATCATACGCTCATACTGAAAATTGATATGTGCGAGCTCTAATTGTAGTACTTAATACATGGAATCATAGAGGTGAAATGAACTTGAGACATCTGACTCAACATGTCCAGAAACACAGGAAATTCCCCTTGAACATGCCCCTGTCTGAGTGAACACTGACTGACAGGGTGCTGTGCCTCAAAATGTGGCCATTTCACCTTTGAATTGCTCTTATAAAAAGAGGCATCTGCTTATTTATTTATTTTTGGCTGCATTGGGTCTTTGTTGCTGCACGCGGGCTTTCTCCAGTTGTGGCGAGCGGGGGCTACTCTTCCTTGCGGTGAGCGAGCTTCTCATTGCTGTGGCTTCTCCTGTTGCAGAGCACGGGCTCTAGGTGCACAAGCTTTAGTAGTTGTGGCACGTGGGCTCAGTAGCTGTGGCTCACGGGCTCTAGTGCGCAGGCTCAGTAGTTGTGGCGCATGGGCTTAGCTGCTCTGCGGCATGGGGGAATCTTCCCAGACCAGGGCTCAAACCCATGTCCCCTGCATTGGCAGGAGGATTCTTAACCACTGCGCCACCAGGGAAGCCCGAGGCATCTGCTTTTTAAGGGAGAAAAGGCCCACTCAGCCCATTCCAACCAGGGGAGTGGGATAGAACCTCCTTGCTCTCCCATGGGAAGACACTTCCCTGAGTCCAGCTGAGATGCCTCGTGCTTATTTTCTAACATTACAGGGGAACTTGTTAGAAATGCAGATCCATGAGCCCCAGTCCAGACCCAACTGAACTGGAAAGTCTGAGGGTGGGCCCCCAGAATCTGAGTTTCAACAAGTTTGAGAAGGACTGCAGCTCCCACGTGAAATGGAAACCAGCTGGCCACCCTCTATCTTTGCAGACTACAAAATGGTTAGTGTCAGTATGCCACCTTTTCTCCAACGAAATCATCTCTTATAACTCCAATTAGTTTACTTAGCCAGCCAATTATTTTATTTAGCAACCCATACATTCCACATTTGACAAGCAGGTGAGGACACGGGTTTAGAAGAGTCCACATTCCTCCAGATCTTATCACTCTGAGGCACAAAGAGAAAAATAGCTCCAGGTGACTGCATGAACACAAAACAACCCCCCCCCCCCGAAATCTTTAAAAACTGCCACAGGTAGTTTAGTTTCCTTAAAAGCTAAGCCGGAAAAGGTTTTTGTGGTGTGCGACCCCAGCTGGGCTGGGCGACAGTTCTGTACTTGGGGGAGGGCAGCGGGCCCAAGGTGATCCGAGGATGACTCGCAGTTGTGTTTTGAGTGGTTGCTCAGCGAGTGTTTATCTTGTCCCTCCAGCAAACACACACTCTCAGTTTCTGGTCATGAAAGGGGAACCCGGTATTTTGTAGACAAGGAGTCACAGAAGCAACGTTCGAGGGGAAAAAAGAAAAAAGGAAAAAAAAAAAAAGTCAAGGCGCAATCTCCCCAGGCGAAAAGGAACCGCGCTGTTTGTCCTTCTGTAACCGAGCAACACCCTGGGCGGCTGGGGCTGGCTGTGTCTTCTGCGGTTTCTCTTGCTCTTCTCCGCAGAGGTTCACTTCCACCCTCTAAACGCTCCACAAGTGAAAAAGCAGGCGGGGCGGCCGCGGGCCCCAGTGGCAGGGGATCCCGGCCCAGGGCCCCGTGCAGCCCCTTCCTCCAGCCGCGGGGCCGGACAGGGGCGGGTCCAGGCGGCCGGGCGCTGCGCCCCGCGCGCGGTAGAGGTCGCTGCGCCGCGGCGCGCGCTCTCACCGCGGTGGATAACGGGGCCGGGCTGTAGGAGAAAGGAAACCTGCCCGGGAGGCGGCGGCGGCGGCCCGGAGCGAGCGAGGGAGGAGAGTTCACTTTTGCTCCGGTGTCAGCGCGCGGCGGCGGCAGCGGGCGCTGACGAGGGAGCACCGAGCGAGCGGGGCGCCCATCTCGGGGCGGCCAGGGGAGGGCCGCGAGAGGCCGGATACTAGCGCGCCGGCTGGGCGCGGAGCGGCGAGCCTGGCCAGCGAGGGGAGCCGCGGGGGGCGCGCCGCGTGCGGGCCCCCGGAACCGCGCAGGATGCCCCACGAGGAGCAGCCGTCCCTGCAGAGACCCCGCTACGGCTGTAAGTGCGCCGGGCGCGCGGGGTTCCACTGGCCTTGGGGAGCTCTCTCCCTACGGGAGGGTTGGAGAAACCGAGGGAGCCGGGTGCGCGCCGCGGAGGAACCGGAGGGCAGCGGCTGGGTGGCTGGCAAAGTTGGGAGCTGGAGTTGCAAAGGCTAGTGAGCGGCGTCCTCCCGCTCTCCCCACAAATTCCTAATCCCCAGCTGGCACCCCAGTCCTCTACCCCGCACACCCCACCGTGGCGCGAGGCAGAGCTGGGTCTGCGCCCTGGGACACACCAAGTTGGGCGTTTAAGGGTATCAGGTGAGGAGCCCTCGGAGCTCCTGGACGTTGCCGGCTCGGGCCAGGGGGTGGCGTAAGGGACCCTTTTCTTCCAACTCAGAGGGGAGGAAAGTTTGTTTGCTGTGGCTGCAGGTGGGCTCCGCTAGTAGTGTGCCCGCGCATTCTGCTACTAGCAACGTCGGCTTTCCTGGAAGGGGCGGTGTTTCCTCCTACCCCGCCCCCTCGTGCTTCACCTGGGCCGCAAGAGCCAGTTTGGGCCCCACAGGTGGGAGTCCTTTCCTGCTGCGGCTGAAAGGGACACCTCGCCCATCCCCCCCGTGCGGCGCGCGGGAGGATTGCAGCCGGGACAGGACGCGGCGCTGGGCTCCCCGGGATCCGGTTGGAGCCGCGTGACTTGAATGAGGTAGTGTCGATTACCCAGCCAGGGTCTACCCTCGGAAAGAGGTTGCTTTGGCGGATCTTGAGTGGATAGAGCCAGATGAGAACTAACCACACGGCTTCATGTGCAGAGTTCAGAGTCTTTACCAAACCTGTGTCAGGAAGTATTTCCTTTAAAACAAACAGAAAGTTGGCACGCTCTCTCAACAGGGTTGGCCCTGTCAGTGATCCCTGTGGCGGATCACAGGTTAATCTTTTGCCCAGGCTGGCCTTGGTGGCAGGGGTACCAGGCTTGGGTTAAGATAGTGAACCCTGCTGCATGTTTTGTGGTTCTGGCTGGTTGTGAGGGCCACAGGCTTGCCTAATAAAGGGGAGTAGTCACCGTGCTCACCCTCCCTTTCCTCCCCGCCAGTCTTGGAATGGAGCATCAGAGATGAGAAGTTAATTTTCCCAGGTGACCTTTTCTGTGTCAGCCAGTGAGGAGGCAGCCTGAGGAGTCAGCTGCAGCCTCTGTACTCTAGGGAAATGCATTTAACAAGTAACCCGGCCCTGCCCTTTGCAGCCTTAGTTTGCACTTTGCCTAACCAACACAGAGGGCAGAGTTCCTTGCGGTGGGATGTGCTCATCCCGAGTGGTGTCAACCATCTTCAGATAGGTGAAAGTCCTTTATGTGTCAGGCTCCCAGAATGTATGGTAGCTTCACTGTGTCAAATGATAAGATGGCCACAATGTGTAGAAACTAGGCGAGTATGAATTTAAAAATGCGTTTTGATATCACATTTTAAACCACGATCTGTTTGCTGTGTCGTCCCTCACGAGTTCAGCGTGCTGGGCAAACTTGCAGTGCCTGCAGTGCATTAATGTGGCAATTCCATCTGTTTCCCTGCGTGAGCGTCTGTGATGGCCCTTGGTTTTCATTGAATGCACCTGTAGTTTTAGAGCGCTCTTAGAAGCGGCAGTCTAGGAGAGTCAGATCCCACAAGCATGAAGAGCATCGCACATCGGCACATAGCCCCTTTTTTTGGAAATTCTCGTCCAGCTTTTCTCACGAGTCTGGTGTAATAGGTGATGTGCCGTCTTGTTGGAAGTTATTTTGTGAGGTGTTTCTGTAGAACAAAGATGAAATATTAGCTCACTAATGTAATTCTGCAGAGAAGATACGGAGAAAGGAAAAGGGTGAAGCTGCTATACTAATTTAGACGTGAGTAGAATATTATATTACAACCAGAGTATCTTTCTACAATCAAAACTAAATTTAATTGAAAGTTATGCATAGGCATGATTTGCAAAATCATTTTTGTGCTGTTGTAACAAACTGTGATGTATTTGCTAAAGGAGTTCTGAAAACACGTTGCCACCACGATCTGTCAAAAGTTTTATTCCAGTTACTTGAGAGTTAAAAAGACCAGCGATAGCAAAGAGGGGCTTTGTGACTAGATGTAGATGGTTTCACTCATCACTGATGATCCAGTCAGCATTTAAGTGGCTCCTGTGGGTCAGTAATCAATATGTCTGTGGCAGGAATTGTGGTTTTCTACCCTCTGCAAAACTTCTTTCCTTTCATGAGAAACGTTGTAAATGACGTGTTTCACTATTTGCTTCTCTTTAAAAGTGTAGCATAAGCCCAGCATGGGTGTGTTTATGTGTGTGTTGCAGGGGAAGGTTCTGGCTGATGCTCTGAGCTTTTGACTGATGCTCTGGTCTGCATGGTGAGATTTCTGAATCAACTGGTAACTGGTGTGTTTCAGTGGTCAACACAACTAAGCCTCTTATCCCTTTCCCAGTACTAGAAATTGAAGTTCTGAACTGTTAAATTCAGGTGTGTAAAACAGGGTTGAGGGCTTCCCTGGTGGCGCAGTGGTTGAGAGTCCGCCTGCCGATGCAGGGGACACGGGTTCGTGCCCCGGTCCGGGAAGATCCCACCTGCCGTGGAGCAGCTGGGCCCGTGAGCCATGGCCGCTGAGCCTGCGCGTCCGGAGCCTGTGCTCCGCAACGGGAGAGGCCACAGCAGTGAGAGGCCTGCGTACCGCAAAAAAAACAAAACAAAACAAAACAAAACAAAACAAAACAAAAACACAGGATTGAATACATCTGTGTTTAGGGCAGCTTGGTTCTAACGGTCTATCGGTGCTTTCCTTTGGAGGCAGAGGGATGTATGCAGTGTTGCCCTGCAATGCTGTCTGTAATAGACAAAAAGTCAAGTCCCTCCTACATGCAACTAATGTTCTGGTTGAGCTTTTCAAAAGGTTCTTTCAGGTCACCAGCTAAAGTGTTATTTTAGTATGCCTTTAACTTTAATTACACATGCCCTTAGCCCAAATGACTTGTTTGGGAGAGTTTAAGCTTGTAATATCCAGTTTGTTGGAGAGTTTAGTGTTGCTTAAGGTGTTAGCAAACGCCTTTTTTCCTCTAGGGAACCATTGGTTTGCTTTTGCCCCTCACCTTCCACTCCATAAGCTTTTCAGCAGCTCATTTTATTTAAAAGGCTAGTATACAGGCAGATCTAATGCTTACCAAGTCTTCTCGGTAATCAAAGGAGAAACAAAGGCCACTCAACTTCTCATCTGAGTCAGGTAAGTCCTACAGGTTAGGCACTTAAGCATGGGGTGTGGCATTTAAGTTGGTGAATTTACCAAGTGCTTGTGTGTTTCACGTGCTCTTGTTATCACCTGCTTATTATGACCTCTGAGAGGGCCAGGGGTTTTCCCGAAGCTGAAACCCCATGATACTGTCTCAAAACCCCACAGCTAGCTGGTGACAGAGGGAGTTTGGAAGCCAGTGCTGTCAGACCCTGAAGCCTTTTCTTACTGGCTGTTGCCATTTGCTTCTCTTGACTCATCAAACGGGGCTTCGCCCCTCCTATCTCTCTGTTTCAGGTGTTTGTCCTGATTTTATCAAACTGCAGAAACCTGTAGCCATTTGGATAGTGTGCTCTTTTAAAAGAAGATGGGTGGTATTCTCTCGAGTTTAATTTGGTTTTTTTACCCCTAAGGAAAAGTATGAAAGAATACATGGGCTTTTCGTAGAGTACATCTAGACTTCATTAAAACATTCTATGTGTATGCAGAGACATCCCATCTCATTGTGAGGCACTGAAATGAAAGAAAGACTTTTCCATAATATAGCTGCATGCTCCAGTGATTCCAAATAGGATAATTTGTAAAACATACTTTATCACATATACTGGCCATGCCTTAAAGTCTAGGGTTGATGAGAAATCAAGCGGAAGTTTGCAGGGGGTTGGCTGACCAGTGAGCCGAGGCTTTTTCCCTTTAGTGTTCCATTTCGTTTTTCTCCCTTGAAAGGCAGAATGGCGTCAGTGAAGTGGCAAAAGCTGTGGTGTTGAGTAGATCCTAGTTGAAATCCTGACTTGGCCATTAACTGCCTGAGTAGCCTTGGGGGTTTCTCTTATACCTTGAAGGATGGTGTTTTCCACTCCTGTGACAGTGGCTGGTGTGGTTCCTTGCACATAGTGCTAAACACATTGTAGTGACATCAGTCAATTGAGCACCTAACGTGTACAACACATTGCCGACGAAGGGAAAATGACTGAGATGGTTACAGCTTTACAGCTTATAAGAGAATCTGGAAGATGAAGAGTAATGCCTATACTTTTACTAGTGTACTTCCAAGTTCTGTGGAAGTGAAGACACGAGAGTGATGGATTTGGGTGGGGAAATGGGAAGGCGTCATGAAGGTTGTGACCACGACCTGGAGGGAGGTCAGAGGGAAAACTGAAAGGTGTTCCCGTGTGTTTGTTGCATGAGTATTCTGGGGGGGGATGACGCTTAGGAGGTGTGGATAGGTGCTGTGGGAAGGAGGTGTAGCCAGAGGGGAATTTATCATGGAATCCTTTATTTGTAGGCAACAAAAGGCAGAGCTGTCCTAAGAGTAGCTTAATCTAGTCTCTCACTGAAGTATCTCGCTCTGTGAGAGGTCTTTTTTTGGGCAAGTGACCTGATGAAGTGGGAAGTGTGGGTGTGCTTGGAATGCATGGGGTTGGAAAGGGCAGGAGGGTGGGTGAGGTTTGGGGACGTGTGCATCGGGGGGTGCCCTCTCTCTCGTTGCTCAGAGGACCCTTCACCATGCTTCTAGGTTGGGGAATTCTTTTTACTGCCAGGTTGCTTCTGCCAGATAGTTCCGCCAGATAGTTCCACTTGGGATAGGCTAGAAGTGAATCATGATGATGCTTCTGGACCTGGTGGCATCCAACGAATACAAAGAGAGGTAGGTCTGGACCCTCACCGGAGCCTAACAGACTCCAGCCAGGGAGACAGACAGCTAACTCCAAACCATTTCAGAACGTAAATTCTCTGAAAACAGGTTAAAAAAAAAGAAGAAGGTGTAGTTACAGCAGGGCAAGGATCTTGACAGCCAAATTATCTAGGGGGTAGGGTTTCTTCTCCCTCTTTTTTTCCTCATACTCTCCATTACTTAATGGCAATTTTGACTTCTGAAATTTCACTGGAGGTTTAGGGCAGTCACAGGAGAACATCTCAGTTTGGTTGAAAGCGGCTAATGCCGAGTTTCCAGCTCATTAGCAGGTCCTCAGATTGGACGACACTCTCACTGGACTCTCCCTTAACTTTACAGTCATGGGTTGTGCATGGCCCTTCTTTCCAAGGTGACCAAGGGCACTGACGGCTGTTTCTCCGGTCAGTGCAGTGGCTTTGCTGGAGCAGTTCCTGGAGCAGCAAGGGCTGTAGAGCATCACCTGGGAACCTGTTGGAAAGGCGAATCCCCTGCCCCACCCAGACCTCCTGAGTCGGGCAGTGTGTGTGGGGGGGTCCTACAAGGGCTTCTGGTGCACTGCTCTAGTGCAAGGGTGAAAAAGCATCCCTAATACACAGATTACCCTCTCCACAGTGCTTGCAGGTTTTTGTCATGTCAGTAAAAACACGTGAGCACGTCACCAAATGCTTTATTTACAGCGTGCCTTGTGTGTTTGACTTGAGCACACACATGCATGGCATACAAACCCCGGCATTGATTTCTGGACAGGTTTGTGTTTAGTTTATAGGATCTGTTTCGGTATGGCGTTAAGGTTGCTTTTCTCCCTTCTGGGAAACAAATGTGATTTAGAAGATAAAGTGCCAAATCTCCACTAACTAGGGATTAAGTGACATCAACTCCCCAGGGATCTCTAGGGGGAGGTGGTGCTCTCTGGAGCCATTGGGAAGGCTGAGTGAGCTGGGGAACCTGTTTGTGGAATAAGGAAGGTCCCAATCCTGGCCATTCTGGACTTTAATCCTTGTAGGGTGGGGCCTGGACAGTAAGGGTTGAAAGTTGTCTCTTCCCTCCATTTTTTTTATCCAGGACAACTTCAAGTGTTCTTCATTCATTCACAACTTTGAGAGCAGTTGAGTATGTTAACAGAGATACTATCTGATAGGAATTAGTGCACCTAGGTCATGCCCACATTACAGAAAATTACTGATCTGTTTATTTTTCTATTGATTAAAGATAGGAGGACATTCCTCTGATTTTTTTGCTTAGGATCCCCAAAGAGGACTTTTAATTGTTCTGCTTTTTCCATTACTCCTGAATCTCTAAAGAAGGACATTTTTATATCATTTTTTGCACATTAAGGCAGATTAGTTCCTGATAATTTGGGCTCACTTCTCATTTTATTGCCAATATGAACTCAGTCTTACATAATGTTCAGGCAGATCCTTAGTCATCTTCATATAAATGGACTTGATTTGCATGTGATTGAAGCAACAGATGTTTGAAATACTTAAGGGATGCTTAGGTTCAGTACCTCGCTGGTAACCTGGAACCCTGGTACCTAGAAGACACTCAGTCAATATTTGCTGTTGTGACAGATTTTGCTTAAAGTGTCAGCACTGCACTGTTGGTCTGAATGAGGAACTTGTTTCTATTATCTGTTAAATTAAAGATAATCTCAAGAGTTTGACTGCCAGGCAAATATTTAATGTTGAGTTAAATTTGCTTTCACCCTCTGTGGAACCTAGGCAAGTTATTTTAATTTCTCTGTGCTTCCGTTTCCACCCCTCTAAAGTGTAGATGGGAAAGTGCATGCTCGGAGGGTTAAATGATTCAACGCACATTCAGAATGTGTCTCCATAGTGCCCGCACTTGACTGGTGGGGGAGGGGTGGCAGTAGTATTGCTCTCATCTCTGCTGCCCCTTGCCTGTCTCCCCACCTCCTTGCCCTCTTCTCACTTTAACAGAAGGTGGATTTAAAATCTTGGCCCCATATATGTTTTTTAAATTGAGATATAATTGACATAAACATCCCATGCTTTCTTGAACGTATATACTCAACGGGAAAATAGTTATCTATATGGAAGTGGAGTCAGTCTATCAGTTTGGGTGGAGATCAAATTCTTGTTCATGTATACTTAAAAAAAAAACAGCTAACGTGTTCTTTTGCTGACTGTTAACAAATAAAGTTGGATGGTGGGTTGGATTTCTGCGCTGCATTGTTTTATCATCTTAAAAGTGGTTGCGGAATTGTCACTAGCATACCTGAGTGAGGAATTATTCTGCAGTTACTAAGCAACCTGTTGTCTCATTTCAGGGTTAAGTTGATCATAGCTGCTGCGGCTGGTTTGAAAGCCCAAGGGTTCATGACACTATCGAGATAGGAAGAAGCTGCTTGAAATAAGTGTTAATCTTCATGCCTATTTCAGATTGTGGAGTTTGGCTTTGATGAGAGCGTCGTCCAACCTTCTGGTCAACCTAGTACTGTGGGGATTTAGAAGGGGGTTGAGCAAGAGGAGGAGGAAGTGTGCTGGGTTCATTTGACATCCCTCAGGATCCCTTACTGCCTCTAGAAAGATAGTGAAACTTTAGGTTCATGGGCCAGTGAAGTTCAACTTAGAGGAATAATTGGGATATTGGAGCCATTGGAAGTAGAGAATCTTGGTTGCTTCTTGTGTCCCCACATTCAGATTACTCATTCATTCTGCTCTTCCCCCTTTCTTCTACCAGGGTTTTGTTTTGTTTTTTGTTTTTTCCAAGAAGTTTCATACAAATGTTTCCTATCGACCCTTCTACTCCTCATCTCCCCCAGAAGGGAGCATTGGGAACAGCCAGACTTGCCTGGTTCCTACCTGGGTCCCTGGGTATGTCGGTCGCTTCCACATTCTTTGTCTCAGTCCTGAGCTGACCAGGCAGGCTTCGCAGGGTTGGGGTAAGGGACCCGGCAAGATGCCAGTCACATCATCAGCCTCACGGAGTATGAGTTCTCCGTTCACCCACCCCATAAACTCTGCTCCCCTCGTATCAAATCCAGAGCCTTGCTCATACTGCACTCTTAGGAAGTTTTTCCGAGAAATGGTCATTACATAGCTAACACAGATAGGCTCTCACTTCCGTTCTGTTTCTACTAATGATTTTTATTTTCCAAAGGAAAAAATATTCATTTAAAAAGAGTGAGGCCTTCTTTCTAGATTAAAATTATCCAGTGCTTAAAATTACCTGAAAGCTATACCATACTCCCTTAATCCTTGTCCATTTTTATTTCCTTTATGCTTTTTTTAGGCCTCTTCCCCCTCCCTCCCTCAGTTTTTTTTTAAAGATTCAGTTGTAATATTTAAAGTCATAAAATTTTAAATATATAAAAAAATAAAGAGAATGTATAAAGATACAGTTATCTGTCCATGAGAACCAGGGACACATGAGTCCTTTCCTTGCTTTGGCACTGATTCTGGGGACAGTTTCAGAGCTTTCCTCCTCAGTTCTGCAATAGAATATATGCTGTTGTCAGTTTGAATTGGCCAACAGTTTGGAGGGTTGTGCTTTTGTATTATTCAAAGTAGACTCTGGTTGTTAACTTTGCGCATTTGATTAGGTGAACTCTGAGAAAGAAATGGAACTTATAATGTGCTTCTGTGTAGTGGTTTTGAAATCTTTGAAAATGTGTACCTTTGATCTGTTGAGTAGGACACACAAAATCCAGCAACCAAACAGGGAAGATAGACTTAACCTATGTACTCATGAATATCTTTAGAAGGTTATGCAAACATCTTTTTAGAGGTTACCTTTGGGGAGAGAGACTGAGGGCAAGGGTGAGAATATTATTTGAATTGTTTTTACCACGTATTACCTTTCAAAAAATAAAGCAAATGTGTTTTGAAAAATATTGTACTACATTGGGACTTCCCTGGTGGCACAGTGGGTAAGAAAATGCCTGCCAGTGCAGGGGACATGGGTTTGATCCCTGGTCCGGGAAGATCCCCTGTGCCGCGGAGCAACTAAGCCCGTGAGCCACAACTACAGAGCCTGTGCTCTAGAGCCTGTGAGCCACAACTACTGAGCCCACGTGCCACAACTACCGAAGCCCATGAGCCTAGAGCCCGTGCTCCGCAACAAGAGAAGCCACTGCAATGAGGAGCCCGCGCACCACAACGAAGAGTAGCCCCCACTCGCCCGCACTCACCACAACTAGAGAAAGCCCGTGCGCAGCAACGAAGACCCAAAGCAGCCAAAAATAAATTAATTAAAAAAACAAATATTGTACTACATTGGGACTTACCTGTGGTGCAGTGGTTAAGAATCTGCCTGCCAGTGCCGGGGACATGGGTTTGAGCCCTGGTCCGGGAAGATCCCACATGCCATGGAGCAGCTAAGCCCATGTGCCACAACTACTGAGCCTGCGCTCTAGAGCTTGTGAGCCACAACTACTGAGACCATGTGCCACAACTCCTGAGCCCACATGCCACAACTACTGAAGCCCGCACGCCTAGAGCCCGTGCTCTGCAACAAGTGAAGCCACCCCAACGAGAAGCCCGTGTACCACAATGAAGAGTAGCCCCCAGCTCACCACAACTAGAGAAAGCCTGCGCACAGCAGCAAAGACCCAACACAGCCAAAAATAAATAAATAATAAAAATAAATTTATTAAAAATTGTACTACATTGATGACTCCGAGAATAACATGGATAAAATAGAACAGCAATAAAATCCATGAGGGTCACAACTGTGTCTTTTGGTCACTGCTGTATCCCCAGTGTCTGGCATATAAGTCATTCAACATGTCAGCAGTAGTTCTTTCTAGGTAATGAGATAATGGGTGAACTTAAAAAAAAGTGTTTTCTTCTTCTCCAAATTTTCTACTATAAAAATGGTTTTGTTTTGTTTTTTCAGACAAAGAAAAAAGACACTTTATTAATTTTATGTGCATAATACATTCTTTAGTTATTTTTTTAAACATCTTTATTGGAGTATAATTGCTTTACAATGGTGTGTTAGTTTCTGTTGTATAAAAAAGCGAATCAGCTATACATATACATATATCCCCACAACTTCTCCCTCTTGTGTCTCCCTCCCACCCTCCCTATCCCACCCCTCTAGGTGGTCACAAAGCACCGAGCTGATCTCCTTGTGCTATGCGGCTGCTTCCTACTAGTTATCTATTTTACATTTGGTAGTGTATATATGTCCATGCCACTCTCACTTCGTCCCAGCTTACCCTTCCCCTCCTTGTATCCTCAGGTCCATGCTCTAGTAGGTCTATGTCTTTATTCCCATCTAGCCCCTGGGTTCTTCAGAAATTTTTTTTTTCTTTTTATATATGTATGTTAGCATACGGTATTTGTTTTTCCCTTTCTGACTTACTTCAGTCTGTATGACAGACTCTAGGTCCATCCACCTCACTACAGATAACTCAATTTCGTTTCTTTTTATGGCTGAGTAATATTCCATTGTATATATGTGCGGCATCTTTATCCATTCAACTGTCGATGGACACTTAGGTTGCTTCCATGTCCTGGCTATTGTAAATAGAGGTGCAATGAACATTGTGGCACATGACTCTTTTTGAATGATGGTTTTCTCAGGGTATATGCCCAGTAGTGGGATTGCTGGGTCGTATGGTAGTTCTATTTTTAGTTTTTTAAGGAATCTCCATACTGTTCTCCATAGTGGCTGTATCAATTCACATTCCCACCAACAGTGCAAAAGGGTTTCCTTTTCTCCACACCCTCTCCAGCATTTATTGTTTCTAGATTTTTTGATGATGGCCATTCTGACCAGTGTGAGATATCTCATTGTAATTTTGATTTGCATTTCTCTAATGATTAACGATGTTGAGCATTCTTTCATATGTTTGTTGGCAGTCTGTATATCTTCTTTGGGGGAATGTCTGTTTAGGTCTTCTGCCCATTTTTGGATTGGGTTGTTTGTTTTTTTGATATTGAGCTGCATGAGCTGCTTGTAAATTTTGGAGATTAATCCTTTGTTAGTTGCTTCAAAAATGTTTTTATACTTAGAAAAGTTAGAACAGTTACCCTTTGCTACTCAAGATACAAAGTTATTGTTAGCTAGGAACTTTGCCTTGAAAAAATTAGAGTCTGAAAAGCAGGTCTGTTATTATGGGAAGGATTCAGTGGAGATCTAATTTTCTAGGGTGTGTGTGTGTGTGTGTGTGTGTGCGCGAGCGTGTGCGTGCGTGTGCGTGTACATGCGCACATGCTTGTGTGAGAGACAGAGATTGAAAGGCTAAAATGTTGAGAGGTCCAGGATGCTCTAGTTAAGCTGTTGTAGTTGGGATCGAGATGATGAGAGGTTGGATGAAAACCATAAAGATAAGCAAGGTGAAGCAGGGAGCGGTGATAGGCAAAAATCCCAGGTGAGCAGTAGCTAATCAAAGTTTTTAAAATTTGTGAAGGGAAAGTGTGTGGGAAGCCGACTTGTAAAAGGCAGTGGATCAAGAAATAGTGTTCACAGTGAAATAAAGGTGGTTGACGTAAAAGCAGGGAGTTATTCTCCTGACTCAGGAGAACTCTCAAGAGCATCACCGTGGTAGACCACTCGTTATTTTTTTATTCAACACGACGTGCTGGATGCTGTGTGTATGATGGAAGTTCCCCGGGGCTTGTAGACTAAATGCCTTCGGTGAAGTGTGAGCAGAGCCTTATATAAGATGGATAAGAAGCTTCGGAGTGTCCCTGAGCTGGAGGTGGCATTTGCTACTTTCACCACTCAAATGGGGAGGAAAACATTTGTGAACAGTACGCAGACAGAGCAAGGTGAGTCTCCCCCTTGGAAGCTGGCATCATCCCCTGAATTATGTTGTAGAACTGAGGTAGCTGGAATGGAAGTGTTGTCACCCTGGAGGGATGAGAGTCATGGGGCACTGTGACGGCAAGGGCAGCGCCTAGCATCTGAGGGCTTAGGCGGAGGTACCACTTACTGTATGGCATGGGGTATGGCTTCTCTGAGCTTCCGTCTACACATTTGAGAAGTGGGTTTATGTTTACCTCAAAAGGGGTGTGAGGTACGGGAGATTGCTCTGAAAACTGTTCAAGTGTTATATATGGGTGGTGTGGGGTAATTTAGCTGCTTACATGAATACCTCTTTCAGGTAGTCCTATTAGTGTTGAAAAGGGCTCATCACTCTATCGCCTACCTCAAAGGCAGTGCCACTTCAGTTTCATGACATAGGCTGTTTTTGGACCCATGTTTGAAATGAGGCTTTTTTTTCCCCCCTTCCTTCTCCAGTTTGAAAAGCAAAATTTTCGCTTTGGGTAGCAATATGTTTGAGATATAAGTTTTCTAAATCCTATTGTGTAATCTTTGGCCAGATTCTTCCTTATCTATCTAAACATTTGTCTTACTAGGCAGTGTAAATACTGAAAACATAAGGTGCCTCAAAGTTGAAAAGACATTTCAAGAGTGTCTTTGAGACCTCTGCTATAGGAGAATGTTTCTTAAAGGGAAACTATTTTATGAGACATGGGAACTCTACAATGAGGGGGGACAGTAAAGCTTGGGAGCCGCTTGTTTCCTAGTCTGTTGATAGAGCTCATTTCTTTACAAAGTTGAAATGTTGTGGCTTATTTTTAAGAAAAGTAAGGGAAGGGTGGAAGGTAGGGCAGCTGGGATCATTTGGGACTGAAGAAATTTCCCAGGGCCGCTGGGTATCAACAGTGGGCCACCCTCTTAGGTTAATTGCACATCTTTGGCTGTTATACACGCCATAATATCACATCTCGGTTTAGAGCTCTTTTAATTCCTAGTTGTCAACCTGACTGCCCATTATAATCTCCAGGGGAGCTTCACAAAGAAAACACTGATTCCCTGGATCCCAGCCCCCAGATGTTCTGTTTATTTGTGTGGGGGTAGAGCTCTGGCATAAACATTTTTATTTTGTTTTATTTTGATTTTTTTTTACTTAAAAAATTTTTGAGCCCTCAGAACCACAAAGAACGACACTTTGAATGTCCATGCCTTTCACTTAGCTTCACACTGTTAACATCCTGCTGCACCGTTGCATCTGCAGAGACTCTGACAGCTTAGCCCTAAATACTTCACGCATCTCACAGGCCAACAACAAGGATACTCTCCTCCACAACCCCATCTTCCGTACCACTGGTACCGTGCGTTCAAGTCTACCATCCACTTTTAAATTCTACACTAAGATCTTCCTCAACTGTACTTTATAGCCATTTTTTTGGATCCAGCGTCCAGTCAAGTGTCTCACATTGCCTTTGGCTGTCATGCCCCCCTCAGTCTTGCCCAGGCTGGAACAGTGCTTCCACTCCCTTTTAATTCAATGACATTGAATCCCCTAAGAAGCCCAGGTGCAATTCTTGGCATGAAAGCCTCATGAGTGACGACGTTTCCTCCCAGTACATCACATCAGAAGTCCACCATGTCCAACGTGTTACTACCAGTGATGAATAGATATTTTAAGAAATCTCCATAGGAGATTCCAGTGTGCGGCCAAGGTTTGAAATTCATTGAATTAATGAAAACCCCTTTCTCTGCGTGTACACGTGTTTGTCGTAAAGTACAGAGCATCAAGTTTACCATGTTAACCATTCTTAAGTGTAAGTGCAGTAGTGTTAGGTGTGCTCACATTTTTGTGCAACCATCCATCTCCAGAACTTTTTCATCTTCTCAAACTGACACTGTATCCGTTCAACAATAGCTACCCATCCCCCCTCCTCCCATTGCCTGCAACCCACCCTTCTTTCTCTGTCTTTCTCTGCTTTTGACTACCCTCGATACATCATATGAGTGGAGTCATACAGCGTTTGTCCTTTTGTGAGTGGCTTGTTTCACTTAGTTTAGTGTCCTCGAGATTCATCCAAGTTGTACCATATATTAGAATTTCCTTCCATTTTAAGGCTGAATAATATCCTCTTGTACATATATACCATATTTTGTTTATTCGTCTGTTGATGGACAGCCTGGGTAGTTTCCCTTTTGGCTCTTGCAAATAATACTGCTGTGAACATAGGTGTACAAGTATATACCTATGAACAAAAGTTTCCTTCTTTTGCATGTATACCCAGAAATGGGATTGCTCGATTGTATGGTAATTCTATGTTTAATTTGGAGGGAATTGCCCCACATCTCTCCCTTTTCAATTAAGTGAATTGAAGCCTCAGAAGAGTAAAATATCTTTGAGTTCAAGAGAGAACTCAGAATGCGGGCCTCTGGGCTCCTGTTCAGATGACCAGCCCAAGGTCATGTGTGGATCCCTCTTCATAGGGGATAAAGACCAATGTCTAGATGTGGCAAGATTTACTTCTTTGCAACCCCGGGTGGGAGGCAGGACAAGGGTTAGCATGTAGCATTTCATTTACATTATGCATAACCTTTAAGAGAGTTTAGCTTTTGGTTGATCATTTAAATAGTATTACTCCATAGACAAGGGGTTGCCTTTGGACTCTGTAAGTAGTGCAAAGGGAGGTAACTGGTTGCCTCTCTGGGGTGTATAGGATTTTTTTTTTAATATACAAATTTATTTATTTTATTTATTTACTTTTGGCTGCATTGGGTCTTTGTTGCTGTGTGCAGTCTTTCTCTAGTTGAGGTGAGCTGGGTCTACTCTTCGTTGTGGTGCACGGGCTTCTCATTGCGGTGGCTTCTCTTGTTGTGGAGCACGGGCTCTAGAGCACAGGCTCAGTAGTTGTGGCGCATGGGCTTAGTTGCTCCATGGCATGTGGGATCTTCCCGGACCAGGGCTCAAACCCACGTCCCCTGCATTGACAGGCAGATTCTTAACCACCGCGCCACCAGGGAAGTCCCGGGTATATAGGATTTTGAGTATTGTTTTCATTTGTTAAGCTGGCTCCTCCAAATACAGTTAACCCTTGAAAACATGTGTTTGAACTGCTCAGGTCCACTTGTATGTTTTTCAATAGTAAATATTGCAGTACTACGTTATCCTCGGTTGGTTGACTCCGTGGATACGGAGGGACCGCCTGTTAGTTACACATGGATCTTTGACTGCAGAAGGTCGATGCCTCTGATTCCCATGTTCAAGGATCAACTGTATCAGCTGTGTGACCTGGGGCAAAATCATAACTTCCCTGATTCATGCTGTTCAACTGTAAAATGGGGATAATAATAGTAGTTAGAACTGAATGAATTAATCTACATAAAAATGCTGTGTCTAGTACCGAGAAGGCACTCAGTGCAAGCTATTAATATATCTCTCATCAATTTCAATGATGCTAGTTAGATAATTCCAATCATCCTTGGAAGTATTATTTGGAATGCTGATATTTTTAAAATGAGTTATTGAGTTGTACTAGACTTGGTGTCTCCATGTGGCTGTCTTGTGGCTGGCAGACAGAGGCTTCTAACGTGGTGACTTTTACCCAGAGCAGAAGGTGGCAGGACCCTGTGAGAGCAAGGGCTCTAGAACAACTGTGAACTGAAAGTAAGGGGAAGCCATTTCCTAAGGGTGAGTGTCGGTCATTCTGCTGGGGCCTCTGGAGTCCAGAGTAAGAAAGTGTGTTTGGAAGATTCTGGCTTCATTGTCCCTGGCTTAGGTGGAGCCAGGACCAGACAACCTGCTGTTTTGGAAGGCTGCTCATCCTTCGGCTCCCTGGTTGGAAATGAGCATTACGGGATCAGCAGTCTAGTTCTGTGTAACCAGGTTGTCGTCTCTTAATGATTAGTTTGGAATGCGTGCCGAGTATCACTTGTGGAGTTCCTAGGATTATTTAACAAGAGGGTTAGGGTTAGGCTCCGCAGAATAGCCTGGAAGTATTGAAACTGGGACAGTCCTATTTCACTGGAGGATCCTGATCTTAACCCTGGTCTCTGCACAGCCCTGGGAGAGACATCCCATGGTTTTTCGTGCCTGCTAGGAGGGGACAGGACCACGAGAGGTGGGCATTGTGTACACAATTCTAAGAAGAAGGGACTGGTTCCTACCTTTTTCTGTCAGTTTAACCTCTGATGATGCTGATAATAACAAATGTAGAGTGCTTATAGGTGCCAGGCGTGGCTCTGAGCACTTTATATGAATCACCCAGTTTAATCCTTAGGACAACTTTCTGAGATTGGTAATATTATCCCCATTTTATAGGTGGGAAAACTGAGGTACAGAGAGGTTAAGTAACTGCCCAAGGGCCCACAGCTAGTAAGTGGCAGCGTTAGGATTTGAACCCAGGCAGTGTGACTACAGACCTTGTGCCTGCTGTACCTGTTGGATACAAGTTAAAAAGTCAGTTTTGTGTACTTGGTACTATGTCTTCTGGGTAAAGCATTTTAGCCATTGTACTAGTTTCCTTTTGTAACAAATTAAAACAAACTGTGTGGCTTAATATAAGAGACATTTATTCTCCCACATTCTCTAGGCTAGAAGTCCAAAATCAAGGTGTTGGCTGGGCTACACTCTCTCTGAAGGCTCTGCTGGGAGGTCCTTCCCTGCCTCTTCCTAGCTTATACTTGTTGCTGGTAGTCGTTAGAGTTCCTTGGCTTTTAGGTGTATCAGTCCAGTATCTGCCTCCACGGTCACATGGTGTTGTCCCTGGCTGTTTTTTCTTCTTATAAGTCATTGGGTTAGGGGCCACCCTAATCTATTGTGACTTCATTTTAATTTATTGCATCTGCAAAGACCCCATTTCCAAATAAGTTCACATTGTGAGATTCCGGGCAGACATGAATTTGGGGGGGGGGATACTGTGCAATGCAGTATAGCCATTAAATTTGGGCAAAGGAAAAATTTCAGACATCTGAACTTTTTCGCACAGTGACTTTAGCTGGTCATGAACAGTGATGTATAGGGAATTCCCTGGCAGTCTAATGGTTAGGATTCACTGCTGTGGTCCCAGGTTCAATCCCTGGTCGGGGAACTAAGATCCCACAAGCATGGCATGGCCAAAGCAAAACAAAGCAAACAGAAAAGTAAACAAACAAAAAAACAGTGATGCCTATGGCCAGGGAGAGGCAGGGAGTTAGTGGGGTTGGCTAGTGCCTGCTGTCAAGTCCATGCTTGGTCATCACCAAAGCTGAGACATCATCACGAAAACAGATGAACGAAGGAAAAGTGTAGAAGCAGCGGAGATCAAAGAAAGGATTTGGAAGCATCAGAAGGCGGTGGTGCCTGGATGGGCGCTACCCAGTGAGAGAAAGACAGCAGTAATCGCAGCACTGTTGAGGAGCCAGCACCACATAATGATAATTTCAATCCTCTCTCAGTGACTTAAAACCTATTCAGCGCATTCTGAATAAGGGAACTGGG
The DNA here is from genome assembly GCF_951394435.1 of Stenella coeruleoalba. Classification (NCBI taxonomy): domain Eukaryota; kingdom Metazoa; phylum Chordata; class Mammalia; order Artiodactyla; family Delphinidae; genus Stenella; species Stenella coeruleoalba. The sequence goes on from NC_137148.1 coordinate 59,892,778, forward strand.
AAGTGTGTGGTTCTTCTTAGAGATGTTTCTGTCAAGTTCACCTTGCGGTGCATGCAGGTTTAGCCAACAGTTAAGCATAAAATAGGCTCGTTTAGAAGTCCTTTGATCAGGCTGGATGGCTGAAACATACATTGTTTCCAACATAATTTTTATGGCAACAGGACTTTCTGCCATAGATCCATAACAGGTTTACAAACAGCCACTTTCTGTTTTTTGCTCAGACTGATAAAAGGTCAGAAGTACAAATTTGGAGCTTATCTGTAGACTTCTGTGAAGGGCTTACACATTGTTTTTGGTGTATTTATAGCCCTCTGCCTTCATTGTTCTTGTCTGCTTTTGTTTCCTTTACCTAATTTCATTTCTTTGTATTTATACATCCCCCCCTGCCTCCCACATATCTATCTTTGTTAACCTGCTCAGATACTTTTAGGAAGAAAGTGAGATGTAAGTGAAGTGGTCAGTTGACAAATGAGCCCCTTGGCCTGGTCTCTGCTCTCAGAGAGCTGACCTTCTGATGGGGGAGATGGCACAGTGTCTCAGAGCCCTGGTTCTGTCACTTACTACCATTCAGCTCTGGTTTCCCCTCCCGCAGAATGAAGGGATGAAGTAGTGGTACCTATCTGATGGCATCCTGAGAACGAAAGGGGATGCAAATGTAAAGCACTTAGCACAGTACCTGGCACGTAGAGCGTGCTCAGTGGGTGGAGAAAGGAGCATTCCAGAAGAGGAGATAGTGTGAACTGAAGCCCGGGATTGATATGCCTCAATCCCATGCATGCAGGACTGATTAGAGGGAGGGAGAGCAGAGTGGATGGAGTGTCCTGACAGCCACGAAGGCAAGGATTCTTAGACACTGAAGAGGCACCGACAGTTGGACCGTTTTTGCTTCTTCCTCCTGAGCGTTCCTTCTCATCATCAGTGACTCCAAGCCCATGCCTGCCTTGCTATCTCTTCCCCTGTATTTGATCCATCTGGAGCTTGTCCTAGCTCAGGGCAAGCCTCTTGAGTGGCTCCAGCAGAATTCAAGGAGAGGTTTGAAACTCATAACCCTGGTGGCCAAGACTGTTTAGAGAGATGGATCCTTCATTGAAATTTTATTGCTTCAGTTTCCTTTTTCTTCTCCATCCTCTTTATTTACTACCTTCTGTTACACATAAACTTTTGAAGTCTGAATAGCAGACAGCTGTTAATGTTGCCATTGGAGAACCACAGAAAACTTAAACTAGTTTTGAATGATGTGGAGAAGTGCTTAGAAAGTAAAGTGAGAAAGCAGGATACACTGTGGTGAATTTAGAGCTTAACTCCTGTGGGGGAAAGGACTGGAAGGAGGTACATCACATTGTTAACAGTTGTTTTAAGTAGAACTATGTTTCCTACTCTGTAGTTTTCATTTCTCTTAGACCTGTAATCATTAAAAATGGGGGGGACCCCACCCACATTAGTTTTCGTATTACTGCTTCTGTTTGTGAGATAAGAAGCTCTTCCCCATCTGGACTTCGCTGACTTGGGATAATATCGTCTGGTGTAGAGACTGTTGGTGTGATGAAATGAATTGCCAGTGAATCAGCTTGCTGGCCTGGCTTTTCTGCTCCCTTTTTCCCAAGCCTATGGGCTTCATCCGGCCATTTAGACCTTGTGGGTCAGTGCTTGTGTGCCACATGGAAATAGGACTTTTTCACATGTGCTGGTGTCAGGAGTTGGAGGATGGAATGCATTTGAATTGGAAGTTGTTGTGTAACTCACTTCATGGGTCAGATTGAGAGCAGGTTTTCCCATGGTCTGTGCCAATAACCTCACTGTTGAGACCCTCGAGTCACAAGATGAGAGCGTGTGTGCCCAGTTCTGAGTTTCCCTTCATCGGCGTCCAGTCATTTCCAGTGGGCAGAATTTCGGTCAGCTGGCGCATCGCCAGCAGGGGCCAAATTAGGCATAATTGCACATGAGCTTAACTTTCAGGTCTGTGCTTACTGTGCTCTGCAGAAGCATGCCAGGCCTGGAGCTTTGTTCTCCCTGGGAATAGCATGCCCAGAAGAAAGGTTACAGTATAATCCATCATCCAAACCTAGATACCTTTATGGCAGAAGAGGAATTCTAGTAATTATGCCAAGGCAGCCATGTCAGCTGGGCCATTTCTGGGCACACGGGGACGTATGGTCCCCTGCCCGGTAGGATGGCTCTTTCTCTGTTCTGTGAAATGAACTTCAGTTTCCTAGACAGAGTCTTCACAGCAACCTTTGGAGGAGAGGGGAAGACAAAACTGTTGGAGAGGATGCCGGGGCATTCTAGAAAAGGGGAAGCAGGGGTCCTTTTCAGGAAAGTTGAGCTAAAAATAGAGCGCTGCCATTCAGCAGTGGCTTGGGTGCTTCAAATGCTGGGGTCCGTGCCATTGTTTCTTTTCTTTGCATTCCTTGTGAGTCCTGGCTCCTTTTCCTCTGTTATAAAGGAACCAGTCTGTGTGCTGACTCGTCTGGGATGCAGCCCCTTTAATACACCGCGGAGCTGGACCAGAAGATCACTAAGCCCCTTCCCGCTCTCACAGCCTGTGATTTTATAATAGGTGATCTCAGGCCTGCACTGCATGAGTAATGAGCAGGGGACAGGCACAGGGCCTGACCCTCGTGGCTGTCACACACTCAGGCCAGCTCCTGTTGGAGGCAGGAGTGGAAAACCATTGAGTGAGGGGAGAACAGGCCTTTGACTGGGGAGTGGGTTTCTTGGTGGGGTGAACAGTAGGTGATGGGGGCACTGAGAGGGAAGAGGAAACGACACTGTAGATAATCCGATAGGTCAGGGTTTCTCAGCTTCAGTACTTCCAACATTTTTGACTAGTTAATTCTTGGTTGTGGGGAGCTGTTCTGTGCATTGTAGGCTGTTTAGTGGCATCCCCGACACACTGTCTGCCAGGAGTGTTCCCAGTCACTTGTGACAACCCCAAATGTCTCCAGACATTGCCAGATGTCCCCCGTTGAGAATCATTACCATAGGTAAAGAAACAGAACTTTTATGGATGTTTTCTTTTTGCGTTGCTGTGTTTTGTACTGGCCAGGCTCCAACTTAAGCTTTTGTAATACCATTTACTGGCCCAATTAGTGTGTGTGATGATAGGTAGTGATTTAAACGAAATCGCCTCACTTTCATGCTCCCAGATTTGGCTCTGAAATAAAGTGAGCTGAGCTCTCCCCACCCACCCCTTTCACGAGTTCATGAATAATGAGGTCTTTCTGCTGGAAATGGGATTATGCTTTTTTCCCACCATTTAAAACAATTTTTTTCCAGAATTTCTACCATGACTAGTGTTAACAGGATTTCATGCCGGCGAAAACATTACGTTTTAAATGAGGGTTCTCTAGCTCAGCACTTCTCACACCTTCCTGTGCATATGCGTCACCTGAGGATGGAGTAAACTGGGGATTCAGGCGGGCCGGGCTGGGCCTGAGATTCTGTGGTCTGACAAGCTCCCAGGTGATGCCCTCATGGCTGGTCTGCAGAGCACACTTGGAGTAGTAAGGCTCTAATAAGCACCAACTCTTGACAGTTAAAGAAGAATTGGCAGATAGGTCCAGGAAGATGACAGAACACTCTGAGTGGGGGCAGCCTAAGACTTTTGGCAATCTATTATCGAGGGGCTGCCCACAGACCTTTCTGTGCAAGAGATGTGATTGCCTGAGCCCATCTGTAGCTTTCCAGGCTATCAGCCAGCAGGAGGACCAAGGCTTGCAGCCTCTTACCTGATGCTGTAAGAAGCAATTTAACAGGACAGCCCGAGACAGATGGCTGCACCCCCTGAATCCGCACTGGAGGGGCAAGCCAGATCTAGAAAGGCAGCAGGTGGGGCTGTGGTAGACTCTGAGCTCTTTGCTGGCTCCCTGAGTTTGGAGTGAGCAGAGAGAGTCGCACAGGAGAACAGCCCCTCAGAAGGGCTTTGCCATAACTTCCCACGTGCTCAGCTCTGCAGGGAGGACGGGCAGCCAGGCACATGCTCTCCTAGCATGGGAGGCTCTCCTGGGGTATCGGGCGACGTGAAATGCAGTTGGTGCTGCTCGTGTTATCCTGAAACCATTGTTTCTGCAGGTCTGCTGGTACCAGGGAAGGCAGTGGGAGTGGGAGGTGGTGTTGGACACTGTGGGAAGTGAGTAAGGTATTTCAAACTGGTGATGCAAAGGAAGGTACAGAGCCCAGGCCACCCGCTGTTCTGTGTCAGGAGTGGGATTTGGCTATCAATCTGCAAGTACAGACTGTCTTTACATGGCTTATTAATCCAACTGACTTTAAAAAATTATAGAAGTAATAAATTATCCTAGCAAAAAACCCTGAAACGTAAAGAAAAAGGCAAAATACTCTTTAATCTCATTACCCAAATACAACCATTGTGAGAGTATTTAGGCATTTTTCTTTCTAGTTTTTATTCCCATTCTGTATCTGTGTTTATTTTTTATTTGTTAAAATAAGAATTATGTTATTTGATGTGATATTAAAATCAGTTAACATTTCTGCTGAAGAGTGTTAAAGTAAATTTGTGCCATTCATAACTTTTTGAAACTAGAAGAATGCCAGTCTATGAAAGTCTTTGTAGGAGAATTGAATTAAATGAGTTCTTATGCTCTCCGGAGGTCCAGAGATCCTGACTAAATCTTCAACCCCAAGTTTACTGGGGATTTGCATCTGAATATCTTTGCTCCAGCTGAATGAACAGTCTCTCTCTCCCTCTCTCCCTCTCTCCCTCTCTCCCTCTCTCCCTCTCTCCCTCTCTCCCTCTCTCCCTCTCTCCCTCTCTCCCT